>NC_090924.1:880243332-880870566 GCF_040938575.1 Ambystoma mexicanum
TTCACGGTTCTCAGCACCTCTTAATTGTAGGCATTCAGGGATCTCAAGACCTCTCAGTTCTAGGTGCTTCAGTGTCCTCAGTTGCAATGTACACGGGTTGAGACAGCCTCCATCAGTTCTTCTTCATGAAGCTCGATCCTTCTTTCTACTCACGTGACTTCCATGTAGTGGACTCACTTTCTATAGGGGTAACCCAGTCCATCCTTCTTCCCTCTGTTAAGCATAGGTGGTGTTCTATTCCATCACCACTCTGCTGGATCTTTCTTTTCTTGCCTAATACCTTTAAGAAAATGTACTGGGGGGAGGGGGAGCAGGCAAGAAATTACATAATCCCCTACTACCAATACTTGTGGTGTTGAGGTGGCCTGGCCGGTAGCATTCTCTTTCGGCCAACAATGTGATTCTCCTGTTGTCGTTATTCTTGTGTTGGCTGTCCAATAGGAACTATGGGCGGCCTTCAGGGGGGATTCTGAATCCTCTGTTCACCTTAGTACCAGCCACCTGTTGCAAGTGTGAAACGCCTCACCACAAGGGCCGTGCACAGCATAAAATTGAAGGTGGATAATAATCAATTAAAGGGCATGTACTCCACCTCACGGTTCATGTGGTAGCATGGACAAGTCAAGTGTCACACTAGTTGTGCATCAGATGTCACTCGGAATGCCTTGTGGAATATATCCCCGCTGTTGATAGTTACATTCTACATTTGTTAGACTATTTTTCTTTTTTTTCTTCACTTTAGCCCAAAGCATCAAGCTGTCTGCTCCAAAAAAATAAAAACCTCCAGGCTCAACTGCGATGGCTATTTAGTTTTTTCATGCATTTTATTGAAAATATAAGATTAAAAAACATGTTATGAAAGGGGAGGAAAAACATCTTTAGCGGATCGAATATGCAGGGTGAATTGATTCTGGGCCTCTCACTGCATGTGGGACACCTGACGTGAGGGGCCCATTAGAGTTTCAACCAGGCTGAGCCTCGCTGTCATTGGTGGTGTGCCATTCCAGCTGCTGCTGGGTCTCAAGGCCACGCACACGGCTAACAGAGTCGCTAACGAGGGCCTGTGAGAGCAGCAAATAAGATCAATGCACCCTGGGTCTAGGACCCAGCCGCGCGTCACATGCTGCACCGGCTGTAACTTGTTAATCGGAAACAGTTAGGAACTCATTTCAAGTTTTGATGGCGCTGATAATAAAGCAGGTGAGCAAGAGAGAGTCAAAGGCCATTTCTTAACGAAGGGAACATATTTTATTGCTATTCGCTTCATTAGTAGCGGCAGGATGATACAAAGTGTCCTTGACTTTGCCAGGGCGAATCAAGCCACTTACAAGGAAATGAACATTCTCACTTGAGAAGCTCTGGTGAAGTTCATGTTCAGAACTTAGAGAGGCACTCGCCGCAGCCATAGGGGGCGCTGGCTGATTAAAAGGATGTGCGCTTCTTCATGCCGTCAGAAGTAGGAAGCACATTAATTCCTTTATGCAACTGTTTTGATTATTGTTCAGATATGTATGTAACACTAGCGGTACCAAGCATGTAATACACTGATCTAGGGCTCTCTCACACTGTCTCTGCACCCTGTTTCTCACTCACTCTATGTCTCTGTGTCTTTAATTGTGGGTGAGAGTCAAGTTTTCAGGTGGGCGTTTGCTGGAGTCACCCCAGCTGTAGCGGACATCTGTACGACCATAGAATAATCACAGATGCCTTGGGTGGGGGAGGCGGGCAGAGCTGTGTTTTTTTTCTTTTTTGCAATAGCAGCTATTAAAAAAAGGAAACTATTTAAGTGTACCAGCATCATAAACTGGGTCTTTGGAAAATGTTACCGTGTTAATTTCACTTCCAATATACATTATAGCCAATTTCTGTGTGGAGGAAAAGTTATACTAATAACGATACCCTTGAATTACAGAGCAAAGCACATTATCAAAACCTAAAAGAACCACATGCAATATTTCCTGATAGACGTTGTCATTCGAAGTACTACAGGTTGCTACACTCATATTGTACTCCTTCAAAATACCCTTATGAGAAAGGGGAAGGGGACACATAGCACCAGTCAGGGTCCCATCCTGTTTTCCCTAAAATGAAAGAGCATTTTGGGAACATATGAAGGGCGTTAGCCGAGGAATAACCTAAGACGAAGTATAACAGCAGATGTTTATAGCTGACAAATGTATCAATGTATAATAAAAGGCCAGATTCATGTTTGTCCGTTGCCACCATGTGCAGAAGAGGCTGCCTGCACAACAGAATGCACAGCTAGAGGGAGCTGTTGCCTTCGGATATGAAGTGGTCCAAGTGGCATAGTTTCGCCTGTTACAGTGGACCATTTTGCATAGATTGGCGTGTCACTGCTAGAGGGAGCTGTAGGCTTAGGCTATATAGTGGTCCTACTGTGACAATGAAAACCTGCACTTTGGCCCGTGTACATGGGCCTGTACACTAATATGTAATAAAATAGGTGTATGCTTAAATCACTAAGTACATAATGCACACTGGACTTGGTACTCCTTTCATTTTTCACAATACTCACCCTAACATAATAATATTTGGAACATTAAACCATCAAAACTGATCGGACAGCTGCAGGGTCTGTGTTTGAAGAGAAAATTGCTGCAGCATCAGTCCCCACAGTTGGGTGCAAATGTTGTCCACCGATAGAATTTTCTTTCTCTGCACAGAATTTTATACAGGATGGCTGTGTGCATGCTCATTCCTAAATGCATAGATAGCCTAAGAGTATTATACAAATATATATAGGATTTCTGTCCAGGTGCTGTTGCCAACAGGCCTTCCGCACAACACGCTATCTAATGCGCTATCTAATGCCATTGTTGCCTTCAGGTAGTAGAAGGCTTCTCTTTAATTCAAGTGCAGCCCTACTCACACGTGACTCATTAGACAACACATGGGTTCTGGGAGAACATGTATTTGTACCGCAGGGAAACATTCCTTAATCCCTTGTTGATGCTTTTGATTTCACCAGTATGTTTAGAGGTATTGCTTTTAGATTTTGCCAGTTATTGTAGCCTGTTGTTGGTGCACCACTGTTTATTAATATCCTTGAGACTTTAATGAATATTTTTTTTAAACGAATGGGCTCAAAGTTCATAGGATGCCACCTACAATGATTTAATCTGGCACAAATGGCATGCAGTGCCACGTCTGTTGGTATCACAGGCATCACATAGCATTGTATACGTTTTTTATCGTGCGAGTCACCACCGTAGAAGTGTAACAGAGCAGTGACTTCTCTAGGGAATCATGGGAAGACACTGCTTCTATCTCTGACATTTTGGGCCTCATTACACGGATGGTGGTAAGGATTTACCGGTACCGGTAAAATACCGGTACCGGTAAATCCTTACCGCCTTACTACGAGGTCCCTTTGCGGGTTGGGGGATTTAACGCCTGCTTTTTGCAGGTGTTAAAAACCAACCCGTAAAGGGACCCAGGGAGCTAATTACGGTACCGCAATTTGCGGTACCGTAATTAGCGCCTTCCCCATTCCCATTGAGGCAAAAATGGGAATGGGGAAGGGCAATGGTGGAAGGGGGAATTACCGCCCCGCCAACCTTGGAATAGCGCCATGGTTCTCCGCCATCCGTGTAATGAGGCCCTTTGACTCTTCATCAGAGTCTTGCATGGGGGAGAGAGGTGATCTGTGCACAACCGCCCAGTCACATTCAGGAGTTTGTTTCTTTGCAGTCTTTGAAGCAGGCAAGTCGGCCACTCCACGCGAGTAGGAAGGGATGCAAGTCTTGTTGCGGTTAGACACCAAATTAACGGGGTCCGCCCCGAGGCTGTCCCGGCTCCTACTGGTGCAAACACTGTGGTCTTTTCGAGGACTCTGGCTGGAGCGTTCACCAAGGCTATCCAGGCTTCTACCAGTGGTACCACTGAGTACCTCTCATTTTCGATTTCCGGGTCTTTCAAACCCAAGGCCCAAGGTAACGCATCAGCATCATAAGCCAACTGGGCCTAAAGGGTCTTCGACCTTCCAGAGATTTCTCTGACGGCTTGGTTACAAGGGTTCACCCGGAGGTCCTACAAGGGTCTTAAAGAAAGAAGAGCGCTGCATTGAGTACAACTGTCTGTGTCTCTAGGCTGCATGAAATTACAATTTCCACACACATTAAGACCTGTGAGGCACTTTCACAACCTTCTTGTGTTGTGATGCAGTTAAAGGAGCAACAACAGTCGTCTTTCAGGTGGCAGCTAAGGAGCCTGGGAAATGCAAACCTCCCTCAGCCTCAGTGCCCTGAGCAGCAGGGAAAATGTAGGAGGTATCTTCACCAGAATCTATTCACGTGGTGACATTGGTGCCACACCAAATTCAGCTACTCCCACAGTAAATGAGAGTGAATTAGTAAGGGCCCAATGGTCCCCAATGATACCCGGTGCCATAATCATACCTCACGTTCGGGGCTCGGCCTCTAGTCTGACAAATGACTTGGTACCCAGCACCCGCCTAAACAGCCACTTAGACACCAATGGCATGCATGCCTTCGGCCTCTTCTAGGGATAGATTCTTTGAAAAGTTCCAAAGAATCATGCACTCAGACCAAATGAAGGCTTATTTTAAGAAGGTAATAAAGGAAGTTATTCCCCAAGCCATTCCAACTTCACTGGTTCCTCCTGCTCCTGTGAAGAACTCTGCTCCAGTACCTACTGTAGTCTTGGGCTCTTCCAGCAACACAGTTTCAGACAAAACGGCTTTTAGTAGCGTGGACATTGCAAAGGGCACCGTCCCGCTACCTACGGATTCTGATAAGGCTCAGCCAGCACCCACTCAAGTGGACACCAACAACGATGACGGCAATGAGAGCATGGAAGACATCTACTTGTCTGTTAGGGATTTTTATAACAGGATGGCTGGGGTTCAGGACTTCCTTGGTTTTCCCTTCCTGAACAATCAGATGAGGAGCCGGATGCTGACAAAATGGGAATTCCTTTACAGAAAGATGTACTGTCTGAGGTCTAGAATCCTTGGTAATATCTGCATTCTGTGCTCACTGTCAGCAAAAGAATTTAAGCTAGATACAGGAAGCTTTATTTGGAGGCACCAAGCTTGTCAGCAGTTACACTATAAGCAAAAATGTGATGGGTGGAAAGTTTTGAATTAATCTGAACCAGTGTTACTGCTATGGGCAACCTTCTACACCACCGTTTTTAGCCCATCTGTGCCATTGCAAAAGGGGTCAAGCCATATGCAAATCAGTCAGGTACTACCACTAATGGTAGCAGCCCAGCTCGAACTGCTAGGCCAGGCCCCCTCTGCACGGAAACACAAGCAACCCCAGATACAACTGCAGTCGTTAGAGGTGTCCTCGGCTACAATTTTGCAAAAACTCCTCAAACTGGTCGCAGAGTTCTAATCTACTCTCTAGAGATTAAATGTTGCTGCACTCATACAGCAAAAAGGTTTATGCCAATACGTCCCATCATTTAAGACAGGCAAACTCAGATGTCCTCCTGTCAGCCACTAACCGTTGGTTATTATTAGAAATCGCTGATTTTCAGCAATACCTTCCTCAGGGGAGAATGGTGGCTTTCACGTCTGGTTTGGCTGAGGCCAAATAAATTGCTCAAGATTTGCAGGAATCTGTGGCTCGCCACATTGATACAGCCACAAGAGTTATCCGCATAGGAGTAGATTTGAGGTGAACAGTTTGGACGAGAGCTCCGCACTTTCACAAGGACATACAGGACAACATTTTGGACCTTCCCTTTGAGGGAAAATATTAGATGAACACGAATAAACGTCAACCTTAACTGTGAAATCACTTACAGTGCTCTCTAAAGGTCCTCCAAAGCCTTTTCAAGGATCCAGGCAGGGCCAGTCCGATTTCAGAGGCAAATGATTTGGTGGATTTCATGGCTACCACAAAAGAAAGGGCAGACAGCCTGATAGATCACCCAGTTCACAATGAAGAAAACAGCAGAAAACTGCAAATGGGGATTCGTTTCTCCCTCCACCACTGCATAAACAGAGGCTAAGAAACAATGCAATATCTGTCCGGATTTACTTATCCCCAGTAGGAGGCAGAATCTCAGGATTCCTTCAGACCTGGTGTACCATTTTACAGTATTCATGGACCCTATTGGTAGCCTCCAAGGGGGTACAGGTTACCTCCTCCTCCTTCCCCTCCTTTCATTAACCTAGGTCCGGCCACTCTTTTTCAAGAGATTGCCAGCCTTCTAGACATCAGCATAGTAGAGGAAGTCCCCACTCTCGAGAGAGGTCACGGCTTTTACTCTGCCTCTTCACCATTCCCACGAAAAAGCAGGCGGTTTTGGATTTGTCCTTCCCAAATCTTTCCCTTCCACTAGAGAAATTGAAGATGGTCATGCCAGTTGATATTTGCAATACTTTACACCAGGGAGACTGGCTGTGTGCAGTGGATCTGAAGGACAGTGATCTCCATGTTCCAATATATCTTGCGCACAAGAGGTTTCTGAGGTTCTATCTCAGCCGACATCATTATCAATACCGAGTTGTTCAATTCGAACTCAACCCAACCCCCAGAGTTCTTACAAAAACTGTAGATCTAAATCTTGCCTTTCCTTTTCTTCTTACTACTTGACAGACTTTGTATCATCCCTCTTGTTGTACATTTGAAAGCTCCCCACGCCATTTTTGCATCTAAATCCCCAGTGTGAATTTCCTCTACAAAGTGCTCTGCTTAAGAAATTATCTTCTCCAATATCACCTCCTCACTCAATATCGAAAAATTCATACTCCATGTGAATTATCTTTTAAGCTCAAAATCCAAGTCCAAATACATTTCTACAGGTGCATGGTCTGTTAGAGGTATTTTTCCTATTCTTCCTGTTTCATAATTTCCCTCCAATTTACCTGCTTTTAGCAGCATATCTAATCTTGGTGCATTTGAATAGAAACTATATTCCCTTATTGAAGGATGCTCTAATCTGCAATGATCTTTTAGGTTATCTTCCTCTAGCAAAGCTTGAAGTGATAAGCTGTTATTTCTATTTTTCTGTACCCTACATTTACTTGTATCCATTAAAGGATCCAGAACTTCATTGAAATCCCCACCTAATAGAACATTCAGAGTTTTCATGTCTTGTATGATTTGTGTCACATGCCTAGAGAACGAGCCATCATCTAGTGTTGGTGCAGAAATATTACATAATGTCATAATTTCCCCTTGAATACTCACTAACAGAGCAATTATTCTGCCCTCTTTATCTGAGCATTCTTTCATTATTTGTATTGGCGCATTCTTACATATCAGAACAGCAACACCCCTTGATCTCGAGTTGAAAGAGGAACCATATACATTCACCAACCAATTCCTTTTTAAGGTTTGTTAATTCATCCTGAATCAAATGAGTTTCCTGTAAGAAACAAATGTCTGCTTTCAAATCATTCGAATAGTTAAAAAACCTTTTCTTTTTTAATTGATTGTTAATTCCATTCATGTTCCAAGACACTATACAAATTCCATCTCCAGTTTTTGTCATCATTCTCCCACTCAGTCTCTCACATTCAGGGAAATCCACTAGTCTCCGTACTAAAATAAAACAAACTACAACCCACAGGTCTTTTAATGCAGGGAAGAGAGAATCATTTTGAAGGCAGTGCGTATGCTTACCGCAGTCGGCTCCTATTTATCCATTGCATATGGGAATCAGATTGCATTATTAGGAGGGTAAACTTGGAAACTAAGTCCATTGTAATTATGGTTAAAATTCTGGCTCATTCTGGCCCGGTCTTTGACCTAGTCTATCATTCTCAATAAAAAAAGAATGCTGATTTACACTATAAATCATTGTGATTGAAATATCTGAAATCAGATTTCTCATCATTGGGCTCCAGTGATTGGTTTTGTAACCAGTCTATCATCGTTAATTCAGCATAAAGACTACTTACTGATCAGAATCAGATTTAAGAGATTTGTGAAGGAGAGCAAAGGCAAAGAATTGCATACATCTTCTGTCATTTGACATTTACCTTTTAAATCATTAAATAACCTGGGAAGCTCCTTAACTTGGATGCCTTTGCGAAGAGCTTGATCTTATATTGCATTCATGAATTTGTTATAGGTACTTGTACAGGGAAATGGAGCACAAATGAATTATGCGAGAATAAATGTACCTGTGATCATTTGAGCATTGAAACATTTATACAGTTCCTTTTGTTTTGTCCCGGTTAAGTGATATTCGTGTGCCGTTTGAATATGTGTTGTCTGCTGCTAATAACCAAATCACTATTGCAGTTGCATTTTACATAGACAAAACATTAAAGTTAAGAGATGCAGCCTTTTATGCAGCCGCCCCCAGCCCAGCACGAGCGATTTTAAAAATTTCAAGAAAATCGGCAGATTTATTTATTTAATATCCATGTCACGAATGCTGCAAGATTGCACCTTTTTCCCTGCCACAGAAAGGTGCTGGCCCCCTCTGCAGCCACCAGATGCCATTTCGCCTTTGTCTGAAGCACGAGGCTCTTTGCCATTCCAAGATGGCCGCTTCGAGTGCTTCCACCTCCTCACCCCTTGGAAAGAGCATCTACAAGCCCTGATTGGCTCCCTCTCCAGCTAAGAGGCCAATCAGGTTGCCGGATAGGCGAGAGCCGGCTTCCGTGGGAAGGCACTGTTGAAAGGCTGAGGTCCTGACTGAGCTGACCGAGCTGCAGGCTGCCCCAGAACACTTAGCCCCATCACCACTGGTGCTGCCCACCACCCTATTTGCCCTTGCCCCCCTGGCACCTGAACCCACCCAGAGCCTGGACCTCACACTTGAAGGACAACAGGCCACTTTGGTGCTCCGACGCTGCACTCTACTTCAGAGAGGTAATTTACATATGACCACTGAACACCTACAATGTGTAACTGTGAAACCACTTGCAGTGATATCTGATCACTGCTCCCAAGACTGCCACATGCTACCTATACCTAGTCATATGCTGTATCAACTGTTAGCTACTGTATTTCCCTACTGATGCACATACATTTAGTCATTTGAAAGTGCACTACCACTGCAAGCTGCATCCAGCCTCCCATCACACTGTGTTTCCTAGGTGATTTAGCCTGCCAGTATATTGTCTTATGTAGCTGCTTTAGCCTGTTATCACACCGTGCCTTGATAGTTGCATCTAGCCTGCCACTCTATTGTGTTTTGTAGCTGCTTTAGCCTGTTATCACACCGTGCCTTGATAGTTGCATCTAGCCTGCCACTATATTGTGTTTTGTAGCTGCTTTATCCTGTTATCACACCGTGCCTTGATAGTTGCATCTAGCCTGCCACTATATTGTGTTTTGCAGCTGCTTTAGCCTATATCACACTGTGCCTTGATAGTTGCATCTAGCCTGCCACTATATTGTACTTTTTAGCTGCTTTAACCTGCCACTACACCATGCCTTGATAGTTTCATCTAGCCTGCCACTATATTGTGCTTTTTAGCTGCTTTAACCTGCCACTACACCACTTGTGTTTTGTAGCTGCTTTAGCCTGTTAACACACCGTGCCTTGATAGTTGCATCTAGCCTGCCACTATATTGGCTTTTTAGCGGCTTAAACTTGCCACTATACCATGCCTTGATAGTTGTATCTAGCCTGCCACTATATTGTGTTTTGTAGCTGCTTTAGCCTGTTATCACACCGTGCCTTGACAGTTGCATCTAGCCTGCCACTATATTGTGCTTTTTAGCTGCTTTAGCCTGACAACCGTGTCACCCCTGTGCCCCTGTGTTCTCAGCCTACCCAGCTATACGCCATAGTATAAGTTATAATACCCTATACGTCAGCAGAATGCATATTAGCACGACCCAATCAACATACGCCCCACTGCTGCTCCTACTACTAATACTGGTAACTATGGACCAATCTAAATATGTACCCTGCACTACTATCCATAGAAACTCTAGGCTTCGCCCTAGACTTTCCACCCTCTACGAACTGCAGGCACCTAGCACTGTCTACTCGAACTGTCGCACCATTCCCAAAAACCAGACTAGGAACTTAACGCATCCCAAACCACAACTACCTGCTAGCACCATAACGAAAGAACCCACCCTAGCTACCTCTGACATCAACTGTCTTGCTAAAACAACGTCCATAACAGGAGCACTGATCAATGCTAGATCAGTCGTGGCCCATGCCACTGAAATAGCCAACCTCCTTACACTAGATAACCTCGACCTCCTAGCAGTCACAGAACCCTGGCTACATGACGCAGCAGGTCCAGCCCTCTCCCTAGCTATACCCAAGGAGTATCAACTACTAAGACTAGACCGCCAGAACACCAGAGGCGGCGGCTTAGCCATCATCTCCAAATCCAACCTGAATGTAAGATTAACACCACCGCCCACCCTAAAATCCTGCAAACTCCTGACCGCTAAATTACCAATATCCCCATGCCAAACCCTAACTATCTATCTCATTTATAGACCACCAGGGCCCTAGGCCTATTCGAAGAGGAATTATCCAGCCTCTTAGCGAGCAACACAAAAAAGTCATCCCAGACAATGATCCTTGGTGATCTTAACCTAGGTCTTAATGACCCAGATGACAAACAAGCGCAAGCTATTGCCACCATGCTTGAGGGACACGGACTCACCCAAAATGTTCTCACCCCCACCCACGACAAAGGGAGAATATTAGACTGGGTATCCACCTCCAACTGCCCTACTACCATCACCAAAATTACACCCCCGCCGTGGACTGACCACTTCCTCATTAACTTCTACCTAACATTCAACAAGATGCTCAGGATTGAAAAAATAATGGCACCATCGGGGCCCACTAGATCCAGAAAAAATATCACACCTGCCAATTTCTTACCCCTACTCCTACCAACCATTAATGCCCTGCCAACAGATTCTGACCCAGATACCATGGTCAGAATATACAACAACACCATGGCCATAGCCATGGACACCGTCGCCCCACTGAAGAATTGTAAAAGTAAACAACAATCCCACCTCAATACTTGGTTCACCCCATCTAAAAGAACTGAGATTGGAAAAAAGGAAGCTTGAAACTGTATGGCGACACACCCACACAGCTGAAAACAAACTTAAACTCAAACAATGCGCTACCAACTACAAGAAAACAATCATTCAAGCTAAAAAAGATGTCTATAATGACAGAATATCTAACGCGTGCTACAATAAAAAGGAATTATTTGCAATCCTGCGAGAACTTGAATCTCCTATACCACCACCTGACAACGTACCCAAAGACAAGCAATGGTGTACCAATATCCAAAACGCCCTCGCAAATAAAGTGAAAACACTACAATCCAAAATTACCCTAAAAAAAGCCTCGCTCCCTATCAGCGAAATTCCCAGTATGCCCACACCCACGACTACTCCCAATCTTAGCTTAACACCTTTCAAATTCACTAAAGTCTCTACTCATGAAACTGAAAAAATCATTGCCTCACTAAAACCCTCAAACTGCAAAGGTGATTACTGCCCGGCCCAGATAATTAAGAATGCCGCCAGAAACCTAGCCCCATTCATCACCAAACTTATCAACGCCTCCTTCTCATCTAGCACAGTCCCAAGCAGTGTAAAAGAGTTCTGAGTTCTCCCTCTGCTAAAAAAACAAACCCTGGACCCCTCCGTCCCCACTAACTATAGGCCCATCACCACGGTCCCCTTCCTCCTGAAGATAATCGACAGAGTGGCCTATCTCCAAATTCAAAAATACCTGGAGACTAACCAACTCCTTGGCACTCGTCAATCTGGTTTCAGACCTCAGCACGGCACTGAGACCACACTTATAGATCTCAAAGCCCAAATTGACCAATTTAACGACAAAGGAAACGCAGATATGCTACTCCTCCTTGACCTGTCGGCGGCCTTTGACCTAGTGGACCACGCAGTACTTTGCAAACACCTAGCGTCAGCCACCCACTTCTCAAGTGAAGCTATAGCCTGGGTTCAATCCTTTCTCGACAATAGAAGTATGCAAGTCTTCTCCACCTTAGACTCTGCAGACCCTATCCAGACAACATGTGGAGTCCCACAGGGCTCCTGTGTCTCGCCAACGATGTACAATATCTTTACTAAACCTCTTTTCGACAAATTGGACAGACTCAGTGTCACCTACACAAATTATGCAGACGACACACAGATCCTCATCACCCTTTCAGGCAATTCTGGGCAATTTCGCTACGGATACAGCTTTAGTAAATAAAATGTACACCCTCATTCAGGCATGGATGGCAACCCATGGCCTCTGCCTGAATGACGAAAAAACAAAGATCCTCATTCTAGGCTCACCTAACAACTTAAAAAAACCCTTGGTTTCTACTTGGACTCCACCTTGTCCTTAAAGAAACAAGTGAACTCCCTGGCCTCATCCACTGCCTACACTGGCAAACTCATTTCAGCATGCAGACCCTTCCTCTCACCAGCTAGCTGCATTATCCTAGCCAATGCACTGATCCTCTCAAAACTGGATTACTGCAACGCACTTTATGCAGGCGGTAACAAATACATCATCAATAAACTCCAAACCCTGCAAAACAACGCACTCAGAATGGCCTTGAACCTCCCAGTCAGAGAGCACATTTCAAATGCGCCCAGAAACTACAATTGGCTAAAAATCAGCGATAGGATCACCTTCAAAATTGTTACACTAACATTCAAATGCCTGAACAATGCTGCCTCCCATACCTGAGGGACAGAATAATAAGAGAAACCTGTTCACGACCAACCAGAACAGCCAACTCTTTCTGCCTCCAAACCCCAAGATTCCGACTAAAGAAAACAGGAGGCAATAGCTTCCCCGTGCAAGCAGCTCAGTACTGGAATGCCCTACCAGTTGAACTAAGACGGGATCAGTCCTACAACAGCTTCAGGCACCATACCCGCACCTGGCTCCGTCGCAATGACCTTTGAAACTTGAGACCTTGTGTATTGTGTACTGATACCACACGCACCTTTCCACTCTATCATGTAAAACGTACATAATGCATCTCCTGTTTATAATATGTACCTATATGTAAAGTAAAGATTGTATATAATGTAATTACTGTATATAACATATAATACCAACATATGATAACACTGTAACCTGTAACCAAGTTCTAAGTATTCTTGTTACTCTGTGCGCCCAGCTACCCAAGGGTTTTCTGGCGCCCTATAAATAAGCAACCAACCAACCAACCATGAGAACCAATATGGGACAGAGGGGGAAGCTAAATGATCATGCTGACAAGGCTTGCGTGTGTGTGTGTGCATGTGTGGTGCGCGCAATGGCATTTTTAGATATAGCTGTTCTTTTTTTATTTTTTTTTATTTTATTGACCTGTGTAATAATGCATGAATAATGTTGTAAACTCTTTTATGAAAAAAAACTCTTCAAATAACATTACTATTAGTTTTATTATTACCCAAATTAATGTGGTTTTAACACCCAATCCGGCGGGCCGGATCGGGTGTTATGGCCATTAGCACCCTGGGTCAACAAAGCAGCAACACGGGGTGCTAAGAAAAAAAGCTTTTTCCTTCCTACAACAGGGCACGCGCGGCATTCTGTTGTACGAGAGAAAATCCTTTACCACATGGCTGCCATGGAATGGGCCCCCGCAGCAACAATAAGGTAAATTGGGGGAGGAGGGATTAAAAATGTTAAAAAAGGCGACAAGGGGAGGTGAGGGGGTAGGGTTCAGATGGTGGCAGGGGGAGCCAGCCATCAGGCTGCTTGAAACTTGGTCTTACACCAGTGGTTCAAGCGTGTATTCCTAGCCACCTGATTGGCTGGCCCCCCCACCCGGGTGCTATTGGTACTAAATGTATCATATTCTAAAGGATGAAGAACTAAGTCGGCCTTGCAGGGATTTAAAATGAAACCATACACATCAATAATACAAAACAGCTCACACAAACCAATAAAATCATCACATTACATTAACCTATATTCTATAAAACACACACTGTAGTAAAAAGATCAATGTACTTAAATCTCATCATGTTAGCATTAACCAGAAAATCAGAACGTTTTTTAAATTCCAGCACCTCCTTGACAACTCTAAGGGTCGCTAAAGCTAGAGGTAGTTGGTTTCCGCTCTGATTACAGAATAGTCCTTTGTTTATGTTGCAGGAGCAAAAGTCAAACCTCCGGAAATATTGCTCCCTTAAGTCATTCAATTGGGAGCCTTCTGCATAGAGATGGTATAAGGATTCTATTTTTAAACGATCTTTACAATAGTGACAGATTGTCTTCATTTCTACATACATATATCTGATGGCAAGGATCTCTCTTGCCTGCAGCAAATTAAGTCAAAATTGGATAAATTGCTTTCACCGCCTATAATGAGGAAATTTGACTAAATAATGTGGAAGCACCCCCACCATTTGTTGGACTCTGGACAATCCTTTGATAGCTCTGTAGATGCTCGTATAGTGAGTCTTTTGCCTGATGTAAAATATTACACTATGTCCTAACTCATACCTGATTATAGATTTGTCAACACCATTGCTCAATGTGAGACCTCTTCACAAGAGCAAACCTTCTAGCTTATTCATATTCTAAATTAAACTCTGTTTCGCCCATTTCCAAACCATACGTAATAGCTGGTACAACTTTCCTTTTGTAAAACACTGGTAACATAGAGAATGTGCCAAACGTACAATTAACCTTTTTCATTCTTGCCACATACATTATCACCTTTGTTTTTAATTTGGCAAATTCCGCTTTGTCCTATATGCTGTTGTATAGAACAAATCCCAAGTAAGTTAGTTGGTTCACCTGCTCCAGTTTGCTATCATTAATAAACCAATTGAATTTGGCAAATCTGCCTGATGTATTGAATGTAATTATTTTTTTGTCACTGTTAATTTGTAAATGATTCCTCAAAGCATAATTCTGAATTATCTTTGGAGGACTATTGGGGTACTATCAAGAATTATCGGGTCATCTGCATAGACCAACTAGGGAACTTTAAGTTGGCTACTCAAGGTGGAAATGACCTACTTTTACCCAAGGATTCCTCTAAATCTGATAGAAATAAATTAAATAGACGTGGTGCAAGAACACAGTCTTGTCTAATGCCGCTCTCTGTCTCAATTGACGACACACAGATATCAGAAGTGGGCATATAACTAGCTGAGCTATATTAACGTCTTATGAACAGCAGTAGTGTGCACATTTAGGGCCTGATTTACAAAACAGTTGTGGAGGAGGTCGCAAATAAAGCCTGCACTCCCATCGCCCATTTTGAAGTACCAGGAACGTTCACACCAAAATATGTGATGTATGATGAGCAAATAAACCAGCAGAGAGCCGCAGTAGGGCTTTGCCAGTACCTATCAGACAAACAACACCTATTGAAGTAATAATACCCAGAAAACCATGGACAGTAAGGTATCCACTGAGAAAACCCTATCAGCAAATGAGACAAAATCAAGATTGCCTAAGCACCGTTCCCGAAGAAACCTAGAAGACCTTAATGGAAGACGAATGGTGATGTCACGAGAGCCAGGATGGACTCGCAGATAGAAGCTATGACGACCCAAGGATGACACAAAGAGATGAAATGCCATGAATAAGGATATCGTGAACCTAGAAGAAGAAAGCAATGTTGAAATACAAAGAAGCTTAAGCTGTAAGGAGGATGAAGATATTCTACCAGCTAATGCCTGTACATATGCTTGTAACCGCAAGAAAGCTAAGAAAACAGTGCGGCTTGCTATGCTAAGTAGAAGAATAGGGTTGTAGGTGACTTGATCGAAATACAAAGGATTGAATGCCTTTTTTCGACACTAAAAGTGCCATAAAAAAAGTTTCGAATGCTTTTTTTTTAGGTTTTTTTATGGGGGGGTTCTGCCCCCCCCCCAACCCCCTGTTTTCTTTTTTTTAAAAAACTTTTTTATGCATACTAAACTAAAAAATATATAAATTAATAAATAAAGCATTCAAATGTTTTTTCGGTCCTTTTGTTTTCGAAAAAAAGGGCATTCGATCCTTTTTTTTGAAACTATGACTGGACACCGAACAATAGAGCTGGAAGCGCCATTGTACACAATCTACCTCAAAACGAAGCACATTATATAAGTGCGAGTCCACTTTGCACGAAAAGCCGAATCAATTCAGGTCAGTAGAGGCCATAGGACAAGATTCATATTCTGGCTAAACGAGCAGAGACGGCTGAATCGAAACTCAGCAGATGCAACTTGTGCCAGGAGGAGCCAAGGTCAGACCAATAGAAGGAACGAACAGTAGCTTCACATAATTGAAACTTAAGAACAGAATAACCTGTCTTTGGAAAGTCGAGATAAGGAGGCGTAGGCTGGTGGCAAGCCGAATAAGAATTAAATGCACAAATTGAGAGAAACTCGGAAAATTCACGGTGCAAGCAGCACGTGACCAGCAGAGCGAGTAGAGGCATGGGTCCACACCTACGCTTGGCATCCACCCAGACAGAGATATCAGAACTTTTCAAGGCAAGAAGTTGCAGCTTCGAGGCTAACCACAGTGAACCTTGATGATACACACAGCTGCAGTGCGAAAGAAAGGGGCCTTGGTTGATGGTGACAATGCTGAGGGCAGACAATGGTGCGTGGTAATTGCCATTGAAGAAGGATATCGAGTGACTGACGTCACCGATGCTGATTTGTTTGAAGAACAAGCAGAAATGGGAGAGAGAATGGTGGAAGTAAGTCTCACCTTTTGGGTGAGGTTGATTAAAAGAGAAGTACCTCAGAGAATGATGTTGGCACTAAATCAAATTGAATATTTTGATGACGACATAGCCAAGGTGACTCTCCCAGTATGGATTCAGGATCCTATGACATAGGCCTCTTGAAGGGGGTTAGAGAAGTGAAGATTAAACTGAAACCAGGAGCAATTCTACCAAGAGCCCAACAATATCCAATGTCCATAGAGGCAGATGAGGGGATTTTCAAGACAATTTCTGCCATGATGGACCAGGGCATCTTAGTGACGTCAGAGTCACCATGTAATACGTCAGTGTATACTGTGAAAAAAAGTAAAAGGGGGTCGTGGAGGCTAGTGCAAGACCTAAGGCCAATAAACGATATTCTTGAGGCTGAGTTCCCTCTAGTCCCTAAACCATCTACAATCCTATGTAACATACCCGTTGAGGCAAGATATTTCACAGTGATTGACTTGAAAAATGAATTTTTCTCAATCCTGTTGCACCGTGACTCCCAAGATCTGACGTCATTCACGTTCAGACAAATGCTTCTGAAAAGCATGAGGATGCTACAGAGTTACTGCGAGTCTCTGTCTATTTTCAACAGAGTCCTGCAGATGGACTTAAGCAATATTGCATTAAAAAGTGTCGTCCTGCAATATGTGGATGACATCCTAATTTGCAGCACAACAGAAGAGCAATGAAGGCACGATTCTGTCCAGTTTCTAACTATACTGGCTGAGAAAGGATATAAAGTTGACAAGGAAAAGTTACAATATTGTCAACAAGAAGTGCTGTACATAGGCCAACTAATCTCACATGAGGAAAAGAAGGTGACCCCAGAAAGGGCTAAAGCCATATTGAACACGGCTAAGCCGCACACGATAAAGCAGATGCAGAGCATTTTTTAAGGCCTATGCAACTATGTCAGGGCATGGGTCTTTGACTACAGCTCTTATACTAAGCCTTTACTTCAGGCCCTAAAGAAGGCCGAAGTGCCGAAAGAAAAGACTGAATGGTCTAAGACCATGGAGAAAGGGTTTGTTGAACTCAAAAGAGCTATTTGCACAGCTCCTGTTTTAGGGATCCCCAATTATGCAGAAGAATTTTATCTGTTTTCGCACACAAATCGCAGCGTTGTGACGGCAGTACTCACACAGAGAACCACGTTGGGGTACAAACCCCTGGCATACTACAGTGGGAATTTAGACCCAGTAATGAGAGGTCATTTCCCGTGCGAACAAAGTTTAGCCGCTGCAGCATTCGCCACAGAGAAGGCTACAACTATTCTAATGGGATGCTCAATGACATTGTACGTCGAGCACTTGTTATTTGCCATTCTAGAGAAACCAAAGGGCACATTAACATCTCAGAGAGCTCCTGCTTATGAAGTGATCATATCAAATCCATCGATTAAAATAGTCTGATGTAAAATAGTAAACCCAGCTATGTTTATAGCAGAACCAGTCACTGAAGGAGAGCCGATACATGACTGTGCAAATTATGAAGAATTCTATGATGAAATTCCCAGGGTGAAAGAAAATGCCTTGGCAGAAGGAGAGATCGTCTTTATTGACGGGTCTTCGAGGATCGACCAAAGTGATGGGCAAAGATACACAGGAGTTGCTGTAATAAAGCACACAGTAAATGGAGAATTTTGAGTGTCTTAGTGCACAAATACCATCTCATTACTCAGCACAGGCTGCAGAATTATCGGCGTTGATACTCGCCATTGAGAAACACGCAGACCAGGAAATAACGGTGTACAGTGACTCCGCCTATGTGATGTCAACAGTGCACGCAGGCTTAGCGTGCTGGAAAAGGAGGGCATACCTCTGAGCAGACGGCACGCCAGTGTAGCACGCAGCCTTATTGGACAGGCTGATTAAGGCACTACAGCTCCCAGTGGGCATAGCGGTCGTGAAATGCACCACCCACACGAAAGGGACAGATTTTATCTCATGCAGAAATCAAGCCACAGACATGGAAGCCAAGCGTATTGCATCCAAAAGTGGGACGATAATGGAAGTGGAAGTCGCCGTACCAATGAAAGAATGATGGTTGCACAAACGACAACTGTATATAACAGTCTTGGGCAAACACAGCTAATGGAACTCCAGGGGGAGGCACCACAGGAAGAAAAGAACCGGTGGAAACATCAAGGGTGTTCTTTAAACCCCTCTGACAGCTTGTGGTGACAGGACATAACTGGTAAACCAGTAATGCCTGTAGCCCTATTGAAAATAGCGCTGGAGCAGTTACATTACCTGGCAGATATGACAAAAGAGAATCTAGCAGCAACACTCGTGGAAGACAGGTTCATACCGAATTTCGCTGAGAATGTTGCATTTTTTATGATGAACTGCATAATCTGCCAGCAATTCACAGCGGGGCACACATTAAAAGTAATGAGAGGAGTCATCCCAAGGCCAAATGGCCCTTTTCAGCACTTGCATGTCGACCGCGTCGACATGATTCAAGTATGTAACGGGTACAGATAGTTAATTGTTGTGGTGTGTCTATTCTCTAGATGGATAGAGGCAGGTCCATGTATACACCCAGATTCTACCTGTGCGGCCACATTTTTTGTGAGGGAAGTGTTCCCAAGGTGGGGGGTATGCAAAGTCATGAGATCAGATGACGGCCCTCACTTTGTTAATTAAATATTTGAACAGATTAACTTGCTGCTTGGTATAAAGCACATGTTCTCGTCGGCGTATCACCTGCAAGGAAATGGGATCTGTGAGAAGCTCAAAGGCTTGTTAAAGGAGAGGATAGCCAAGTTGAAGCTTACTCTAAAGAAGGGATGGTTGCACTGTCTTCCACTGGCACTGTATGCTCTTCTGAACCAACCTGGGTCTGACAATCATCTTACGTCACACGAGATAGCCACAGGAAGAAGAATGAAAACCCCTCTGACACCCAGAGTTAGAGCTAGATGTCAACAGGAGAAATGTTAGGTTCTGAAATGCAAAACTATCTGAACTGCATGACATCTTGCCTTACTGTAATTTCAGACCAGCTGTAGCAACGACGAAAAGGGTGCAGAGCGGCACAGAACACAGAAGCAGACACTGCAACAGACCAAGTTCAAGGTCTACGTGTTTGACTCATCTTCCCTGGAGACGCCATCCTCGTGAGGAACCACACGAGGAAAAAGTGGGATGAGCCAAGATTTAACGGTCCATTCACAGTAGAGGACTGCACTCCATCTGCAGTGAAACTACAAGGCAGGAGAGCTTGGATTTTTCTCAGAGATATAAAACCCTACATCGGAGAAGGCCCCCTGCCTGCACCCCAATGCGAGGAGACTATGAACGATGGGGAAGAACCACAGCACGTGCAGACGAGATCCATGATGAGGAAGAAAGACGCATGACCAGCAAGACAAAGACAAAGGACACTTTGCGAATTGTGGCTTAAATTGGACACTTCCTCTAAGCCAAAAAAGGGGATAAGGACATAAAAAATGGACACTCTGTGCATCCTAGTTGCAGGGTGAAGAAGAAAATTGCACATACAAGCCACAACACAGTTTAGTGACTGATGAACTTTGAACTGATGAGAAAAGAATATGGCAAATTTTGTTCAAGAACATTTACATTGGAAGCAAATACAGCATCCCGATTCGTTTAACACCGAGACACTATTCGGATTCACTCATGGTGTCCCACAGTGGAGACATCACAAAGGACCTAATCACATATTTTCATCTAGTGCTAAGATCATACCCGTCACTAGTAGGGAGACTCACCAGTGTCACAGACTTTCTTCAAGATCCTGAAAACGAAAAGACAATAATACAACTTCTTATTGTCATTGCCGAACAATTTATCCTACTCCCTGAGTACAGTGAGAAAGAATCAAATGTTCCCAACACAGGCGGAAATAGATAAGCTTATCAACACACTGTTCTTTCGTATAATTGAAGACTGTCCAACTATTGTTGAGAGAATGACAGATACAATTGCATTTCTTCGAGATCCAGCAAATACGGAACATTTAAACCATCTCCTAAACAACATAGTATTTCTAGTTCCACTCCACGCTACCGGACAGTGCAGACATTGTTTACATCAAGGAAAAAACATGTAATCTTGAACCCAGCAAGCCAGGACAGATGTCCTTGTCACCAGAAGACAGAAGATTGGCACACAATGTCCTTTTTCGCCTAGTCACTGACTTTCCAGAGCCAGTGGGGAGAACTAGCGATGTTAACGTCCTCACAGTCATCAGAGATCCAGCTAATGTCGCACAGATGGGAATGCTCCTGCATGGAATCTTACTTCAAGTGGAACTTTCTAATCATCAAAGGAGCTATCTGAGGAGATTCTAAAAATCTTTCCGCCGAGGGACAGATCGAGGAAACAGAGTCAAGAACTTCACTTGTTATACCTGTTGCTATTTTTCCCTATTTCTTCATACTGATCAGTGTCCAACATGTCCTCAGGACTAAAGCAAATCCGAGGTGTGGACTGGGAGTTTACCTACTTTGAACATGCACAGTAAAAGGGGCTCACCGAAGTGTTAGTTGATTTGAATTTTTCCATAGTGTAGCAAAGAAACTGTATCCTGAAATAAGAGACAGTTGTCACTCACAAGAGGGGGGACACTTGTGGAGCACCGGACACTCTTAACACAAGAACTTGAAGGACGATATTGGGTGAGGGAATAAAACATTGACATTTGGCGAATGATCGAGATGGGGTTCCAGAGCAGCAATCTGGACCTTCCACAAGAAGAGAGGCACCCCCGCTTCTCTGGAAGAAAATGCTGCCGCCTAACATATAGAACCATAATTTACCTATGCATCATATTCATCATTATTTTATTGTCAATAACGATCAGAACTGCATTCTTTATAGGTGCACAAAGTGTTCCAATTTCAGTGCACCCACCTGATGATGTATGCATGAAACCCACAAAAGCCCCTAGACCTTATATAGTTATTCCAGTCCATAGAAGATCTGATGGTGGAGTGAATGAACTTGAAATGGATGTGATTAGCAATGATACACACACTCTTGTGGTAACAAACAAAAAGGAAAGCTGGAGACAGGGTCGGCACAGAATGAATGAAGTAAAATCACTGACAACTACACGCACGCAAACACTGAATGAACACGAAACAGGCCTAGTGTCAATGACTGCAGAACCACAAACCAAAACAGTAGAAAAGAAAAGACTGCCTACCACAAGAAACTTCACAGAAGATGTTGTGAGAAAACAAGAAAAGCTAAGAGGAAAACCAACAGAAGCAGTCATATCAGAGACTATCAAGAAACTTAAGGCCAACTCGGCCAACTCGGAGAAACTCTCTGCAAGGACACAACTGATAGTAGACTCATTATTCCCGCACATAGCCAGAGCAAGGAAGCTGCATGAGGAGCTGAAGAACAAAACTGCAGGGACTGTATTGCCAAGAATGTTCCCGCGCAAGGGACAAGTACCAGTTCCACAATACAGCTATATACCAGACCAGCTGGTTGGCATGGGCATTTGCATGTAGCAAGGAAAAGAGGTATGAAGAGAAGAAAAGAGCTGCCAGACTCTTGTCCACTCAAATGGTGCAGATGAGGAGGCCTGCACCATGGACTGGGATACCTGAAAACCCCCCAGCAAGAAAAAGCCATACAGACGCATTCAGAGATGTAGTAATAGCAAACTACATCAAAACTTTAAGAATCAAGAGAAGCATGCATGAAGACGACAATTAACTGAGCGATTACCTGGATAGCACAGCACACCTAGGTAACAACATTTGGTACCAACACATGAAGGAAGTTGGAAGACGAAATTCTGAAGGAGAATGCTTTGTTTGCACTCTCGTACTGTACAGCATGAGGAAGTCCAAGATCTTTGTGGCTGTAGAAATTGATGTCCCGACAGCACACTGTCTCTCACACGTAGCAATGTGCAACACCAGAGGCCAGTTCATGGGAAGTGATGCCTCACTAATATGGGCAACTGAAACAGCTTATCCCGATGAAGAGGATTATGTTCAGGACATTAAGACGAGAAATAGAGCCCATACGAGGAATCACGTGATCAGGTACGAGAAACCTGAAGTTAAAGGAGCAGAATAAGATGGTAAATAAACCTGAGACTGAATGTCCATGGAAAAACTCCAGAAGAAGCTCAAATTTGGAAAAACAGAGGCCAAATGCAGATTTGGGGAACAGTGCTCTGAACAGACGGATGGGAAGAAGGAGTAGTGATCTGCCGAGTATGGATGGTCCTTGGAGTCTGCAAGGAAACAATACAAAACTCACACAGCCTGTGCAAACTACTATGGCCAAAATTTACAAAATTACTAACATGGGTCGAAGACAGAGGAGGACCCTTGCAGTTAGTGCCACTAGAAAGCCCGAAATTGTGCTTCAGGAACAATGGCACGAGGAAGATGGGAGAGAATAAGAACTGCAGACACATTTTTGAAGCTCTGGGAATGACTCATGGAACTGCAGTAATTATGGATCATTTTTGGGCATGTGGATCCAAAGCATACATCAGACTGCTGAAAAACTGGGGAGGCATATGCACAATAGTGAACATCCATGTTCCAGCATTGGTGATCCTGAAAAGTGATCTGAATATTGACAGTTTCCCAAAAGCAGATGCTCACCTGAGAAAGAAGGGATCTGTGGAACTAATAACTCGAATGAAGAGAGAAAATTACTTCTCTGCCAAATCAGAAGAAGCATTTCATGCAATCCCGTATGAACACAGGCTGTTCAGCCTCACCTCATCAGTGTTCACAACGATTTTTATGCCAAGAATCCAAGTTGGAGTAAATACTAAATGGTTGCAGATAACCAAATGGGAGTTACTCCAGACCATCAACACGACCATAAAAGGATTCAATCCGATTAAGGAAGACAGAAGAGCCATCCGACTGATGACGTTCCAGAACAGATATGTCCTTGACATGATCACAGCTATGGATGGAGGAGTTTGTGCTAAAATCGGAGAATCATGTTGCACATTTATACCATCTCACGACGAGGACAATGGAACTTTAACAGAAGCAAAAGGGATGCTGACAAACCTGCAGAACCAGATGATCAACGAAACTGATGAAGTTGATGATGACAGCTGGTGTGGATCACTGTTTTCATGGGTTCCACAATGGATGGCAGATGCATTTAAGTTCTTAGGAGCCCTGCTAGTGATGATATTACCAGGATTTTGTGTTATCAAGATTAATAATCCCGCAATGCCAGAAAACTGCGAAGAAAGCCATAGGTATGAAGATCATGATTGATGTCCAGCCAGGATGGAAGCCCAGACCTGACTGATGAAGAAATAAGAGACTTTGTGAAGACCAGCAAGCACGCACCATAATGTACAAAGTTTCCTTATCCCAGGAAACGCAGAAATAATGTGGTAAAATGTATTTACTGCAGCCCAAATGGACAATGTCAACTAATGACATGGAATAAAGACGAACATGTAAGAACAGCAGGAAATATAAAAGGAGTAATAAAGATATGGACTCCAAAAAGACACTTCTTCAAACCATCATGTACAGACCCAGAAGATGAAGAAGGAATTAATCCAGAAGATGAAGTAAAGATGAATACAGAGGAACCCAGTAAGATGAATCCAAAGGAGGACGGGGAAGTGGTTGATTAAATCGCCCAGAGGGGGGAGTGTAAAGGAGGTCCCAAATAAAGCCTGCACTCCCATCGCCCATTTTGAAGTACCAGGAACATTCACACCAAAATATGTGACGTATGATGAGCAAATAAACCAGCAGAGAGCCGCAGTAGGGCTCTGCCAGTGCCTATCAGATGAACAACATCTGTTGAAGTACCAATTCCCAGAAAACCATGGACAGTAAGGAATCCACTGAGAAAACCCTACCAGCAAATGAGACAAAAGGAACATTGCCTAATCACCGTTCCAGAAGTAACCAAGAAGGCCTTAATGGAAGACGAATGGTGATGTCACGAGAGCCAGGACGGACTCGCAGATAGAGGATATGATGACACAAAGAGACGAAATGCCATGAATAAAGATATAGTGAACCTACAAGAAGAACGCGATGTTGAATTACAAAGAAGCTTAAGCTGTAAGCAGGATGAAGGTTTGCCTGTACATATGCTTGTAAGAAAGCTAAGAAAACAGTGCAGTTTGCTATGCTAAGTAGAAGAATAGAGCGGCAAGCGCCACTGTACACAATCTATCTCAAAATGAAGCACATTATATAAGTGCGAGTCCACTTTGCATGAAAAGCAGAATCAATTCAGGTTACTAGAGGCCATAGGACAAGATTCGCATTCTGGCTAAACGAGGAGAGACGGCTGAATCGAAACTCAGCAGATGCAACTTGTGCCAGGAGGAGCCAAGGTCAGACCAATAGAAGGAACGAACAGTAGCTTCACATAATTGAAACTTAAGAACAGAATAACCTGTCTTTGGAAAGTCGAGATAAGGAGGCGTAGGCTGGTGGCAAGCCGAATAAGAATTAAATGCACAAATTGAGAGAAACTCAGAAAATTCACGGTGCAAGCAGCACTTGAAAAGCAGAGCGAGTTGAGGCACGGGTCCACACCTACGCTTGGCATCCGCCCAGACAGAGATATCAGAACTTTTCAAGACAAGAAGATGCAGCTTTGAGGCCAACCACAGTGAACTAATTGACACATAGCAACTAAAGTAATGACTGATTGAGGGAAAGCCGGGAGAATTGGGGGACACCCTGCACCTGGCTGACCTTTCTGCGTGCTGCTAAGCAAAGTGGAAATGTATGCATGGGGTTGATGCCAACCCAATCACGAGGGACCAAATAATCTAGGGTCCTAGAGATAGCAGAACTAATGGGACGTTGTACTCTTAGTGATGTCTAAAATAGTCATGTTTGAAGGGAGGGCTTATACACCCACCTGATAGTGTTTATCCAATCCCCTCACTCCGTTATCATATACAGATATGGTACCTGTAGTAAAGTTACCTTTTCCTAACCAATAGAATTGCATGTTAACTTTTGAGTGTTACACGTCAATTATGACGAGTTTTGAGTATAAATGTTACTGTTTGTATGAAGATAGGGGGAGTTGAAGCGAGACGGACTATCGCATCACTGCTGATTTCTATGACTCCCCGTTTTTTGTACTTGTCATTAAACCGACTCCCTTTGCCAAACCATTGAGTTGTCCTTATTGATTGGTGTTGGAGTAATAAAGCTGCACCTCCACCCATCTCAAGGTGCAGCTATCTCATTTTAAAGTACTTCGGAGCAAACCCTGACTCTATGGGCCGGCCGGGGGTTTCCCCAGTACACAGTTTTACAATGGGAAATGCCCATTGAAAAATATGTTGTAAATCAGATTCAGAATGTTTCGATAGGCCCATGCTGCAGGAACGGTGGTAAAGTAAAATGCAGCGTGCCCTCTGCTAATCATGTATGACAGGCGCGCATAGATCAGACTTCAGGCTTCAAACTCCTAGCAGCAACACCTTAGACATAGCTCTCAACCTCTCGAGTCAGAAAGGTGGGTGAAAACACATAATTCTGTTTTAGGCGGGTGAGAGTCCATTGAAGAGAATGGACAGATAAGGAGTTTGACGGTTGAGTGAACAATTTCTTAGTTGGGTAACACTGCCAAAAGCGGGTGAGTTGACAGGTATGCCTTAGAGTAAAGTGGGCACCCCAGTGCCATGGTGTGGCTCAAGAACCATGAGCTGGAAGTAAAGCAAGGTTGAGGCCATTATGCGAACATTGACGATTGCAAACTCACCAACACGATCCTGCGCTAGATGCTTATCCTCAGCCTCGTTGCTGCCCATTTTTGCTTCACCTTTGCACAACCCTTGACCTATTCCCTATGCATAGTGCATTAACACCGTTGTTGTGTTTACTTAGGTTGTAACACACTCACACACTAACACAGCAAGATGTGCTGAACTTGTGTTTAATAGGAGGAGCCCCCAGGAGGGCAGCTTCTTAACGGCAACATCTTCGGGGATGGTTTCATCAACATTCTGGAACCATACACGAAGATGCCGTCATGATTACCTTGCACGTTCTAACATAACAGGAACTATCTATGTACAATTTAACCATAACAATAACCTCACATCTCCCCTTCTAAATACATTTAAATTTATAATGAATTAAATATATTGAAAGTTTTGACATAACATTTCTGACATGCTGTGATAATACATAAAACTTTTAACTCTACGTTTCTAAATACTATAAAGGATATAAAGATTCTTCATGTTACGAGATGTGGTTCATGTTACACAGTAGTGCCACAATTCCTGGATCCACGTCGTAACTTCTCAAGTTCTCAATAATATACATAGTCTTGTTTATGGTTCCACATTCTCTTCCTGTGTCTTGATATTGACTGACCATTGTCATTACTCTCTTCATGTGGATTCTTTCCTCTGCACACCCTACTTGGTCCATCACTTTTATCCTTGAATATCTTGTTTTTGAATGTCTCTCCATACATGTCTTGTTCACTTTCATTTCTCATTATTTCCTCCTCCTTTGCCAAGACCACATCATCACATGACCATTTCTTGCCGTCCTCTAAAATCACTGATTTCTTAGAACACTCCATCACCCTTTGGGGAGGACGAAATCTTGACTCACCTTTCATTACACGTTTTGGTTCTCTCACTCTCACCCAATCACCTTTCACAATTTCACTTTCTTGAACATGTTTCTGTCTGTCATAGTATCTTTCATACTCTTCTTGTTTCTTTTTTACTTTGTTGACAATGTCTTCCAAGTTTATCTCTTTGTCTCTTTTGTTCCTCATCCAAGCAGGTCTGAGCCTATTTGTAGATATTCTCCCTCTCATCAATGTGAATGGAACTTCCTCAGTCACCGAATGTGGTGTGACTTTGTATGTGTTGAGGGCCTCCTTGAGCGTCTCTTTCCATGGTAGACCGTTCACAATAGCTAATTGAATAATACCTTTTATGAAACGGTTCATTCTCTACACTAAACAGTTCCCCATTGGATGGTACAGGGCTGTGGTGCTGTTTTAATGGCTCTGTCCTTCAGGAACTTTTGAACTTCCAAAGACATGAATTGAGCTCCATTATCTGACACAAGCTCTTGCGGTTCTCCTTCTCTGTTAAAGATTTCCTCCAAAAACTTCATCACTTTGATAGCCTATACAGAGTCCTCAACAATACCACATTCCACCCACTTGGATGTGTAATCTACCAACACTATAAAGTACATTTTTTGTGATCCCAACGTTTCATACGGTCCAGCTATATCAATAGCCAATTTTGTCCATACCGTACTGGGAATACTCACTGGCTGCAACGGAGTTACACGTACCGATTTGCTCTTGTCACTCACTGCACATGCAGTACAATCTCTGACTAGTGTTTCCATTTCGCCCCACATGTTAGGGCACCAATATGCTTCCCTTACTCTTCTCTTTGTCACCATTCTACCCACGTGGCCTTCATGAGCAATGTCCATGATCCTTTTCCTCAAATTTGTCAGAGGTATTATGCGATCTCCTCGATAGACACATACTTTATCACTAGACAACTCGTCTTTGAATCTTTCCCAGGATTTCAGATTGCCATCACTATCTTCCCAACCATTCTCAATAGCTCTTCTCAACATTTCTTGTTCAGGGTCACATTCTCTGGCTTCTATCCATTTCTCCTTTGAAAAACTCGGATGCACATGAGCTATGATACAATCCATGTTTTGTTCTTCCGTAAATTCTTCTTTGTCCTCACACTCACCATCGACACTCTCACACGGTAGGCGAGAGAAACAATCCGCTACCACATTGTTTCTTCCTGGTGTGTATTTTATGGTTACATTGAATTGCATAATGATCAGTGTCCATCTTCTTATGCGTGGAGATGTCATGTGAGGGTTTTTCGAGTTCAAAACATGGACAAGTGGTTTATGATCTGTTTTAATATCCACTGGAATGCCCCAAATAAGACCTCTGAAATGTTCTAATATCCATTTGACACCAAGAGCTTCCTTTTCTATTGTCGAATAGTTCCTTTCAGCACCCCTTAATATCCTCGAGGCAAAAGCAATGGGAACAATTTCACCTGCTTGTATTTGTTCTAGCACACCTCCTAGTCCTATATTACTTGCATCAACTGATATCCTTGTCTTGGCCTTTGAGTCAAACATCTTTAACACCGGTGATTTATTGATCATTGTTTTGATGAGCTCAAATTCTCTTTTGCATTCTTCAGACCAATTAAACTTCACACCTTTGCCCATTAAACTTCTCATTCTCTCAGTTGTATCGGAATAATGGTCAATGAATTTAGAGTAGTATTCTGTCAATCCCATGAAACTCCTGAGTTGGTCCTTATTCTTGGGGTCAGGAATTTTAAGAATGGTGTCCACCAATGATTCTTTTGGCATTATTCCATCAGCATTTATCCGATGGCCCAGGTATGTTACCTCACTCTTCTTGATCTTGCACTTTTCAATTTTGAGTGTCATTCCTTTCTGTTGTAGAACTTGTAGCACACCTAATAACTTTGCATCATGTTCTTCTTGAGACATCCCTGATACCAAGATATCATCTTGGAAATAGTGTACTCCTTGTAAACCTTCAAATAAATGATTCATTAACCTTTGGAACAAAGCGGCCGCTGAAGCCAACCCAAAAGGCATTCTCTTGTATCTAAAAGCTCCTAACGATGTTACAAAAGATGTCAAATGCCTAGACTCTTCCTCCAGCACAACTTGGTGATATGCTGACGATAGATCTAATGTCGTGAAATTCTTTGCTGGCTTCATGGTGGTCAACATTTCCCCAATGTTTGGCAGGGGATGCCGGTCTATCCAAATATTGGCATTCAAGTCTCTTAAATCCACACACATTCTGATGGATCCATCCGCTTTTTTTACAATTACAATTGGGGACAACCACTCTGAACTTTCAATAGGTTTGAAGATGTCCTGCACGCATAACTTGTCTAATTCATTCTTTAATGCCTCTCTGGTACCAATGGGTATGTTCCTCACTTTGTGTACCACTGGCCTCGCACCTCTTCTGAGTATGATGCGATGTTCAAACCCTTTAAGTAAACCTATTTTTTCATTGAATACTTTGGGGAAAGCCTTTGCCAGGTTTTCTGCAGTGTCACAACTGTTCTCGGTGATGCATAAGATGGGTACCTTTTCACCCGGATGAATTCTGATTTTCAACGATGCTTGCTCCCACCATCCAACTATCGAAAACCCATTCTCAGCCACATACAGTCTGCAGTATGTCTTTCTCCCTTCAAAGTTTAAACGCACCCAAACAAAACCTATAATGTTGATGGGTGTTTTTCCATAACCTGTTGCATTGATTTTTGTCACCTGTAGCTCTTCCATCTTTTTGTTCAATATATTCACATATGTCTCCACATCAACCATCGTATACGGAGAACCAGTGTCTACCATCACTTGTAAAGTTATGCCATCTATCTCCATGGGAACCCATGGTCCCACACCATTTTCACCTGGGGTGACAGCAAGTATTTGAACTCTGTCTTCAAGTTGATCTGTGACTGCCAACATGCTGTTTGGACCACCAATTTCCTCCAATGCCTTTAAACTGCCAGGATTTCTCCCATAGTAGCTATTGAATCTGCCCCTTCCTCTACTGTTGCGACACATTTTTCCAAAATGTCCTAGATGTCCACATCTGTAACATTCTGCTGATATAGCTGGACAGTCTCTGTCTGCATTGGCATGTTTATACCAACGACAATTTAAACATCTGTTATTTTGTCTGAACGTGCCTCCCCTTTCTTGTCTGGGTCCTCTATTTGCGTCTGACCTGACCAACCTCTTAACCATGGCAATCAACTCATCTTCCTGAGTGCTATGCTGTCCATCATCCATATCTTGAACTGATTTAATCTCAGCATTCTCAAACTTGTTTTGGACCTCCTTCATACATTTTTCACCTAGTTCCATCGATCTGGCAATTTCAATTGTTTTCTCCAGCGTAGGGTTCTTCGCCTGCCACAAGCGTTGTTGAATGCGCGGATCTGCCACGTGTAAAACCATTTGATCTCTCAAATATTCATCTGCCACTCCTGTGAAAGCACACATGGCCATCAAACCTCTCAGTGCGGCCAAATAGGAGTCTATAGTTTCTTCTTTACCTTGTTTCCTTGTAAAGAATCTGTATCTTTCCAATACAATGTTAGTTTTATTGCCAAAATGCTTATTAAGCTTGGTAATCACTGTGTCCTATTTTCTAGCTCCACTCGAAGTTTCACCCCAGCTCTCCTCATCATGTTCCAAATCAGGCAATGTCCTGAAAATCCTTAGTGCCTCTGCCCCTATACAATTCAGAAGCGTAGCCTCTTTCTGGTCATCACTGAACTTTGAGCCTCCTATCGCCCTCAGGTACACCTGGAAATTATCCTGCCATTGTTCCCAGGGGCATGTTGGATTCCCTGGTAAGGGCAAATACTTCACTGGGGCAGCTATGCTTTGCATGACTCACAATTCGTATGGTAAAGAAAGCTCCTGTATAAGGTTCCCTTTTATTTTCTCTTGTAATATGTATTCACCTTCCACTCTATTATTGTGCTTTTTATGACTATTTTATTATTATTATATTTTATTTATTTATTTATTTTTCCTTAGCATGTGAGTATTTATATCAACACCTCACAGTATCCAGAGTTAAATTTCTCACTCCACCACAATACTTCCGTGCTTATCCGCTTGTGCGAATTGTTCTGATTCCTTTTTATGTCCGCGCACTTCTCCTGCATGCGAAGGCTTGCGCGATATGATCGCCGCCTTCCCGACGCGTAGCATTCAATGTCGGCTTGTGATTCAGTGCGGCACCCAAGATGGCAGCACGCACAGCACGTACGAGGGTCCTTTCCTCCAGTGCCTGTAGCGGTTGGTCCAGCTCACGCGGAGCCGCTGTATGATGCCGGAAAAATACATTTAACAAAGTCCATTAATTTATAACTTTCTCCGCCGCAGCGCCGCTCACCTATTTTCATTCAGCATCCATGCCACTTGCAGCACGTCGTTCGCCTTCCCTTATCCACGATTAGCACACTGTGCGGGAGCGATTGGTTCACTCGCTCGTCTCTGTGCCTGGGGGCTCCCTCCACAGACTAATCCTCGTCACCAATTGTTGTGTTTACTTAGGTTGTAACACACTCACACACTAACACAGCAAGATGTGCTGAACTTGTGTTTAATAGGAGGAGCCCCCAGGAGGGCAGCTTCTTAACGGCAACATCTTCGTGTATGGTTTCATCAACATTCTGGAACCATACATGAAGATGCAGTCATGGTTGCCTTGCACGTTCTAACATAACAGGAACTATCTATGTACAATTTAACCATAACAATATCCTCACAACCGTTCCTTTACAACAACCCACTCAGTGGCTGCCTTTGTATTTTGTGCTTCAAGGCCACTGGACACTATAATAATAGTATTAACACTAGTGTGTCTCCTACTTTTATTTTTATTTTAGTTTTCATTTATTCTTCTTTACTTTTTGTCATCAGCAATTCATACTTTTTCACTTGATTTTATTGGTTATTCATAACAAAATGTGTGTGTGCTAAGCTCTGGTGCAGATAGTGGTGAAAAAAACAAACCTGAAAACCTGACCGTCACAACACTTTGGTTCACATTGCTATGGCAGTGCGTCTGTAGCCTGTGACGCATTCGTTAAACTAGATACAGGGAAACATTATTTTTGCTGAACCCGAAGGCATAACATTTTCACGCATTTTCTTTGTCTCAACATTCACATGCGAGCAAATTAATTAGCGTTCCAAGGAAAAGATGCTTGATGCTCAGAAGGCTGACGCGCAACCCGCCTCGTGTCACGCTTCCCGTGGCTCTCTTCCCGCCATTCCCCGCGGTGCTAAAACTGCCTGTTCAAGTGGCCCCAACGGAGGGGCTCAATCAAAATATGTGTCCGTTCATTTAAAGTGAAATTAATTGGCGCGCAGTAAGGGAAGCCGTTAATGCCGCTGTTTTCTTTCTGGGGCCAGAGTTCAGAGGCGTTAGTGGAGGCTGGCAAACAATCCACACATTCAAGATGCGGAAATATATGTTATCGCTCGATCTCTGTATAATGGTGTTTTTTGTGTATAACCCGTTTTATATACACACGAAACAACATGCAAACAGATTTCAAAAGTGAACTGTTGCCATTTTCTTAACTTTTTTTTCAAAGTGAAGCGAGCACTTCTATCTTGGAAGTGCCATTTGTATATGGTTAAACAGCATTCTTTCAGAAAACACTATTCATTTTAATGAAAGCCCATTCTATAGACGGGCCTCGGAATCTTGAATATCTCATCCACAATGAATTAATTGTGCGATGCTGCTCGTCCCTTTCCACCCATGTATGTCGCTAAGCACACAAGCGCTGATGGCGGATTCATACCCGATCATACATATGCTTTCAAAGGGTATTTACATGCAAGTTATACGCCTGGTGATATGTCATCTATTTGTCACAATGGCCGCGGTTTTGTGACCTGCCAGAAGCAACTCTTCAGCTCTGTCCCTGCTTTGCCACCTGGCTGCCAGGTCGGGAGTTGGAGTGAACGCTTGATTTTGGACTGCGACTGCACTGCCGCTTACTTGCTTATTCAACTGCTTTTACTAAGAAACCAACATTACTAATGGCCTGCTGTGTCACATGTAAGGCGTCTAGTGATGTCACAATGCAGGAGCAGCAGGCAAAGCTAGTGATGATTTCAGTCTGGCACATGCAAGAGCGCTTAATTAAAGTAGCCATAGAAAGCTCACAATCACAAACCCATGCTATGAGTACTGGAGCCTACACAGCTCAATGTCTGTGTTGTGATCTAGGCAGGTAAATTCCATGGATGAAGCAAAACAGTGTGTTCCAGGTCCAAGTCTGTTGATTAAGGTATCCCTTGACTCCATTGAGCCCAAGAACTATAGACCAATTTCCAACGCCTGATTCTTATCGAAACTGATTGACTGAGCTGGGCACTCTAAGCTCGTCCGCTTTGTAGAAACCAACAAACTTCTCGACCCCACTCAATCAGGCTTCAGGATGCGCCATAGAACAGAAACCACTCTGATCTCGATCTGGGATGACCTCAAGTTCTCAGCAGATTCAGAGGGCTGCACAGCGCTGATTCTCCTTGATCTGTCAGCCGCCTTTGATACCGTTAACCACTCCATCCTCCTCGACCGACTGCACTCCCTTGGAATTCAGAGCTCGGCACTCAAATGGATTGCCTCATTCCTCAACAACAGCAAACAAATCAGATTCCTCTCCACTTTTGTCTCTACCGCGCGCACTTTGAACACCAGAGTACCACAAGGCTCCTGCCTCTCTGCTCTTCTTTTCAACCTCTATCTGACAACACTACCAGGGATCATCTGAGTGCACAACCTCACCTGCTAAAATTACGCGGACAATATGTAAGTTATCCTAAAATTTTCACAAAACCAGTCTCAACCCACGACCCAACCTCGAAGCTTGCCTCAGAGACATTGACCAATGGATGACAAGAAACCACCTCTTTATGAACCCTAATAAAACTGAGGTCATGGTGAGTGGCAACTCTGCCCTTCTCCCGCAACCACTCCCTTGTCCCCCCTGCCTAGGCACCTCACCCCCTATTTCTGAAGTAGTCAAAAACCGTAGCCGCATTATGGACTCGGGCCTAAACCTCTCCCATCAGATCAATAATGTATCAAAATCCTGTCACTACCACCTCATGCTCCTAAGCCACATTTTCCTGTACCTCACCTACCCCAACAGACTCACCCATATTATGTCCACTGTTATATCGAGACAGGACTATTCCAACTCCCTATATCTGGGTAGCCCAGCATACCAACTTAACAAACTCCAAAGAGCCCAAACCTCGAACGCCAGACTCCTTCTTGCATTGGGACACAGATATCACATCTCCCCGCTCTCCAACCCTTCACTGGCTGCCTGTTGGACAGAGGGCCACTTTCAAAATTCTTTGCATTACTCACCGAGAGGTCCACAATACTGGCCCAGCATACCTACAAGATACCGTCCACCACACACCCTAAGTTCAGGTACTGCCCTATTACTAGTGATTAGAGCTTCAAACTCAACCAGAATTGGTGGGTCTGCCTACTCATCCCTGGCTCACTCCCTCCCCACATTCAACACACCCAAGACCACACGGCCTTCCGTAAAGATCTAAATACCTGCCCTTTTCCGTAAGCCATGACTTATGCCCAGAGGACTCACCACAATTATAGAATCATGAGTTTTATGAAACAGGCTCTCCGACACTTAATGCTCACCCTGAGAATAATGCCCCACTGATTGTGCAAATCAGAAGATTCCTGGTCCAACCTGTGTATCTGCCTCAGAGTACCTCTAACAAGAAACATGTGAACAATCACGACCAGCCCATACTGACCCACAAAGTAACCAGAACGATTGGGCTCCAATGAGCACACCATCCACCCATGACACTCACCACTCCCACCTCGATGCTAACCCTTCACTTTACACCAACAAACAATAGAACACAGCTATACCCATCAATCAATTGCAGCCTAACTAGACACATATGAACAATTCGCCACAAACACCTCAACAACCTGCTAGAACGCAGCTACAACCCACAAAAAATTGGCCTAACTGCACACATAAACCTCCTACACAGGCCTAATGCCACCAAAATGCAGTCAGAAACCAACCACCTGAGTGCACACATCCAACTGATCTTTCACTATGTCCACACATAATGCTAGAATGCCACTACCTTCATGCAAATTGCACCGGCTGCACACATACTGAGTGCACCTAAGCACTGTATTCTACCCCACTCTCTGGACTGACCAGGGCTGCGGATCCAAAGTGCGTTCTACCTACAAGCACTTTGAGATCATACCAACGATATACAGGACATTACATAAATGCCAAATAACAATAACAATACATGTACTGGTGGGAGACATAGGGGAGATGCACTGATGCCCACCACCCAGGCTAAATTCAACTGAGACTGGAGGAACGCTCTGGACATACATTCCGCCGCTCACACGCTCAAGACATCACAGATGCAGGCACAGGCTAGGCCTCCACACCTCTCCCCCCAAAAGGGACAGAAAGCAGAGATCGCTCCCTGAGGCAGTCAAGCACACTCAGAGATATGTGCGGAGGCTTCAAATTGACAATCAACCTCAGATCCACGCAGTTGACACAAGGTGACATAAGTGCACCCAGTCACACACACCTTACCCATGGAATGAACCACAACACTAAAGACCAAGGCAGTAACGAGAGGAAATGGAAGGAGAGAAATAGAAGGACAGACAACCTTCAATTTCTTTGCCACCAACGCCAGAAGTCGGCCATTACTGGGACCATACACCCTTGAGTGCCTTGAGCTGCCACTGCACCAACACCCAAGAACACAACACATAGAGCTGCCATCCCTGAACAACCATGTATCCTCCATGATGTATGATATTGTATTTATATTTTTGTATTTTGTTTATTTATAAAGCGCACCAAGCCCTGAGGCATCTGGGCGCATTACTTACATAAGAATCGTTTACAAGTTATAAATTGTAAGTGGTTATATTCAGTGAGGGGTTACAGTAATACATACATTGAGTTGCAAGAGGTGATATGAAGTGAATGAGGTTACAAATGGTTACATAAGATGGGTTACAGTAATATATACATTAGGTTACAAGAGGTGACATGAATGAGGTTACAAGAGGTTACAAGAGATGCAGAATATATGGGTGAGTACATGGTGATGAAGTGAATCAGTTTCAGTTCAGTGCAGAATATATGAACAGACAGTCATCAGGGCGACAGGTTGTTAATTCTCTTGCATGGAGAGCCACATTTTTGTGTTTCTTTTCTGAGCGTGGGAAAGAATGGTTCAGATCTAAGCGTTAAAGGTAGGGAGTTCCACAGTTTAGCTGCTAATACTGGGAAGCTACTGCATCCTGCCATCTGTAGTTTGAATCGTTGAATCTTGAGACAATGTGATTGTGCAGCTCTAGTAGGGCGCTCTGAGGTATGTCGAGAGATGTTGTTGGTAAGATAGCTGGGTGCTTTATTAGCGAGACACTTGTGTGTCAAGGATATGGTTTTGAAGGCAATTCTTTGTTCGAGAGCCAGTTCAGGTTCTGTCCTGATGAAATGTGTTCTGACCTGGCAATGTTTAGTGGCGATCTGATGGCATTGTTTTGTACTACCTGCATCTTTTTCAGGTTTTGTTGGTTAGTTCCCAGTTAGAGTGCCCTGCAGTAGTCAAGCCTAGATAAGACAAGTGCTCTGGCTAGGGTTATGCGGTTGGTGGTCATGAGATATGGTTTGCAGGCTGTGATTAACTTACAGGTGTAGGGCGTTGAGGAAGCTATCACATTGGTTTGTCTAGAAAGGTGCAGAGTCAATGTAAATGCCTAAGGTTTGCACAACCTTTGAGACATTGATGTTGTTACCATAAATGTTAAATGAGTTGAACTGATTGTCAAGGTTATTAAGTTTGGATGGTGAGCCCAGGATGAGTAATTCAGTCTTGTCATCATTTAAACAAAGACCATGCTTGGCCATCCAGGCTTGGATGATGCTGTAAATGTTGTTACCCAATTGCAGGTATGGTTACTCAAAAATCGTTCTTCTTATATACATGGCACTGTTAGGCATTTCCTGTGTAGCTTAGTTTTCCATGTGTAGTGCTGGTGCGGTTTCTGAATGTGCAATGTTGTCTTTTACTTTGCCTATATTTATGTGTAAGAACCCCTGTGCTCTTCTAGCGCCTCTTTGTCACTGCTGTCTCTGTTCCTTAATGACCTATGTTTAGAAATATATGTTCCATCCTCTTGTGGCCCTTATAGTGGCCTCTGTGCACCAGGAGGAGGTGCCACTGAGGGCAGGAGGCCTGGTCTCAGTTTCTCATGATGGTGTGGTCCCTCCATTTGTCATGTGCGAGGCAGACGGCAACTGCTCATGCAGTCGTCCCAGTTAGCCCTTATTGCTTACTTTGGTATGTAGTTCACAGCACCAGGTTGTTTCTTATTTGTGTGCTACTTTATTTTTGGGTCGGAGGTTAGGTGGTGGTTCCTTATTTATTGGTTGTGTATGTGTCCAGATGTATGCTTTTTCAGAGGTGGTCTCCTCTGCCCTTGCAAGCTGTTTGGTGCAGCGTACAGCAGCGGCCACGACAATCCCACCTCCACATCATGAGCACTACAAATGTCCGCTTCTCCCACGTGTAAAACAAGGAAAGCAGGCCAAGGAGGGTACAGGACACCCTGGGTGCACCAACACCGCCCTTGGTAGTTGGCTACACTTCATGAGGACATTGGGCTCCAGAGAAAAGCTGCTACCCACAGCATAGTGCTACAAAGATACTAACATCCCCAGGAAACCAGAAGAAGAACTCTCTATGCCAAATAATGTTGTGATATAGGCAGATAAGTTCTAGAAAAGAAGGATGACTGAGACAGTGGGTTCAGTTAAGTGCATTTATTAAGGTTAGTCCACAGGCACAGAGGTAAGAGGAATAGGGCAGACCCACTGGTGCTCACCACCCAGGTTATCTCCAAATGACTGGGAAGGGTGGGGACACTCCGCACATAACATTCCATACCTTCCCCCACTTAAATCACACAACCTTGACATCACAGACACAGCCACAAGGCAGATATCCACAGTCCTCTTGCTGCTCTGAGACAAGGGTCGACCAGGTCCATTGTCAGCACAATGAAGATGTCCAAAGCCGAACTGGCTACTCTGTAGAGAACAACAAACACTTGCGCTACCACTGAACTTAAAAACATGCAAGATGCTCATCATTTACTGGATACTATTGGGAGACGTACTGAGATATTGCCAAGAAACTCACAGAAATGAATATGAAAATAATGTTTAATAGAGATTCAAAAGTATCTAGTTTTAGATTAAAAAGAATGAGTTGTGGTAGAAGGGACACCTTAACATTTAGAATGTGTTACTATCCTGCCTGTTATGTCCAGTCTCTTCCTTACATTCTGAGTGCCTTTCTTAGCCCATCTGAAAAGCCATCAAAAATACACACATACCCCCTACGACATATTTACTCATTACACATAATAAGTAGCCATGCCATACTACTGGGGTCTGCAACCATTCCAGATGTCTTGGACTTCAAAGCCCATCAGGCCTAGCTAGCAGACACAATGGTGAGGGATCGTGGAAGTCGTGGTCGAAAACATTGGGAAAGCCACGGGTTGTAGGCGCATGCCATATGGTATGGTACAACAATATTGGAAGTCACATAGAAGTTCCCTGACCCTTTAGAGGTCTGAGGACAAAGACTTTCTTTTACAGTAATGGCACTCAGAAATGTGCAACATCTTTACAGGGTATGCAAGAGGGCACTTTATTTGATTAATAGCGTTGAGGTATTTTATATAGTAGTAGATTCATTTGTTTTTAAAATAAAGTTCTATTGACAGTTTAATAGTACTTTGGTTCCGTAATGGCGTATTTTCATTAGTTGCTTCATAATGTATCATTATTTTGTGTTTTATTCAGTTGTTCAGTAAAAATAGTTCGATTGGATATATTAATTCATATTTCTTCGGTATTGAAGGTCATTGTTTCCCAAATAATACGTGAAGCATTAACACAACTGTGTTTGGATTCGCTTCTGAGTTTGCAGCACATGCTGTTGGTGCAGGCGGATATGATTGTGGAGGCATATATGTAAGTTTGGGATTTAAAAGCACTCACATAACTGGGAAGCAACTGAGCTCTGTACAAGGGGAACATGCTGAGGGGGTTACAAGTAGGGTTCGGGGGAGCAGAGGAGCTTACATGGGTAGGAGGAGCAGGGGAGGGTGGCTCTTCAGAGAGGGAGTAATAGGGATGAGTGCAGCGATCAGAAATTGGTGAGGTGTACTTTGAAGAGTAGCGTCTTCAAATGCTTGATGGTTGTTGTGATTGATGAACGTTGTGATAGTTATTGTGTATGTGAAATGGTGCATATTTCATGTTGTTTATGCTTACGTTGTGTATGTTTTGGTGGCCTAAAATGAGCACAATTTCTAGGATAGGTAGACTGTGGGGCACTCATTTTGTGTACAGCTGTTTTTCTTTTTGAGTGGTTTGCAGGGTGGGACTAGGACATAAAAATATCTGGGGCACCAATGAAAAAGTGGCCGACAGTTTTAAATGGCTAGTCATTCCTTTTGTGAAACCTTTTGAATAGTAACCAAGGGGAAGTTTTTGGATAAAGTGTGATGTAATTTGTGCATTTAAAAAAAAATAATTCTGAAACACTGGTCAAAACTACTATCCAGAGTGAATTAACTCATCAAACTGGCTCACATTGGCCAAAAAAGTGGCCCCTTTGACCACAAAAACTGGCCTACGCAAGCATTTTGTTCAGCCGTGGACCTATTGCCCTATAGGCTAGTCCGAGCCTGGTGGTTTGTGGTTTCCTTTTCTTTTTATTCTGATAATTGTTCTATTGTTGTAATTGTGTTTCTTAGTGGTTCTTATTTTGTGTGTTCCTATAGTCAATGCGTGATATTGTGAGAATGCTATTTTGTAAATCATGTTTGATGGGAGCTAAAACAGCATTTTCCACTGTTTTGGAAAGTGGACTGTTTCTTTTGATTTCTATGTATGTTGTTATTGGGATATTTTTGGTTTGAACATTTTAATTCCCCCGATTCTTACTTTTGTTTGATGTTAAATATACTCTAGGAAAGAGTTTCCTGTGTTTTTCTATGCTCCTTTTTATTCCTCTCCAAAGTAGATCACATTCTTTGTATGTGCATTGGTCAAAATGCATGCGGTTGTTTAGGAAACCTGTGAGGTTTCCTACCATTTGCAGTTATGTGGTGTTCTAGGCTTTGTCTTACACTGCACGTGTTACTTATTTATTTGGTTGGTTCTCCTTTCCTTCTAATTAAAAAAAATATAGTTTCACCGAAAATGATTGCACTTACAAGCTGAACGTCCTTGCTATTTCCAGGAATTATTGGAGAAGGCATTTGTGTTCTTTAAATAGTGATCTATCCATGCTACCTTTCCTGAACTGCAGTGTTTGGTTTTTCTAATCTTCATCACTCTAACACTCACCACAATTACACTGGCACATCTCTTACTACCTTTACCCCTAATCACTCCCTCATTTCCTAATCGCACAAGTCACCACAATGGAGAGAGTAGATACGTCAGCCATACCGCAGCAACTGCCCAGACACTCATTGTTAAGGGAATCCAGAATATGGTGTTTGGCATTCTACTTCACCCACTGTGTCCTGTGGGCATGGTCCAGCGAACATACCCACAGTGCCCAGTGAACTCTTTGCAAAGGGCATGGACTCAGGCCATGCCCCTGGCAACCACTGGCACTTCAACCACAGACACACAGTGGTCACTGGGCACCGACTTTGACCATGCCTGGTGGACACTGTGCTTAGGGCTGGAGGCCATATCCCAGTGATACAGGTACCTGGGGAAACAAACATACCCATAAAGCAGCATCCTTTTAAAGTCCATACACTTCAGGTCATTTAGAATAGAACCATTTGCCTAATATTCAGGCTGAAGAAACACGACCACATGACAAAATCATTTTAACGCCTCTCCTGGGTATCGGTTTGGAGGGGAATAAAGTTTAAATTCTTGTGCATTACCAGGAGAGCAGCTTGAAATGGCATTGCAAAGAATTTGTTGGACCACCTGAGCAAATATATCCTGTGAAGAGTCCTGACACTGAGTTCAGAAAATAAACTTGGACGTGGAAACCTTAAACTTAAGAGAATTGGGGGAAAGGAGCCAGGCAGTATCAGGCCCAAAACTATGGAACACAGTCCCCTAGGATTTAAGACTATAACCAGATCAACTGAAATTCAGGAAGGCATTACCCAACAATGAATGACGCAGGTCTAGAAAGAACGTAGCTTGTATCAGGATCAGTCATTTAACTAATTTAGCAATGAGCTTGGAATTTGCTATCCATCACAGCATTTGTAAAGCTGTGAAAATGTATTTGTTACATGGACAGTCTGTCAGGGATATATCCCATAATTTCCTTTTGTACTCTTCCCCTAATCTTCTCTTGGAAATCAGTAAATAAATAACCAAACGAACAGATAAATAAATACCCAAAATGCCATCAGGGCATGCCCTGCAGTTATTCCCACTGTGTGGATCACATTTGCATTTCAAATGGGGGCAAGTGTTTACCAGCATAATTAAGTGTGATAATGGGTGCACAGATGCGGACAGCCCTGCTGCATTTGCTATACATGACACAAAAGCAAAGCCATCCAGGCTTCTTGGGTGATTGACTGTATTTTTGTTAAGATTTAAAATACTACTTTGTACAGCACACTCAATGGAACCTACACTTGTATGACATTATTTTATTTCCTCTATTAACAAAATAAATTCTTAACATGACCCTGAGGTTTTGGTAGCTGACAGCTTTGGCAACCAAAAGGATCTGCTGCTGGTAAAGCTGGTGATAGTCTTCCCATTGGTCACAGTGGCAAAGTTCGGGACACCTAGATGACCAGTACTTTTTTATTTTTGGTTTCCCTAATTTCATTTTGTTGTGTTCAAAAGTTTGGGATAACCAAAGCAGCTGTGGGGGAAGGGCTGGAGGGGTTTGAGAGGGGCTTTACGTCAGCAACACATCGATGCTGTGAGTAATCCAAAATGACCTTGCATAACTGCATTCACTTGAAGGTGGTCATTTTGGTCCTCCATTTTTAGTGCATCCCTGTAATGAACCCATTATCTTATAACTTTGTTTTAGTTTGCACAATCTGTCTAAAACAATAGCATTCATTTCAATACATTTTAGAGTATTTTAAATTTAGCTCCTAACAGTTTACATACAAAAATAACAATAATAGCACTGACGGAGACGTTCAAACCCAGCTCCCAAGGTTGCTCCCTCTTTGAAGTCAGTTTAAAACCTCTAAACTACTAATTCATGTTCATGGAGAATGTACAAGTGTTTATAAACCTATGCTCAGCATGATACATCACTCAGCAACGGGCACCATCTTGGGGATGGGATTGAGTGATCACACAGCAGGGCAATATGTACAGCATGTTGGTTGAGGCTAAAACCTTGCACATGGGCAGTGAAGGTTGCATCTAGTTTCGCACGACACAGATTGAAGCTATGTATTTCGTTTTCCTTCAGGCCTATCAGCAACGGGGTAATAAGAAATACATGAGCGGGTGGCTGCTCTTAGAAAAACAGGGTGTTGGGATCGAAGTGCAACATCCCAGGCAGGCAAAAAGATTTAAACTGGTGGAATGTGAGATGGAGTTAGAGAAGTGTTGTGGTAAAGGCATGTCCCAGGGGCTACAGCACCAGGAGTTCAGCCATGTTGGATTGCAGGGTATATTACAGAATGCGCTTGTGAAAGTACGAGAAACAGGCTTGATGTGGAGCTGCGGCTCTATCGAGTTTATCCAGAGACAAGTCCCCTTTCTATCCAACAGAGAGAAGTTATGCTGCCAATGCCACAGGCAGCCACGTGGTACTGATATCAGCTAATTGAATGCAGTTAGAGAGCTTAGAGGAGCTGGGAAAGGAATGCCAGGTCCAGGGAGGAAGGGTGGTCAGGTGCCCTTTGAAGGTTAGAACACTACTGCCTGCACCAGAGGAGCGGTCATCTTATTCTGACTTCAGGCACTGAGCTACAGAGATTCATAAATAAGCAAAACTCAAATGTAAGTGTGGTGCCCCAATCACTTCATTCATGGGCACCTGGGTTCTCAGAGAGATACGGGGAGACATGCTAGGCTGATTGGAGGAGCAGAGGTGATGCCAATACAAGCATCTACAAGGGAAGGGAGCTTTCTGTGCAGGTGCACAAGTGTTTCAGAGCGCGAAAAGGGAGGGGAGCAGAGGAGAACAAAACAACGCTCTTATCCAAGCAGAGTTGACCACATTATTCACACTTTGATCATGCTTCAATGGAGGGGTTCACATAACATAATGGTCTGGAATATGTACTCATTAATGCAAGGTCCTATGGCAACAATGTACCTGGTTGTCAATCAACTCCTGAGTTTCGTATGATGTAGTAGGTCACATGTTTTAGGGAATGTGATTTAGATAATGTGTGCCCAATAGGGTAATGGACTATAGGGGGGAATTAGAATTGTATATAGGTGTTGGCCAATTGGGAGTGTGGGATCATGTTGTAATCCATACTATGAATAGTCTTACTAATTTGCTGTTTTCCGCTATAAAAGCTGTAACTTCTTTGGGTGGGGGAGCTCTGTGTTAGTTCGGTTCTACAGGACGGTCTGATACTCTTTGCATGTAATAAACTTTGATTGATTGATTGATTGTTTACTTATTATGCGCTTATACACAAGTGTTTCAAAGCACAACTGAGCCTGGGAGGGAAAGAAATAGGGAAGACAAGACATATGATTTTACTAGGCATGGTAAATTCAGATCATCTGAGTGAACATAGCAGGAAGTGAAAGAGGGGTAAGGGACCAAGTGCGCTCATTCCTGTCAGGACATGGGTTAAGTGCAGAGAGATACCACTCACATGGGTCGCAACCAAGTGCGATAGTGCTGCGGCAAGTGCAAGGCCCGGGGGCAAGTGCAGGAGACTCACGAGGAAGGCTTGCGACCTGTGAGCTCTGAAGGTACCCAAGGCAGCAAGACTGAGCAGAAGGAGAGGGCAGAGAGTGAGGAGCAGAAAGAAGCGGTTAGCAGGGGAGAGGGAGAGAGGAGGAGATGAAGAGTAAAGTCTTGAGGAGTTTCCGGAACTTAAGGAGATCTGGCTCAAGACGGAGGGAGGAAAGGAGGCTGTTCCAGAGGGAGGCACCTGCAGTGGATACATTCCCCCCCCCCCCAAATCTCTGCTTGGAGAAGAGGTACACCCGCAGAGAGTTGGAGGAAGATGAGCAGAGGGCTTTGTTTTCCTTGCAAACAGTGCAATGTACCAAATGATTATCCCACATGGGTGGAATTCTTCTTAATCATATATACTTACCACACAGTAGTTTTGAACATTTGGGAGTTGTATCTGAGACTAAAATAAGGGTCAATTGGGCCTCATTACGGATCCGGCGGTAACCGGATTTAAAATACTGTGAGGTAGACAGACCTGTTTTAGCTTTGATGCAATTTTAAATTTGATTACAATTTTATCAGTGTACTTGTAACTAAAACTGTATCCCTGACTTAATTGTGAGACCAGAGAAGAGTAATTGTGCTCTCTTTTTACCTTTATTCGAGAATGCTTTGATTTTAGCTTGCCGTGCCATCATTAGCATTCAAACTACAACTCCCTGTGATTTTGTAGTTTTTAGCCCCTATTTTTTACCGGGCAGGCGCGTGAGTGCCGGTGCGTGTGGGAGGTGCCAGTCTGCGCTGGTCTGCGCTAAACACGCTATGTATCATCCGTATCATCATGTTATTGCATTTTATCTTCATTTTAACTATTGGTAACAGAGAGATTATTTGTCTACTAGTTCATAGGTGAGTGATTGTCCCCCTGGCTGAAGTGTTAGATTTTAAACCTTGTTCAGGCGTATGGCTGATATTACTCTGGATAACATGGTAGGTGAAACCTACATGTCTGAGGAGCGCGGGCAATCTCTTAAATATGTCTACTTAACACTAGGTCCTTAGAGAAACATGCAATTAACATTGTGGAACATGTCTTAGAGGAACACATAGATGTAATGTGTGTCACAGAGACATGGTTCAAAGATTCCAGCAGGCCTAATATTAGTCTTGCCACACCTGAGGGGTGCACATTCTATGCACAAGATAGAGAAAATGGCCGAGGAGGTGGAGTGGCATTTATTGCCAGACAGGGACTACATTTGATTCAGGCACCTGTTTCATGTACAGGATGTAAAATAGTACATCTGAAAGCCACTATTGCCCCTAATCACTGCTTGAACTTTATCTTGCTTTATCGTCCGCTGATTGAGATGCCTATGTTTATGGAAGAAATGGCAACCATATTATCTTCCTGTAACAAGTCTTTCAGCCACACTATTACCTTGGGAGATTTTAATAAATGGCTCGGTAATCCCAAAGACATGGAAGTTAAAGAATTGGAGCAACTGCTCCATTCCCACGATTTTACTATATAAGTAAAGAACCTATACACACTTGTGGTAATGCACTTGACTGGGTGGCGACTAGAAATGTGAGTTCAAAATGGCTCCATATAAAGCCTTGTATTTGGTCGGACGATTATTCTGTGAGCTCTACTATTCTTATTCCTAAAAAGGTGACTCTTGAAACTAATAAGGTACAACCAATAACAAGTAAGAACTATAATAAAATCTCACCACTGGACATACAGACATGCATCAATGATTTGATGACTTCGACCTCTAGCCATGACTCTGCAGCTTTGCTGGCATCTAGCTATATCCAACGTATGAGAACAATGCTTAATTATGTAGCACCTTTGAAGGCTAAGAAGGTTAGGGAAAGCGAAAATAATCAAAAATGGTTTACCCTGCATCTAGCTCACTTGAAGCAGAAAAAAAAAGCAGAATGGCTATGGATAAAAACCCTGTCTCAAAACACCAAAGACAAATGGAAAGCCATAGCAAAGAATTACTGGCCCGAAATTCTTCAGGCAAAAAAAGTACAAACTAGAAAGTTTGTTCCATGTAACCAAGACTGTGAGGCAATACAAAACACGTTTGCTGAAACAATACTCAATGCACAACCCAATAATGGGGGTGCCAGAGAGGTTAATGCCAACATTACCCCTCAGAGTCCTATTATCCAATGCCAAAAACATGAAAACCTCCTATTTTCATTTGAAGACATCACATAGGACTCTCTTATGAAAATTCTTAAAGGCATGCATCCTACGTCGTGTCAGCCAGACATTCTCCCCGCTAAAATTGTCTTGGAACATTCGGTTATTTTTGCATCATTTCTTACTCGCTTCGTAAATGCCTGCTTCTATGACAATAATGTGCCTGACTCCTTAAAAAAATGTAACAGTGACCCCACTATTGAAAAAGCCTAATTTAGATCAGGCAATTCATTATGTTATTTTATTCATTCAATTTTAGGCCTATAACCACTGTTCCATTTATGTTGAAATTAGTGGACAGAGTTGCTGTTATACAATTTCAAAAACATCTAGAGGAGCTAAATATACTCCATCATTGCCATCATGGATTTGTTGGCTTTACAAACATATCCATGCACCAATTTGTTTGTTATTTACTCAATAGAACTTTCAAATTTAGTCCTACACGACAATGAGTGTTATCTCAACTTACCTTACATAAGGTGAAATTTGACCGTAAAAGAATAAAATACTTAATATTTAGTTAGACATTTAATTGAGTTAAATATACTAACAAAGGAATGGGAACACAGTATTGCACGATGTGGTGGCACGCTCGGACCCAGTGCCCCAACACTTTATTCTATATTCAGGATCACAGGGATATGCAAGGTGAAGGGCCTTTTTCAGTTTAAGCAAAAAATAAACATAACAGCAACTGAAGATTACAATGACTCTGAATAAGATTGATTCAATAACTATGAAATACGTAGGGTAATAATATATACAGAACCTTAGAAGTAGTTAAATACATACAATCGAGTCAATATAGGCACAGGAAGTTAGTCAGTGAAGGCCACTTATACATTTCTGTTATATATGTACACAATCATGGGACATACAGAGGATACATACATGAGACCACAGGACACACCAGGGAAGAGACAAGAGGAGATGGGGTAGAAAGGTGCACAATAAATGGTATAATACGCCTCTAGGTTCATCAATTTGCAAACACAGAGAATGAAATGCGGCAAGAAATGTGAGATGATAATATAATGAAACATTGTCTATAAACCATGAGCCGTCATATTATGATAATCTAAGTAGTTAATGAAAGGGGCCCATTTCAGGTTATATTTATTCAATTTGACCAAGTAAGAAGCCATGCAATGTTCCATTCTGTGTATATGACAGACATTGTTCCACCAATTTTTCAAGATATATTTTGAAGTTGTTTCCAATTAGTGGTCATGACTTTGATGACGATTGCAATAAGAAGATCATATAAAGTGGAGGATAGGAGATATATCATTCCTTTAAGTGCAATGCGGCCAACATTAGTAAAAGAAAGTGGAATGTGAACTTTAAAAAAGGTCATCACGTAGTTCCAAACATCCTGCCACAGCCGAAAAACATAGGCACAGTTAAAGAACATATGCCTGTATGAACCCGGGGAAATTCCTCAAGACCAACAATTCCCATCAGCATGGACATTAGATTTTGTAAGTTTGAGAAGGGTAATGAAGGCTCTATGCATGAAGAATAGAAGGTTTGTGGGTGATATTGGCCGAAGTATAAACTTTCCTAATTCTAGACCATAACAGAGACCATGTATTGTCATCAAAAGTGATGCAACAATCTTTTTCCCAAAGAGTTTGGACCATCCATTTCAACCTAGATGATTCTGCAGCGTTCAACAATTTATAAAGTTTGGCAGCTTTGATATCAGGATTGGTGGAGAGCAACTGTAACTTTGTGGCATCAGGTAATAAGAAGTGTTATTATGAGCTTGAAGAGCGTCAAGGCATGCATTAACCAATTTATTGTAGAAGGTCAGATCCGACAGGGGCAAAGAGAAGGATCTCCTAAGATCTTGACATTATGTTATGTTATGATTATCGATGATTTGGTCTATATATCTGATACCTTTGGTAAGCCAGACCTTGCGAAAAAAGATTCTGCTATTGATGTTGACGATTTATTGTACCACAGATAGGGAGAACGCTCTTGGGAGGGGGATTTGATTGGTCGAAAGAGAAAACCTCTTAAAGCAGATATAGATGCTTTAATTGGGTCAGAAAGAATGGATACTGTGTGATTGTATATACAAATAATGTCTACAATATTGTGAGGATGAGCTATTTGTTTTTCAAGTGTACACCAGGATGGTAGGTCATTGGAGTCTAACGAGGAGTAACAGAAGCTAGTCTGCCTAAGTAGGAAGGCCTGGTGAACTTTTTAAAGTCAGGGAAGCAGACTCCTCCTTGTTCAGAGGGGTTTTTGAGTTTGCTAAGAGCAATTCCTTTAGATTTTCCTTTTCCCCAAAGAAAATTGAGTAAAATGGAATTAATGGATTTGAAAAAAGTAGTAGGAAGATGGACGGGAAGCATTTGTAGCATGTACAAAATAATGGGGGAAGCATCATCTTAATAGTGCCAAGTCGCCCCCACCAGGAAAGGTATAGAGGGGACCAAGTGGAGGTAAATTCCGAACGTCTATTGAGTAAAATTTCAGTGTTCATTTTAATAGTACTATTAATAGACGGGGCATATTGTATAACTAAGTATTTAAAGGAGTCAGAACACCATTTGAAACCATAAATATATAATTCATGTTTTAGACAAAAGGAATTTAAGGGACACAGCTCTGATTTGTCTCTACCGAAACTGCTGAAATTCCTGCAGGACAGCTAACCAGTGTGGAAGATGTTGTTTAGGATTTTTTAACAGGACAAGGATGTCATCAGCATATGCAACAACCTTAGACTCATAGATATCTACAGAAATACCGGGGATATTTTTCTTTTGCCAGATGAGTTCTAGGAGAGGTTCGAGAGATAGCACATATAGAATGGGGGAGAAGAGACATCCCTGCATGGTGCCTCTTTGTAAAGAGAAGTAGGAAGAGGTTTGACCATTGATGAATATGGAGGATTTTGAGTTAGAACAAAGAAGCTTTACTAAGGAGATAAAGCCTTGGCCACATCCATGCCATTTTAATGCATGGAACATAAATTCCCAATTGACATGATCAAATGCCTATTCGGCATCTCGTGCAATGGCTGCATAGCCCTGTTTATCACTTTTATCTCTTGTAGTAGTGTGTAAGGCATTCACAAAATGTCTGGCATTGGCTGATATGTTTCTGCCCTTAACATAACCTGCTTGATCGGGTTTGATCAATGTGGAAAGGTGAGATTCTATTCTATTAGCTAATATTTTGGTGAAGATTTTACTTTCTACATTTATATGGGAAATGGGCCTATAATTTGTAGGTAGATCAAAATCTTTTCCTGGCTCAGAGAAAGTACCTGACGAAAAGCCTTTGGGTATAAAAGAGGAAAATAAGGTTTTAAGTGTAGGGGTAAGTTGACGCAAGAATAGGCTGAAGAATTCTGTAGAAAGGCCATCGGGCCCTGGGGCTTTACCTCTACTCAGCCCTTTGATATCTTGGTTAATTTAATTAGTGGTAAATTCTCCTTCGAGATCTACAAGCTCCGTTATAGGGTTGGAGCTTCTGTTAGTACCATCAAAAAAGTTTCAGTAATAATAGAATCAGGGTGTAAAGATCAGAGTAGTATTTCTTAAAGGTATCAATGATGCCCAAAGGATCTGTAATTATAGTTCCAAAGGTATCCTTGATCTTAGCAATAAGAGTTTTCTCTTTTTTTGCCTTTAGATAGGAAGCAAGGGCCTTACCTGCCTTATTTGAACTTAGATAGATTTTGGATTTATACTTTAATGTAGCACCAGAGGCCTGTTCTGTGAGTTTCTTGTTAATTTGGAAACATAGAGAGAGGACGGTAGGAAGGTCAAAATTGGAAGAGGAGAGATAGAATTGTTTTTCAGCTTTAGTAAGAAGCAACTAAAGATTATCAAGGTCTTTTTTGTATTGTTTCTTTTTCATGCTACAGTAGGCAATGATGTGACCTCTAAGGGCGGCTTTTAAGGAATCCCAGTTATTACTGACTGATGTGTCACTGCCAGGGTTGTCTTCAAAATATTGCTGTTGGAATGAAAGTAGTGATGTAATGAAACCCTTATCCTGAAGGCGACTGTTGTTGAATTTCCATCTAGAGGATGGTCTTTTAATCTCAGTGAGGTCTAATGTGGTGATAACAGGGGCATGATCTGAGGTAGTAATATTTGAGATGTGGGAGTCGGTGATGGAATTTGTAAGGGATTTGATAGTGAATATGTAGTCGAGGGCGATAGAGGGTATCATGTGGAAGTGAGTGAAATGTATAGTATAAATCTACTGGGTGTGCAAGTCTCCAAGTATCATTTAAGATCTGTCTCTGTAAGACATTATTTGAAGGCTTTTTGTGATTTAGAGATTTTTAATTCACATTTGGATTTCCTATCCAGGAAGGGGTCAGAGATGTGGTTCATGTACCCACATAGTATAAGGTTGAGAAAATTGGATTTAAGGATAATCTGTTTGATAGAGAGCCACAAATTTGGATCAGGTAGGGTGGGACCAAAAATACACATGATTGTGATGAAGTCAGACTCAATACACAATTTAACCCAGGCCCATCTTCCCAAGGTGTCAGCATCTGTACCCACAATCTTATATGATCGTTTTTTACTAATCAGAATAGCCACACCATTCTTCTTACCCACTGCTGCGCTTGCTATTACGTCCTTTACCCAAAAGGATTTCAGCTTCATAGCTTCCGGGATGGAAAGATGGGTTTCTTGCAAACAAGCAATAGAGGGATTAAGCTTTTTCAGATAGAAAATGATCTTATATCACTTAATTACAGCCTTTGATATTCCATGTTACACATCTAAACAGCATTATAGTTTACAAGAATTGTTAATACATACACATTGAAAAACCTTAGGGTAATAAGAGAAATTATTAAGCCTTGTGCGCAAGGTAATAAATACAGCAATCTGTGCCAGCAAATGATAAAATACTCTATCCACCACCTAGGATGACCAGGAAGGGAAGACACAAAAGGGACATGGGAAGGAAAGGGTAAACTTGACCAGAGAGATGGGGAAAGGGGAAATAAAATCCAGGTGTTGAATAACATAACAGTGATGATACACAAAGGATTAAAGGTGTGATCTATCGGCAGCTTTGGACTTGGTCAACCACCAAACCCTCTTCCACCACTTAAAAACAGCTGCCCACTTCGCAGATGAAGCTATGTCTTGGATCAAATCCTTCTTTGAAAATAGAACCATGAGGGTTTTCTCACCATCTGCCTCTGATGAACCCTCACCAGTCCTCTGTGGGGTCCTGCAAGGGTTGTGTACCCCCCCTACTCTTTCTAATGTGTTCAGGAAGCCTCAACATTCTTGATTATCTGGGTGTCACGTATACAAATTCTGTGGACTACACCCAGATACCCATCCCTATCACTGGTGACTACGCAATTGACACAAAAGCCCTTAATGAAGTCTACTCAGTCATCCAAGGCTGGATGGCTCATCATGGTCTCTGTCTAAATGATGAGAAAACTGAATTATTAATCCTCGGCTCTCACATTAGACTTAACGAATTGAACTCTGCCTTCAAATCAGTCACTATCGATGGCAACACTATCAATGTTTCCAATAATACCAAAACGCTAGGTATCTACCTTGATGCCACATTATCGTTCACAAGACAAACTAACGCTGTGGTAGCAGCATCAGCGTACACATGCAAACTAATCACTGTGTGCAGGCCATACCTTACGGCAACTAACAGTGCTACCCTTGCTAGAACCCTAGTCATGACCATATTGATTACTGAAACGCCCTCTGCTAGGGACTTGCCAAAGAAATATCAACAAGCTTCAAGTAACACAGAACAATGCCATTAGGACTGCCCTCAATATTCCGAGGCAACTTCACATATCTGACACAAGTCAAAACCTCCAGTGGCTGTCTGTGGAGCATATAATCTCCCTCAAAACCTTTGCATTGACGCACAAAGCAAAGGCGAACCTCGCCCCAGTATATCTCACCAACCAGCTCTCTGCCCACACATCCACAAAACTCCTTAGATCTGCTCAAGTGCACATCCTATCCATTCCTAGATTTAAGCTCCAAAAAGCTGGAGGATCTAGTTTCCCTGTCTTGGCGGCCAAGCTATGGAACACTCTACCCTCCTCCCTCAGATCCAAAGCCTCCTTCCAACTCCTTAAGAGCAAAACTAAACGTTGGCTTCAGGAACTGGACCACGCTGGGCAGCACTTCTAAGTCAGCTATTATTGGCCCGTGATCTGGAGGGCTCTCCATTCCACCCTGCTACTACTATGACCTTTCCCTTCAATGCGTAATTTATCTTGCTCACCATCACATTCACTTGCTCTTACCTTAGTAATGTACCTGCCTGTACTAATCCTTTGTACCTGTTGAACAATCCTCGGCATTCTTTGTTTAACCTAGCTCAATACTGTGTATTGTCCTGCTTTCATGTTGTAACCGATGAACAAAGTCTGTTTGCTCATGTAATGCTATTTATCTCTGTAAGACATGCGACCAGATTCCACAGGGCCAGGAACGCAATACAAATACAAGTACTCATAGGATAGAGAAAGGGAGAAAGAAGAGTTGGAGCAGATGGCTCCAGCAGGGCATAAACAGCCCTGAGAGAAAATAGGTAACAGAGGCGCCCGGCCCACCACTCTAGTGGGTAAATCTTAAAACTGCAGCAAAATGTGGTAGAATAAAAATAGTCAGGTATCAGATGTTGATGGGATAATGCGTAGAGATGTATCCATGTTTTCAGTTTTGAGAGAGCGGATGAATGCTCTGAGGTCTGCATGTTCATCAAAAATTGAATGAAGGCCATCAAATGTTACTTTAAAGGAGCACGTACGATATAGTCTGTACCTAAGGTTGAGCTGTTTTAGTGCGGGGCGATAGGAGAGAAAGAAATTACATAAGCCGGTCAAGTGGCACAGCGAGTAGAGCACTTGCTTTGACATCGTGCAGAGCTTGCTAACGCGGGTTCAAATCCTTGTGGGGCCAAACTCAGCCTTTCATCCTTCTGAGGTCGATAAATGAGCACCACACACTGTTGGTAATAACAAGCAGCGCTCAGATACCTGAGGGTCAGTAGCGCTATATAAATGCCAAATTATTATTATTATTCGTTGGGCAGTCTTCTTGACGACATCTTGTGAAATGTAGATCCTGTTACCGTGCCACAATAGAGAGTTTTTCTCTTTTGATTTTGATATGATGAGCTGTAATTGGGTATATTCCAGTAGACCAAAGATCCGAGTATGTGGAGAGTGTTGCAATGGTGGTGAGAGTCTGGCAGGGCCAATGCGATGTGCATGTTGAATATGGAGGGGTCTTTCTTTAGGTATATGTAATACCGCAGACAGTAGATTTTTTAAGCAAAGAGATGGCATCATTCCCTTCACATCCCTCCGGAAGCCCTGTAATGCGAAGATTATTACGCCTACATCTATTTTCCAAATCTTTATTATGTTTTTGTAGGTCTTTAGCAGATTTATCCAACAGCAATACTTTCAGGGGAAATATCTTCTGCAGAGCCAATTCTGTTTTCCATTTCAGCCATTCTTGTTTCAAAGACATTCCACCTTTCATCTAATTGTTGCAATTTCCGGTTGGTGGTTTCTATGAAAGGTTTAAGCAACCTTATTTCTTGTAATATGGTCTCAATTGCAGGTTCCAGAGGTGCCAGTGGCAGAGGCTGTTTAGCCCCTTATTAGTAGTAGCTGCTGCTTGTGTTTCCTTTAAGGTTATCAGTATTTTTTGGTTATTTTTCCCAGAAGCCATATTCATGTGAAAAGAACAAGTGATGTGAGAAGGAATCAAAAAGATATAAATCCAGCTCACAAAGAGCCACGCTATATGGTAAATGGCAACACTTTCCAGAGTAATAATATACATTTTTTTTAAATGTGATGTTAAAAGAGAGCTTCACTATAAATAGCCTTGTTATCAAGATGAAAAAGCAGGTATTTCGAAGCGATAGTGTCATATATGGAAGTAGTGGTGTAAAAAGAGTGTTTCTTCTTCAAAATACCTTAAAATTCTGTTTGTATTTCTTTTATATTGCTGATGTCCACTAGATGGAGCTGTTTTAACAGCAAATAGTCGCATAGGCCTAAGCCGGCATATTGCATAATTGTTGCTCAAGGTGCTTCCTCACACGTGACGGGTACTCAACGTCAGCTGATACTGTTAGCTCTGGAAGACCGTGCTGGCACTTCGCGGGACGCTGAAGTTCCGCAGAAAAGGGACAGGAGATCATCTAAACATTTGCCATCATCATCGCTGAGTAAGTGGGGCAGAAAAATGTATATGATAACTGCTGTGAGGTAAAATAAACTTGCGGTGAGCCGGAGCTACACGTTCAAGTCGCCATTTCCTCCGAGGCTACGCCACGCTCCCAAAGCGCCTTTTTCAACAAGCTATAAAGCACTGATATTCATGTGTCAATCAAGGGGTGAAAGGATGGCCACAACACAGAAAGGTTTTCTAGTCTAGTGGTATTGTGACTAATTCCTAAATGTGCTATGCTCATTCCTCGTCCACCTCACTTTAACCTCAATGGGCCTCATTACGACCCGGGCGGTAAGCATGGCGCTATTTGCGCCATGGTTGCCACCGGTAAACTACCGATTCCGCCATGGTGAACGGCAGAATTACCGCCCCATTCCAAGGTTTGCGGGGGCGGTAATTCCCCATTCACCATGGCCCTTCCCCATTCCCATTGAGCCCCTATAGGGCTCAATGGGAATGGGGAAGGCCATAATTATGGTTACGTAAATTGCGGTACCGTAATTACCTCCAAAGTCCCTTTGTGGGTGCCGTCCTTAACGGCTGGTAAAACCCACAAAGGGACCTCGGAATTGGGCGGTAAGATTACCGGTACCGGTAATCCCTTACCCCCCGGGTCGTAATGAGGCCCAATTTATTTTCAGCATTTTTTTCAGGGAATGGTTCATTATTACTGATGGTATAATCATATTTTAGGACACAGAAATGAAGAAAACTCCTGGAGTTCTGCACCAATATTTGTAAGTAACTTAATTTAATTATGGTCCAGTCACAAAATGCCCTTCCTGATGACACGTGTTCCGGCTCTATGAAGCCTTTCTCAAATCAGGGCTAAGTCATATTAGTTCTGATATCAGTGCAAAAAACCTTTTTTGTACATTCTCATGAGCCTGATCCCATTATTCATGTCATGTAAAGTACTTTGCATCGCGCGCGTTAGCTCCTGAATTAAATTAAGCTACTTACAAACATTGGCGCACAACTCCGGGACTTTTCTTCATTTCTGTTTCCTTAATTGACATCTCACCGCCAGACTCCAATGAGCTGCGACACCGCATTGACCCAGAATCCTTGATATGTATGGTATAACTACCAATTGAAAAGGTATTTTAAGAGTCGCCGACTAGACCAGCTTCAAGAAAAGCCTTACCTCTGAGAAATATTTTAGGACACCCATGGTTAATGGACCAGCCTTGATAAAGATAGAGATCACCGTAGAAACACGTGTTGGCAAAGGGTCAACAGCAATGTAGAGATGTTTTAAAAGATGTACAGATATTCTTTGAGGAGCATGTTGTGAATCTATTCGAGACTGATATATAATTTTGGCATAAGGGCAACACCAATGTTAAAATGTTTAAAAGATGTACAAAACCCCATTGAGGAGTATGTTACTGGAGAATTATATTTATCTGGCATGCTGCTAATTTGGGTCCAAGTTTACTAGCGGAGCAGCCACTTTTATTCAAGGAACAATTGTGTGCTTATCAGTGTATTCATAGTGACATTATCTATATAACCATTGCATGGATGTTCTAGGATGGAGGATAATCGAGTGTATATCAATGAATTATATAAATTATGAGTGATATTACCTACGAGTGACATTACCTACATGGTATCATATCAAAATAAAAGCTATTTACTAGCATTTACACATATCTGGTCAAAATAGATTCTACTTTTATATATCAATTCTTAACCTATCATGTGCTAGGGAGGTGGTGTTGTTACATGTTAGTTATGACTGGAGGCAGGTCAAGTTACACCATCCCAAGCAGCAAGCACATATGACTCTGTATCGGAGCGCAGATACTGACTGTCGCCTCACATATTTTTAGTTAGACATTTGAAAGAGGACTTTTCTAATGACTGTATAGTGAATGATGTGACTGGAAGCTGCACTACAATTGGGCGACCCCTTTTTCTTTATCCAGCTAACAATTATATACATTGTTTTACATATTTGAGGCCACGTAGTAAGTCCACTACTATAGTTGCTGCATTCCTCCTCGCCAACATACATAACAGATTAGAGATAAGAACAACAAGGGTTCTGCTGTCACCTAAATGATCGTTGTTTTCTTTCCCCTTTTCATTTCCTTTGAACTTTTATGCTGTTTTTATAGCAGACCCATGAGCTATGAGTCACATGAATGATTTTCAAGAATGATGTGAGTTCCTGAGTCATGTAGGCAGGATTATATAGTTAAGATCAAAGTAAACTTGCCATTGGAATGTGGTGCTCGTTTTGGGGCATTTAATCGTAAACCATGAAAGAGAAATGCAGAAAATGTTGTCTTCAATGTCACGTCTGACATCAATATAATGTATGCACATATATGAAATGAACAGTGGGAAGCCTGTTAGGAGTACATTGCATTGTTCATGATCTCTATTGATGGACGAAAAAAGGATTGGTGTATTGTAATGAAATACTTGGATGCATTTGTTATATATGTTAATGATATGAAAACATAGGATTTTACATGTAGTGCATAATAAATACCCATTTACGTTTACATTCATTAAAGTAACCTACAGGGAGGAAAGAGGGCACTTCTCCTTTAAGTCTAGTGTTTAGTGTACCCCCTTAATCTTTCAAATCACAACTGCAGTTTGCTATAATATTATAATATATGATCAGGTAAGGTTTCGTATCATTGCTCTCCTAGTGTCCATCATAGCACGAGGTGTGCAGAGCTGTTAAGGTGATTTAGCGACATTTCTTATCCCCACATTGCAGAATGTTGAAAATGCGCAGCATGATGGAGAGACGGGCTGTGGGGGAAACAGATTATCAGGATTGACCAACCAATGCCATAGCTGTGTGTTTTATGTAGACCAACAAAATATACTCTGGCTGTATTTTATATTGACAAAGACTAGCCTATTCCTCAACCTAAACAATGTGCCAGATTATAAAGGAAAGGACCTGCCAGATTTGGGGTGTGACCTCTCTATACATCTGTTGGAATTGCCTCATTGAACCATTCCAAGTGTGCTATGTGTAATGCGTGTAAACATGTGTAGTGCATAATTTGTTTGGAAAAGGTAAGCCCATATAGGTGCCACAACCATATGCTGATATGCTTTGGCATCATTTGAACATGGCTGTATATATTGCTCCTCTCAGTTAAAAGATATTTTTCCTTGTGATGGTGGATTTGGCTTTTGCCAGTTGAAGAGCACTATTGACATGGAAAAGGATCATGTTTATTTGACTTCTGATGGTGACTCCTCTCACTGCCAGGTCACCACATGGACCATAACAAATGGTCAGTAGTCCGTCATTGATGCTTGTTATTCATTAATTGTGTTTAATGTCTGACATCTGTTAGAGGAAGTAAATTCCATGTGCGCAGTTATCTCACGTTTACCTTAATTCCTACAGTATACACACACTCTGGCCTTTGTCATTTAAACTAAAAAGTTTTATACACACACACACACACACACACACACACACACACACTGTCCGTATTTGTGCGGTAGGTACAAGTTGGTACAGTGTTATTACAAAAGAACTGGAATCGACTGCACCCCATTCTAAGTGTAATTTGATCCATTGCTTACATGCTATATAGTCTTATGCTTAGTACCATGCACACTGATAAATAACAGGAAATGTGGTTACCATAGTTGTGTTAGATACACGATTTACCGTCAAAATATGTAGATTATGTTTCCATAAATGTACACAAGGTATAGATTGTGACGACAGGCTGTGCCACCTTTTATTTTTAGCGATTAGGTGGCACTTTTAACCCCAAACTGCTGCATTGGAGTACAGCTCAGAGGGAGATGGCATGTAGGGAGGGACACACAGATTGGGGGTTGTTTTTTGGTTATTTACTCACCCATTAATTGCTTACAGTCTCATGCATCAATTTAGGATGATGACCAACAGCATATGTATTCGTTATCTTGCAAGCCAAGGAAAGGTATCTTACAACCAATGGGAATGGACCACTCTAACCTTACCTACCCTCAAACCACTTTTCACTTGCTGCCATGTTACCTCTATGGCAGTTCCTGGCAAAGGATTATCCCAGACTTACACAAAAGCCTACGCTTGTTAGTGTAGCTCTGTGGTTGCACACAGCAGACCATCCAGGCAATGCACTTCAACAGTAAATAATAATTGGCATGGTTACTGTAGTTGCAAGGGGTATCACCCCATCATTTTGTGGCAAAAAATGCTGAGGCCGAAAATGCTGAATTTTTAACTAGACATTTCTACGCAATTATATTTGAGGGGGAGGGTTAGGGTAATAAATCATGTATGGGGAGTATGGGGGGAGTCTGTGGGAGGTCTCCCCCGTAATTAATTTCATGGAAATGTGCAAAAAAGAAACAAAAACAAATCAGTATTTCGGCTTCCATATTTTTGGGGGAGAAAATCATATAGATCCGTTGCAAGGAAAGTGTGTTCATTTAGGAGTTTTATAAAGTACAACAATGTCCTAGTCACCCTTTCACAATGCAGTTGATAGCCCGAATTTTAACATTCTGTGTACAGCAGTGCACTAAAAATGGTCTGCAGCCATGTGTAGTGGTGTTCATGATGCAATTGATGATGTCATCAGTAACACCTTGGACGATGCCATTTGTTATGTTAAAGGTACTTATATAGTGCACCGTCACCAACAGAATTGGTCCCCATGCGTTCTGGCGGATCTGTAAACAGGAAGGATGGGTAGGGTTCGTCGGGAGTAGGGGATAAGGAGAGTGGGAGAAGTGGTGTGCTGTTGGCAACTTCAGCTCGGTATACACCTAGTGCTGGGCTTTGGTGCTAGTATCGGATCGGGCGAGGCCTCGAGTGCTGTGGGTGATGTTTATGTGTTGTTGATGTGGTGTGGTAAAGTGCGTGCAGATTGCTGGGAGATAGATGGTTGTGTGGCTTTGTGTGGGTTAAGTATGCAGACGATTGAGGGTTGGGTTAGTGGGGTCTGTATCCTAATTCAGGTACTTCTGGTTCCGTTAGAGTTGTATACCTGTGGGTTGGGTTGTTGCTGGTTCCTCGTGGGCCGACTCGCTTTGGTGGTGCTGCGCTGATCCAGCTGTATCGTAGTCAGTATTGTTTGGATTGGTAGGTGCGTCTGAACCTTTTCTGGGGGTGTGGGACTGGGTAGGTAATATACATTCTCAGGTTATCTAGTGTGACACTAGTCGGTTGAGGCTTTGAATGGTTCAGGGTCGGAGTGGTGTTGATGTGGCGTCCCAGTGCATCCGTCTTAGTGAGCCTTTGTATTCAGTCGTTCGTTTCCTTCTGTCCTGACTGTATTTCCGTTGGTTCTTTGGTTTCCGTGGGGTGAATATTCTTGGGGATATTGTTTAATTGTAGTTTTTTGTGTGGTGGGCATTGTGCTTCCTGCTGTGTAGTGGTGGACAGTGTGTAGTGATGAAACACTCGCCTTATCATTTTTGATTTCATCTGAAGCCATGAGTCGTGCATGATAAATTCCATGAGTTTTGAGATTTTGCATTTCACCTTAGCCAGCAGGTTTGTTCAGTGAATTTACATCTGCTTTAAGATGCAACAGTTATTGGAGAGATCTCTACCAGATGGCGGAATCCAACATTGTTTTACTGGTTACAAGTGTAACTAGGTACAAGTGCCAAGACAAATAAAGCTTGATCCAAACACCTATTCGTAACAGCACACCATACAACACAGCAAACAAAGGTTCTGAAATTCAAGACACAGAACCCAAAAATATAAATATCTATTCCTCAGATATCAAAACCCTAAAGTTATTGAATCACTCGCACATACTTAAAGAGTCCTCAGACTAAGGATGTACACCTTTTGGAAACATTATTTTGTTCAGAGTTTTAGATAATAATTAGGCATTTGCCTCCTCATAGATTGTTGATGTTAGGGAAATATTGATTGAATCTAGTTGTTACGTGAAGATAAATAACTTTTCTTTTTTGAATAAATATTAAAAGATATCACTCCTATCAAATTTCACCCATGGATTATCCTATGTGCGCATTATGCTTGCTCATATTCCCAACATATTTTATACATGCATACCTATTCCAACCCCATTCTTTGTAGTGATGGTGAGGTTGTATATGTGGGGTGGTGGTGTGCACATGGGGGTGTATATGTGTATTAATTTCAAATGTGTTCTTTGTGCTTATGCAGATTCCAAGTGCATGGTCTCCGCTTATGTGCAATCTGAAAATATTTTTATGAGATTATTTACAACTTTGTTCTGCATATGCACATTCCAAGGGTCTTGTCTGAGGTCATTCATGTACCATACGTTTTGAATGTATTGCAAGTATAATTTTGGAAGCTGACATTTGTGAAAATGCTTGTGTAATCTGCACTTCTTTTGCATTCTGAAACACGTATTTTGATTATTTTATTTCTTGGGTAGTCTATATTAATAAGTATATTCAGACCATATTCTTGTGTGGTGTGTGTCCCTGAGTGTATGTTTGTGTGCTGTATGTCCATACGCATATTCTGAGCATACTGTTGGGTGTCATCATGTGCGTGTGTCAATGTCCATGTGCAATCCACAGGCGCCTGTATTTTTCGAGAAAATTTGAGGAAGAAATGTGCTTAATGGCCCACTTAGCTTTTTGATTTGTTGACAACCTTGATAGGGCATTTTACATTGTATTATAATGTTTCACTCTATGTTTAACACTTCAATTGTAAAGAAAAGTTGTGGCACAATAACCGCTTTACTTCCCCCAAAAACATTATTTCTATGTAGCACAAAACTGTCAATTCTTCCACATTTTCACGACACAGTCTCTGAAATGTGCTTTAGAGGCTGCTCATAATGACCACCCAGTGGATGTTTGCTGACACGCGCACACGCACGCACACACACATGCACACACGCACACAACATTGTGCGCACACACACATACACAAATGCGCATTAGAGAAAAATGGAAAGGGGACAAACATAATACGACCATTTCTACCTTCAAGGAATCAATAAACAACTGTTTTTAAGGATAACAACATCTATGCATAATGTGATGAAAAGGCACTATCTGCTTGCTTGTACAGCCCACCTACAGCACACCTATTAAAAAGTGCCTCTTTAAGTAACTTCTACATGTAGTTCACTACACAAACACAGGAGGTGGATAACATTACTTAACATTACCTAACAAGGCCTTTTCTGCTGCTTACCAGATTAGCAGGATCCCCAGTGAAATGATTAGCTTGAAAGAACATATCAGGTAAAATGAAGAGTGTGTAGGGAGGGGTGACACCAGCCAATCAGGTAGCTGGGATTGGAAATGTGCACGACTAGTAAAAGCCTGCGTTCCCATCTTTCCCCCTGTACCACTACCCCTGTGGCATGTTTGGACAAGCCACTACAGGTTTTGTATATTTCATATCACTGAGAAAAGTGTGAGCACTCATTCCCCCAATTGTCCCATGCGAACAGCATAAGATAGCTTTCATTGCCAGCTGGAAGAAAGTCCTAAGCAGTTGTAGTCAGATGCCCTGTTCACTTAAACTGAATCCTAGCAAAGTTGTAGTGTTTCTTTTAGAATGAAGATAAAATAACAATTCCCAGCTGTACATGTAAAGGATGTGCCCTGCTCCAGAACTGTGCAATTATGAAATACACATTCGCTAATTACGTTTCCAGATGAAGAATAGACAGAATGGCAGACGAACGGGGACAGCCAGTTAACCTGGTAGATACTATTCGAGAAGGGAATTCCTGTCACTTCTATTTTGCCACTTTTATCCAAAGATCTGTCTATCGTAACATTGTCCAGATTAATGAGCAGAGAGCCACTTCATTAAGCCAGCTCTGGTTTTGATTCAAGATATGTGGACCTATTTATTAGGGTAAAATGATTACTGTCTCTCCATCAGAGTCATTGGATTTTTAGCTTGAACTAAGCATATTGTCTTTTCATCGTCAACCAATGATATGGGCGAGGAGAGAATTGGTTGATGCAATATTGGATTGCATATTGATTATTAGCCCGGTAGAGGATTTGAATATATCTTTTAATAACTATTTTCAAAGAAAATCAAGAAGTGGTTCTTAAGTCATTCATTGGCAATTATCAATTGAATGTGTGACTTGATGCCTTACAATTGCATATCATATTTAAGGCACTTGCCCAAAATGCCACCCGCCTACCAAAAGCTTGTCAACGGCCGTGCCACACGAAACATCAGAGTCAACAGAGTCACCCCCAACCTACCGACTCCACTGCTATTCACAGCCCGACCATAGAGGCTTTCTGCCTCACAAGGTGCGCAACCCTCCCTGTCCTCTCGGGTGGCTCGGTCCTCACAGAAGATAACATTACTGAACCACTACGCTCTTCAGAGTGTAGCGCACACGCTGCAGCAAACAAGCGAAGCGCATTGTCGCATAACCCCTCACCTGCGTTTGCATCTGCAACCTCTACAACTCAGCCAACCTATCTCCAACACAGAGGCAAGTAGTCCTCACCTTGCAGGCTATCAGAGACCTCCTTAAGCCTACTGTTCCATTCATGTTTGCAAATAATCTTCTACCTTACCAACCTAACCCCACATCCACTGCTGATTGGGGCATGCCCAAGCCCACTGCGACCTCCACATTCGCCAATATCATTATGCCTGCCAATAACTTTATGCAAGAGCCTACTGCTCCTACAATGTCTGACAAAATCTGTATGCAAGAGCCCACTGCTCCTACCATGTTTGACAAAACATGTATGCAAGAGCCTACTGCTCCTATCATGTTTATCAAAATCGGTATGCAAGAGCCAACTACTCCTGCCTTACCGACTCCACGACCATGGTGAACCCCGCCAACCACTGCACACCTGAGCCCTCTGCCATCACACTACCTGATAACAACTGCACCAGGAAGACCCACACCACTCACCACTAGAGTCACCCAGTTGCCCACCAAGAATGCCAGTGAACCCAACGCAACCACACTGGCTACACACCTCAAAGGAGCACTCATTAACACCAGATCCCTCCTAGCACATGCCCTCAACATATCGGACCTCATTACGGCATACAATTTCGACCTAATAGCCATCAACAAAACACGGCTACACCCAGCTGCGGGACCCTCACTATCACTCACCATCCCTGACAACTACACCATCCTCCGCAAGGATAGACTGCTCACTAAAATAGCGGGGAGCATAATAGCCAAGAACAGCCTAGACATTACAGAAATTAGCAACCAAACCTTCCAATCAGGAGAACTGCTTTCTATTAAACTAGCCCTTTAAAAATCATGGCCTTAATGATCTATACCAGCTATAGGCCTCCAGGTTCCCCGCTCTCCTTCGAGGAAGACACTGCTCTCCTCCTTGCCAAAAAGTTATCCTCATGGGAGACATCAACCTAGGTCTCGGTGACCCAGCTGAAACTAATGCACAGGCGCTAGCCAGCACCACTGAATCACTAGGGTTCACACACTGCATCTCTAAACCTACTCACGACAAAGGCTGCATACTAGACTGGCTGGCCGACATGAACTTTAACACCATAATAACATCGAACACTCCTTGTCCCTGGTTGGACCACAATATTACATCATTCTCCATTCCAAAAATTAACCCCGGAAACAGCACCCCACTTACCACACCAGCTGCCCTCAGTAGAAACACTCGCAGAATCACAGCAGCACACATGCTCCCACTATTGCAACCACTAACTAACTATCAACATTCTGACAATGATCCCAAAACCATGGTAGAGCTCTATAGCAAAACATTGCTTCTAGCCATCGACCAAATAGCACCTCTGAGCGCACACAAATCAAAGCCCTTTGCACACTTATATGCCGGGTTCACATCTAAGCTCAAAGAGCTACGCACCACTAAGAGAGCTGCAGAAGAACTCCGGAAAAAAGAAAACCCAGACACAAACACAAATCTATTCACTTCCTTGGCTAAAACCTACAAACAAGCCATTCTCCTAGCTAAAAGCTCAACCTACAATGATCAAATACTCAAGGCCAACTCTGACCCCAGAGAACTCTTTGCCATCCTACCTGAACTTGAATCACCTGTCACGCCTCCAGATAATTGTCCAAAGGACCTTACATGATTCTCCAACATCCAAAAGGCCCTCTTAGACAACATGGTCATGCTACAAAACAAAATCAAAATAGAAAGGAACAAACTAACACCTGCTGAATCACCACCCACCACCAATCCACCACCCCACCAACCACTAGCGCCCTACAACTTAAAAAATATCACCATGATAGAAGTCACTAAAATTATCCAAGTCCTTAAGCCTTCGACATGCCATGGCGACATTTTCCCAGCCTCTCTCAACAAAGGGTGTGCTACCAAACTTGCCCCATTCATAGCATCACTCATAAACAACACCTTTGCATCTGGCAGCATCCCCACTAACCTTAAAGATGCGTGGGTCCTCCCACTACCGAAGAAGCCTACACTCTACCCGAATATTCCTACCAACTACCAACCCGTTACTACTGTAGAGGTGGAGCCAAGTACCTCCACCCAAAGCTCCTCCCCCATGCTACCTATATGTTGGGAGCCAGAGTGTGAGACATGTGCAGTACCGGTGAAAATACTGATACCGAAAAAGGTCTTGGAAGTAAGATTCCCAATGAGGAAGCCATACAAGTATTTACGACAATATGATGTCCATTTAAATGAAATCCCGGAAGAAGTGTGAAAACTGAACAAAAGAGAAGCCTGGTGACTTCATAGAGAGTAGAGCTGATACACCCAGAAGAAGAGGCTGAAGAATATAGACATTCTACAGAAACAAAGGAGGAGCTTGAGATGAAGATGCTCATGCTACAGAAATAATGAAGAAGATATCAAGTCATTTTACAAGTGTACAGATGCAGTAACGCAAGTAGATGAAGTATTCTTAAAGGCTAGCTATGTAGTGAATAGTTTGCAGCGAAGTGCCGACATATATGCATAGGAATGTATGGACTATGGATGATTCCACAAAACATTTTACTAGAGCTAGATCCAGTGAAAAGAAAGGCTTTCAGTGTGTCACAGTTTGAAAACCAATCGACATTCAGAGGTGAATCAAAGAGTTGCTTGGTTGGCCCAGTACCAGGAAGTAAAGGCCACTGTGAACCTGAATGCTCATGCAGTAGTTACAGAACGTGTGAAAAGAACAAATCCCTGTCTTGGATGAGGAGTGAGAACATTGAAGACGTCAGAGGTTCATTAGTTAATAGTATTTTAAATACAGAAAGACTCTGAAACATGGTCTGCAGTCACGTGGATGGATGAAAATAGATACTGAGTTGAGCTCTATCGAAACCAAGAGACAGAGTTTGCCTATACTCCCTCTTATTCTCAGGCATGGAGGAACATTTCCAAGGTCAAGTTCAAAGCTTTAATTGACTGGCAGACTGCAAGAGTGATGATAGATGATAGGCTAATTGATGGGAAGCTATAGTTATGATCAGCCTACCAGCACCTGGATGTTAGCCTGCGTGCTGCTTGCGTAGGTGGAATATAACAGAGAAGTACAAGGGTGCCAACCAATTATAAAGGGCCATGTATCAAAGAGCCCTATAGTTTGCATAACCAATGGGACATTGGGCCTCATTACGAGTATGGAGGTAGCCATGCCCTCCTCCATACCGGGCTCCAGTACCGGGTTTCTCCAATGAGGACTTACCGGGCTATTCCAACCATGGAGGACCCGGTAAGTCCTCATTGGAAAAACCCATCCCCATTCCCATTTGAGTCCCCATAGGGCTCAATGGGAATGGGGAGGGAGCTAGCTCCCTGGTCCCCTCGCGGACCCACTAAGGACGCCTGGTTTTACCAGGTGTCCTTACCGGGTCCCGCAAAGGGAACCACGTAATAGGGCGCCCCGTAATGAAGGGTGCCGGTCCCGTACCGGCACCCTTCATTACGGGACCGCCAGGGTCGTAATGATGCCCATTGTGTATTTGATGACGTTCATAGTGACCTGCACTAGAGGAGGGCTTAGTTGCCCCACTTGATGGTAGAGACCCAATCACCTTCCCAACAAGTATGGAACGTATACCTAGAGGTTCCCTGTAATCCTATCACATCCCCAAGTAAGATTTTGTAGTTTGCAACTTAGATTGACATCAATGATGATGAGTTTTTAGTATAAAAGCTGTGTTTTTTATGAAATACATTGCGTGAGAAGATTGAGTGAGTTTGTTGATGTTTGTTATACCTGTTTTAGATAATTGATATTAAAACAGACGCACTTTGCCAACTTCCTGAGCCAGTTTGATCATTGATGTTTGAGTATATTCTGAATCCCCATCTGTCTCAAAGTATTGTTACCTCGTCTTAAAGAGCTTGTGTAGGCACACAAGTTCACGTGGTAGCAAAGAGTTGATGGTTAAAAATCCATCAACCTAGTAAGCTTTGGGGTTCCGGAAATATCAGATGTCCACCGCTATTTAGCTGGAGGAACGTGAAGCTCCCTGAGGATAGCGGCCATTAGTTAAAAAATCTTGCAAGTATAGGTGGAATGGGTCCCTTGTTTTCAAGATGAATCCCCTCCTGACTTCTACAAGAAGCTGAGTGGACTGAAGGCTGAAAAGGCTGGTTGAGGAGGAGATGATCCCGAGAGCCGGAAGTAAAATAAAATGCGAATGTTGAGTAGGCTGAGTGAGGTGGCAAACTGAATGAGCACTGAGTGGGGAAGAGTGATAACGGGGATAGAGTAATGAAGGGTTGGTTGGGGTATTTTATTTTTTGGTTTAAGATGAAGAGCATCATGGTTAAGACGAAGAGCGTCATAGTTTAAGGCATACATCGCCTAGATGAAGAGCGATCTATATGATAAGCCTGGAACCCTACGTCAAGGACGTTTAGAAGGAACTCGTCCTAGAGTCCAAGTGGACGTACCTAGGCTACGAACAATCAAGGATCGTTAAAGAGGACAGTTCATACTCCGATCAGAGTCATTATTAGTGGCAGGAATAAAGTCACGAGGAGCGTTGACAGAGATTTATGTGGACTGGCCAGTCTGTCAGTTTGTCTGTCTGTTTATATATTGTATATGATGTTTGTGGTGAATAAATTAAATATTGAGAAACAAGGAAGAAATAGACTATAGTAGAGAATGTTGAGAGTTGAAATGTAATTATTTATTTATTAGTTGACCAATGATGTTCATTGAATAAGTAGATTGAAGTGAAACGGGACATAGAGACTTGGAGCTGCGACGATTGGTGCATGGTCATATTGTTTTTTTTTTCTTGGAAAGCATTTATTTATGTAAAATAACGGTAAGTAGTGACAGTCGACTGTGACTAAGTCATGATGGAGGATATTACCCTGCTTATACACTTGTGCAGACAGTTGCGAAAACATGCACCCAAGCTCAAGCAGTACAGTGCAGAATGGGTTAAGGGCACAGCAGACAACATGTTCATGCCATGGCCACAAAGGGATCACTGCCTAAAGCAGTTTTGCAACACATGACGACATATTTGCATGCAGCGTATACAGGAAAAAAGTTAGAAAAAAGGTCAGCTAGCTTAGAGATTTGGAAGATGTACCAGGAGGAATGGGAAGACCCGCCTCCTGCAGTCTGGATGCTTAACCAGTGTAAAGAGGGGGGTATTGAGCCTTCTACTCCCCCTAATGTGCCAGAAGTAAATGACGATAGTATGAAAGACGAAGGATTGCATCCTCTAAGGGAGCTTAAGGCAGCGACAGGGTAGAGCAACCTGACATATAAGTCGCCTGCATGTAGCAGCAACGAGCGTTCAGAAAAGACTCCAGAAAGAGATGTGATCCTTCAAGTCCCACGGGACAAGGAGAGAAGTGATTGACCAGGTATGTCTCTAGAGAGAGAAAGGAGAGAAAGACAAAGCTGATGAGGTAGCAGTCATACAGAACGAATGGATGGGTGGTCAGATATTGCTCAAACTTGATGGGAAGAGTATTGAGGAAGTAAGGCAAAAGGAAAACAGGACAAGCAAGATAATAAAGATAAAGAAAGAGAGAAATGATTGAAAGAAGACAAGGCCAAAAGAAAGAGTAGACCAAGATGGGAACAACTGTATCAAGATGAACAGTTAAGAAAAGAGGAACAAGCAGAAGAGCAAAGAAAATATGATAACAGGCAGAGAGCAATCGAAGAATGCAATAAGCTAGAAAAGAGAAGAAGGAGGATGAACAGAAATTAAGAGATAAAAGAATGCAAAGACAGAGAGATGAAGAAGTGCGTAGGGAAAATGAGAGAAGAGACATGAAAAGACAAGAAGAGGAAAGGGTCAGGGAAGAAGCAAAGAAACAAAGAGAGTTTGATGAAGAGATGGAACTCAAGAGAAGGCAAAGGGCACGCAACATTGATCACATTGAGAAAGAGTTAATGGAACCAAATCCAGTAGTAGCATGGGAGGACATAGAAGAATTCTTCTTGACACATGAACCAATGCCAGGGCCATCTAGGGCAGATCTAGATGATAATTTTGATATAAGAAGCATTGGAGAAAGAAATCGACGAGGTTTATCATGAAATGAGAACCAAAAGTGAATAAAAAAATAAAGGAAAAAATGCTTGATTTGAAGGTGCTCAGACACGAGGCAAAGAGGGAGGTTTGTTTAGCCTCAAGCACAGAGCCTTGTCCTTGGACAAACTAACGTTAAAAAGAAATGAGAAAGAGGGAAGCCACACTAGTTGGGGACAAGATATGTCAGATGTAGACAGAGAAACCTTCCATGGGGAGGAGCAAGCTAGTGCATGTGGTCCTGAGGGGTGTTCTCCAACAGACAGGGAAGTTAGATGGTCATATCTGGACCTACCTAAACCAAAGACGCTAGAGCCCTTGGCATGGCCTGACCGACCTAAAGGGCAATCTCATAGTGTAAGAGGTGTCTCGCCACCTTATGTGAGTAGGCTAAGGTCACTACCAGGAAGAAGACGTTGTGGAACCATTGTCCTTGCTCTAGATAGGCAGATGATGGGAGACCAGTGCGATTTTGGGATCTCACAGTTCCCGTTGTTAGAAAAAGGAGGAGCCAGACCACAGTATATACCATGGCCCAAAATGCATAAGGATAATCTAAGATGTAAACTCCTGAGTCTGACATGGGGTGTCGGAAAATAGATCTATGAATTAGAGAAAATGACAGGAGGCAATAAGCTAGCTGTAGAAGACATTAAGGGTCTTCTAGCAGCTATTCTTGGTGAGAGAGCTGATGACATTTGGTCGAGAGCAGGATACACAGGTGTCACTGCCCAGAACACAGCTCATGACATAGCACTGTTTAATAATTGTAGGGCTGCAGTTTTGGAAAGCGCTTCGAGTACAATATCCTGACATGTCAGAAATGGGTGTTATAATGGCACGTAAGATGCAGGAAGGTGAGGATCCGCTTGTTTAAATTCAGAATTTCCAAGAGCAATGGCGCTTGGAAACGTGCAAGTTGTGGGCAAAATCTATACCGGTGTTCTATCATATATTATGTCAAGGGCTACCAGACAAGGTGCAGAGACAGCTCAAGAATTGGTGGGTATGGAAGCAAAACCATGGGCAGAAATACAGCTGACCATAGCGCATCATTGCCGATTGTTGCAGGAGAAAAATCAAAAGAGATACAATGATAGGAAGATTGAGGAGGCTAAGCTAGTATAGAAAAAGTTATCAAAGTATGCCATAGAAGGGGCAATGTTAACTAGTGGAGAAGGGTCAGGATCGCAACAAGCAACAGGTATGCCGCAGGTGAATAACCAAAGGCAGGTTGATCAAGAAAGGAATGGATTTATACCACGAGGTAGGGGAACCTTCCGTGGGAGAGGAGGCTTCCAGAATAATCAGGGAAACTTTCAGAGTAACCAAAGTGGGTTTCAACCCAAGCAGAACGATAACCAGGGCATGCAGGGAGGACAAGTCAGAAGACTCCCTCCTGTATGTTGGACATGTGGAATGACAGGGCATATAGCACAAACATGTGAGAGCCAAGGGTATGTGCAGAATGGGAAGTTCCCAAGAGGGGGGAGCGCTTATCCGCAGGCATATAGCTCACAAAGTAGGGACGGGTTTACCCAATTAAACAGTGTATCAAGCACAAGTACAGAGAATGCAACAGGCTTTGCAACCACAGCAAGCACCATTGAATCCGCCACAAGGGCAGTTGCAACATGCACCCATGCAGATACAACAGAGCACAAACACAGGACAGTTACTGACTCCTAGGATAGGGGGCCTCACTATTGAGGGTGGGAATCCTTTCACGGGCACAGGAATAAGTATGTACCTACAATAGGACAGCTCACTGGGTGACTTGATGTGTTCAATAGTATCAGTAATGCCACATCCTCAAGAGGAACTAAGGGTTGACGTCACGATAGGCGGAAGACACAGGTGAAACTTGCTCATGTATACGGGAGGGAAAATTATTATCGGGGAATGCCATGAATGCTCAAGGTTTCCCTGGAGCAGAGTTACTTTTACAGAAATATTGGCAGTCTTTATAGGAGAATGTGATATGTCTGTCCCATTGTTGTATTCAAAACAAACAGACATCAGTTAATTTACTGGGTCGAGATTTAATGACGAAGTTAAACATGATGATTTGTTTTACTGATGAAGGTATAGTGTGTTCAACACCAGGAATATACTATTTAAATGTGAGTGAATTTACACTGGCATTTACAGGGCAGATATCTATACGAGGAGTACCGTTAGAACCAGAAGTATTTCATTATGGGGTATGCATTTTGTTAACATGGCTGCCTGGTTTAGAGAAGACTATGAGAATACCTGATGAATTTCCCTTTAGGCCAGCAATTCCCATGGACAAAGAGGGGTTATGGATTTTTCCCTTGGAATTGCAATCAGCTGTAGTACGATGGGTCTCTGCCATGCTCATAGGATTTGATGACAATGGCAGATCATGGCGCACAGTAATTGCTATTGGAGAGGGTTACAGACTAACTGATGTCACTGATGAGGACATATTTAAGGATGACCCATCTGATGACGAGGTTCTGTTCGAAATGAGCATTACATACTGGGTTAGGGCAGAAAAACGTGAGATTCCACAGAAGATGATGATAGTGCGACATCGTCCTAAATGTTTTGATGAGGACATGGCGAAAGTGCCAGTTTCACTATGGACTACGGGCCCTTATGACATTGGCCTATTAAAAGGGGTTGGAGAAGTCAAGATTAAACTGAAGCCAGGAGCAATTTTACCTCGAGCACAACAGTATCCCATGTCTCGAGAGGCATACAACAGCATTTTTAAGACGATAGATGGATCAAGGCATTTTAGTGACATCAGAGTCACCATGCAATACCGCAGTGTATCCGGTCAAAAACTCTAAGGGGGGATTGTTGCGTTTACTGCAAGACATGCGCCCAATTCATCGGATTGTAGTGGCCGAGTTTCCTCTAGTTCCTAATCCGGCGACAATATTCTGTAGTATCCCTGTTGATGCACGATATTTCACTGTGATTTTTCTCAATCCTGTTGCATAATGATTCTCAGGATCTGACGTAATTTACATTTTGTCAGGCTTAGTTGAAAAGCACAAGATTACCTCAAGGGTATTGTGAGTCTCCATCAATTCTCAATAGAGTCCTGCAGATGGACTTCAGCAATATTGATTCACCAAGTGTTGATTTGCACTATGTGGATGATATTTTGGTCTGCAGCATGTCAGAGGAAGAGTGTAGACGTGACTCAGCTCAGCTAATGATTATTTTAGCCGAGAAAGGATACAAAGTGGACAAAGAAAAATTGCAGTATTGCCAAGAAGAGATGTTGTGCATAGGTCAGTTAATTTCGCATGAAGGAAAGAAAGTCACACCTGAAAGGGCTGAGGCAATTTTGAAAACGGAAACACCACACACGATAAAGCACATGCAGCAATTTCTGTGCCTGTGCAATTATGTAAGAGCATGGGTATTTGTTTATAGTTCATACACAAGGCCATTGTTGCAGGCCCTGAAAAAGGCACAACAGAGCCAGGAAAAGATTGTATTGACTGAGGAAATGGAGGAAGGCTTCCTAATTATTCTGAGGAATTATTTTTATTCTTGCACACAAATGGAACAGTAACAATGGCTTTACTTACGCAGAGAACTATGTTGGTGTATAAGCCCTCAGCATATTAAAGTGAATTCTGGACCCAGTAATGAGGGGTCACTTCCCTTTGCAAACAATCTTTGGCAGCCGCCGCGTTCGCTATTGAGAAATCTGCTTGCATATTATTATTTGCTGTTTTGGAAAAACCTAAAGGTACACTGACGTCTCAAAGAGCTTCTTCTTATGAGGTAGTTATATCGAATCCAGCAATTAAAATAGTAAGATTTAAAACAGAAAATCCTGCCACGTGTGTAGCTGAACCACTGGCAGAAAAGGATAATGTACATGATTGTTCAAAATACAAGGAGTTCTATGATGAGATCCAGAGGTGTGATGCTGGAAATGCATTGGAGGGACAGGGCCTCTCTGTCCGTGTCCTGTAGTCCTTTTTCATTTTGTGTTCTGTATTGTTTCCTACCCAGGAGTCCATGTGGGACTCCTGGCAGTGCAGCTCTTCCTATTTTTGGTTTGGTGTACAGACCCATGGGATACCCTTATGGCACCCATGGGTGGGGGTGCAACCCTGTGCCCCTAGTGTATGTTTTTGGGCACCTGTGTGTGGCCCACAGAGCAGGGTATTGGCTGGTGGCAGCTCCATGCTGAATTTGACAGGTGCTCTGAGTATCCTCCATTTTGGGATACCCAGGCCCTGCCATTGGAATCAGTTGATTCCTGATAGGAAACAAAATGGCCCCTGTGGCTTCTTGCTTTCTATTACCTGTTACCTTGTTTTACCAAAGTCCTGGGAAGCCCTGACTCTGTCCCTTCCCCCTGACTGGCTGTTGGGTGGACGTTCCATATATGGTGTTGTTGTGAAGTCCAGGACAGACTGGCTGGAGCCTTCCCAGTGACTGTATGTTGTGGGTACACCCTGTGGGTGGGACCTGGGTGAATGGAGTGTGTGACCAATATGAACTTCTTGTTGTGGATGTCTGGTTTCTGGTATGAAAGACAAAGACTGAGACAGCCCTGCCCAAAACTGGCATGAATGCAGTGTGTAGTGTTGAATGGCTGGGTACTTGTTCCAATCCACATTCCTTATTGTGAGGGTCTGAGAGGGAGGAGTATGGCCTGAATGCACTGTATGCTTGATTGGCTGACTGACTGACTGCATGAATGCCCTTCTGTATGATTGTTTGCTGAGTGTGACCCAGCAGTGTGGATGAGAGACAGAATAGTATATCTGGGGACCTCTCACCACTGGAAGTTGTTCAGAAGCTGAGTTGACACTTGAAGAGTAACTGGAACTGCTTATCCTCGACGCCCAGCTGGAAGAAGAAGAACTGCTGCTGCATTTGCTTCCACCCGATCCGAAAGCTGTCAAGTTTGTCGAGGATTGATCTGAGAGAGGACCTCGTTAGGCGCCCCCTTCCCATGCTCCGAGGGACCATCGAGCAACGCCAAACTTCGGCGAAGCTCCCTGGAAGTCAGACCCTCGAAAGGCTGCTGACCGGAGGCGGGGACCGCCGAGGAGAACGAAGTGAAGCACCCAGACATCGACGCCGTCGAAGTCCATTGCTGTCGACCAGGGTTCTGAGTATCGCCGTAACTGCTGGAGTCCCACCGAAGCCGTGTTGCCCAGAAGAGGGGACCACTTGACGCCGTGCCACCGACGACCGGAGCTGCCCGCTCATTTGCCTAAGACTGTTGAATCGAAGGACTCCCTTGTCCGCACCGTCGACCGCTTTTTCCCACCGGAGAAAGTCGAGGATGCCGACACGCCGAGCAGAATCCGCCGGTGGGTTTCCCGCCACCCAAAGACCGCAAAGACTTCGACGACTCGACGCCCTTGTCGGGCCACAGTTCTTCAGAAACTCTTTGCGGTCCTGAACTATCAGTCGCCGAGGTGCCCCGCACACCTCATCCTAGCAGGACGTCGCCAACGAGCACCGCCTGGATTGACGTTGTGCTCCCAGCACCCTCAAACTTTTAATCAACGCCGTTGTTGCCAAGTTCACCTTCTTCGATGCCTCTCGACGATCTGTGGCTCCTGCTTTAAAGGGAGTCACTCAAGAAGGATCCATCGACGCTTCTTCGATGAACTCTGCTCTACCAAATACATTGGGGGTAGAAACATTATAGAAGGAAATAAGACCTATAGAACAATATATGGACTGGGCTTGTGTTGTATCTTTATTTTAAAGGTTGCCCAGGTGGGGGGATCTCCACACAGAACTGTGTCTAGTGGTAGGGGCCAGTATTCTGCCAACTGTTCTAACCAACTGCTTTCCCCCTATGTCTATTGTTGGTTGCCTTTATTAAGTGATCTGTGTGACATTTGACCAGCGTATCGTTGATGCACTTTAATGAGATCTGATGATAATTGTGGTACCACTTTAGAACTGTATATATTTACCATTGTTGATTTTCTGAGCACAAAGTGAGTTATTGTGATAGTGTAAATAACCTTGAATATTCATTATATAAAGACTGTGTTTTAACTAATTCAGTGTGTGGACATTCCTTTGTGGGGGCTTGAGGACTACACTGTACTTAAGAACCAGCCTGCATCACCTCCTGAGAAGCTAGGCCTTGATTGCTCGACTACGTTACCAATAATAGAGAATCTTGGCGTGGGTCCTCTGTGCCTCTCCTCTACCATATAGAGACCAGAAGTACAGACCCCCCTCCAGTCTTTACACTGGTGTCAGCGGTGGGCAGCTTATGATTTTAAGAATCAGTGTATAACCGTGCCACTTATATTACATTGCCACGGTAGTGGCCATGTAGTTATGGTTAAGTTGCTATTTCCATAGGAAGAGCACTTTTTGGCCGGCTTATAACTCCACTTCCCCTGGACGAATCCTCACCAAACTTTGCAAAAAAGGTGTATGTGCCACTCTGAATTTTTTCGTAAAGTTTGGTGAGAATTCGTTCCCAAAACGGCTATTTTTCCCATAGACTGAATGTGGGAAAAACTTTGCGCACAGCTACACGTGAAACAGCTGGACGGATTTTGACGAAATCAGCGGCAGGTACAGGGGCTTGGTCCAGAAAGCGTGCTTTTGTAAATGTTGTCACCATATGTGCAGTACGTTTATTTATAATTATGAAAAAGTAGGTCTGAAATAATTAGTGATATCTATGTTTGCTCTGCGGTCACACTTCCCTGTTCGGTCGACGAACAAGAAACCGATTGGCTAAGGGGCTGCCGTCATGACCGCGTACACGCCACGTCTCTGCCCATTGGCTGCTGCAAGACGTGTTCTGCTTCCGATGGTTTGGATGCGCCCGACATCTTGGATCCGCAGAAAGCAGAGTAACAACCAGCGTACACATGCTTTTTTCTTCACCCTATTTTGCTGTGTCACAGAGCATTGGGAAAGGTTCACACAGTAAGAAATGGGTGATCTATGCATTTGTTCTTCGGTCGCCATGATGTAATTTCTATGGACACCTCGTACGTACAGTAAATGTGGGGGGTAATAATGATAGCACTTCAGTTCATGTAGTGGGCAGGAAATTTGTAACACTTGAGTCCATGTAGTGGACAGGAAATTTGTAACTCTTGAAAGCACACGGGTATAGGTAGGCAACATTGAAATTGACAACATGCTGTGAACGCATCATTTTTCCCAATGGCTATTATTATATTCATTAGTACGCCACCATGGGTGGCACATGCTACCGTGGTAGTGGCCAAGGGCTACAGTCTTAACATATGGGTGATTAATGCACTTGTTCTGGGGGTCGGTCGTCATGATGCAATGTGTATGGACATCTTGTATGCAAAGTACACTTATACCTACATAATGACGTATTTTCTATGGCCTCCTTGTACGCACAGAAAAGGAGGGGTCCAATAAGGCCAGTATTTGAGCCCGTGCACTGCATGGGGGAGTTGTTACATTTGTAAGGACACGTGTGGTGTTAGGGAACATTGAAATTGCCAACATGCTGTGAATACATTACTGTTTCCAATGGCTATTATTATATTCATTAGTACGCTGCCATGGTTGGCACATGCTACGGTGGTTGTGGCCAGGGCCTAGAGTCTTGGATGCATGGCCGTCGGCCAAAGGCCGAAGGCCTTACTTCCAAGACTCTAGGCTCTGGCCACAACCACCACTGCATGTGGCACCCATGCATACACCCCTTGTGTTGCATTTTCATTGGCAAGTTGTGGGGAGTGCGTGCAGTGTTGGGTGCATGGCCAAAGGCCATGCACCCAAAAACAAAGAGGTGGTTGTGGGGAGATCCTGCACTCTTGGGTGCAGGGCCGAAGGCCATGCACCCAATAATACACTTATACCTACTTTATGACGTATGTTCTGTGGCCTCCTTGTACGCACAGAAAATGAGGGGTCCAATAAGGCCAGTATTTCAGCCCGTGCAGTGTACGGGGGAGTTTTTAGATTTGTAAGGACATGTACATTACTGTTTCCAATGGCTATTATTATATTCATTAGTATGCTGCCATGGTTCGCACATGCTAAGGTGGTTGTAGCCAGGGTCTAGAGTCTTGGATGCAAGGCATTCAGCCGAAGGCCGAAGGCCTTACTTCCAAGACTGTAGGCCCTGGCCACAACGACCGCCACATGGGGCCCCCATGCATGCACCACTTGTGTTGCATTTTCATTGGTAAGTTGTGGGGAGTGTGTGCAGTATTGGGTGCATGGCCAAAGGCCATGCACCCAAGAACAAAGAGGTGGTTGTGGGGAGATTCTGCATTCATGCAACCAAGAACAAAGTGGTAAGTACTAGACTTGGAAGACACTGCACATCCATCCCATGTAAGTTCTACAGAAATACACCTAGGAGGGAAGCCTCTGGGCAGAGGTACAGAGGATAACACACCTATAGAATAACCCCCACTACCACACATTACCAAGGTGGTTGTGGGGAGACCCTGCAGTCGGGGGTGCATGGCTAAAGCCCATGCACGCAAGACTGAAGTCATAAAAGTCATGTCATGTAAGGCGTATGTGGTAGATTACTCACCGCAGATGAAAGGCCAGCCAATAGGCACTCCAGCATATTACTGCCATAGATTAGACAAGTAGAATCCCATGTGTATAAAATGCCTGCCAATATACTTACTTCTTACTTTGTTCAGAATCGATAAACTTTTTTTAAATTGGTTATCGTACTTGACAGAAGTATCACTTTTTCGACTTCTGTGATGAAAGAAAAAGGTGTATTAATGTTTGCAGTTTTTCCACATTTACCACATTGCATAATAGACAGTTAACCTGTTTTTTTAGACCCTCATATTTAGTTTACAAACCAATGTACTGTGCATTGCGCTCCGTTTCTGTGTTTGCTTTTCTAATCCTTGGGTCTGGGGAGAAAAATCCTTGTCGGATTAAAACAAACCTTCATTTCTTATGCAACTAAGTACTTCATTTTTTCCTATCAGTGCTTTCTTCATTTTTCTGATCAATGTTATGTTTGTTGCCTTCCTGCCCATTTGTAACAACTGTTAGATACCTGTAGGCGTATTCTAACTGTGCATGGTATCCTATATATTTTTGATACTCATTCATTTGTGTCATTGTTACATCCTGTTTCCTTCATCTTTCCCATTAATGTTTTCTTTGTTGCCTTTATGCCGACTTTTAACAACACTTAGATACCTATAGGCATATTTTACCTGTGCATTTGTTTCCAACGATCTGTGATAATCATTTATTTGTGTCATTCTTCCATCCTGTTGGGTAGTTAGATACCTGTAGGCATATTCTAACTGTGCATTTGTTCCTACAGATTTGTGATACTCATTCATTTGTGTTGTTGACATATCCTGTTTCCTTTATCTTTCCCATTAATGTTTTCTTTGTTGAATTCCTGCCGACTTTTAACAACACTTAGATACCTATAGGCATATTCTACCTGTGCATTTGTTTCCAATGATCTGTGATAATCATTTATTTGTGTCATTCTTCCATCCTGTTGGGTAGTTAGATACCTGTGGGCATATACTATCTGTTTGTAGTCTTTCACATACTTTGTTCACAATTTTGAAGTACACATCATTTCGTAAATTTTGGCTTCAAGAATATTAAATACACATTTGTTAGGTTAGCTGGCATCCTCTGCTTTAGATTAATCGTGCTATCATTACATTCAAACCATCCAGAATTCTTTTTAATGTATCCAGTGTAGTGACCTGCATTGGTTGTAGCTCCTGCATGGTAGAATATTCCTACTGTTGTAAAGGTTTTCTTTCCAAGTGACACTTGACCGTGTGTAAATCCAGTTAGTTTGCAGTTGTTTTTGGTGCCATCTGCATTGTAACGTAGAAGCATAAGTATTATGTAGGCACTATGTGATTGTATCAGTAAGGTAGAGCGATTGTCTGAATTGCAAATACTACATAATCTGCCATGGTTTGCATTTTGTACAAGTTGCTGAAATGGAATGCTCTCACAATTTGGTATGGAAATATACACAAATCGCTCATTTGGAATTTCTTCCTGTATCACTTTATTACAGAGAGTGCACGTATGTTTCAACATGTACAAAATTTGGAAGATTTCATTTACAGGTATGCTTTTGTTTTCCAATACTAATAGTATGTACATTAGAAATTCTTGTGGATCTTCTTGTGAGTTCATAGTGAATCTTACCATTACAGCACAGTCATCCAATTGTTGCCTTACTCCATGAACACTGTATGTGTTGTCAGGATTGCTTGTTGCATTTCTATGCGGTACTAACATTTGCAAACACAATTGGTCTGTGCTGTGCAGATAAATATTGTTAACAATTGGTGGCAATTGAAATAGAATATTCATTGCTACATTTGCATAGCAGCTTACCCTACTTTCATTTGTAAATTTGAATGGGCCAGCAAGTTCTGTATCTGAGTGCATTTTTCGGTTTTTCTGTTGCTTCTTTGCCGACGTGCCTGCTTTACATTCCCTAATAGGTTCTTATATGTTTGCTGCAATTGATGAAACTTTAGCTTCTTTTCTTTTTTTTGCGGAATTTCCTGTTGCATTCTGTTGCATTTCTGTTTCATTTACCACATTTTACTTTATCTGGAACAGGGTATTGTTTCAGATGAGGGATGTACGGTGAACGCAATCTATTGTATTCTAGAATGCAAGGAATATCAGCTTTGTCTTTACTTGAATCAAAGTTTATTAGCAATAGACCATCACGTGTACATAAGCGTGATAATGCTACGTAGCTCATGCCTTCCTTAAACACTGTCTTTCCTATATCTATCAATGCTTTCTCTAGGGTAAGACCATGGGAATTATGAATGGTAACTGCATATGCAAGAGTTAGAGAAAATTGCTCTCTACGTACATACATGTCTTTGAAGAGAAGAAATCGAGCCATTGAACACCCTATCCTTTTCACTTCTGAAAATTTATCAAAGCGAATATTTACAAACTGAATGCTGCTATCACGTGGGTATGATTGAAAGCCAACAACTGTGCCCAGTGCTCCATTAACTAGCCCTTGCTCTACGTCAAGGTTACGTTTAAGCATTACTCTACAATTTAATGATAATTTCAATATTTTTTCCAACACAGCTGTGTTGGAGATTGAATTTTCTAAACTATTTAGTCTTGTTGTGGCTTGTTCACACATGGGTACTGTCAAACCATGTACGTCTAGTTTGTCTGTGGCGCTATTTTCTATTATTGCTTGCATGTCTTTCTTTAACATTGTTTCATTGAATTTGACACAGCTTGCAAGAGTTGGCACTAAGGCCATACAATTGACATTTTTGTGCGCTATTTGTTCCATAACATCATTTGCACATGCATTATTGCGATAAAGTGCATGTATATGCTGCTTTTTCAATACAGCTTGTGCTTCTTGCAATAGTACACCAACTCTAATACTTTTTAAGATGTTGGCATAAGTGAGATCTGCAGATTGCTGCATGTTCTCAGTTAATTCTCTGTATTGGAAATGTTGCCAAAGGTTAACATTATCTATGCTACCAACAATTTTCGGCGGAGTTTGTGGCCTAAGGTTTTAAAAATCGGTTAACCTTTTACTGGTGTCAATTGTAGAAGATCTCCGAAAAAGATAATGTGTTTCCCTGCAAAGAGTTCTTTGTTATTACTTTTAAGTACTTGCAATCTGAGATGAATCAAAGCCAACATTAGATTGGAGACCATGCTCACTTCATCTATTTGTAGCATTTTCATTTGTTTCAATACTCTACGTAATTCCATTGCAGCTTCTGCAGAAAGCTTGTAGTAGTCTAATTTATTTTGATGCTCTACTGGAAAGTCACACCGCCTATGTTGTAGGCAGCTAAACCTGCAGGGGCTGTTACAACAGCTGACAGTTTGTTGTTTGTCAAATGTTGAAGGAACTTGCTGATCATTTTGATTAAGAATGTTTTCCCTGATCCACCTTCACCACTGACATACAGCAGTATAGGTTTGTAATTTTGGCAGGTACATTCTTTATTTTCGTGTTGTACGCCATGCACAATTTTTGTTGCTACCTCTTCAAAAATGGTGCGCTGATCGTTGTTAAGTGTTGCTTGTTGTACAGTTAAGTCCTCTGTATCTTCATACATTTTGTTTCTACTTTTGCCATAGAAACATCAGCCTCATTTGCTATTAGTGGTTGTCCTAATGGTTCTTGACTTCCTGTTACAGAAGGTTGACTACTGTTGGAAGAGTCTTTATCTAGTTGGGCCTGAATTTCTTCTTCCTGTTGCTGCTCATTGTGTAACATTGTTTTGTACTGCGTAAAGTTAACATCAGTGATAGTGCTTTCATTTGCTTTGAAAGCATCTTCATAGCACTCCTCATTATCAAGTATGTCTTCCTCTTTTCTCCATGGTTTGAAAAGTTTTAACAGAGACATATAATATAGTTCTTTCTGTTGAGGAGTTTTTAATGACAATCTCACATGATTAATTAAGCTTCGTTTGTTAACTTTCACTGAGCTCCCTTCACAATCGGTCACTCTAAATCTACGTTTGCTTTCATCGGGTTTTACATTATTTTTGTATGCAAAGTTTTGAGCTATGCTGTATAGACACATGCTTTCCAGAGTGGTACTGCTGTTCGGATAGTATGTGTCCAGTAAATTGTTTTTTAAGAATGTCTTGGCTGTTCGGATCATTTCTGGCAATTGTTTCTATGTCCTCATATGATTTTAGCACTCTTTTTCTAGATTTTGCAGGACCAAGACTGAGCCATACTATGTTGTCTGATTTTCCATACAAAGCAGTGCCGGTTAAACGATCTGCTGCTTCATAGGCCCCACATTCTCTATGAGAGAGCATTGTTATGCCTAGGCTGTACAATTTCTGTGATAATGTTTTGTCTGATGCTAGGTCATCCCAGAGGTCTTGAAGCTCTGTTTTTATCTGCTTTTGTTAAGTAGGCTGCAACATATCATGCAACAGCAGTTGAATTGTCTGCAATGTACTGCACATCTATGTTTGCATTCCATAATAGGGCAATGATTGCATTGTAATCATTGATATATTTTGATTCTTCCCTTCTTTTTATGTAATACATGTTTTTAGGTGATTTACCTTTAACACTATGTCGAACTGAAGACATGGGGCCTCATTACAACTCAGGCATTAAGGGTTAACACCGTCGTTAACCCTTAACGCCTGATTCCAATTTTAACGGCTGCTTTTAGCAGGCGTTAAAATCCATGGCGCTAAACCGCCTTGGTGCTAATTACGGCACCGTAATTTACAGTGCCGTAATTAGCGCCTTCCCCACTCCCATTATGCTCTATGGGGCAAAAATGGGAATGGGTAAGGGTAAATGCGAAATGGGTATTTACCGCCCCACTCACCTTGGAATGGGGCGGTAAATCCGCAATCCACCATGGTGTAAACATAGTTAAACATAGTTTACACCATGGTGGTAAAGTTGGTGTACTTACCGCCTGGATCGTAATGACCCCAATGAAGTTGTTTACTTCACCTGTTTCTGTAACTGGTTTAGGGAAACCAAAGCGGCATTTGGTGTAGTATTTATCTTAGTTTTTGTATTTACGGCAACAATATTTGCCCCATTTGTGTCTTTGAAATTGTAAAATCTGCCCATGCAGCTCACTATGTGTCTGTTGTGAAGGGATTTCACATGTGACATATTTTTGGATAAACTGCAAAACAGTGCTATCACTGTCGTGCACAAATTTCGGTGCACCTTTGATCCATAACAGTATGTGAATATGTGGTGCTCCTCTCGCTTGATATTCTTTTCTCCAAAAGAAGTGTTGCACTTCTCCAAGGGAAGGAACAGTTTTATTGCAAAGAAAGTGTAGCATTGCAATGAAACGATGATGGAAATATCTTGAGACATTAACTGGATACAGAGAGCTAAGTTCTCCAGGTGTTAATATATCTACGCTGTTTGCTATGCGTAGGATTTACTCATGTAAATCTTCCCATGCATATTCTGCACAACTTAGCATAACAAACCAAGTTGGTGGTCCAAGGTTTCTGATCATGCAAGGCACGTCTCCATGTCGTCTAAACCAGTATTCCCTTGTACCAAGCATGTTTGCAAACAAATTTGTTACACTTGATTGTAAAACCTCATCTCTTTCTTGTACTTATTGCATTAACTGTGTAGCTGACATATTTTGAAAGTACGTTCCAGATTTAAGAATGTGTGCAACTCCATAACATAGTGTTGCTAATTCACTTTCATAGAGTAGGTAGAATATGTAGTCCACATTTTGTCTAAATCTGGGATCTTGCGAATACATTCGTAATGAGCGGTATTCTGATGCCCCAATCTGAGTGGGTCTATCATCATATCTCCCACCTTTGCCAGTAGGAAATAGCAGTGGAAAAGCACGTGCTTCTATACTTTTTTCCCAAATACTCATTGGTGACCCTTTGGTTTGTCGCATTTGGTTAGTTTCTAGTGCATCATCTATGCTTTCATTGGAATGCAATGGATGAATTGTGTAATGGTCCAAAAGAGTGGATACTGTAGCTGGATCCAGAAGTTCGAATTGTCCAGTTTCTGATGGCTCTTGAATTATTTCAGTTGTTTGCCTTAAGCTTTCATCAATATTTATTTCCTTGTAGTATTCATTGTTGTCTTTTAGATATTGCAATGCTTGTGTAACTTTGTGTAAGTCTACTAATTGTTGCCATATTTTTTTGTCCTTTGTTGGTACTCCATTTACCAAGACTATTAAAGAATGCTCTATTGGACTTTCCACTCCTAGAGTGTGCACATTTTCCGTTAGATCTAATGGCAAGTAAACTACTTTGTCACAAATGCCTTTCACCAATTTAGAGGAAAATAAATTTGCTGTTTTTGTATGAAGACGTATAATTGCTTGAAATGGGTGAACTGTTTCAATTATTATGCTCTCATACAAATTGAGCTGTTGCAGGATTTTTGGTAATGGAAACAATTCTAAATTATTTGTAATTGCACGTGAAGGAGTGTGGTTGTTGTCTAATTTTGCAGTACAGTAACTGCAACATATTAGGCGTTCAGTTATTTCATATTTGCTTTCAGCTAAAAGGTATAAAGCTAATTCAAACCATTTAGAGTCTTCATTGTTTTCTATTTTGTATGCTATGTCCACATTTTTTGTGTTCCTTTGTAAAACGTTCTGCGGCAACATACACACACATAGTTTGGTACTTCAGCCGATGACCTTTTAAATTTTAGTATTTCTTTTCTGTATGTGTGTAATAGAAGGTTGCTATATGCAGAATTGTCGCTACTATGCTCTAAAACTGTTGCATTTTCTACGTGGTTCTCACTTCCAAAATACTTTTTCTGAATACGGTCCATTTCTTCTTGTAAGTATTTGGGTGTAGCATGCAGAAGAGTGGTATTTAAATTGCCTAATTCTGAAGCTGGACTTTTTGCACAGTATATTTAATACACTAAATTTCTTACTTTGGAATGATGTACTGATATTCTTTTGATATCATGGAAGGTACTTTTGCAAATAGGCCCAGAAATACAGGCTAATGAATGTCCTTTTAACCCTGTGTCTTTCCGCACTACACAAATATCCATATCTTGCAGCACTTTCATTTTACTTTTGTCTTTATCTTTTACATATTGATTGAGTAACTGACCTAAAGATTTGAAAGCTTTGTTTGGAATGGCACACATTGACGTGCACGGCCATTTGTATAATGGACGGTGTGGTTCTGCTGAATCGAGAGGTAATTCTGAGTTTTCAGAAGATAGTTTTGTAAGCAGTGTTTCATGTTCCATGATGTTAGTATTTATTTTCTCATACCCTCGTCCACTGCTATGGATGGCAATTGTGTTTTTCTTTTTTTTGTATGCTTATTCATTAAAATATGGTTCTGTGGTTGTTGTGTGACTCCATTCACCACCACAAACATGCAAAAAATTCTGTTTATTGCTGAGTTTCATTTGTAGGTTTGGTACTAAGTTTTGTTAGTGCTTTCATCCTTTTTAACACTAATATGAACAACTTCCTTTTGAGAAGGATTGCACTGTCCACGAGTGCTTGTAGAATTAACTTTCTACGGTACATTTTAAGGGGTGAGGATGATTTTAGTCCTCTTCTTAGTAGATTCTGAAGGACTCTGTTATGAAATTTATTTGCTAAAATACTTTTTTTACTATGGGTTCTTCTTACACTATCGGGATTATTAGGAACATTGTTAGCTGTACTGGCAGCCGTTTTTTTGACAACATTTCTGTGTTCTGTGACACTTTTTGATGGAGGAGGTACAGTTTCAGTAGTTGAGACTTATTTTATTATGTTACCCAACTGCATTAGGTGGTTTGTACCAAGATTCTCCACTAACTCTACAACAGGGGGATGCTTACATTGGGCACTTTTATTTTTATTTGTTCTAATTCTGCGTTCCTTTCTATGGAGCTGCTTTTTGGTAAGCATTCTTTGGTGTCTGTTGCAAAAAAAAGTATACTTTGGTCTGTTATCCAATGTATGTGTGCTGTGTGCATGTGTGCATAAATGTGATGGGGAAGCTCTTTGGCATGGTGTGTCAACGCACAGTGTCCTCTAACTATCATTTGGTAAGGCTACTTCACTGTTTGTATACTAGTACAATGTGCTTTAGATGAGAGTACAAAGTGCCCTACTTGAGACGAGAACCATTATTAATAACCAAAATGCCAAAAACTTGCTACCGCAACTTATTTTCACAATGTAACCTTCTATGGATTTCCTATGTTATTTCAGTAACTAACACACATGGATTTGCCAGCCATTCCACCTGTTATTCTTTGTTCAATAAATGGATATTTGTAGGTAGAATGGTTTACAGATGAATGGTTGCTTTGGTGCCCAAAATAAACAAATATCCCATGCAGCCTCTTTAAGGAGTAGCTACAATATGAAGGTTGTACTGTACTCATTTTTTTTTGCAAGATGACCAGGTTTCTTCGGATATGTCGTCTGCAGTGTAGATGCTGTTGATTCTCAGGAGAGTAGTCTTCACTGTGAATTAAAAAAACAATATCAATTACTTTGTGTGTTTGCAGCGGTCAAGATACTGCAGACTTTACTTGTACTCCTTTCGTCAGAGGATTCAACTTTCATATTTGAACCCAGTCCACGTGCACATTTCACTTCTCTCTGTGCAGTCTTTGCATACTACTTTCAATATTGTACTTGAAAGTCCTTCAAAATAACTACATTTTTTAAGTGTTTGCAAATGCCTTGTTCTTTACAAAGTGTAGTATGCATAGGAGAGAGGTTTGTAAGCGATAGGGCAAAGTACTAGATGGTCAAACATGTTGTACTTGTTAATGAAAAGCACAATGTCCAAAAATGGGGAGACCCTCTGTAGGACATGTCAGCACCACAATCGGGATTGCTTACTATTCTCATACGATCACATTGCAAGTAGCATTACTGTAGGCAGTACAGAGTACAGAACTCCGACATTTTCACATACAAAATTGAGGTCTGCCCTAAATTATACTTCTCAACTCACCCGCCAAGCCTCCTGCACGGCCATTCATTCCAATAGGCGTCTCACCCGCCATAAACAAAATCGGCTGATTTCACCCACCTTTAAGACAAAAATGGTTGAGAGCTATGCCTAAATAGGCATTCTTGCAACGTATGTACAGGTTATGCAGAAGACAGTAAGCAGTCATGCGATTTGTTAATGATAAATCTGCAATCTTGCACTTTAAAAGGGGGAGCGTTGTTATGTGTTCCCTATGGAAATTTACCAGCATTATTTTTTCTATTTTAAATCATAAGGCTTCCACATGTACTCTGAATAAAATGTACATACCTGTACTCTACACTGATGCATGTGGACATTCACGGAGCTGTACGTAGAAATTCGCAATCCTTGCACAGTAGCTTGTGAAGTAGGTGCTTTGCAATCGTATGCGATTTCTATTAAGAATCATCAACAGTAATTTTGAAGTGCGCAAACTTGATGACGGAGTTAAAATTAGTGATGTTCTATGTGATTGGTGGATGATTGTGCACCCGCTTAGTTGTGTCCAGTGAGGGACTCGCTTTGGTACCGCTGTAGAAAGGGTGGAAGGACTGGGTAAGAGTTACGTGCCGCACGTAGGCAACGCTTGTCCGCAGGTAGGGCGTGTTACATAAGGGTTTCTACAGCAAATCCTGCATGGAAAGACGCTTCATGGTTGTTGCACCAAAACTGTACACTCCAAATCTCCCGCGACTCAACACCACATCGCACTGGTTACACTTCACCAGGTTCGCACATACTTTTGGTACGTTTCCATAAATGGAAAACAACCACCACACCCACGACTCCCGCCGAGTGCTCCTACTGCGGAGTTCCTCCACTTCATTCTCTTCCTCCTCTTCTTCCTCAATCTCTAAATCCTCACCCATATATCTCTCTGCAGGCCCTTGGTGAGGTGGTGATGGTGGCGGGTTTGGGGGTGGTGCAGAGGCTAATAACCCAACAGCAGCCATGGAAGCCATACCGATTAGTTTTCTTACGGTCACTATAGCAGTTAAGGCAACGCACCTCAATCTGCTATAGCTAGAAGCACAATGAAGATGTGCTCGGGGGTGTGGCCTTTTGTAGGGGTGCAGGGGTGTCCCTCGTGACCGTCTTCATCCCTACAAAGCGGTACACACATTTTACACAGCAACTCCTGAGGTGGCCTATTGTTTGGGATGTGTGAAATTACATTTTTACACTCCACAATGCTTTGCCTTGTGTCTACAAGTTCATTTTTATTGTTGCAGAAGCACACAAACTGCGGAAACTAGTCCCCACGCTCAGCGTAGGTGTGGTCACAAGATGACGTCCTGAACACATCCGCCCCCGTAATGAAAGTCCCCTGGACAGAAAATGCAAAGCATCAAACATGCGCATGCGCACAAGTGTCCGTTCGGGTTCTCAAACTACTTCAAAGTGCGACACAAGTGAGACGGACAGTTAGGAACTGGCGCGATGTTCGCAATACTTACGTTTGTACTGCTCATGTGCACGCATGCTATGTTCACTGTTTGGACAGTTCCAGTGTCCTTAGGACAACTCCATTTTGTTTGCCTACGAACTTGCCGGCCACCATGCCTGTTCTACAGATGGCACCATTTTGACTGTGCCCAATACGGACCGCTATACTGTCCTTCACACACTCCCTTTTTACTCATTTACACCCATTCCGGACATCTTGTGTGTTCTACGACCATGTATTATCTCGTTTCCAAGCGGTACACCAACGTAGTGTATCCTTTGGACACCCCTTTCTGTTTATGTACGCACATTTTCAAAAGATGGTGCAGTCACACATCACATCAGTCCTACTTCACATTAGACAGCACCCACATTCCATTGCTTGCGGATAGGTTTGAACAGGTGCGCTGTTCGTGAACATTTTACGTCTTTTTAAAAAAAAAATATACACACACACACTCTTTCTCTACAACTACTGCACAAAAACATTTCAAACACACACACACACACACATCAATCTAAAGAAATAGCGGGGGAAGCGGACACGGAAACAAATATGGGGGAATTAGGATTCAACACGGGCTAGTTATGAGGAGAAGATTTGTGAGGGGTAGAAGGGATGGATATTTCGTCAAAACGTCTATTTTCCTGTTCAGGGTTTGGGGATGGTTCACTAGGGAATGGAGAAGCAGGGCAGGTGCAGGTGGGGCAATGATAACAAACTTTTCCTCTCACACAGTCCTCCACAAACTCCCGTAAACTTTGAAAATTGTTGTTCAATGTGTCCATTTTCTGCTCTATCCTGTTTATCCTGTCTTCTTCTGTCTCATTTGTTGCCCTTTCTTCTTTTCTTTCCAGGTCTGTTAAAAATAAAACACATAGGTTGAATGCCTCTAAATAACTGGTCACTATTTTGCATATGCAGAGCACTCTGTACCATTATTGTCGCTGTCTTCAGACATTTCGTCATGTGGGAAATGCTCCTCCAGCCAGTCCAAAGTACTTGCCATTTTTGAGTCAAAACAACAGAAAGAAATTACTATTTATGCACTAGATACCACAAAAAAAAATCACCCATATAAAAACATGACCTGTACTCACTCTTTTGCTGTAATGTCCCTTCATCATTCTGCGTCTGTTAACTGTCGTTCCAGGCTGCTGAGTTTCTGTGAAGTGATTACGCTGGAGGCATCCTTTCTTTTTTATGGTACCATCCACTTTATTCTACATGGTTATAAATGTGTGGTTTTCTTTTCCTAACTTCAGGTTTCCATATTTACTTATTACTACTCATAATATCTTTATGTCCTTCTTCTACATTGCACATTTTTGTGTAAAACAATAGTACATTTTCAGCTATCCCCTGCCTCTTAGGGTAATGTTGCTGCTGTCCAACCCCGTCCGCAAACAGGCGCACAGTCCGTCCCTTTCCAAAATCTTTAAGGAGGGGGTTCTGTATGTTCTATGTTAAATGTATGGCAAGTATGTACATTATACTACATATCTTTCAAAATCATATGATTACAGTGTATATTCTGCTGAACGACTTCATTGCCACAATTTGATGCTTAAGTTCCACCTTCCAAAAGCCTATGCAATTCCCTACAAAAAAAACTTTGCACTCCCAAAAACCAGTGAAATTCACACAAAAAAACTTTCCACCTCCCCTTCAAATTAAAACCGAAAAACCCACTACATATAACTGAGCGGCACATACAGGGAAACTGAAGTAGGGTAGAAAGAACTAGCAGCATCCCACAGTTTATCTTCCTGTATACAAATTAATTGTGTGTTTGAGGCCTGCTATTGCCCCATGCATGTGCATCATGAGCTGCCACCGGACCATAACGAAAGTATTTTAAAAACACACGACAAGGGTAACGTTTTGCTACACTGCACCTTTTCAATTTTCATATTGTGCTGGTCAGTTAATAAAACCACCCAGCCCACATTTTTCCTGGGTATTAGTGTTAGCAATGCGCGTAGATGGTGCAAGTTATGGTTGCTTAGTTTACTATAATGGGGGAATGTGCAGTAGTGTTGTGTTGCAATGTGAAGTATAACATTCCTTTAGTGAAATATTTTTACTGAATGTACATATATATGTATGGCAGGGAAGGAAAAGAAAGGGGCTAAACAAGTGATGTCGTCATTGATGTCATCATTGACATTTGAGATGTCATTTTTCATGGTGTGGGTGTTAGTGTTAGCAGTGCACAGGGGTGGTGGCAGGGTTGGGGGCTTAGTTTACCATAACTGTCAAATTTCAGGGGGGTTTCGGTTTTAATTTGAAGCATAAAGCGGAGGTGGAAAGTTTTTTTTTTGGTGAAGTGTACAGGTTTTTGTTAGGGCAACTTAACCATAACGTACTCTGTTTTTTTTGTAGATATATATATATATATATCTTGTTGGAAATAGATGCTGAGCTTAAGAAAGAGGGTAAGAAAGAAAAGGGGACCTCTCAGAAATCTGAGGAGTCCCAGAAGCAATCACAGTCGGGTAAACCAAAACCTTCCTCTTCTAAGACCCAAAAATCTAGTGGGGATAAGTCATCTGTGGGTGTTAATAAGAGCAGTGGTCCACCTGCTGCAAAGCAGGCTCCCAGTGGTTCCAGTACCGTACCCTGCATTCCTGGCACCTGTTGGGAATGTGGGGCTCTGGATCACAAGAAGGGTGACTCCAAGTGTAAAGCTAAGGCACTTGGAGTACAGGCTGTCAGCCTGACCTACCCTTACCCCATGTCTGAGGTGGAGGCCACTGTCCTCCCCTCCTCTACAGGGATCACATTTGGTGCTCCTGTAGAGATTTCCTTAGTGTCCCTTGGTGCATGGGACCAGTACGCAGAAGTACTGGCGACTATCCCACAGAACACCCATAGGCTTTTGAGAAGTGTCCTCTTCTACTGGCTTGAGAGACACTGGGGCAAGCATGAGAGTGGTGGACAGGACCCTGCTCGGGCCAGAGGACTATGTAGGTGCTCCTCTAAGAACCACCAGGTTAGCTGGTGGGCCTCTCAAATTATCGCCTGTAGCCTTAGTCACACTCATGATTGGAGACAAGACAGCAAAGCTTCCTGTCCTGGTTCAGGACAATGTCCCTGCTAACATTCTGTTAGGTAATGATCTAGTAGAGTTGCGGTTGATCTTGGATGGTCTTCCCATGACTGCTGCTGCAGTCACTAGGTTACAGGTGACACAGGGTCTGGCTGTGAGTCAGGTACCCGAGCCAAAGGCCAGGCCTAAGGAAAGAAGAAGGAACAACAAGAAGGCCACCTCTGCGAGGGGGCTCCTTCCCTTCCGACTGTTTCTACAGCACACATTGGGATCCATGCTCCAGATGGGCTGGGTCCAGTGGAAAACCCAAACTCAACTCCTGAGGGACAAGAAACAGAAAACTCTCCTGTGGGAGAGGTTCTCAACCCGGAGGACCACCCTGACCTTCAATGCCTGTTGGCTGAAGGGGGACCCTCCCGGGCGGACTGCTGTAAGGGACAGAGAGAGTCCCACTCTCGCGAGGGTCTGAGGAAACAGGCCCTGCTCCAGGCACAAGGAGAAGTGCCTAGGACACTCCGGATCTATTGGGAGGGTGAGCTCCTTGTTAGTGAGCCCACTAAGCCTGAACCTGGTGTCCTCAAGAGGTTGGTGGTGCCCCAGGTTTAGAGGCCCTGCCTGCTGCAGTTGGCGCATGAGGTGCCTTTAGCTGGTCATCTTGGGACCAAGAAGACTAAGAAGAGGCTCTCTGCCCATTTCTACTGGCCACGGATGGGAGTAGAAGTGGAGTCCCACTGCAGGACCTACCCAACTTGTCAGTTGTCTGGCAAGACTGGAGGCAGTGTCATTGCGTCACTGCAGCCATTGCCAGTGGTTGGCACACCGTTTGAGAGGGTGGGCATCGACATTGTCGGTCCCCTTGACCCTCCCACTTCAGTTGGACATCGGTTCATCCTGGTTTTGGTTGTTCATGCCACCAGGTACCCTGAGGCTATACCCCTTTGGACTGTTACTGCCAAGGTGGTTTCCAGGGCTCTCCTGGGCATTTTCGCCGTGTTGGATTCCTTAAGGAGGTTGTCTTTGATAGAGGATCCAACTTAATGTCTAGTTACATGCAAACCATGTGGAAAGAGTGCAGGGTAACCTACAGGTTCTCCACCTCTTACCATCCCAAGACCAATGGTCTCTTTGAGAGGTTTAATAAAACTCTCAAGGGCATGCTAGGCGCTTTTGAAGAGCCCCTAAGGGGGAAATGGGATCTCCTCCTGCCATGCCTGCTGTTAGCTTACAGAGAGGTACCTCAAGAGGGTGTTGGTTTCATCCCCTTTGAGTTACACTTTGGACATCCCGTGAGGGGGCCCCTTGCCTTGATCATAGAAGGTTTGGAGGCCACCCCTCCAGGTCCTGCCAAGCAAGTGGGGGACTATGTGTTAGGCCTCAGACGGAGGATGACATTGATGATGTGTCAAGCAACAGCGAATCGCAAGGCCAACCAGGAATTGAATAAATACTGGCATGACCTTAAAGCCTTGCAAGTGGATTGGACTCCGGGACAGGAAATCCTTGTGGTGGAGCCTACCAAGCCTAGAACCTTGGCAGACAAGTGGACTGGACCCTTCAGGATCATCTCCAAGATGGGTGAAGTTAATTATGTGGTTAACATGGGTGTCACTGGGGTAACGCCTAAGGTATCCCATGTTAACAGGCTCAAGCCTTCAGAGCAAGAAGAGGATGAGACTGAGCCCCTTCCTGATTTGCTGCATACCTACCCTCAGGATGGCTCAGTGGAGGCCATACATCTCTCTCCCGATCTGATGACAGAGCAGTAGAAGGCCTGCAGGGCTTTGCTCCGGCAGTATGTCTCTCTGTTCTCACTGACACCAGGCCTTACACCTTGGTGTAGGCATGAAATTGACACTGGTGACAGTGTGCCTGTCGAAAGCAGGTGCCACCGTATGTCAGATACAGTTAAGAACCACATCCAGGCTGAGGTCGCCAAGATGTTGGATCTGGGTGTTATTGAACCCTCAACCAGTCCCTGGTCCAGTCCCCTGTTCCTTGTCCCCAAGGTAAGTTCCCAGGCAGGTACCAAAGATTGGAGGTTCTGTGTGGACTACCGAGGAGTCAATGCCGTCACCAAAACTGACGCGCACCCATTGCCCAGGGCTGATGAGCTCGTGGACACCATAGGTGCTGCCAAATTTGTTAGCACCTTTGACCTTACCTCAGTGTATTGGCAAATAGCTCTGACGGAACATGCAAAATAAAAGATGGCATTCTCAACACCTGAGGGACTCTACCAGTTTAAGGTCATGCCTTTTGGGTTGAAGAATGCCCCTGCAACCTTCCAGAGATTGGTCAATCAAGTGCTCAGTGGGCTGGAGGCCTTCTGTGTGGCCTACTTAGACGACAATGCCATCTACAGTTCCACCTGGGAAGAGCATTTGACACATCTGGATAAGGTTTTGCAGGCCTTGAAAAGGGCTTACCTCACTATCAAGGCACACCAAGTGCCAGATAGCTCAGGGTAAAGTCACGTATCTTGGTCATGAGGTAGGAGGGGGTCAAATCCAACCTCTCCCCAGTAAAGTACAGGATGTACATGACTGGGAGACTCCCAGTACTCAAACCCTAGGTGAGAGCCTTTTTGTGCTTCACTGGGTATTATCACAATTTCATGGCAGACTATGGAACTATAGCTGCACCACTGACAGCTCTGACTTCACCCAAATAGCCTAGGAAGGTTAATTGGACTGAGGACTGTCAGAGGGCCTTTGATGGCTTGAAAGAAAGTCTGTGTAGGGCACCTGTGTTGTGTGCACCTGACTACACAAACCCTTTATCGTCCAGACGGATGCCTGCGACATCGGAATTGGAGCTGTCTTGTTCCAGTTAGATGACAAAGGGAGGAAACATCCGATCATCTTCATCAGTAGACAACTCAAGGGTAGAGAACTTAGGTGGGCTACTGTTGAAAAGGAATGTTTCAGTATAGTTTGGAGCCTTGGGTGTTTTAGGCCCTACCTTACAGGGTCCACCTTCAAGGTCCAAACAGATCATAAGCCCCTGAGGTGGCTTATGCAGATGAAGGGTAAAAACCCAAAACTTCTCAGGTGGTTCAATAGCCTGCAAGGGCTAGACTTCACCATAGAGCATAGACCAGGGAAGAGTCACGATAATGCTGATGGCCTTTCCAGAAGGTTTGTTGACTGTCTGGATGAGGGTGTCTATCCCGTGGGAGATTAGGCACCCTAACCTCAGTCTGGGGCGGGGGGCGACTGTGATGCTGGAAATGCATTCGAGGGACAGGGCCTCCCTGTCCTTGTCCTGTAGTCCTTTTTCATTTTGTGTTCTGTATTGTTTTCTGCCCAGGAGTCCATGTAGGACTCATGGCAATGCAGCTCTTCCTTTTTTTGGTTTGGTGTACAGACCCATGGGATACCCTTATGGCACCCATGGGTGGGGGTGCAACCCTATGCCCCTAGTATATATTGTTGGGCACCTGTGTGTGGCCCACAGAGCAGGGTATGGGCTGGGGGCAGCTCCATGCTGAATTTGACAGGTGCTCTGAGTATCCTCCATTTTGGGATACCCAGGGCCTGCCATTGTAATCAGTTGATTCCTGATAGGAAACAAGATGGCCCCTGTGGCCTCTTGCTTTCTATTGCCTGTTACCTTGTTTTCCCAAAGTCCTGGGAAGCCCTGACTCTGTCCCTTCCCCCTGACTGGCTGTTGGGTGGAAGCTCCATATATGGTGTTGTTGTGAAGTCCAGGCCAGACTGTCTGGAGCCTTCCCAGTGACTGTATGTTGTGGGTACACCCTGTGGTTGGGACATGGGTGAATGGAGTGTGTGACCAATATGCACTTCTTGTTGTGGATGTCTGGTTTCTGGTATGGGGACAAAGACTGAGACAGCCCCGCCCAAAACTGGCATGAATGCAGTGTGTAGTGTTGAATGGCTGGGTACCTGTCCCAATTCACATTCCTTGTTGTGAGTGTCTGAGAGGGAGGAGTATGGCCTGAATGCACTTTATGCCTGATTGGCTGACTGACTGCATGAATGCCCTTCTGTATGATTGGCTGCTGAGTGTGACCCAGCAGTGTGGATGAGAGACAGAATAGTATATCTGGGGACCACTCACCACTGGAAGTTGTTCAGAAGCTGAGTTGACACTTGAAGTGTAACTGGAACTGCTTATCCTCGATGCCCAGCTGGAAGAAGAAGAACTGCTGCTGCATTTGCTTCGACCTGATCCGATAGCTGTCGAGTTCGGCGAGGACTGATCCGAGAAAGGATCTGGTTAGGCGCCCTCTTCCTGTGCTCCGTGTGACCATCGAGCACTGCCAACCTTCACCGAAGCTCCCTGGAAGTCAGACCCACGAAAGGCTGCAAACCAGAGATGGGGACCGCCGAGGAGAACGAAGTGAAGCACCGGACATCAACGCCATCGAAGTCCATTGCTGTCGACCAGGGTTCAGAGTAACGTCGTAACCACTGGAGGCCCATTGAAGCGGTGTTGCCCAGAAGAAGGGACCGCTTGATACCGTGCCACCGATGACCGGAGCCACCCGCTCATTTGCCTAAGACTGTTGAATCGAAGGACTCTCTTGTCCGCACCGTCGACCGCTTTTCCTGCTGAAGAAAGTCGAGGATGCCGACGCGCCGAGGAGAATCCACCGGTGGGTTTCCCACCACCCAAAGACCACAAAGACTTCGATGAGTCGATGCCCTTGTCGGCCACAGTTCTTCAGAAACTCTTTGCATTGCTGAACTATCAATCACAAGGTACCCTGCACACCTCATCCTCGCAGGACGTCGCCGACGAGCACAAACCTGGATCAACACTGTGGTCTCGGCACCCTCGAACCTTTCATCGATGCCGTTGATGCCAATTTCACATTCTTCGACGCCTCTTGACGATCCGTGGCTCCTGCTTTAAAGGGAGTCACTCAAGAAGGATCCATCGACGCCTCTTCGAAGAACTCTGCTCTACCAGGTACATTGGGGGGTAGAAACATTATAGAAGGAAATAAGACTTATAGAACAATATATGGGTTGGAGTTGTGTTATATCTTTATTTTACAGGTTGCCTGGGGATTTGGGGGGATCTCCACACAGAACTGTGTCTAGTGGTAGGGGCCATTATTCTGCCAACTGTTCTAACCAACTGCTTTCCTCCTATGTCTATTGTTGGTTGCCTTTATTAAGTGATCTGTGTAACATTTGACCCGAGTATAGTTGATGTACTTTAATGAGATCTGATGATAATTGTGGTACCACTTTAGAACTGAATATATGTACCATTGTTGATTTTCTGAGCACAAAGTGGGTTATTGTGATAGTGTACATAACCTTGAATATTAATTATATAAAGACTGTTTTTTAACTAATACAGTATGTGGACATTCCTTTGTGGAGGCTTGGGGACTACACTGTACTTAAGAACCAGCCTGCATCACCTCCTGAGAAGCTAGGCTTTGATTGCTCGACTACGTTATCAATAATAGAGAATCTTGGCTGGGGTCCTCTGTGCCTCTCCTCTACCATATAGAGAGCAGAAGTACAGACCCCCCCTCCAGTCTTTACACGAGGGTAAAAGAAAATGCTTTGGCAGCTGGGGAGATGCTCTTTATTGATGGTTCTTCAAGGCTCAATCAAACTGATGGGAAAAGATATTCAGGTGCTGCTGTGGTAAGGCACAAGGCTAATGGGGAATTAGAAATAAGAAGAGTGCACGACTACCGGCTCACTTTTCAGCAAAGGCTGCACAATTGGTGTTGCTGATTGTCGCACTCGAGAAACACGCAGACCAGGAATTAACCATGTACAGTGACTCTGCCTATGTTACGTCAACAGTGCATGCAGGATTAGCACGTTGGAAAAGGAGGGGCTACCTCCAAGTGGACAGCACTCCAGTGCAACATGCTGCTTTAATGGACAGACGTATTAAGGCACTACAACTCCCAGTAGCCATTGCAATAGTTAAGTGCGCAGCTCACACTAAGAGAGCAGATCTTATTTCACACAGAAACCAAGCCGCAGACGAAGAATCAAAAAGAGTTGCATATTTGATTGATATAATGAATTTTCATATGCCTGATATGAATGAAAGAATGGTGGTGATGATGATAGTAAATGAAGGCTTCAATGATTTATCGAAGACACAATTGATGGACGTTCAAGGTGGAGCCCCGCAATATGAGAAAGACCTGTGGACATGGAGGGGTGTTCTTTATTCCCTTACGAGGCACTGTGGCAACAGGAAAGCACTGGTAAACAGATGATGCCTGTAGCCTTATTAAGGGTTGTGGTTGAACAGATACAGTACTCTGTGCATGTCACTATGGAAAGCCTCACAGCAACTATTGCAGAGGAATGGTTTGTACCAACTTCATTAGAACACGTTGCTTTTTATGCAGTAAATTGCATCATATGTCAAAAGTTTACTGCTGGGCACACGCTGAGAACAGTCAGAGGAGTTATACCTCGGCCGAATGGTCCTTTTCAGCATTAACATATTGATTATGTTGACATGCTGCTAGGTGGATCGAGGCTGGTCCATGCATACATACAGATGCCACTTGCACTGCAATGTTTTTAGTTCAAGAAGTATTTCCTAGATGGGGATTATGCGAGGTGTTGTGATCAGATAATGACCCACATTTTGTGAATGAAGTGTTCGGGCAAATTAGTTTATTGCTCAGCATAAAAAATACGTTTTCTTCTGCTTATCAGCCGTAAGCGAATGGAATATGTGAGAGACTCAACGGTCTGCTGAAGGAAAGGATAGCTAAGCTAAAGTTAACATTGAAAAAAGGATGGCTGCATTGCCTGCCTCTTGCATTACATGCACTGAGGAATCAAACAGGCTATGACCATCACCTCACACCTCATTAACTAGTAACAGGGAGGCAAATGAGAATGCCTCTCACTCCTCCATCGAGGACTAGAAGTGATGCCCAGACAACAGCAGAATTTTTAGGAGATGAGTTACATGCCTACTTAACATGTATGACTACAGGTATCTCTGTCATTTCAGACCAAGTCAAGCGAATGGGGTGTCGGGCTCAGGACACCGATGAAGACCATACAGCAACTGGAACTAAATAACTATTATTGCCAAAATTGTTTCCCGGAGATCAAGTTATGATCAGAAACTTTACCCTCAAATTACACCCACCCAGATTTAACGGTCCTTTCGGTGTAGAGGGCGTAGCTCCATCGGCAGGGAAGGTCCTAGGTAGACGCACTTGGTTGCACCTGGGAGACCTGAAAATCTATGCTGGAGAGACCCCCACACTCCCACCCCATTCAAAAGCAAGCCACGGAGAAGAAATTCAGCATGTGCAGATTAGATCAATGACAAGGAAGAAGAACGCAGAGGCTATCCAGTAGACAGATAAAGAGTACATTAGACTATGGTTCTTTCGAGACACTCTTTGTAGTTGCTAAGCAAGGAGTGAAAAAGCTGTTGTTCTTGAGCCACAAGAGTTTGTTAACATTGGACTCAGGAATATTGAAGTCTTGAAGGAAAAAGAAATGCCAGACCTAGAGTTCATCTAGGATCAGTTTCTCGATTCCTTTCTCACTGAGTTTCTCTTTGGAGGCGCCCATGGTGGTGTCTAATGGCAACATTAGTTGGATCATTTTTGCTCTTTTCCTCTTCATTCTTCATGCATATCCTGCACTGGTTGGGAGAACTACTGACATTCATCTTTTTCTGCAAGATCCTAAAAATGGTCCAATCGTGAGGAGACTGCTTGCAGCCATAATTGAGCAAATCCTCCAGTTACCTATGTTCTGTACAGAAAGTACAGATGGTCCTGTCTGACGAAAACGCTCACAAACTGCTCGGAATGGTCTTTTATTTCTTGATTAAAGAGCATTCTTATCTTGTTGGACAGCAAACCAATACTTTTGTCTTTCTGGGAGATCCCAGGAATCGACCTGTGAAGTAAAATTTGTGAGTAGATTCGCTTGTTTCCTGAACATCTTGTTGAAAGTACGGATGGTACTGTCGAGTGATGATATTCACAATCTACTGGCTTTGATCTTTTACTATTTGCTTGAAACTCATCCTCATCTTATTTGGAGTAAAGATAACACTTTTGTGTTAAATTGGAATCCTGTTAATCGTCCTGCAATCAGCCAACTACTTGTGGAGCTTGTGGAGCAGATTCAACAGCAGCCAGAGAATGTTATGAGATTGTCTGATAAAAAATGTTTTTTCCTTCCTTAAAAGTAGTTGCAGGCAATATGGGCAACATTGATAGTAACAACAATGTAGCAAACAACTAGAGAGCACCACGACATGCAAGAGGTTATTTTTGTATAAAATTGACATATTGGTATATAATAAATACATGTGTCATGTTCATTGCTATTCTTCTCTCCCTCATGATACATACTGTTTGCTATGTCAACCCAAACAGAGCAGTAGTTCCTATATATCTTCCTATCCAGTAGGAAGGTACAGCTATGGTGTTTGTAAGACCGCCAAGGCCGTATGTGGGTGTTCATACACCAGTAGTACATGTAAAGACACCAATTCCACTGACAAGTGTTCCTATGATTCCCCCAGTAAGAAGGAATTATGCTGACATCCTTCATGAGATGATTATAAGAGCTCATCGGGCAAGGAAGAGACCTAAGGGAGGATGATCATGATTTAAATGACTACCTAGACAGTACAGCACACTTGGGTAACAATATGTGGTATCAGCATATGAAAGAAGTGGGCAAACAAACCTCTGAGGAGGAATGCTATGCATGTGCACTGCTGCCTTATAGTATGGGAAAATCTATATTCATAGCTTTTGTAATAGATGTGCAGACAGCACACTGTCTATCACACATTGCACTCTGCCGAACAAGAGGTCAGTTAATCGGCCGAACGGCTTCTTTAGTATTGGGAACAGAATGGACAGATTGAGACAAAGATGATTATGTTCCAGACAAGAGCAAGAGCCCACACTAAAAAATGTGATAAGATACAAACTGCCTGGAGTGGAAGGGGCTGGAATCAGATGGAAAGTGAACAGAAGACTTGAGAGTCTAGGAAAATTGGAAGATGAAATGCAAAGATGGAAAAACAAAATGCAGATTTAGGGATCAGTACTTTCTCCAGATGGATGGGAAGAAGGATTGGTCAGCTGCAGAGTGTGGGTAGTAATTGGCTGCTACAAATCAACCATTGACACTGTGGAAAACTTATGCAAACCGTTATGGCCTAGACTTGGTGAACTACTGACATGGGTCAAAGACAAAGGAGGTTCATTGCAGATAGTGCCTGTGGAAAATGCAAAGCTTTGTTTCAGACGCAATGGCACAAGAAGACTTGGAGAGAATCCCAATTGTGGTAGAATGTTTGACGTACCAGGAATGAGCATTGAAACGGCAGTGACAATGGATCACTACTGGGCTTCTGGATCCATAGCTTACATGATATGATAGTTTATTTATATTTATTTATTTTATTTATTTATTTGGATTTATAGAGCGCACATCTGCACGGGGGCATCGCAGCGCTAAAGAAGTCTTACTTGTTACAGGCATATATGGTGGATATACAGGTACACAGATTTGCATAGAAGCATATTTTCATACATTTGCTGTTATTTCCATACATACAGTGGTGAGAATACAGGTGAGGCGGGTTAGTTGAACATTGCAGCTATACACAAAGTGTTTCATAGCACTTCAAGGCAAGAGAGGGAACAAGGGAAAAATACAATGACATTCTTACAGTCCATAACAACAGTAAGGATGTGAAATTAACTATCGTACTCGGCCTGACGACATTTCAGATCGTGCAAGAGATAAGACATAGATAAGGGAGGGGGGAGTAGGAAGGAACGGGAAACAGACAGGCGACTACTGTACTAGGCCTGACACCATTGCTGGTAGAGCCGTAGAAAACAAAATGTGAGGGAGAGGGGTGCAGAAAGGGAGGGGAGGAACAAAATAAGCAACTATCGTACTAGGTTTGACGACATTTCAGATAGAAGATGATGAGGAACCTTTGGGTGAGTACTAGCATGTGGACCCCAGCGCCCCCTGGTCATGAACGGTTTGAAAACCTTGTGGTGTCACATAAATATGAAACTTGAAACAGAGAACAAGGTTCCTCTACTAGGTTTCGGGTAAAGTAATGCAAGGTTGATTCATATTTGTACATGCGCCACAAAAAAGTAAAAATACCACACAGTAGTTTGCACGAAACCGACTCAAGTTTTTATTGAGTGGCCATTTTCCTTCTTAAAGAGGCCATATATGATGACACGTGTTTCGGCGGCCACAGTGCCTTTCTCAAACCAGGGCTAGTCTTTAAACCAACGAAAAAATTATTTCAAATATATGTTGTCTGTCTGTGTTTCCAAAGTCTTGAGAAAATGCAATAGTCATGGGTTAAATCCCCGTCTCACAAGTCCTAGGTGTTTTCCGTCACTGTAATGCAGAAACAAACACAGTGACATTGGTTTAAATACTAGCCCTGATCTGAGAAACGCGCTGTGTATTTACTTTTTTGTGGCGCATGTACAAATATGAAACAACCTTGCATGACATTTCAGATAGTTCTGGAGGGGGGAGTTGTGGGGAGGAGACAGACGAGGTTGCTATCATACTAGGTTCAGGGATAGAATAAGTACATAGAAGAAAGTAAGGGGAGGAGGGCAGGAGATAGGAGAAGGGAGAAAGGGAGAGGAGGAGAGAACAGAGAGTAAGCAGTTAAAAAGAGTGGAGAAGCAAGAGGGAAGAGCAAATACAATTGCAGAAGTCAATAGTAACACCTAATGTTGCAAGCCAGGAAACAAGATGAAGATGGGAACAGCATGATTGAGGGCCACCATGAGTACAAGATGCAAAGTGTTGGGTGTCCTGACCCACGTTTGAGCTATCATGCTGCAACATTTGGTGCTGTGGGCTTAGAAAATCCAAGATGGCCAAAAAGCCCACATGTGCGCCCGAATCCAAGAGAACCACGCAGTTTGCGCACACCAAAATGGTTGCCTAACTTGCCACCCACCAGTGCGAGCAGGATGGGCCGGGGTGCCATGAGTGAAATGTGTGCCAAAGGAAAAACCGCACTTTAAAATCACCTTTTGTTTCCCTGAATGCCAGCTCAAAATGCCTATTTCAAACATTGCAACATATCCAAAAATCTCACTGAACACCAGCAGACATCTGGCAGAATGAAGTATGTATGCATACAAAATCTGGGAAGTTGAAGAGCCCCAAAACAATGTTCATAACAAGACTGGCTGAGCTCTGCAGGTCTGCAGCAGCCTAACTGAAACTGGATTTAAAACTACCAAAAATTGAAAATGTTTAAATTAACTGAGTGACCTACTTTTGAGTGTCACATAGTTTGTCACTGTTGAAATGTCATAGTTTAGAACTTAGAATCAGTGCTAGCTGCATGTGTAAAAATTGTATGTTTGATTTAAACTGGGAACAAAAAGTGACATGTTAGCTAAATTCTGGCTTAAAGGAACTGATTTCTGCCTGACAACTTCCCCCAACTGGAGTGAAACTGGATCCACAGCAGTTCCCAGGCCTAGCTGCCTTCTGCTGCCCACACTAAAAGGATATGCCATCTCTCTGATAATTGGATTAGGGGTGGAGCACCTACAGACTGCAGGAGGTTGAACAAAGCCCTTCCTTGACTCAGGCAGATGGTTTATTGGGGGGGGGCGTAAAAATAGCTTCCTCTTGGCAGAAGCTGGGAGGGGCAGGGTCTCTGAGCTTGGTAGAAACTGGATAAACTGGTTTCTACACCATGTGAACTGAAAAGACACACCCCTGTTGGCCAGAATATGATTCTAACAAATATGTATAACTCACAGTGCGGACTTGTCAAAATTATTTAAATGATACCATAATTCTTGTGATTTTTCTGTGCACATTTTAAGACGCGTTGGGAAACTGTGCCATGTCCTGAGGCAAAACCCCGCTATTTATTGTTATTGTAGACACTGCATTTAAGCTAGCGACCTGGAAAGTTACTGAGATATGTGTGGGAGGGGGGTGTATATGTGTATAAATCTGGAGAAAAATCCGATGTTGCAAAACCCACTAAAAAGCACAAAATGTTGCCATTTCTGGATGCAAGCCCCCAGGAAGAGCAGAGTTTCAACAGAGTATACCTCATGTGATATGTGATGGGTGCATGTAATTTTAAACAAATGTGTATCTGTGCAAATATGTCTTTAGGTCAAATATAGATTTGTGTGTAATTTGACAGGGAGTGTCCTTTCTGCAGGCCATTAAATGACATCACTATGACACACATTTCCTTCCCCCAATCCAAGCAGTGCGGAAAGCTTGACCAATGACCAGTTGAGAGAGGGGCCGGCTTAGTGATGCTGCACACACACCCACTTTCAAAAGACATAAAAAGAGCCACTGGAAGCTAGAGAGGACATTCAAATCCAGTTGCTGCAACGCGCTCTGCCGGACCACACAACATCCAGAAGATACCAGATCCAACACTTAGACTTTAAAACTCCAAAGAACTTGTTTCAGAACTCAAAGCAAGGGCCTAAACCCACAAACTGAGAACTCTTCTCAGCAAGCCTCAGCATCCAGCAAACCTAACAGCGGTAGCAGCATCCAGGAGCCGTGCAGATCAGCGCTGTGTCCAGAGAAAGCTGTGCAGAAAGATCCAGAAGCAGTGCTGTACCCAGAGAAGGCAGAGCAGTATCCAGAACCAGAGGCCAGAGATCCAGAGTGACCCAGACCGCTGTTAGCAGAACCAGAGAGCTGACCCAGATCACTGTGAAGTGCCGAGACCAGAACCGGAGTCCAGTCCAAAACCTGACCAGATCCGTGGCGAGGCCTATTTCAAAAATATATTGTGAGTACCTAGCAGAACTGTGCAGAACCAATCTCTTAGTTAAAATAATCTAATCCAAACTATTTTAATCTAACCAGAATTGCCTCCTAGAAGTTGTCACTTGTCAATTCTGCAGCTGCATAGCTGTCACTTGTCATTTTGAGTTTACTTAAAATCCGAAAAACGACCTTTATTTAATCGTCTGTATCTCTGTAACCGTTTGGGCTAGAAACTTGGTTTACTTTCCTCTGAAAGCTTAGAATCTTAGCTTTTCAACGAACCTAGAACCGACTTGCTACTCCTTATACTTTTGCCGTAATCGTGATTCACGCATTCACGAATTTTGCCGCGATTCGCGATTTGGTTAAAAATCCAGCCACGTGTGAAAACAGCAGCTTCCTTGCTTTCCTTTGCCAAATATTTCGTTTGCCTCTTTATCACCATCCCTGAATCATTGCTAAAGTGAGCCTGCACTCATCCCTAGTATCTCTCACTCACCCTGAACCTCCTAAAGGGAATTAAAAGTATTTTCAGCATATTTCTCACTGCATTGTCACCATATTCAAAGCATTTTGCCTGTGTTTCAAAACTCCTATCTGTTGTATAAGCTGCTGGGGGGGGGAATTGAACCGAATTCTATTTGATTGCATTCCTAAGAACTGTGTGCTCTCATCTTCATCTCCTTACATTGCATAAAGGGGGGGGGTGAATTGTCCAAGAAAGTGATTACATTGTCTTTTGCTGAAATCCTATCAAGCTATTTTCTGTACTGCATTTTCATTCCACATTGCATCTATTTGAAAGCATAAAAGTATTGTTGCTATCTTATCCATCCTATACCCACTCATCATTGATTATAAAGAAGTGTGCTAGTGCCAGACTATCCATTATTGATTACTGCTCAGATTAAGTGTAATATTCAATTATTAATTCATTATAAAAGTGTGATATATATATATATATATATATATATATATATATATATATATATATATATATATATATATATATATTGTTTAAATTCTCAAATAAACCTTTTAAACTTGCAAAACAGAACTACTTCTTGGCTCAGTGGGGTCAGGGGGATTCCAAGAGAGGGGTGTTATATAGGGGTAGTCATCCAGAACTAATGAACTGGACATAAAGATATATCAATAAGGGTTTCCATTCAGTATCCCAGACTAAGCATTGACTTAGCTGTAGTGTTGAATTGAATCCTCTTACCAAAGGACGTCCAGAATGAGAGTCGAGAAAGGGTGACACAGCGTGAATCAATGAAGTCAATAAAAGCCAAATCAAGCATTGGCCACAAGACGGTGATGGTGAAACCAGACTGTATCAGGACAGACTCCTGCAGAAGTAGGCTGGAGGGGTGGGGGGCAGGGTAGAAGAATCAAACAAAACAGGCAACACCTGTGTGCACGGAAGGTGTGGGGGCACACGGAAAATCACGAGGGGACCAGAGGAGGCGGGGATGGCCTGTGGGGACAGAGGGAGTAAACACATGTTGGTGCATGCATACCTGCTGTCTGAGCAGGGGGTTGGGCCCTGGGTCCTCCTGGTCTGAACAGGAATTGCCCTTTTCTTTGTCTGCCCTTCACTTCGGATGGCCGGGCGAGAGACGCCCTTGATCTAAGAGTTAAGAGTAGGAAGGAAGAGGCAGGGCTAAGATGTTGGGTGATGCTTAGACCAGGTGACCTAGATCCACTTGCACCTGCTCCCCATCAGCAAAGAAAAAGAGGCTGGAGGGCTCCTTAAGTAGGGAAAAGACATGACAGATTTCCTGTGCTATTCTCTGTATTGGTATAGGTATAGCACACTCTCATTGTGCTGCACCTCGTTGCATCTTGTCGCCCTGGACATGAGCGCATGGAAGGCCCCAACCTCACCAGGGAGTGAGTCCCTGAGTGGAATGCCATCTAGTTCCCCATCATCTGCGATGAAATCGTCAAATTCGGCAGTGTGGGATGTGTGATTGGAATCCATGTCATTCAACTTGTCTGCATCAGTGTCTGTTCCAGCATCGGATAGCCTCTGCGGTACTGACCGGTGCGTGCCTCTTTCTGAGGGGGGTGAGGGATGTCACCTATCTCCCTGGAGGGCCCAGGGGCATTTGCGTGCTGTCGCCTAAGAGGCCCCAGAACTGGGGCTGGTGCAGGCAGCCATTGTGCAAGGTTGCCACCTGAGAGGTTAATGTGGATAAACTGTCCACTGAAATGTTGCCCTGCGGAGGCTGCAATGGAGCTGGCTGCATTAAAGCCAAACTGTCCTGTGTCTGCGATGAATGCAGCTGAGGTAACGGTGGTAGTCTGATCAGGCTTTCCTCTCCCTGCGGTGAGCTGGATTTCCTTTTGGGAGGCGATGTCCTGAGTGTTGGAGATAACAGCAGTGACCTGATGACACCATCATGTGCTTCCTCTACCTCTTTTGATTGGGACAGACTTGGCTCAGAGACAATACATTCTGGTTACAGGGCCACCCCAAGGTTGGGGAATGATGCCTGTGGATGGGCCATTAATGCAGACACTGTGCTGGTCTGTGTGTCGGCGACATCAGTTACAATGGTAGTAGTAACAATCTTATAGGAAGATGCACTTTTTCCCATCAACGGGGTCGTTGACAGTGCCGTCGATGAGAGTATCACAGCCATTGACGTAGATACGGTTCTCGATGACATTGCAGTCATGGCTGTGGCTGTTGTTAGTTTAGTTGATGACAAAGTCATGGCCATTGATGGTTTCGTTGATGATGAAGTAGTCATGGTCTTGGTCGATGACGGCTTCATTGCCGGGGTGTCATTGGGTGGAGTTGACAGCCTTGGGGTAGAAGACTTGGAGGAAGGCTTGGCCATCAATGATGATGTACCCGCCGCTGATATGGAATGATGAGCCATTTTTCAACGTTGAAGGCGAAGAGTGGCAACCAGATTTAGACATAGACCAAGATGAAGACATCTCGGGGCGATGGAAAGGGCCTTGGCTCTCCTTCCCTGCCGATCCTCCTTGTGCACTGAACTTTGGTGTAGACCGGTCCTTGTGCGAGAATCTGGGCTTCATCTTATACCTCTTCTTGCTGGTGGCTTGAACTTCATGCAATCAAGACCTCTTACTAGAGGTGGTTCACTGGGACGTTCTTCCCTTCTGTAATGAAGCATGACTCATGTACTGATGCAGAGTCATAGGCCCCGCCGGCGTCCTTGAGCCAGGTGACGAGATGACGATGTCGATCCCTCAGCATCTTGTTGGAGAATGGCTGACAGATTTCGCAGTCTTGGATGACATGGTGAGGGTGAAGGAAGAAGATGATGCTCTACGTAGACATTCTTCGGTCCACAGAGTGCACAGGCCTTGAACAGGCTCTTCCACATGGATTCAGCCATGAGGTAGGCCCAACTGTGCAAACAAAGCTTTATCTTAGACTACCGGTCGCAGGAACGGTCTACGGAGCTAGCACTGTCACCGCCAGTGCTGGTCGTCGAGTAGATGTAGAAAAATATAAATATTTTGTGGAAACAATGTTAAAATCCAAAATTATTCATGGACATGTTGAAGAGACGATTTTTAAGGACTCCTTACACTAACGTGTTGTAAAATAATCTGAAGATGGATGTCAGGGGAGGAGATAAGAGAGGTGTTCCTATTGGCTGTCGGCAGTGTGACCCACAATTACTGAAATAGAGTTTTCAGTTTAAGTTTGAACTGCTCTATGTTACTGAGGATTAGCAGCCTGACGACGGGAATATTCACAGCATGTGAACCTATGAAAGATCCAATGCTGGAGAATCTTCAGTTACAGGCCTGGCATACACATCAACAATAAATGAAAAGATGTAATTTGGGAGTTTATCTTTTAGACCCAGAATGCGATTTGATCAATATTAATAAGAGACTCTTTGGTATTGAACTCTACAAAGATCCACATGAGTAACTCCCCACTGGCAAAACCAGCTTCATGCATTGGATCTGTGGCACAGGTTTCTTGCCCATATAACATGCAATTGCTAAATTACATGTTACCAGTCAGGAACCCTGATTTTACTTGGAAGTCTGTCAACATTCCAAGACATAATAGCCCCGTTCCCACTCGCTTTGACCAACGGACATAGTAAAATAGCTCTTCCTTTGCGCTCTTGCCACACATTTATACCCAGCATTAATTATATTCTGGTTGTTTTGATTACTTCCTGGAATGGACAGATGTCCTTTGTTGGATAATAGCTCCTAAATGCCATCCGGGTGAAAGGTTTGAAATCTAAAAAAAAAACATCTGTACCGAGCATCCTTAGAGATGCGAGGAGCTGAATATCATATTGAGTTACTTTCAAGAGTCTTGCTAACATATTTACCCACCATCCATTTTACATACGGCAAAATGGACACGTGCGTGCTAGTGTCCACCGTTTTGAACAATTTTGATATAGTACCGAAATAGCTGGCTCGATGTTAGCATTTCAATTTCGCAAATAGAAGAGAATGAGTGCAAATCAATCAGCGATGTGTCGTCTGTACCGCTCATCTCCATTTTCTGGAGTCAAATCCCGATTTTAATATGTTGCTCATTTAATACAGTTTTTGGAAAATAGGATATATGAGATATAAAAGGTTTTAGTGATACTATTTTGCAGTCTTTACTCAAGTCGAAGTGGCACCTCCAACCAGACTTCATTTATGTAATGGATTTTTCTGCATTCGTTTTTTAATGTCTTGATTCTTGAGGCCCTAGGAATTCATCTGTGATATAACGCATGTGCTTCCAAGTTATGTGCCTAGAGCGGCACAATACATTGCTGCTGTGCTCACAAACGGAGACTGTGTGTTGTCGGAGGGCTGGGTGGACAGCCCAATTGTTGCACAGGCTGGCATATTCTCTAAATAAATAAACACACATACTGATGCTTACAAAATACAGAGCCTCCTGTTGCCCACATGCTATGTTACGTTAGAGATTCTTACACCGAGCACTGTTGCCACCTGCATGGTTTTTTGGCGTTTTGGGTGGAGGGATGGGTACTGCTAATGTGAACAGGCTTTTGGCTGCCACCTACGTAGGCAGTGGGGGCTCATAGCAAAAAGTTATGTGATGTTAATGGGCATTTGTACAGTGCCTTTTTTATCATTGGTATGATCTCAGAGCACTGTGGGTTGAACGCCCTTGGGGACCGTAGTCCAGGTCAATGGCGAGATTAGGGTAGCAAATAGTGCATGGGTGCACTCCGTATGTGTGCATCCAGCGAAGTTTACATGGTGTGTAGCTGCATTCTAATGCTAGGCGTTGGGCGGTGGTTGTTTGAGATCAGTAGAATGTGTGCAGCAAGTCCAAATTGACTTGGGTAGCTGCGTTCTGGCAGTGGTAGAGCTTAAGTATGAGATTACGTGTACAGGTAGGCCAAATTAATCGAGGGGTGTAACTGCATTCTATTGGTTGTTGGTGTAGAGGAGAGAATAAGGATATTGGTAAGTGTGAGTCTCTGTCTGGATTGGAGGGAGTGCCCTGTTCTTGATAACTTTCCAGTGCCTGCCAAGGTGACTGTATCTCCCTATGTTAGAGGTTTGGAGCTTTAGTTCAAGTGATTTCAGGTCTGTGCTCATCCCTGTGTCTTGTTCAGTCTGTGATTGCTTATTGGAAGACACCTCTCAGTGTGCAGTTTGTAAGTGGTTTCAACCCAGCACTCCACCTCAATGCCTAGCGTGAGGTGCCCAGCTGGAACCCTTATTTATATATTTTTATGACAAAAGTTCTTTTATTTTTGGATGATGTACCCTTATATAACGCCCCTCTCTTTGAATACCCCCCGGTCTTACTGAACCAAGAAGTAGGTTTGTTTTGCAAGTTAAACGATTTATTTGATGAATTAAACAATATATATATACCACACCTTTATGAATATGAATAATATCTCAGTATCACACTTATTAATATTTATACAATGATCAGCAAGGGGTGATATCACAACAATCAACAATCTCTTTAATCAATAGGAGTATGAGTGAGAAGAATAATGTAGAAGAGAATAACTTTGTGGGGGTTCAATGAAATGCAATGATATGAAATTAATGCAGCACAGAAATAGAAAATTGATATGAACTCTATCAAAGACAATGTAATCACTTTTTCCCCCTGTTACTACACAATCCCCCCCTACAGTATGAAGGGATGGAATGAGGGAACACAGGTTTCAGGTATATACAATCAACAATGCAGTTCAATCCTGATTCCCCCTGCAAGCTTAGAGAACAGGAATTATTTTACACAGGTCAAATGCTTTTGAATGTGGTTTGAAATTAATGAAAAAAAATGCTAACAATGGATTTTAATTCGTTAAATGGGATTCAAAACTAGTGGGAGCTGCTTTGGATAGGTTCAGGTAGACACTAGCAATGATGTTTCAATGACTGGCAGATAGGAAACTAAATTAAGAGGTTGAATGCAAGAAATAGCTGATTTTAATTGTGGTGAAATTGAGCCAAATACGAAATCGCGGCAAACTTTTTAGTGCAAAAAAAACTATAAGGAGTCGGAATACAGTTCTTAGTTCGTTGGAAAGCTGAGGATGTTAGCTTCAATTTGACACTCAAATTTCGTTCCTAGCATGTACGGTTAGCAAAGATCGATTTTTCTCAAAAGATGGATGGTTTCTATCTGCCGAGATGCTTGCCTATCTCCAGCAAATATATATCAGCACAAAGATGATTATCACAACAATTATCCAATTATCACAGGATTATATGGATTAGAGAAGGATTCAGGATAGACAAACGAGATTCTACAATGCAGTTCTGGATATATTGGAATGGGTTGGATAAGATTACATAAAACTAAAAGATGACTATGGCCAGTTCTATGCTAAATACTCACAACTATGGTTTTGGAATGGAATAGGCCGGTCAAAGATCTGGTCAAAGGTTTGGCTGGAATTCGCTCGGCACCGGACAGGATTCAGGGCACCTGGACTCTGCACTCAGCAAGGCCCTCTGGTCTGCACGGCCTCCTGGACTGGATCTGACGGGTTTGTTCTGGGTACAGCTCTGCTCTACTGGTTTGGCTCTCTGGGTTCTAGAAAGGGTTCTTAGCAAGAAGCAGCCAAAACAGCACAGCCAGGCTGTTGAATTGGTTGGGCCCCGCGGAATTTTGGGGTTAAAATCAGTTTGCAAGATTTTAAAGGCCGGTTGAGAAGGGTTCAGCTTTTTGGATTGGGCCCTCTGCTTCAGGGTTCTGGAGTCTGGATATGGGTTCCTCCTGCAGAGCGCTTCGCCAGTCGATCAGTTGATGGGCAAATGTGTATGTCTCTGTGCCCTCAACAGTCCCTATTTATGTATTTCTCAAGGGGGTGGGGAGGCTGATTATACTATGCCCAAGCCTCTAAGAAGCCGATAGGTCAGAGAATTCCCTCTCCCCCGATTTGAGAAGCAACGGTGTGTCATGATGTGTCATAGTGACACTGTGTTTATGGTCCAGAGAAAAACCCTCCCCTTCGTTTCTGTACAGTATATCTTATTTTTCACAAAAAACATATTTCACAATATCCCCAACTTGCTGATATTACATATTTACATTACAAATTAATTAAGGCACGTATCTGTCAAAGTCCCATCTTCTGGAGAGCTTTGGTTCACAAATGACAGTTTTTCACACTGTTGGTCGGTTACTCAGTGTTAGTTCTGTACCAATTTTTTTTACATATATGCACATACCATCTGGGCATATTCCTGTAAAGTTTCATATTTTTAACATTATCACAACTGCTACAAAGTCCACATTTTGATAATTCTGTCTCTGAATATCACACAAATTCCAGAGTAGTTTCTACTTGTGAGCAGCTTTTTCATTTTAATAACCTCAAAATTCCATATTTTTACCAGTTCGGCACAATTTTCTATAAGTCTTTTCCTCAAACATATATTTTCTCCAGTTTAAAATCCACATCTCAGTCTGGGCCCGCCCCAAGGTCTTGGCTGGGATTGGGTCCAATCCTCCTCTGACTCAGAGGCACTGCTCCCAGAGGTGCCCGTCTGGTCTTCTAGGTTCTCCCGGATTCTGCGAGCCTGGGAATGGCTGGCAGAATGTGGGGACCTAGTCTCCTGTGTCCTGTGGTGCTCAGAGGAGTCTTCTGATCCTCCTTGCTCCCAGGATTTGATGGGTACCCCTCCCCCACTGTCCTAGCTGGGCAGAGGTTTTCAGGATGCCCTTAGTGTGCCTACTCTCATGGAGTTCCCCACTAAATTTCACAGTACTTGGGTACCCATACCCAGATGCCCGCCCATCCATTCCTGGGAAGTACTGGTCTATGAGCCCCATACTTCTGATTGGATTGAAATCTGCCATCCCCGTGGGCTCATGTGCACCAGTGGACATGGGGGTGGCAGAGTCCAGGGACTGGAAGAGATGAAGGCCTCTGGTACTAGGGTTCCTGAGGTTATGCTCAGGTGTTTCCCTTCCCAGCGTACCTCATCTCTATCAGTCCCTGCTCCCTGTTGCCATGCATGAACCTGAGCTTTCTGTTCCTCAAGTAAAGCCTTACTAGTCTCTATCAGTCTGTCTTACATGGCTACCTGCCTGTGGAGCCTGTCATTGTTCTCACAGAGAGTCTCATTTTCTCTCTGTGCTTCCTGGGTTGTTTTTGAGTACTAGGCCAGTCTTTGCTGCAGGAGGGTTACCTCCTGAGTCCTGTCCAGACTGGCCTGTTCCTCCCTTGCCAGAGCATCTTCTGGTGTGCTCTAACAATCTTTCATGCTCTTTTTGGAGGTCACCCAGTCCCTAAAGGGCCAGGTGATTTTCTTCTACTTTCCCTTTTAAGTGACAGACTTCCTGGCCTAAGGTGTCCCTTTTCTGAGCAAGAGCCTGCCTCTGTGCCGCCAGGTCGTCCCTCTGCCTTTGAAGCGCACCAGCTTTCTGGAGCTCTTCATCAAATTCTGTCTGGGTATCCAGGTCTTTCAAAATTAATGTATTGCTTTCCTCTTTCTCTCTGTTTAGTTGGATTTGCAGGGTGGCTATCTGCTCTGTGCATGCCCTGTTAAAGTTTATTTGTTGCTCCAGCTTGTTCTGGCTCTGCAGTAGGGAGTCCAAACTTTCTTGGTACTCCTTCTGCAAGGCCAGAATTCTGGTACCCTGTTCTGCCTTTTCCTGCTGCAGGATACCCATGTCCTCTTTTATTTTGACTATATACTGCCTGCTTTCATTTTATGACTCCTGGCTCCTCTGCAGCCTCTGCTCCGAAGAGTCCAGATCAGTTTGGTCCTTTTCTAATGCCATCGGTTGCCTACTTGCCAGATCTTGGCCTTCAGCATATTTATCCTGTATGGCTCCAATAGATAAATATAGATATGCCGCTATCTTGGCAATCTTATTTTGCTCATCTTTGGCCTTAGGGGCCATATTTAGTTAGCTCAGGGCCACATGTAAGGGACCCTGGTCTCGCCATCTATCTAACCCTGTTGCAGTGATCTGTTGTGTGATTGCCTGCAACCACACATTCTGATCCTGCTCTGTCCATTCACCTCTCACAAATAACTTATGTAAAAGGTGTTCTCTAGCCATATTGATCTCTACCAATGTCGCCATTCTGGAAATATTAATTTCCTTCCTGACTTACAGAAGTTTATTTTATCTTTGCAAAACAGACCGTTTCCTTAGAGTGTTCCCTTTTGAGGGGTGCTTTTACAGTGTAACACAGCATGGTAGCCCAACAGGATTTATGTATCCTGTCAGTTAGCACACTGTATTAAGCTGTCATAAGTGGTATATCTAATCCAGAAATCCTGCTACGAGCCCCCAATCTGTAAGTGGTTTTAACCCAGCACTCCACCTAAGTAAATGCCTAGCGTGAGATGCCCAGCTGGAACCCTTATTTATATATTTTTATGTCAAAAGTTCTTTTATTTCTGGATGATGTACCCTTATATAACGCCCCTCTCTTTGAAACCCCCCCCTCCCCCCGGTCTCACTGAACTAAGAAGTAGGTTTGTTTTGCAAGTTAAATGATTTATTTGATGAATTAAACAATATATAAATGCCACACTTTTATGAATATGAATAATATCTAAATATCACACTTATTAATATGTATACAATGATCAGCAAGGGGTGATATCACAACAATCAACAATCTCTTTAATCAATAGGAGTATGGGTGAGAAGAAGAGAAGAATAATGTAGCAGAGAATAACTTTGTGTGGGCTCAATGAAATGCAATGATATGAAATTAATGCAGCACAGAAATAAAAGCTTTATGAATTCTATCAAAAACAATGTAATCACTTTTTCCCCCTGTTACTACACAATCCCCCCCCTAATATACAGTATGAGGAGATGGAATGAGAGAACAAAGTTTTCATGAATATACAATCAACAATGCAGTTCAATCCCGATTCCCCCTGCAAGCTTAGAGAACAGGAATGATTTTACACAGGTCAAATGCTTTTGAATGTGGTTTGAAATTAATGGAAAAAATGCTAAAAATGGATTTTTATTCGCTAAATGGGATTCAAAACTAGTGGCAGCTGCTGTGGATAGGTTCAGGTAGACACTAGCAATGATGTCTGAATGACTGGCAGATAGGAAACTAAATTCAGAGGTTGAATGCAAGAAATAGCTGCTTTTACATGTGGTGAAATTGAGCCAAATGCGAAATTGCGGCAAACTTTTCAGCGCACGAAAAATGCAAAAAACTAATTTGACACTTAAATTCTGTTCCTAGAATGTACGGTTCAAAAGTTACATAGGTTTTAGTAAAGGTCGATTTTTCTCAAAAGAGTCAAGATTTCAAAATGAAAGATGCGCTTTGGAAGATTAGGAACAAAGATTTCTAAACACTAGGGAGTCTATGGAGCCACAAACTACATGACAGCACAGCCACCGATCCAGGGGCGCCCCCGGATGGTTTCTATCTGCCGAGATGCTTGCCTTTCTCCAGCAAATATATATCAGTGCAAAAATGATTATCACTACAATTATCACAGGATTATATGGATTAGAGAACGATTCAGGATAGACAAAAGAGATTCTACAATGCAGTTCTGGATATATTGGAATGGGTTGGATAAGATTACTTAAAACTAAGAGATGACTATGGAGAGTTCTATGCTAAATACTCACAACTATGGTTTTGGAATGGAATAGGCCCATCAAAGATCTGGTCAAAAGTTTGGCTGGAATTCGCTCGCCACCGGACAGGATTCAGGGCACCTGGACTCTGCACTCAGCACGGCCCTCTGGTCTGCACGGCCTCCTGCACTGGATCTGACGGGTTGGTTCTGGGTACAGCTCTGCTCTACTGGTTTGGATCTCTGGGTTCTAGCAAGGGTTCTTAGCAAGAAGCAGCCAAAACAGCACAGCCAGGCTGTTGAATTGGTTGGGCCCCGTGGAAGTTTGGGGTTAAAATCAGGTTGCAAGATTTTAAAGGCCAGTTAAGAAGGGTTCAGCTTTTTGGATTGGGCCTTCTGCTTCAGGTTTCTGGAGTCTGGATAGGGGTTCTGGAGTCTGGATATGGGTTCTTCCTGCAGAGCGCTTCGCCAGTCGATCAGTTGATGGGTGAATGTGTGTGTCTCTGTGCCCTCAACAGTCCTTATTTATGTATTTCTCAAGGGGGTGGGGAGGCTGACTATACTATGCCCAAGCCTCTAAGAAGCCGATAGGTCAGAGAATTCCCTCTCCTGAAATTTGAGAAGCAACAGTGTGTCATGATGTGTCATAGTGACACTGTGTTTATGGTCCAGAGAAAAACCCTCCCCTTTGTTTCTGTACAGTATATCTTATTTTTCACAAAAAACATATATCACAATATCCCCAACTTGCTGATATTACATATTTACATTACAGATTAATTAAGGCACGTGTGTGTCAAGGTCCCACCTTCTGGAGAGCTTTGGTTCACAGATGACAGTTTTTCACGCTTTTGGTCGGTTACTCAGTGTTAGTTCTGTACCAATTTTTTTACATACATGCACATACCATCTGGGCATATTCCTGTAAAGTTTCATACTTTTAACATTATCACAACTGCTACAAAGTCCACATTTTGATAATTCTGTCTCTGAATATTGCTCAAGTTCCAGAGTATTTTCTACTTGTGAGTAGCTTTTTCATTTTAATAACCTCTAAATTCCATATTTTTACCAGTTCGGCACAATTTTCTATAAGTCTTTTCCTCAAACATATATTTTCTCCAGTTTAAAATCCACATTTCAGTCTGGGCCCGCCTCCAAGGTTTTGGCTGGGCTAGAGCAGTCCCAGGCCTCTCTGCCTTTGGCATCTGGTTTCAGCCTACACCCGAATTAGCATTTTCTTTCAGTTCAAGGGAGTCCTTTGTCTCCACTCAGAGCAACAGGCCAAAGTGCTCCTCCCTTTTCCTTTCACACCTGCCTGTCAGATACTTAGCAGAGGACAGGGGAAAAGATTCCTTTGTGTGGGAGAAGGTGTGGAATGTTTTTGAAGCTCAGTCTAGCTGGCTTTAACTTTTACACAATGTTTAACATAGCCTTGTCCTAAAACACAAATAACATTTTAACAAATATATCCACCAATCTCTTAAATCCAGCCTTTTTAAAATATAGTTTTGAATTGTATCCACCTCTATTGCTTTTGATAGGAGTTATTTTCCATACTTAGATCTTAATGTAGAAGTTTAAATGACAGTATAAGTAAATCGCCAGCTTCTGACACAGACGAGTAGCAGTACTGTGCCCATTTTTAACATATTTCTTTCAAGCAAGCATCTTTAAAGTGTGGATTTTCTTCTGATAAATATATTTATGCTGACATTGTGCTTAGGTGAATTCTTTAAATAAATTGATGTTGAACATCCACCAAGGATGCTGGATCTTTTGTGATGTATGAGAACCATGATTTTTGCACTTTCCACAGTCAAGGAAACACAGATTTTTAAACAGCTTTGTCTTTCTCTTGCAATGCAGAACTGCTTTTTCAAATAGTTTCATTTTCCTCTGTGGGCAGCCAAATGATGGGTTTTGGCAGTGGTCTCCTGCGTTACCACTGACATAGGCAAAAGTGGATTGGCAGCCTATTTCTCAGGTTTTCCTGTGCACCTCTGGGTGATTTTAGTGCGCATAATGCTTTCCAGCAGCCATTCTGAGGTTTCTGATGCAAGTAGTGCACATTAATGTTGCAGGGCATGGACTAGTGGGTTTAAAACATCCCACAAGTTACATCCAGTTCTATTCTATCAGACTTATGATTACATCCTTGATATGATGACTGGTTCTCAGTGAACCCGGAGGTCCAGCATCTGGTCCAACCTGAGTTTTGAGAATATTCCCTTGAAGGTGGAACAAAGTCAGTCAATTTCTAATGCCAGAGCATAAGTGCTAATGGGCCCATTTATCCAGGTGCTGGGTATTTGTTTACAGCGAGTGGTCTGGCATTCCTGCCCTAGTTTATGGTTTGAAATAGTGGCATTACACTGCATAGTGAAGCAACTCGCAGCACCTAGCGGTTCCCCTTGGTTGTTTCTTTTCTTTACCTGACTAACTCTCACAGTTACCAGGGAACGGGGGATACATTTTATCCTATATGTGTTTTCTCTTTTGAGGTCAGCACACACCACCCTATGTGGAGTGCTGAGGGGGCACAGTGTATCCCTTTTCTCGCCTCTCAAGTAACATGCTGTTACTGTGACAAGCCCATCCATTCACGCTGAGCAGTGTACCTCTTACACAACTTGTATTGTACTTTCTCTCACAGGCTGCACTTGCAGCCCCCATAAGGCACATAAGATACCCCATGTACAAAAGTGGTGGCATTACATTTGTAAGCCCTGAACAAGATGGCTTGTCTTTCTACCATGCTGGGTGGGGGAGGGTCCCTTTGTCTTTGATGGGGTTCTCACCGACGGAACAGTTGTAAAGTGCCCAGCCTTTGCAATTCTCCCTATCTTCTATTAAATGGTTAGAAAATAAAACATGCACACCAAAGATCATGCATGGCATGGGTGCTGGTGTACAGAGGGCAACACCAAAACAAGCCGGGGAGACTATGAATCCGTTTCATGTGTGCCTCCAACAGTTGTGGCAATCCACAGAAGGCGTAGCAAAGGGTGTCTGACTATAGTAGCACCTCCTTTTGACACTCTGGGATGCATTCCCTTTGTGACACCACACTCCTTGCACAAGCCTTTAATCCCCCATGAGGAATCATTTGGGTAACATATATGTTTCCAGCAGGACCCTTTTAACTGCTCTGTCATGTGGTTCAGGCTATTTCTTCCAACAAATACTGGAGACAGATTTCAATGCACTGGCCATGTTTTCCGTCTGCCTTCACTATGTTCAAGACGAATATATCAACATATTAAAAGATTTTCTTTTTTTTTTTAAACAAAACTTCTTCCATGTGTTGCATGTGAAGAATGTATTGTAATGACTGATGTTCTAGGGTGCACCCAGAACCAAGGAGGGGTTCTGTGGTGTTTGGTTCACTGTTGTAACACCCTACACGGTATCATCTGGGTGCAATAATATCTATGAAATATCCGGTAGAATACAGTTACATATTTAGAAGTACAAAATATAGATTCAACTAAGGATGGCCATTACTCATATTCTGCTGGTCATGGTATGCAGGGCAATGCTATGTTTGCCATGTCGCCCTCATGCACAGTTTCTGTAATATGGACACAGCACTTTGATAGCGGGCCTCAAGCTAACATTTTCTGTAAGACTGCCAGACCTTCATGTTCAATACCCCCCGCACATATCATTGCTGGCTCAGCGATTGGAGCAAAGCCGTCATGTGTTAGCTGTTATCGCTTATGCAGTTGCTCATGCATATTAAACACATTATGCCTCCATTAATTGGCCTGCCTACAGTGCAGTTTATTAGAGCATGTAGAGGGCCCGCTGGCACATAATTTCCTTTGAATGCCTCAAACCTTGTCATAATGCAGCCTTGTGAACGCTTTGAGAGTCAAAGCTGTTCGCAGTTCTTGGCCTCGATTCTGTTTGACGACCATGTGATCAGCGCTTCAGCTCTAGGGTGAATACTCAAATATGAGGCTACTTTTAACGCGTGCACTTGCAAAATGCAGGGGAGCTAATATCCACGTTATTTCTTGCGAAATGACGTGCACCTAGCATAACAAATGTAAATATTTCTTTCATCCAAACAGTATTTCCACTTTATAGTCGTGTCAATGTTAGTCCTTAGCAGTAGCATTCCTCAACATTTTTAAACATATGGGGCCAGATTACAGAAACCGTGCACTGGTGCAGGTGCAAAATTGCACGGTATTAGCACTAGGGCACGTTGACCTATTTTAAAAAAAACACTGGGACATATTTCAAAACCATTGCACCACGACAAGTGCAGTTTGGCGTGTTATAAGGATCAGGGCAAACATTTCCCTAGTGCAAAAAAGGTACATTTTCGATGCATTTTTGCTCCTGGGCAAAGTTTGCTCTAGTACTAATTTCAATCCACATTAACACTAGGGCACACTTTGCCCTGGTGTGAAAATGTATCTTTTTTGCACTAGGGCAATTATTTTGCCCTGGTGCTTATAACATGCCAAACTGCACTTGCCATGATGCAATGGTTTTCTTTTATGGCCCAGTGTTTTTAACAATAGAACTTACTTTGCCCTACTGCTAATACCATGCAACATTGCACTTGAGGCGGGGCAAAGTTTCTGTAGTCTGGCCCATGGTTGTCGAGCGCTAAAGTGGCGCTAGTGTGCCTACTCCCATCTATTATGGCTTAGAGGTTTATTACAAGTTTGGTGGTAGCAGTAACATGCAGTATTTCCGAATATCTTATGATTTACTGACAAACTACGAGTTTTGTTATCCAAGGAAATGTCCTCCACACATGGACACTAGCAGATGATATGACCGTGTGCCATAACCCGCGCTTATGCTTATGGGGCATCTCCCTATGCATAGGTTGACCAGACATCCCGGCTTTCCCGGGACAGTCCGGGGAAATCACCCTCCATCCCGGGAGATTTTTCATTTTAGAAACCCTCTCCCGGGTTTGCATGGCTGGGTCACTACGGGTTTTTGCCGGGACCCGATTTCGAAATCCCGAAATCGGGTCCTGGCGCAACTCTTCCTGCGTGAATGGTGGCGTAAACCCCATTTCCTCTCACTTCCCCTCCCAAGCACCCTACTCCAATGAGAGGAGTTTGCCTGTGAGCACACCCCTTCCCCGCCTCCCCCAATAGGCCAGCAACATAGAAGTAGGACTACAGTTTTATTTATATTTACGTTAGTCTAGTCCTGCGTTTATGTCTATGGGCTGTCCCGTTTTTTTTTTTTTTTATTTGGCCTCCCTACTTATGGAGTCGTATGGGACTTTAAAATGGGGCATAACTAAAAGGCATGCATGACTCAGAATCAAGAGGACCCTTCACGTTACCACCACATGCATTCTGCATAAGGTATCGGTAAACGCGTTTGACGTAATGCACCATTACGTTTTTCCAACAGTTATTTTTAATGTGTGTGTTCTGATGTAAGTCTGAGATAAGGTAAATGCATGTTCACAGTGTCAGTGGCATGCACTACTTCAGGGGTCTGACGGAATCGTTTTAGGCGCAAGCAGTGCTGCATCGCCAGCCTTCGGGTTCTTTACATGTTCTGAAAGCCATGCTAAAAAGTACCTCTGCTTTAGTGCACTGCGGGGGCGTTTTCTAAATGCCACACATTTTACTGGGGGGCGGACATGGGAGGACAGTCAACCTGTGCATGCAAGCTCTGCAGCCCCCTCTATGCAGTTTTCATAGTTTGCATCACAAAGTGGCAATCGCACAGCCGGTCTAGTGGCACGGCGAGTAGAATGCTCGCTTTGAAATCGGTGCAGAGCCTTGCAACGCAGGTTCGAATCCCGGCGGGGCCAAACTCAGCTTTTCATTCTTCCGAGCTCGATAAATGAGCACCACACACCGTGGGTAACAATAAGCAGTGCTCAGATACCTGATGGTTCGTAGCGCTATTTAAATGCCGAATTATTATTATACAGGTAAAAAACTAAAGCATGATTTGCACTTCATAGTACAAACAAGAGTGAAAATGTCTCGCCAGGTATGCATGACCAGCCGTATTTAACATGCATTCAATGTATTTATATGTCGGAATCAAAATTAGCTGCTGACGTAAATGCTTTAATTATTGCAGGTGGTAGCGAAGCGGAAGTGTGCAGCAGAAGCATTAATTACGTTTCGCGCCCCCTCTCTTCCTGACAAAATGAGTAAAACCATACGTTAACCCTTTTGTGCACGGTTTTACACATGCTTTATTGCTCATGGGGCGACAAAAATAAGCCCCTACATGTTTTCTAGGTTTGCGAGCCGATGCATCCGCCTTGCCTAACCGATCGCTACACTACACCTGAAGCACTGAACCCAGAAAGCGACCCCTCCGCACTTTGGTGTTAAGCCGAGTCCCTGGCGCTGCCTCAAGAGTCTGGGTGTTGGCATTTTTACTCGGGCAGCCGTTGGCTCGAAGGTGCCTTCACAGTACTAAGCAGAGCATTGCTAACCCCACTGCCACACTCGTCAACACTTTTCTGACCCGTGGCTCAGACATTTCACCCAATATTTTCCTGTAAGCTACCCATGTCATATTTATATTTCCTCCATGCCACATTTTGATTACAATGAGATTGATTTGCCGGCAGTGTGCTACTTAACCTTCCTTTGACCCCATTCCAGATTTTGAGATCCCAAATTGCTGCACCTGTGAGACACTATTTCTTGCTCAGGGTAGATTGTTCGTTCTTCAGGCACCAGTCAGCCGCTACATTTCATGTCACCAGGCCCCACTCCATGGTTTTGCCCAAACACACTCTGTCCCCCACCAGTCACATTTAAGGGAGCCAGATTTGCCGCCATTATACTTCCATTTTAACACCACACGATACTCGAGTTTAGGATTGGGCTTGGCATCCGGCCGTCCTCCTCATACTTGAACCTTCACACTTCCAAGCTGCGTTTCAGGTCACTTGGATTTATGTCACACTAATAGTTCTTCCCCTTCAACACCACCAGGCATGGCCACATTTTAGGGGCATGTGTTTGGTGACCCTGTAACCCCGTAATCTCCACATCGACGTCATATTTTATGGTCTCCACAGTTGATGCCCCAAAAGCCATCAGTTCCTTCTCCAAAATTCATTCCACATACTTCCTCATGCCTCATCCCTATGTCAGGGTCACTCAAGCATTATCTTCTCAATTAACCCCCCCTCCTAATAAATGCACAACTAAACAACCTAACAGTTATAACACCTGTTGGCTTGCATAGAAGCTAGGAAGCAATGCAACTTTAAAACAGATAATTCAAGCAAGTCTCTCAGCATCTCAAACATATTACAAATGGTAAATTGCAGATAAGGATCCATATTAAAGAGGCCACAAAAGGTTAAAATCAGACATTAAGAGTAGCCATAATTAAATGTAAGTACACCTATGCCAAATTGTTACTCAGGTAAATCGAAGCATTTGCGCCAGATATTGCTCAGTGTTTTTAGGTTATTTTAAAGCTTATCTGACATCATTTGTAGGCCATCCAGTATAGTTAAGTCATTGAGCCAGTTTATAATTGTAAACTTTCAATTAAAAATTATAATGTGTTTCTTAAACACTGGTCCTTTGGAGATCTATAGTACAGCGTTTTAGATCAACCAATGCTAGAGATTCTGCAAATTGTGCCCTTTGAGCATGTTTCCTCGTTTGCCACAAGATGATAAAATCAGGAGCATTAGTTTACTTTCCAGACTTTTATTAGGCACTGGGTCGCTTTGATAAAGACTAACCACTGCCCTCCAGAAATGACTCAATTAATTCTAACTCTCACAGAGTTCCCATTTAGGACGATTGCCAGGCTTATGTCAAGAATGTACTGGTACTACACGACCCTCTTGCCAGATGGGGCTGAGGTGCACAATCCACGAATTTCTCCATTCCTCCTCATGCAATACTTTATTACTTACTTTAGCATTTAAATCGACCTTGGGCACCCCCTGGAGATATAGGCTGAATATTCGCATTTTAAATTGTCATCATATTGTAACTGACACTGTCTTATATGTTTCCTAAAATGTTTCCTTTACTTTTAACTTATATATTCTTAACATAGATGACAACCTGACTCAGAGTAAAACTTTCATGATAGGTTTTAATGCAAGGTTAATCAAGTCTAACACTTTACGATGACCATTTTAATTCAGGCATCCACATAATGGCTTGCTCCCATCTCCCTAGAGTGAGATTATATACATTTTTCAAGACTAACATAGCTGCCGGCAGGCACCTCGGTGGTAGGTGAGATAGAATGTACACATAATCAGGATGGACACACATATTAATTGAATGTAGGTTGGTCTAGAGCGACAAGTTCAAAATGTGTCATCTTTTTCATCCGATTTCATCTGTGTTTCAATGTTTGTATCATTAACTTGTCCTAGGCTATTAACATTGGACCATAAGTTAAATGTATAATTGATCAATTCAAATTGTCAATAGGCAAGATCAGATGTAAATATTCCTTGTGTGAGTGGTTGTGTCATTGTTCATTTCATTTTGTATCAAGTGAAAGAGCTAACATGGCCAGTAAAATGTATTAGGACATGGAGATCCTTATTGACCTCCACTCAGCCAATTAGAATGTTTAGAATGCAGTAAATAACTACTGGTATTTACTAAGCGCTGAACATTCTGCCTTCAAAATAAATCAGTCTTAGAAACAGCAATGTAATTTCAGGCACAGATTCTTTCAACAAGAAACTTCCTCCATGAGAGGACCCTTTCTTTGCTGCAACATCCTATTTAACACGAAAGAGAAGGCTAAACCAGAGGCAAATGCTTCCTCTCTCTTAAACCTGTTTCAGCTCAACCAAGTTTGCGATTAAAATGCTTAATTTATAAGGATAAATATGTTATTTCAATTTTTTACGAAACAAAATCAAATTAAATTTACTAACTCAGATGCCTCTTTACCTTACCCACTATCAAAGTAAAATGTTTTACTTCACTACCAAAAGTCCAACACATGTATTGCTACTATCCTCATGTGCTAATAGCCATATTTTTATTTAGTTCATTATTTTTTACTGGTTAGGCACTTATACAGCAAGTAAAATACTGTTTGAAAAGTGCCTACAGGGCAATAGGAGGGAACAAGGGAGTGAAACACATTAAAAAGCACAACATTTAAAAGCAGTTGAGGGAAAAAGGAAAAAAAGGAAAACCAACTATGCTTTCTGAGTATTCAGAACATGCAAGTGAAACAAGGAAGAGGGTAGAGGGGGTAATTGCTGGAGTGTCTGGGCTCGTGTGTGAGCCGCAGATGAAGTGCGTGGTATGGTGAGTGATACACGGCTGGAGCCAAATTAGGTGAATGTTTCGAACCTCCTGGACGGAGGGTGGGCCAAGGCAAGTGCTGAGGGTAGACAGGAGCTGGGGTGATTGGGTGTGGGATGTCAGGGGCCCTGAGGATGCATAAGGGCCCAGGAGACCAATCACAGCAACTGTGAGATAAGCAGAGGAGAGAAGAAGGGAAGGAGGAGGTAAAGAGGAAAGTCTTGAGGAGCTTCTGGAATTTAAGAATGTTCTGCTCAAGGCATAGTTGGAGGGCGAGCTGTTCCATAGGAGGGAGCCAGCTGAGGAAAGCGATCGACCACCTACCCTCTGTTTAACAAAACGCTTTACACACAAGGAGTTGGTGCCAGAGTAACGTAGTGGTCTAGAGGGAGAGCATTTAGTAAGAAAAAGTTGAAGAAAGTGTAGTCCCCAGGCCCAGACAGCCTTGTGGATGATACAGAGGGATTTGAATTTAATCCATGTGGCAACCGGGAGCCAATGAAGACATTTTAGGGCAGGAGAGATGCAGTCCCTGGGCTTAAGGCCAATGATTAGTCTTGCTGCCCTATTCTGGATTAGCAGGAGAGGTTGCAGAGTGGAAGAAGGTAGATTCAGGGGGAGGCTATTGCAATAGTCAAGCCTAAAGAGAACCAGAACTTGTGTAACATTGAACCTCTGGGGGAAGGTGAGAAAAGGGAGAATTCCCTTGAGAAGGAAGAGCTGAAAGTGGGACTTCTTGGCAATGTCCTGAGTGTGAGGGGGGAAGGAGAGAGAGGAGTCCAAGATGAGTCCAAGGTTTCTGGCTTCAGACGAAGGAGCAGGAGGAGAGCCCAAGAAGGAAGGACAGAGTGAGGGAAGAAGGAAGGGGAAGGATCTCAGTTTTACAGGCATTGAGGTAGAGATTGTTGGAAGTGCACCAGGACTGGATGGCAGATAGGCAGTCAGGGATAATGGAAGGTGCAAGAGGGTCAGCTGGAAGTTTGAAAAGTTGTGTATCATCTGCATAACACTGGAAGTTGGAGGAAAAGGAGGAGATGAGGCATGCAAGCTGAGCAAGGTAGATGTTAAATAGCCAAAGGGAGAGGATAAAACCCTGGGGGACACCACAGGTGGAGAAGGAAGTAGGAGAGGAAAAGGTGCCCAGGATGACTTGAGAAGAGCGGTCAGTTAGGAAGGATGTCAGCTAGTCCAGTACACGTTACGAGATACCAAGGGTATCGTGGAACCTTTGTATGACGATGGAATGGTTGACCATGTAAAAGGCAAAGGAGAGGTCGAGAAGGATGAGGACAGCTGGGGAGTTGGTGTAAAGAGATGCAAGCAGTTCTTCACGGCTGTTCAGAAGAGCAGTTTCTACGCCTCTGGATGCTCGGAATCCAGATTGATGATCGTGGAGACCACCAACAAGTTCGGTGTGCGAGTTGATTTGGGGCAATGCCAGCATCTCCAGCAGCTTCTCCAGGAAGAGGCTGATGGGAATAGGGCGATAGTTGGCATGGCATGTAGTGTCTGCTGAAGGTTTTTTCAGGAGGTGGTGCACAAGGGAGTGCTTAAGGGAGGAGGGGAAAGATCCAGTGGCAAAAGAATGATTGCAGAAATCAGCGAGTGCGGGGGCAAGAGCGCCTATGTTATCCTTGATGTTTCTGGATGAGCAAGGGGGAAACCTGTTTAGAAGAGACCTACATGGAGCGTACAAGTCTGGTAACCTCTTCAGGTGTGACAGGAGAGAAGGAGGAAAGAGAGGAAGGAGGAGTGTGAGTGGCCAAGAGAGGCAAGGGGGTATGGGATGGGTTGGGAGGGTAACAAGGGTGTTCAGGATGTCCTGAGTTTTGGTGGCAAAGTGAGTGGCCAGCATGTTGCAGAGGACCTGGGAAGGAGAAGGGGAGGAGGAGACTGTGGGAAGGTTGGCTAGTTCCCTGCAGATCTTGAAAAGTTCAGCCGTGTTGTTGGAAGCACCAGAAACTTGTGCCTGTATGTGGGCTCTTTTCTTGGCACGAACGGAGAGTCTGTATTGCCTTTGGAACAGGCGGCAGGCCTGTTTGTCAGAGGATGAACCAGAGGTTTGCCACTTCTATTCCGCCACCCTGCACTTTAGTTTCAGGGCTGCAAGTTGTACCAGGTGTTACGCTTAGAGGCAGGTTTCAGGTGGATCCACATGACTGGTGCAAGAATGTCAATTACTTTGGTGATGGACAAGTGGAGGTTGCTGAGAGCAGAGTCTGATGTAGAGGGGCAAGAGGTGATGAAGATGGAAATGAAGTCAGCAGCTGACAATTGTTTCATCAGGTGGATGTTAGTGAACGAGATTTGGAGGGCTCTTGGGGGAGCGGTCAGATTGCCAAAGCATCCTAGGTGGGAGGAGATGAGAGAATGGTCTTACCAGGAGAGAGGGGTGATTAGTAGGGGGGGAGAGAGAGGTCAGAGTGTATGAGGGCTTCTAGAGTGTGTCCAGTCTAGTGAGCTGGTCCAGAAGGGAGAATGGAGAGGGATAGAGAGGTACAGAGATCGATGAAGAGAGTGGATGCTGAGCCAGAGGAGTCTAGTTGGATGTTGAAATCACCCAAGAGGAGGAGGTTGGAGGTTTATGGAAGTAGGGAAGAACAGAAATCAGCCCATTTAGAGAGGAAGATGGTGATGGCACCTGGAGGCCGATAAATGGTAGCAATGGTCAGGGTGGAGATGGGAGAGATGACCAACTTGCATACCAGGCTCCCAAAGTAAAAGTAGAGCTGGGTGGGTAGGATGGAAGCTGGAACCCACCCAGAGAAGATTAAGGCAACCCCACTGCAATGCCAGTGCAGTAGGTCAAGGCTTGGAGATGATCTTGAAGCCGGCAGGGAGGAGGGAGTCAAAAGCAGTGACAGAGCTGGCATTGAACCAAGTCTTGGTAAGTGTGAAAATGTCAAGGTGAATCTCTTCAAGAAAGAGGCAGATGTCAGCAGAGTGTTTGTTGGCTAAGCGGGTATTCAGAGTAGCCAGATGGAGGAGGTGTCTGCCTTTTAAGGTTTTCTGAGGTGGGATACAGGGGCTTGGTACACCAGTCAGAGGAGAAGGGATAGAGAGAGTAGTAGGGGGAAGTGCAGGAGAAGGAAGGAAGTTAATGAGAGATGGCAGTATCCGGTCAAAGAGAAGAAGTTTGGGTTGAGGACCCTGAACCAGGATAGTGCCTGTGTGATAGACATTAACGAAGCAACGTGAAGATGAGAAGCCGGCCAATAGGACTTCCCAATTGTGCCACCATTAATGGGAGAGGATGTGGAAGGAGAGAGTGTTGAGATGAGATCAGGGGTCCATAGATCTGAAGAGGGGACAGAGAAGAGGATATCAGTGAAGACTTCTCTGGAGAAAGTGCTGACATGGGTGTCTGTGATGGGAAGGCCAGGGTTTGCACTCAAGATATCTTTTTTGTGCTTTTTTCTATTGGATTTCATGAGAGAAGGGGGATAGGTGATAGTGTAGCAGTAAGAGAAGATGGGTGAGATGGAAAGACCCATAGGGGCGGCAGAGGTTGGTCGAGGAATGAAGAAGAGTGGCTGCACAGCACAGTTCTAGCTAAACTCACCAGAAGGTCTAGTAGAGGTAGCCAAAAAGGCATAAATGCAATCCAGAAAGGAAATCGAATTTTAAGAGACAAGAGGTGTATAGATGTAAAGGTACACACAGCTTAATTTGATTTTCAAAAAAGGAGGCCCAAATGCAATGCAAGAGGTGCACAGATGTAAAAGTACACATAACTAAATTACATTTTTTTAAAAGGAGGCACAAATGCAATGGGAGAGATGCACATATATAAAAGTACACACAGCTAAATTCGTTTTTCTTTTAAAAGGAGGCACAAATGCAGTGCAAGAGGAGCACAGATGTAAATGTACACACATCTGAATTCGATTGTTAAAAGGGGATGCACAAATGCAGTGCAAGAGGTGTACAGATGTAAAAGTACACACAGCTAAATTCGATTTTTTTCAAAAAAGGAAGGCACAAATGCAATGCCATAAACGAGGCACAAATGCAGTGAGATAGGATTTAGGATAGTTGAGGCAAGGAAGGCAGAGTAGATATGTACAGTAAATGGTTCAGAAAGATTACTGGAGGAGGCAATGGAAAAGTTCAGCCATCACTCACTTGCAGATCGGCATGGAGCATAGATGTCCAAAGATTCCTAAACATGGGCTAGCATTAACTAGTCTGGAGGCATAGTTTGTGGGGGGATAGAAGGCCCTCCAGGCCCTGCTCGGCCCGGGAGGGGTCATTATTCCTTGAGATAGTGACTCTTCCCCAATTTATGGCCCTCGTTGGTGGCGGTTCATTATCCTGGGATAATGACCCATCCACCGGTCTATACGGCTATAATAGAGCTGCAGTAGCCATAAATGGGTATGCCAAAGATAACAACAAATAACCCGCAAACTTTAGGAATCTAACACCATCTGTACCTTCACCCACTTGAAGTTTTCTGTGACCTTTCATATAAAACATGTATTGCCAAATAGTGTGGTATTAGCTCAGGCTCCTCTGCAAAGTCAGGCCCCTAACACCTACCCTGGGTTTCAGACTAGTCACCCAAGCCCATGTCGTCTCCCACCCAGGGTGCAGGAATGCCCCACACAATCCACTGCAGCCCCTCTGAAAGCTGCCCAGTGGGCAGAATGCCCAGTCTCAGCAATGAAGAAATTCAGCCACACCACCCCCATCCTAAGGGAGCAGCACTAGCCACCGCTTCAAGCATGCATCATATTCAAAACAGCCTGCAACACCTTGAAAGCAGTCACGACCAAAGCAACATTCCACCTGGCCGTAAAACTGAGCATCTCTCAGGGCTAATGCACAACCAGAACCAGTGCTTAATTTGCACGAAAATAAGTGACAGGGCCCACATTTCTTCTAGCACGCCTGTGACACAACGGGGCGGACACCACCCACTACTGCTCCATACAGTGTCTGCATATCTGAGGTGTAAGCTATAATTCCCATCGGTTCATTAAAGTTGATTGATGCACTGTGCAATTTACAGATATCAATCCACGTAACATATTAGGTACGAGGTTCATTCATCACCCGTTTTGTTTCCCTGTACTTTTTGACGAGCATATTTTGCCAAAACAAATCTTACAAAAATATGGGGAATGGGGGGGGCGGAATATAAGGGGTAGAGTGGGATGGTGTATAGGTAATAAATAATTTGGGATAGAGGTTTTGAGGCCCCCCCAAATAAAAAAACACATTTCGAAGATTTTCTTTGGCAAAGCATTGTCGGCAAAGAGTGCTGCAAAAAAAAACAGCTGATAAATGAACATATAACAACAATATAACAACATATTAGTCGTGTTTTGAAATATAATCATCATTAACATTATGCTCTGATCCATTTATAAACCCCATACATCCAGAGATACATTCTGTTTTTTAGTATATTGTAGGGAAATAATGAAAAGAAAACAAAGAAAGATGGCATTCCGTACATAGCCATCATGTGGCACATATTAACAATCTTGCAAGAGTAAGAAGCATTAACAAAGAACAGGTGAGCAGGCAAAGCACAAAGACAAAAGTATATGATAGAGAAGGCATGCCAGAGATGCCATCATAATGAAAGTGATTATCTAATTATCTTCATAAGATGGAGTTTACTCAGAGCCAGCTTCCACCTAGAGTAGGTATAGTCTCTGGGACAGCAAGTCCAACCTTCCCATCCTGACCCAAGTCTACTCATTAGGAAGCTATCAAGCACTCAACACAACCTAGAGAGCAAACTACAACTAAAGTAGTGGTCTGAGCATTTTGGAAAAATTGATCTGTGCGGTGAGCTGATTCTGTAGGTTGATGTAGGTCCTGCTGCCATTCACTGAGTACCCCTTGGACGATGATCCAGCAGTCCCACATTGTGAGGTAAAGGAGAGAAGTGGGGAGGGGACCCTGTCGGTTGTGGTGCTGGACTTGGGGTAGCTTGGCCACTTATGGTAGTACGTTTTTTCCAAATGAATGATGAGTCTCACTACTAGGTCGAGATGCAGTGATGATGTATTGGCAAAAGGTTGCTACACATATATAGCACTTATGGTGCCAATTACATGATGAGTGCCGGCACATGTTTCGACCATGGGGTCTTTATCAAGGCTTCTATGTTGTGGCATGGTAAATTTGCCATAAGGGTGAGGTGGTGAGTGGATAAGGCCGTGAGAGAGCAAAATCAGTTTTGCATTCGTGCAATGGTGCATTGCATGTGACATATGCATCCATGTGAGAGTGATAGGTATCATGTTGTGAGGTGAGAACGATAGTGACAATTTAATGCAATAGACAATGTAATATACAGTTAGCAAGCAGGTGTGGGCAAGGTAAGGACATTAGCTTAGCCGGAGGTAGAACACTAATACATTAGGTTTGAAAGATAGGAAGCGCCCACAGTGTTGAGTGGGCAAGAAGAATGGCGCGAGACGCAAGGAAGGAAGAGGAGAAAATATGTAAGATGTCATTCGAAATTTGGTGTTGTGTATTTAAAGAGATCTGCAGGTAGTAATAAACCCTGTACTTACCGCAATGGATAATGCCGGTGTGTTGTTCTAATTAGGGTAGTGCTGTGTAGCAGCTGTGGGAAAGGAAGGAAAGGACATTGTGCCAAGGGACTCCATTAATGCAGTGCCGCAGCCTCCAGTGAAAACCAGCAATGGAGGTGGTGAAAGGGTTGCGCGGTCTGATAGAATGGGCAAAGGGTCCTGTAGGATCCTAAAAAGTTTCTCCTATACAATAACTGTGGTAAGGGTTACCCAGGGTGTGCATGCCTGTGACCAAACTAGTACCCAGATTAGAGGCTGCACAAGAGGCTGCAAAGTGGGTGGGCCGGGTTCCGGGCGGCCAAGGGGTGCACCCTGTGCGGGGCCCCGTGGTTGGTCCGACGATGGGTGGTGGGTTTTGGCAGAATAGAAAGGCACATGTAGGGCTCTATGTGCCAATGGTGTCAGTGTGAGTAGTAGGGAAGAGGGCGGTCGGCAAGGTGTGGTGAGGTCGGGGAAGTGAGCAGCGATGTGCTTGGGCTAGGGCAGGGATTATGGGGTTGAAAAGTGAGCAGAGCACAGGCGCAGGTCCACAGTGGGCCTTAGGTTTGGTAGTTTGTTTGTTTGTTTTTATTATTTGTAATGTGCGCAAAACCCAGGGGTCGCACTGTGCAGGAATAACAAGAGGATTGTATGGTTTAGGTTACATAGAGCATATTGGATAAAGTCCCATAGGTTACAGTAGAGGACACAGTGACAACATAGGTGGCAGGAGCCAGCGAGAAGTTATCCAGGACAGTTAACACATAAATAAAGTAATTACAAAGTGCATTCTGCATATAATAACATTCGAAATTCACCATTATAGTTTATAGATTTTGATTGTGTCGGAGTAGCAAGGCAGTAGAGAACTAGTGTTTTAGTTATCATGATCCTTGAATCATCTGATAAGATTCGACCTGAATTGTGGATAGGGAAGGTTTTCTCTTAACGGGGGTGGTAGTGAGTTCCAGTGTAATGCTGCTTTGACAGGGAAGATGCTCCCTCCAGTCAATGTGCATTTGAATCTAGGTACTAGTAGTAGGTTGGCATTGGCCTTTCTGGAAAGGCGGTAGGAAGTCTGTCTGGTGAATCTCGTTGTAAGATATTTGGGGGTCAGGTCGTGGAGGCATTTGTAAATCAAAGAGACAGATTTAAGGATGATCTTATCTTTCATGGAGAGCCAATTAACAGATCTTCTGATGTCAGAGATGTGGGCTTTCTTCGGGAGACTAAGGGCAGCTCTTAGAGCATTATTTTGCAATATTTGAATCTTATTTATGATGTTTTTGTTGCTACCCACATAAAGTGCGTTGCAATAATCCAACTTAGATAGGATCAACGCTCTAGCCAGGGTGATGCAATTGTTGGTGGATAGGAATGGTTTGGTTGCTCTGATGAGTTTACAGGTATAGGCAGTGGCAGAGGCCATTGCATTTACCTGTTTTTTGAATGATAATGTGGAATCTAGGTAGAGGCCGAGAGTTTTGACCTCCTTGGCCACGGTAATAATGTCATTGTCGATTTCAAACGATGAGTAGTTTTGGCCAAGTTTGTTGATATTAGTTGATGTGCCAAGAATGAGGAGTTATGTTTTGTCATCATTCAGGCATAGTCCATGGGAGGCCATCCATGCCTGAATGATGAGGTACACTCTGTTTACAAAGGCCACATCCTTGTCATAATCCCCCGTCAACGGGATGAGGATTTGGGTATCATCAGCGTAATTCATGTAGGTGATACCCAGATCATCGAAAAGGGGCTTCGTAAATATGTTGTACAAAGTGGGGGAGACACAGGAGCCCTGTGGCACGACACAGGAAATAGGCGTTGGGTCAGCGGCTGCTAGCAGGGAGAAGACTTGCATTGTTCTGTTACTGAGGAAGGACTGGATCCAGTCTATTGCCTCTTGGGAGAAGTGTGCGGCCGACTCAAGGTGATTGCGCAGGATCTCGTGGTCGACTAAGTCAAATGCTGCTGCGAGATCAAGGAGCAACAGTAATGCTGTCTTGCCCTCGTCTCTCAAGTCATCTATTTGTGTCTTGAGGTCGACCAGAGCGGTTTCAGTTCCGTGTTGAGGTCTGAAACCTGACTGCCGGATTCCTAAAAGGTGTTTGTATTCTAAATATTGTTGGATTCGTAGGTAAGCCATTTTGTATAGGATTGTAAGCAGGAATGGCACTGTGGTGATAGGGCGGTAGTTTGTGGGGATAGACGGTTCTAGGTTTTGTTTTTTAAGGAGTGGGAGGACCCAGGACTGCTTCAGATTGTTGGGTATCGTACCTGAGGTAAAGGATGCATTTATTAGATTAGTGATTAAAGGTGAAAGTTCGCGGGCTGCATCTTTTATCAGTTGTACTGGGCATAAATCGCCATGGCAGTTCGAGGATTTGAGAGTGAGGATGACTTTCTCAACCTCTTTGATGGGAGACTTTGCAGAAGTAAAAGTGTGGAGTGGATTCATGTGGGGGGGTCAAGGTGGATTGCGTCACTGTCACATAACTGTTGCTAGGTTTAGATGTAGTGAGAAGGGTGTCCTTTTTGTGGTTAATCTTTGTTTGCAAGGTCGTAATTTTGTTAGCCAAGGCATTTTGGATGCTAGTGCACCAAATTTTATCCTTGAGGCAGGAGTCTGGGATTTGGATAGGAGATTCTACCTCTTTTAGAATTGCAAAGAGCTCTTTAGTATTAGACTTAGCTTGCGTAATTCGGAGGTTGTAGGAAGTTTGTTTGGCGGAAATAATTTCTTTTTATAGAGGGCCGATTGCTTGCTTAGGTTATTCTTATTGGTCTCAGATGGATCGAGTCTCCATATTTTCTCGCAGCGACGTTTCTCAAGTCGAATTGCTTTTAATAGTGGAGAGAACCAGGTATTCACATGTTTACGGGGTTTGCTCTTTCTCATCTTTAGGGGTGCTATGGCATCAAGGGATGATAACATTACTTTGTTATACGTGTCTACCATGCTGAATGGGTCTATGTGATCTGGGATAGAATTAAGAGTAGGTAGGATCAGGGGGATAAGGTTTTCAGGGTAATGTTTCTTTTGTTTCTGGTAGGTACTGCTGGGGCTGCACTGTCTGTAGGCAGCGGATATGAGGCCTCTAGAGAGAACAGGATCAGTTGATGGTTGGTCCAAGGCTGGGGCCTGGTTGACAAGACTGTGATGGGGCAGTTGTGCTCGGCCATCCAGTCAAGGGTTCTACCTCTCGTATGGGTGAGGCATGTGATCTTTTGGGTGAATGCTAATTCCTCTAGGGAATTTGAGTGGCATTGGAGTCTAGGGGGTCGGTGAGTCCCAAGTTAAAATCTCCTAATACAAGTCTCTGGGAAGAGCTTTTCAGGTTGTTAGATAAGATGTTAGTTAGATCTTCTTCGAAGAGTCCTAGAGGGCCTGGTGGTCGGTAAATAAGGTGGATAGTTACAGACTGTGTGTTGGTTAAAGTTAGCTTGGCTGTAAGGGCTTCACAAGAGTCTGTACTGTGAGGTGGGGTGAGTTTCAGTGTAAGGTTGGTTTTATATATTATGGCAAGACCTCCGCCTCGAGAGGTGGTATGATCTAGTCTAAGGAGGGTGTAGTCATCTGGGACGGCTAGCATAATTGCTGGGCCGGCCGCAGGGTGGAGCCATGATTCTGTAATGGCTAGGAGGTCTATATTTTCATTTTGTAGTAAATCTGCAATCTCAGTTGCGTGGGCGACCATAGAGCGTGCATTTATGAGTGTACCTTTTATAGTTGGCTGAGTTGGTTGGGGCAGTTCCTTAAGAGTGCATTTCTGGGTCGTGGTAGTCTCTCGGAAAAGTCTACTATTGAGTTGCAAGTGATGGCGGCTGGTTTTGCCAGGGCCAGTAGTGGCATTAATGGGCATTTTTTTTAGGTAAAAGGTCATACAGTCTAGGGAGTCTCGCACTTAACTTCAGGTTCCTCTGTATTAAGGTGCAAGGTCTAGTACTCATGTTGGGCTGCTTAGAGAGGTTATAAGAGGGTGATGGTGGCGGGGCGCAGGCCTTGTATTGTGGCATAGTGAAATCTTGTTGGGTGATTATAAGGAGGAGGGCCCTTAGTAGAATCGTATAGAATGGTGGTAGGTACATGGCGCGTGTGTGTGGGACTATATGTATTGGGTAGGAAGTAAGAGTGAATGAGGTCTGTGTGCTAGTAGGATAAAATAGGACCTTGGGGTCATACATGTGGATCTGTAGGTCCGCAGTTCTAGGATTTTGACACTTTGCGCGGGGGAGCGCAGAGTAGAGTGATCCTAAGTGGGAGGCATGGGCTACTGTCTGGTGAGAGCACATAGGTTAAGGTGATGGCAGGTCAAATGCAGCGATAGAGTGACAAGTGGGCTATAGTCTGACAGAGCACATAGGTGGCAAAACTAGAATGCACTACCGGCTAATGATACGACTTTCACAAACTGAACCAGTAGCAGTATAGAATGCCACGTGGGCATCTGTAGCAGCATCGGCTGTTGTCTGGCAAATCGCATAGAGGCAAGCTAATACGCAATAAAGGCTGGTGGCAGGATGTACACACAAGCTAAAGTAATATCTAGGTTTCATGCAGCACGGGACTGCTATCTAATAGATAACATGGATTGAATAATGCTAGGGTACAATGCTGGCTACAAGTTCACACACATTATGATAGAGGCGGCACGCAGTAATAGTAGCTCTAGGTAAGTACAGGGTACACGGTGCACATATGCGGGTATGGGGTGAAAGGGCATGCTAGTTTGCAAATGCAAGTGGTAATCGACGTTCGCAAGAGCGGCGTGATTACTAGGACTAGGATAGATGCAGTGGTACTAGTCGGATGCAGTTAATCATTCACTAGTCACAGGTGCAGTAGATTCCGTGGGGGTCGCGGTCTTGCCGGGCATATAATTTGGCATGCAACATATATCATGGGCAATATACGTAAAGACAATAGGTAGAGGTAGAGGTAACATGGCTGTGTGCCGTGACGAGCAGTGTCAGTGTCCGTACGGTGAGGCAAGCAAGCGCTGGTGTGAGTCCCCGTAATGCTTGTGGCGCGGCAGCAAAGGAGACTGCGTGTAAATCCCGAGCCACATATAATAACTAGGACTAATAACTAGGACTAGGATAGATAACTAGGACTAATAACTAGGACTAGGATAGATGCAGTGGTACTAGTCGGATACAGTTAATCATTCACTAGTCGCGGCTGCAGTAGATTCTGCGGGGGTCACGGTCTTTCCGGGCATATAATTTGGCATGCAACCTATCATGGGCAATATACGTAAAGACAATCGGTAGAGGTAGCGGTAACATGGCTGTGTGCCGTGATGAGTAGTGTCAGTGTCCGTACGGGTGAGGCAAGCATGCACTGGTGTGAGTCCCCGTAATGCTTGTGGCGCGGCAGCAAAGGAGACTGCGTGTAAATCCCGAGCCTCATATAATAAGAGGACGGCTAACGTATATGGCTGCTGAGAGTGGCTCGGTTAATGAGTGGAGGAACAGGGTCGCAGCGGTTAAGGCTGTGGGCAAGCATGCCCAAGTGGGTGATGTGACAGCAGGGCAAGATCAAGGGGAGAGTGGGCTTACCTGTGAGGCCAGCAAGGCCTACATCTGTGTGATGGTGGTTGCGGTGATCTTCCAATCCTGGCCACCATCATACATGACAGTATATATAGAAGCTGAGAGCTGATTGGCCAGGTGTCCAAATGTGTCAGGGCCTAGGATTGGAGGCCGCTTGGATGACCAATGGGGGTCTGGGCCATGTTGGCAGTGTGGAAGTCAATTGCAAGGGAGTATCTCACGGGGGGCAGCAGTTGCACCTGCTATAGCAGATTTGCTGGAGTGTAGAAAGCTAGCACACATGGTGCTGAGCAGCGATCTCATGAATACAATGGGTGCAACACAAAATTCAGTAGACTTTGTAATGCAACGTAGGGGGGAATGGTGGCGTGGGCAGGGAGATGAAATAGAGAGAGCCCAAGGTGTAAAGGCGCTAGGTGTTTATGTGTGGCAGGATGTGGTGGCGCTAGTGGAGCCACTGTATGGCTATGTGAGGGGTGGGGTATGCCTGGGGAAAGAGGCACTGTTGGCAACATGGTTCAAGAGATGAGGGTGGTGCTGGAGGAGAGCAGACATTAAGGAGGTTGCCTAGTTGGATATGTGGTGAGTATGTCTCATTGTGGGATGTTGATGAGCTGGGTAGAGTGTTGAGTGGTCAAATTGCGAGGGCATAGAGGAGTGAGACTGGGTATGGAGCAGGGTAATTGACAATTGCAGATAAACAAGAAAAAAAGTGGGGTTCAGAGAAATACATTCAGTTCGAGATCAGTATTGAGGCCTTGAGTCACACTTCTGTATTTACAGATGAGGTTGGCCTCCCGTTGATGGAGTCTGAGCTCCCTGTCTCCACCTCTTGCATCGCATTTGACGACTTCTGGTCCCAAAAATTTGATGTCCTCATTCTTCTCAAATTGGTGGTTCTCCTACCAGTGTAATGCCAGTGGGTATATTGCATCTTGTGAGTGTAGGAGTCCTAGGTGTTCTCTGATCCTGGTTCTCAGTTTTCCGATGGTACTTCCAATATATTTAAAATTACAAGTACAGATGATTGAATATATGACTAATTGTGACTTACAATTGATAAACTCAGTGATTTTGTGGCATTGGTTTTCACTAAAGTAGACATACTTGGCATTCTGAGCATGGGGACACATGATGCATGTCCCACATCTACGGAAGCCTGCAGCTTGTGATGAGGTGAGCCAGTTAAGGTTCTTTGCTTGGGGGGTGCCATGTAGGATGCGCTAAGCAAGGTCCTAAGAGTTGGCACTTTAGTGTACAAGAGTTGTGGTCTGCTAGGTATCAAGTGTTGGATGTCCGTGTCGATGCTTAGGATGTGCCAGTGCTTGTTCAGGATTCTTTGCACCTGGTGACTATTTTGGTGATACCTGGCCACATACCTAATGGCATTATCCTTCTCTTTGGTCCTTTCCTGCAGAGTAACCAATGCTTTTCTGGCCCGATTTGTGGCCATAGTGATAGCTGAGTCAACGGATTGCTCTCTGTATCCTCTTGCTGCAAATCTGTCTTGTAGGAGGTTGCATTCACCCATGAACACCTGCTCCGTGCTGCAGTTTCTCTTGGATCTGATAAATTCTCCTTTGGGGATATTGTCTATCACAGATTTGCAGTGGCAGCTTGTTGCAAAAAGGACTGAGTTGACTTTGGTTGGTTTCCTGTAGGTGGTGGTATTTAAACCAGAGTCAGTGATTGTGATTTTGATGTCCAGAAAGTCGATGGTGAGGTCACTCTGTGTCCCTGTGAGTTTGATTCCAAACATATTATTGTTGAGGTGTTCCTTGAAGGACTTGAGTTGTTCAAAAGTCCCTGACCAGATCATCAGGATGTCATGAAAAAAGGATTGCAAAAGGCGTTTACCTGCTCAAAGTGATTCATAAACATATTCACCATGGCCGGGGCATATGTCGTGCCCATGGCGATGCCCTTTGGCTGCCTGTAGTATGTCTAGATGAACACATTGTTTATTAAGGAGGACTCCAACAGTTCCTTTGTCATTTCTAAAAGGGAATAGAATGATACAGAAGCTTTGGCAAATGTATACTCAATGGCTTGGAGAGCCAGGGCATGGCCAATGGCAGTGTAGAGTGCCTTGACATCCAGGGTCACCAAAAGTTATTCAGGTTTCCATGTCACCTCCTGTAGTACGAGTACTGTATGCGTGGTGTCCCTGCGGTAGGTTGGTATTTTAGGAACCTCAGGTGCAAGCACATTCTTGATATATTTGGAAATTGGTTCCATGACCCAACCAATGGCACTCAGGATAGGTCTTCCCTCTGGTACTGTTGTAAATTTCTTGTGTACAGAAAGTAGACAGTTGGCATTCTAGGATGGTCCATTTTGAGAAACTTGTATTCATCATCCGTCAGTAGTCCAAATTTGTACCATTTGGCAGTAAGTTAATTAGCTTGTCTGACAATGGTGGTGCTTGGTTTGGATAGTAGCATTTCATAGCATCCTGGCATGAACAGGTGTGTAGTGGCCATCTTGATTTAGTCTGGTCTATCAAGGATTACTATATTACCACCTTTGTCCGCTTCTTTAATTATTATTTCTGTATTGAGCCTAAGTTTCTTCAGTGCTCGTAACTCTTCTGTAGTAAGGTTACAGTGCCTTCTTCCTTGTTTGTGTCTCATATTGTCCTCTAGGGTGTGAAAGTCTCGGGTGACAGCTTGTTTGAAAATGTCAATTGCGATATCTCCTTGTAAATTTGGCGTAAACCTGGATTTCTTCTTGAGTTCTGGTATCTTCAGGTTTTGCTCATCAACATGCAAGTCTTTTAAAATGTCACATTTGGTATATATGATGTCATCTTCCTTATTTTCCTAATTGACGAGTAGGTGCGTAAATGCTAAGTTTTCTATGCTGACATTGCTAGTTGTTTCCAATTTTCTTTCTGGATTCCACGTTACTTTTTTGGCGAAGAATTTCCTAAGTTTAAGTTTACTAGTGTACTTGAAGATGTCAATGTGGGCTTCTATGAGGTCTACTGAGGCAGCGGGTCTGAAGGAAAGCCCCTTGTTGATCATACTTATCTCCATGTCATTCAGGGTATACCTTGATAGATTCAGAACCAAATTGAATGCCTCTGTTCCAGATGTTGCAGTTGCGTTCAGGATCTTGTAAGTCTTGTTTGGCCTTTGTGTTCCGCTGTTATGTTTCTGGTATCCGCCTCTCTTGTTTCTCTTCTTGCTCCTGAGGTTTCGACTAATGGGTCGTGGAAACGTACCCGCATGGGGTTTGCAGTTCTTGTTCCTCTGGCCACTAGAGAAACCAAGCACTGCTTTTCAAACCTTCTAGGACCTTGAGTCTCTTGACCGGATCTCAAAAATGATATCCTTTGGTTCTGCTGGTGATTGTTTCAACTTCAGGTTCTTGCTCGCCTATTCTCCTTTCGGATTGTGCTGGTTCAGGTTCTGTATGATCTGGGTCACTCTTGACATCTGAGCTGGCCGGTGAGCTGTTAGGTGCACTTTCTCGTGATGTGTTTTTGTAATAGTCGTTGAATTTGGGCTGCAAGGTAAAACACTCGATCATCTCTATAATCCCTGTCGTCTCTGGAGAATTGTTTGCATTTCCTGAGTTTAACCTCATCCTGATAGTTCTTGAGTATTTCGTAAAAAATTCTATTGTTTTTATCCTTAGTGTTTGCTGGTGCGTTACTCTCTTCGATTTCTTTCTTCACTGAGTCAATTTCTAGTACCAGTATGTTGTATTTTCTGTAAGCATGTTCTATTAGTAGCTCCAGGATGACCTTGGAGCCTGTGGTAAGGTTTTCCTCCCATTTTGCTGCAAGGTCAGCGTCGTCTGAAATGATGAAATCTACTGATAAAGTAGATTTAACTGAATGGTTGAAAAGAATGTTGAACCCAAAAATGACAGCTGAATAGGTAGCGGTTGCAGCATTTGTTAAGTCATGGGCAATACCTATTTTTAAAGAATCAATGTAACTTTCCAATATGTGGGAAATTTAAAGCAATACATTTTTGGTTTTCCCGTTTAAAATGTTTTCGTCTTTTATTTTTACTTTTTTCTATCGCCCCTCCTGTGAAATGTTTTATGATGTTAGTAATATATGAATTTAAATGTTGTAACATGTAATTTCCATGATTGATATTTTTAAATGTTCAATGTGTGATGAAGTGTTTTCTGTTTGTTCTTCTTTTTTGTAAAGGTTTTGATAATCCCAAAAAATAAATAAAAAATAACTCTTGCAATGAAATACAAATGATTAAAAAAGGGCAGGAGCTGCTGGTGGCCAAGGATACAGTGTCATCGGCTGGCCATGTTGGTCCCTCTGTGTCTCTTCATGAAGTGAGACACGGATTTTCTCAGTGATATCTGGAGGAGGGGTATCCAACAACATCAGTGTTCCCGGCCGGACTCCACACGCAAGTGCTCAGTCATGGCATCAATTGTGAACAAATAGCTTGAAGTGAAAATCAGTTTTTCATGATGGTCGAAGAAGGATGAAAGGTACATGGCCAGAGCTGATGGTTTCACTCGGCTAGTTCTTTATGGAGTTTTGAAGAACCTACAAGTGATATTTGGAGTTAGAGATACCCAACAAAATCACATGAGTCACTGCCTGGCTTCATAGGGTGCTGCTAGACATCCAGAGTTCTGGAAGAAGTATGCTTTTCAGACAACCACTCTCCATTGATGATTGACTGATTGAGTGGTTAGAAGCACTTACAAATCACACCAACCCCACAGGGGGTCTCCCCTGGTCGCCTGGTGAAAGTAGAAGGATTTCAGGTGAGCCCTACATGATGCAAGAGGGCTTAATGTTTGGATCCTGAGGAGCAGAGCTTTTCATGTTTTGGAAGCTTGAACATCAAACCAGCAGCCTCCTTTAGAAGAATGTTAGAAAGGAGAGTTCAAAAGAATGTGTTCTGAGCTTCAGAAGAGAGGACGTGGATGGCAGCGGCTGACTCTAAGGCCAGCTTCAATTGAACCAGGGCTTTCAAATATGTTGCGCCTAGAAACACTTGTATGCAGGAGCGTTATAAATGCCATATTGCATCATATCATAAGCAAAGTGCCATTTTGGCACTCTCTCTCACATTGAAACCAGACTTTACTGTTGTAATGCAAATCGGCACTCTGTGGTACTCCACTGCTGGTGGCGCCGAAGCCAGCTGCTTGTAACACTAACACTGTTATTTCATCAGACATTGTCAATATCATCAAATGGCAATTTATCACAGTGCTCTACTATACTACAGGTCTTCCACAGTGTTCTTTTGGCTTGATTTGTCAAGTCTTGCCGTACTCTCGACAAGAGGGGCTCTAGCCACTAGAGAAACCAAGCGCTGCTTTTCAAACCTTCTAGGACCTTGGGTTATAACTGAGAAATCAGCCCGCAGCCCTAATGATAAGACAGAACTGTCATATTATTCTTGGTGGCTGGCCACTGAGTAATCATACCAAACATGGATGTTCCCTTTAGTCATGTCTGTACATGACTGTTTGACATTGCAAGTCCCCTACTTAGCAAGGGGAGCTTAATACCCCCAAAACACCTTTGGCATTAATATTGATAAACCTGGTTATTTGATTAGTTTAGATTTCAAACCTCTGAGGTGACCCAATCCAGGATTTCATGAATGGAACTGTGAAAGAATTCAATCTGGCGAGGGTGGGGTAGCCTGACAATTTTTCATTTTTAATAATATAATTATGAGGTTGATTCTATTTCTTGCATTGTGCTCTTCTAACCCGATCCCACTTTCAAAATGCTCAATGCCAAAAGTCATAATGAAGTCATGTACCTTGCTGCGGCCGTCTATGACAACACACCAGATGCATTACAGCAGCTCAATCCTCAACCAATCCCTAACATCAGGAACATTCCTGCAAGCCCAGAAAAACTCCTACATCATACCCCTCTTCATAAAACGTAGACTCAACCCACTCCTCCACCAGAACTACTGGCCAATATCCAACACCTGCTTCATGGCCAAACTCGTAGACCGCACATCATGCAAGCAGCTTCGCCTTTTCACTGAAGCTAACAACCTCCTGGACCCTGCACAATCTGGCTTCAGACTGCTCAGAGGAACAGAATTCTTCCTAGTGTCTGTCCGGGATGACCTTAAAGGAACAGCTGATGGAGAAGCCTGCACTGGACTCATCCTTATTGACCTCTCTGCTGCCTTCGATACCATCTATCACACCATCCTCCTAGACAGGCTACACTCATTAGGAATCAAAGAAACAGCCCTCTCTTGGATCTGTTCTTTCATCTCTAATCGCTAACAAATCATGCTCGTCCACATCACGACCAATAACAAAAGGGGTCCAACAATGAACTTCCCTATCTCCCTGCTCTTCAACATCTAGCTAAACCCTCTGGTTGCGCTCATTTGCTCCCTCAATGTTACCTGCAACAACTATGCAGACGACACACAGATCATCTTTAAAAACCCAAAATCGCAAGACCCCAACTGTCCTGATCTGTCATCATGCCTCTCGGATATTGACTACGGAATGACAACCCCATCCTTAATCCTGGAAAAACTGAAATGTTAGTCTGTGGAAAAACAATCGCCCCCCCACCCCCCAGCCTGTTCCCTGGCTGCAATCCCTAGGCCCCCACTGGCAACCTCCACCTCGGAGAAAAACCTTGGGTGCACACTGAACACAGATTAATCCCTCTCCCAACACATCAACTCTGTTTCCGGTACCTGTTTCACGTAGTATAAAAACATCCATCCACTGCACTGAAAAAACTGTTTTTCTGCTATGTCTATTACTAATGCTAATTGTCTGCAAACGCTTACTTCCAGAAATGTTTGCCCAAGTATTTTCTGCATTCTTACCTAGAAATGTAAAATGCAATAAACAGCTGCAATCCCCAAAACTACTGGCTTTGCAGAGGCTTTTTTTAAAATAACGAGTACAAGGTTTTATGTAACAATGATATTCTAAAACGTATTTTATACATGTTATGATTCTTTTAAACTGCGCCAAATCTCTGCCATGGCAGTTTCAGCCTAGGATCGTCCCACTTCCTAGTCAGTCCTAAGTACTGAGACGAGGAAGAGTAGGACTAGGAGTAATGAGGATTGTCGTTCACAGTATCAATGGAAAGACAGAGGCCTCTACAGCCTTCCACTAGCCCCAGTCCCTGCGCCCGTCCCTTGGGCACTGCACTTCCCACTTTGCACTCTTAACATGGCTGCATCACTCGCAGTCATGACAGGGAAGCAGCAGAGGGCAGAATTTACATCTGTGAATTGCAGAATCGGTAGGAGAAGTGGCAGTGCAGCTTGAGCAGGAAACAGCAATACTGACAAATCATCCCAGTCTGTATTTGTATAACCATCATTTAGAGAACAAAAGGCAGAGCTGGTATTTTATTGCCGCTGCTCACGGCACATTTGAGTGGAATAATTATCATTCTTAAATAAAAATAATCACAAGTCAAGAAAACCACAGACAGGGTAGAATAAAAGCTGCTATGTATGGTAGCATTTAATGTAAAATATGTGAAGACCACCAAGGAGAAACAATTGGAGATCTTATCGTTCTGCTCTTTCTGAAAAACACATTGCAAAACATAGAATCACATACATTAGCCAGTCTCCTACTGAAGCTAGGCTCAGGCCATAATTAGCACCAAATGTCAGCACAAAACAGAACCCAGCCTCGAGTGAGAGGGTTGTGCTGGAATAACAAACACAAGCAGGGATCCTGGAGCCCGCAAACCACGCGGGAAATTCGATGGAACGCGACAGAACATCCGGGTTTAATGACTGGAAGACCTCGATGTTAGTAGGTCCATTTAAACGCAACAAGAGAGACTGCTTCTTTAAAATGTATGTGCAATTTATAATGCGCTACATTTCACAGCCACGCCTCCGATTGTGGGCCCGATTCATGGAAAAGTTTGCATTTCTCCCACAATTGCCTTGCACCGAGAGAGACACTATGTGAGCCTGCGTGCAGAATAAAAAATGCACACCCCACGTATTCATGGAATTTACTGGAATTTACTGCGCAAACTAAAGAGCAGGTGGTTTCATGAAAACATGTTGTGTGGCGCAATTGTGGGCATGCGAGGGACTGCCTGCAGGCCGTCCCTCGTAACGCCCATTTTTTCGCATGTTCTTCCCCATTTTCCATCTTCTACCCCTTACCAGCCCTGTGCATGAGCCACGCCCATGCTCTCTGTGGTGTCTCGCACAAGCTGCTCAACGGCTTGCAGAGACGTGCTGAGCTGGCGCAAACTCAGCGCAAGTCCAGGGAAAGTCCTGCGCATTCAATTCCATGAATCAACTAACAGGATTTTGCACACACTTTGGCGCTCAAGTTACCTATTTCCGGTGCAAATAATTCCATGAATACGGCCCTTAGAGTGTTAGGTGCAAATGTATAGGTTAGAACTGATTTATCCCATGGGGGTGTTTTGAAGTAAATTCTCAAGACACCATAGGTAAGGTAACTTTTAAGTTACTTTATTTAGTTACAAATCAAGTCAAGTATATTACAAAGCAGGAGCCACCAGTGGCTACCACCCAGGCTACATCCTTCCAATTGGCTTGGGCAGGGCGGGCAACACCAGGGACAGCACATTCCACATGGGTTATACATTTTCTGTCATACGCTCACTTGACCTTGCACAGCATACTGACCAAGAATGTAAGCAGATAATATACACCTCCCTTCCTTTACGAACACACAAACGCCACCACATACGACACACACACACATATCGCACGACAAGTGTCCTCAAGATAGCTAAATCTGTGAATAGGAGAATAGAAGCTGCATAAATAAACACCAGACATGCAGGCAACCAGAGAAAGTAGCACTATACATGACCAAATGCCCTCAACGACTCACTGAGGAGGACGTATCACCCAGGATTTCAGACACATCCTCTGACCTTATGTAAGAGAAACAATCAACATTCTTCCTTTACACACGAAACAAACAGATATACGTCATAGATCCACTATTGCGCACACCACGGTGCATCCACAAAAGTTAACCATACATTCCATTAGCGCTTGCACACCTAAAGGCCTCCATAACTATTAGCAATACATTCCATTACATTTGGCACTTGGGGTACATCAAAAAAATAAAAACAAAATGTCCAATTTAAATCAAAATGTCCCATTTCGTCTGGCTTCCACACCTATGTCTATGCATCCACAACTATTCACCAGCACACCACATTGCATGCCATAACAATACCCATAACCTTACAGCCACAATGGAAATACATCCAACACACTACAGGGTATATTCCCTTACATATTAGTGGGTCACAGCAGTCCGCTTTACACCCCTCAGGCCCCCTCTTGGCATGCACAAACCTTTCAGAGGCATATCCTCACACTTTTATTGGCACTCCCCCTTTCGACTCATCACCATGCTAAGCACGGGCTAATGCTTCCAGTCGTCCTTCCTTGTGCCCCTGAGAATTGTCCTACACGCGGCCACGTGCTTCATCAAGAGTCTACGCAGATACGACCACATCACACCGGTGCTCATTGACCTTAACTGGCTCCCACTGCACGCACAAATCACCTTCAAGTCTTGCTGCATATTCTACAATAGATAGCACACCACCAGGACCCATGAAGACTTGAAAGCCGCGCTGCGAAAAGGAAAGTACCCGAAAACATGCCTTTTCTGCCTACGCCCCAGGACTATGGAACCTCCTCCCCATCAACATCAGACTTGCTCCTGTTCTCCTCAAATTCATAAAATAACTCAATACCCACCTCTTTAAGGAGTCTCTCCTCTACAACACATAGGCCATCAGTCGCCCCCCACACAACCAGTATTGCTCTACCACTCTCCTCTCCGCCACTCTATACAGCTGTACGCCTCATCTGTACCCCTCTGTATCCTACCCCCACTGTATATATGTTCTGTTGTTACCTCTGAAAAGTGCTCCATTATGCACCTGTACTGTTGTATACCTCTGCAAAGCGCTCTGCTATCTATCTATTGAAGTGGGAGAATGGAACAAAAGGCTCCCACCAATATCTCAAACGCCTGGCCTAGAGGATCGCGGCCCAGACAACCGCCACGAGAGGAGTTTGCCCATCTACCAAACGACCAGCCTGCGGCATGGATGAACTCGACTGAACCATTCAACAGTAAATGAACACATCGTTAGAGATGCCATGACGACCTAGCCAATGGTCAGCACACCCGTGCAAACATGCACACTGGACACTCCCACACCAATCCACACGAAGAACATATTCAGTGCTATGACGTAGGTGACGGACACACCCACTGACGCGCATCTTTATTATTTTTCACATAGGTTTTTCAAAAATGCAGAAACGCAAGACGCACAACGAACTCATCTAAAATGCTTGCTGATGCTTCTCCTACCCCATGCATTGCAATGAGAAATATAACGAAGACATGATACTGGGGATAAAGCAATATGGTAACATAACCTAAAGCGCCGTGCATCAAACATCCCCACCTATGCACCAGGCCCAAGTAGGCCGCAAGCAAGAGTCTCCATGAACATTGAACGAGCAAGAGTACAATTGCTGACCCTGCAGAATGAGCCCGGCGAGAGCAGACAGTCAAGGGCACAATGTTGCAAACTCGCATGCCACAAGCCAAAGCCAAGGTCACACCTGCAAACTAAGCCAGGCACACAGTGGAAAATGCAATATTAAATGTGCAGAATTCTGCCTCAACCACGGTCTCTCCTCACGTGACCAAGCCGAACCTGACAGGGTGCCAGGCCCAGGAGGAGGGAGGCGCCTGGATCCCACGTTTTGAGACACAGGCAGCAACAATTAAGCGACTCAATGGACATCTGCGGCGGTTGGAGTAGCCTGCCCTCCAGCATATGAACAAATCCTCGCATTGTCTGCACATACCCATAGTTATACATTGTTGCAAATGACAGGTGCACCGCGAGCCGGGAACAGCGATGGTCCCAGACTGGGGGGCTCGCGAGTGGATCAATCAGAACATGGGGCTCTTATCACTGACGCCATTAACATTAGCCAATCCTCAGGGGTCTTCATGTAACAATTTTCATGTATCTAATTGAAGGGACAACCCAAGTATACCACTTGACTGACCCTCAACCACTAACAACGTTCTCTATACATATGCTATACTAACCCTACCACTCGAGGAACCAATCCAGAGTGGCGATAGGTTTTTTGCTAACTTTCCCAGGTGACGCAAGTAGCGCGTCATACTAAGGTAAAAAGGGCCTGCGAGCCCCACGATTTGAGAGAGAGTGTCAGGACGGACGCGTACGATCCTTGACCCATCCCTGCCGTTTTGTTTAATAAACAGCAGAATCACCTTGCTTCTTACATGTGCCTCATACTCATTTTTGGGATACACGGGAGGAGTTGGGGCCTCCCTGCCCGGAGGTCTGCGGACGGCTCAGCCGACCCCGGGAGAATTTCCCCCCGACAAGTTGGAGGCACTGCTGAGATTTGTTTAAGGTCTGCTTTTATTTTATTTTTCCGAGTGCTCCCGTTGCGAGGAGTCCTGGCGGCGCGGCCCCCTCTGCCGCTGCCCCCTTTTGAGGACTACAGGACCATCGCGGAACTGCGAGAAGACCGGACGGCGCAATCTGGATATTGGCCTTCGTGAGCCGGTTAAGAAGTATCCTGCCCGCGGTTGGCGAGTGTCCAGACGTGGTCCAGACGAGGGGAGGTGGCGAACTTGGTGAGTATGCCACGCCGAACAAGCAATGTGAAATTGTGAGGGAGGGGGGAGGAATAGAATACGGGAGGCGGGAGATGTTACAAAGGTGCGCGGCGAAGGTTTGATAAATTAGTGTTGACGGTGAAGTGAATGGTAGCTGGACAAGTGTGAGAGCAGTCCGCTACGTTACGGAAGAGGAGGTGGCGGAGCACGAAAACATCACGTGCGGCTGCTCGTAGACACTGATTGGCCTAGGTCGCGACCACGTGTAAGGGTGTGTGTGTGTGTGCGGTTTCCTACGATTTGGTGATTATTGATCAATGAGTAGATGAGGATCCCTATTGATCGAGCAGGACCCTGTAGGCGGTAGCTAGCTGGTTGCCTAATACGGAAGATAATTGGCTGGTTAAGCCCTCCTGTCGAGGGGCGTATCACACGCGAGGCGACGCAGAATGCGCAGTCCGATTATATTGTTGATTACCTTATTCCAGGCGTGACAGGAAGACAGCTGTGGGGTTAACGGGGGTAGATTGCAAGCATATTTCGTACTTTTAAGAACGTGTAAAGAACTTACCAGTAGTTTTTGAAGAGATCGGTGACGTCACCAGTAGGGCTTTCATAGGATATCTCGAACACAAGGCATTTTTCTTTCGGAGAGTGGTGGGGAAGAGAATTATGGTAAGGGAGTGGAGACGGAGATAAACGGTAATGAGTTGATCGGGGGAGGGTGAAAAGGGGGACGTGGCTGCGCACGGAGAACGCCGGCCACGCCAAGTGAAGAAAGAGGAGGAGGGGTAAAAGAAAGTGGTACGGCTGTATAAGAACGTCACACGGGGCACGCAGCCGCAGGGGGCTATGTGCCCCTCGGCCGCAGGGGGCTGTAAAGGTGTTCGGTAAAGGAAGAAAAGAAAGAAAAGAGTATACAAATGCTATATTTTACTATTTTTCCTTAGCGGACAATCGCAAGTCCCCAAAATTACGGGGCCAGGTAAAGATCTAAGATTGTATAGTGTAAGGAAAGGAGATGTGTTATGTAGTGGCTGTCTGTGTAATGCTGTCTTGCTGTGAGCCTGTGATGTCACATGGAATGTTACTGTGTGGATGGTGGAGTGTTTATCTGAAGGTTCCATACTGAGGCAGTTAGAGCTCCCCTGCCTGGGTGATGGGGCCAGTGCTGTTATAGTCCATACTCTCATGTATTTATCCTTCATGTAACTGTGTCCTTAAGTTCCTGTAATAAACCTAAGAAGTAACACAAGAAAGTCTGGAAGTCACTTCATAACAATAACATTCCCTTATCAATAGGGGATTATGACATGTCCGTCCCGCTTTTATATTCTAGGGCCTCACCAGTAAACATACTGGGGAGAGACATAATGAGCAGGTTGAATATGACGATCTCCTTTACGGAGGACGGCATAATTTGCTCCACTCCAGGAATAAACATGCTCACTGCACGACAAATTATGCAAGCATACTGTGGACAGATAGTGATTAGGGCTGAGCCAGTAGATGGTGAACTGTTCCAGTACGGAACGGACATGGCATTTGCATGGATGCCAGGAATAGAAGGAAAGATTTGGAGGAGGCCAACAGCCTATTTGTTTAGACCAGAAACACCAGCCAATGAACCAGAAGGAAAGGTGATTTCAGTGAGCATAGAGAGCATTATAGCAACTGCTGATTATATCGCAGTACATGCCCAAGACAGAGAAGGAAGAGCATGGAGGGCAGTGATAGCCCTAGCAGAGGGGTGCAGGCTCACCCAGGTGTCAGACGAGGAGCTCTTCTCAGAAGAAAAGGAAGAAGGTGAAATGGTATTTATGATGAGTGTAGAAATATGGCTAAGAGTGACATACAAACAAGTGGCACAGAAAATTGCAATGGCACTTGAAGCACCCACATCCACCTCAGTTCCCTTCTTTGAGGAGGATATGGCAAAAGTACCAACATCATTATGGACTACTAGCACGTGGGGTGCATAAAGAGTATAGGGGGAGTAAGAATAAAATTGAAAAAAGGTGCAATACTCCCTAGAGTGAAGCAATACCCACTATCAAAAGAGGCAGATGAGGGCATGTATGAAACAATAACGGCCCTTATAAATAATGGCATATTGGTACCATCAGAATCACCATGTAACACAGCTGTATACCCAGTGTGCAAAGCTAAATGAGGGTCTTGGCGTTTCATCCAGGACCTCAGGCCCTTGAACAACATAGTGGAAGCAGAATACCCCATAGCAGCAAACCCAGCCACAATATTGTGTGGCATTCCAGCAGAGGCATCACGATTTACAGTGATTGACCTCAAAAATGCCTTTTTCTCAATACCCCTGCATACAGACTCACAAGATCTAACAAGCTTCACGTACAGAAACACAAAATGGAAACACACCAGGTTGCCACAAGGGTACTACGAGTCACCCTCAATTTTCAACAGAGTAATACAGATGGACTTGGGTAACATTGAAGTGGAAAGCACAGTGTTGCAGTATGTTGATGACATAATAATTTGCAGCACAAGCGAAAAAAGATGCAGAGACGACTCATTGAAGATGCTGACAATATTGGCTGAAAAGGGTTACAAGGTAGACAAAGAAAAGTTACAGTACTGTCAGGAACAGGTACTATACATTGGTCAGCTCATATCCCAATACGGAAGAAAGATTGCACCACAAAGAGCACAGGCCATATCAAAAACGCTGTTGCCCCAAACAGTGAGGGAACTGCAGCAGGGACTGTGCAACTACTGTAGAGCATGGGTGTTTGATTACAGATCATACATAGGACCCCTACTTGAGGCCTTAAAAGAAGCTAACAAAGGGGAGAAAAAATTGGGGTGGACAATGGGAATGAAAGAGGCCTTTGATGAACTGAAAGATGCAATATCAACTGCTCCGGTACTGGCCACCCCAGATTATGAACGACAATTCTTTATATTTTCACATTGCGACTCAGCAGTAATGAAAGCAGTGTTGGCTCAAAAAACAAGCATGGGTTACAAACCAGTAGCGTTTTACAGTGGTCACTTGGATCCTGTGATGTTAGGACATTTCCTTTGCGAACAAGGTCTCGCCGCAGCTGCCTTTGCGGTAGAGAAAGCATCATCAATTACAATGGGGTGCCCAACCACACTATTCGTGGAACATGCACTATTTGCAATATTGAACAAGCCTAAGTCCACACTAACCACGCAGAGGGCGTCAAGTTATGAGATCATCTTATCTAGACCAGAATTATCAATTGTTAGATGCAGCACAGTTAATCCTGCAAGGTTTATAGCGGAAGTAATTGAGGAAGGAGACTATGCACATGATTGTACACAGACTACCGAAATGTACTCATGTACTAGAAAAGTTGAAGAGAACGCACTAGATGGAGGAGAGCTCTTGTTCATTGATGGGTCATCAACAATAGACCAAAGTGATGGGATAAGGAGAACTGGGGCAGCAGTGGTAAAAATGACAGAGGAACCGGTGTGTGTGGCGGTGAAATGCGTACAATTACCACAACATTACTCTGCTCAAGCAGCAGAATTGGTTGCACTGATCTTGGCGTTAAAGGAAAGCTTTGACAAAAGAGTGACTATATATTCTGACAGCACATATGTCACGTCTACTGTACACTCAGGATTGTCCAAATGGAGGAGAAGAGGGTTTAGGAGAGCTGACGGCACCCCAGTGCAACATGCTCTCTTATTAGCTGAACTAATTGAAGTAATAAATGACCCCCAAGAATTAGCTTTGGTCAAATGTACCGCACACACTAATGGAGAAGATCATATCTCAAAAGGAAATGCAGCAGCAGACGCACATGCGAAGTATGCTGCATATTTTGGTGAGATATGGAAGCCCCAGAGTCAGAGAGAGGGAGGGGGATAGCTAAAGAGATGTTGATAAGAGAAGGGTACACCCATCTCCCAGCCACACAGATAATGGAGTTACAAGCGGCTGCACCAATGGCAGAAAAAGAAATATGGGTAAAAAGAGGATGGGCAATGTCACCAACTGACGCACTATGGCGCCAGGGTAACACTGGAAAGATGGTAATGCCAGTGGCACGATTGAACACCGCCCTGAGCCAACTCCACCACCCAGCCCACACAGGCAAGGAAGTTATTGCAGCACGTATTAGGGAAGATTGGTTCTGTCCCGAGTTAAATTCCCATGTGACAAATTTTATCAGCAATTGTCTCACATGTCAACAGTTTACGGCCGGTCACACGCTGAAAGTGATAAAAGGTATTATACCCCGGCCAGAGGGACCCTTCCTGCACATCCATATTGACTATGTTGATATGATCAACGTATGTCAAGGAAATAGGTATATGATTGTAGTAGTATGCCCATTCTCCAGGTGGATTGAGGCAGGACCCTGCTCACATCCAGATGCATTTAGAGCAGCTAAATTTCTAGTAAGGGAGGTTTTCCCCAGACGGGGAGTGTGCGAGGTACTGCGGTCGGATAATGGCCAGCATTTCGCTAATGAAATGTTCCAACACATCACATCCTTACTGAACATCAAGCATAAATTTGCATGTGCATATCACCCACAGGCCAACGGTATATGCGAACACCTGAATAGCCTACTGAAGGAGGCAATTGCAAAGATACAGCAAACAACAAAGAAGAGTTGGTTGTATTGCCTTCCACTAGCTCTATTTGAGCTGAGGAATAGACCAGGCGCCTTCCTCTAACGCCAACATCAAGGGCATTCACAGACTATGAAAACACTGCAACTGTTCTTGGGGATGAAATGTAAAAATATGTGTCTTCTTTGATTTCTAGTGTAGTGTTTGTGTCTCAACAGCTCGAGCGCATGCGGGGCGGGTCTAAGAGTGATCAACAAGAAGATGCAGATAAAGAATTGGAAAAGGAAAAACTGTGCAAAATTACTAAAGGTGACCACGTGCTACTCCGCAATTTCAATAGAAAGTGGAACAGCCCACGCTTCACTGGCCCCCACCTGGTAGAGGAGGTATCTACGAGAGCAGTAAAGTTGCAGGACAAACGTGCTTGGAATCACCTACACGACGTAAAGATCTGCAAACTCCAGACCCGCCCTAGTGTCACTGACAGGGCCATTGGAAGAACAGCAACAGCGTCACCCACGGAGGAAGAGACTTCTACCACAGCTGACGACCTAAGTGTCTCCATACCCCGCCACCCCCCCAGATTCCCCAGAGACAACTACTGAAATAGAAACTGGTAATTCCCATACCGCCCACCCCATGGTCACACGATCAAAGAGTAAAGAGACTTCCGCCAGTTGAGCCCCAAACCCTCTGCCCATCGACCCCCTACCCACTACAGTAACCACCCAATTGAAGGACATTGTCTTGCACATATACACATGTAAACACTCGAATGTTCTCTTTTTTCTTTCTCGCACATGCATGTACCGCATATTATTGTATTGCTAAGAAAACAGATAACTAACAAAGTTCATTGCCCAGGAGTAGATGCTACCCTCAGACGATAACTACCCTGAAGAGCTATCACACCAATTTGTCTATCACATAAAAAGGCCAAAGTACCTGAAAAGAAGGAGGGTACGTGTCTACTACACAGCATTTATCTTGGCCATAGAACAATCGATGCCCCATCTTCACCAACACTTGCCTGCCCTAAGAGACAGATCGCTTAGATTGGCGTGGGAACAGCTCTTCGCCTGGGCACTGAACGACTACTTGATAGGGAGAGCTTGAAAACAACAACTAACACTAATAACAAGCATATTGAGAATTTTCAGGCGGGCAACTTTAACGTCGCAAGAATAAGCTGCCGGACTGCAGCAAGGTAAGAGCAAAATGCCGGTGAGACTAGCCTCTGTAATAAAGATGATAGGAATTTTGATGATCACCAGGTTTTTGGCTGCCTCTGTATGGCAGAAAAGTTATCCTATCAATATTTTGGCTGTACCCAAACCTAATATACCCCCACCCACGGCTGCAACAGGTGTTACGTCAGGTGGTACTAGCAAGATTCCACATAAAGGAAATAGAGTTAAACGCAGCACATACTCAGATAATAAAGGTATTGACAACTACATAACAGATTCAGCACACGTCTCGAACAACATGTGGTACTAACACATGACCCAAGTAGGTAAGCAGACAACAGAAGACAGCTGCTACGTCTGCTCATTGATCCCATACGCTATGAGCGCTTCTCGAACGTTCGTTGCCACGGAAATAGATGAAAAGACAGCACGATGTATAGTATACTTGGCACTGTTCCAAACGAAAGGGAGATTTCAGGGGACGGTGGTGAACCTGGTATGGAAAACGTGTGACACATATCCATACGAAAACAACTTCCTCAAGACTTATTTGAGTTACCACAAGACCAGTTTTCATGCTGAAGCATTCAGATACATGACAAGTGGCCCTGAAAAGGGAGAAACAAAGAAAGTAACACTACAATACCTACCATGTGACTGGTACGCCACTGAAGTTCCTGGTAAACAAGGATGTTGGGAAAGACCACTGGTAAAAATAACAGGGAAGGTGTACATGGACAACAAATGGGACATAGGAGTGGTTGGCAGCAACATGGTAACAAGAGAAAATATTACAACTATTAATGAACACAATGACAGATGTTGGACGATTTGGGTCAAGTACGTACCCAAGCTAACGTGGATAGAGAAGGATGAAGACCCAATAACCATACTGCCGCTGTCTGCACCTAAGGTATGCTACCAACATAGAGGAGAAGTGGACGTGGGATACAACACCAACTGTGCAAGCGTGATGGAGTTACCTGAGGGGGGAGCAGGAACAGCAGTATTAATGGACCATTACTGGGCCTGCGGAGACAAGGCATACCACACACTGCCCCCTCTGTGGAATGGTATATGCACAATGGTACACGTTAATGTACCATCACTAGTGGTGCCCCAGAAACATGTGAACGTGGCGAACTTCCCTAAAATGGATGAAGGAAACAAGAGGAAGAAGAGATCTGTAAAACCTCAGAAGGGGCCAGAGAACGAAGACATTAACAACAACAATGTCCTGAATAGAAAGAAAAGACAAGGAGGACCTCTGACAGGAAATTACCTATGGGGAAGGTCAGAAACAGCACTCACTTCAATCCCACCAGAACACAGACTATTCAGCAGAGCAGCAATGTTCTTCTCCTCAATAATACATCCGGGACTACAAGCTTACGCAAACGCAAAATGGCTCCAGATAACTAGATGGGAGCTAATGATGACAATTAATTCTACAGTAAATGGATTCAATGCAATAAAAGAGGAACTGCGAGCAGTGAGGATGGTAGCACTACAGAACAGATATGTATTGGATCTCCTTACAGCAACGGAAGGAGGATTTGCGCAAAGATAGGACAATCATGCTGCACATTCATTCCTGCTAACGATGCTGACAATGGTACACTGACAGAAGCAGTATCACAACTGGCCCAGATGCACTCCAAAATGATGGAAGAAAGTAAAGGAGTGAAGAAGGATGACAGCTGGTTTTCACTTTTATGGTCATGGATGCCATCTTGGCTGTCGGACGGACTGAAGATTATAGTTGGATGCATAATACTGGCTGGAGCTGCACTGATCATAATAAGATTTTGGAAGGCCCGGAAGGCACGCACCACAGACAAAATGATCGAAATGGTTGGTATGCACCCCTTGATGCCGGCAGATGATGGCCAGCACACAGGCACAATAATAAAAGAGAGAGAAAAACTACGCAAACAGATCATCACCAACCACCTGGACCCACCATCTGTGAAGCTCGAAAACCCAAGAAACCCAAGGAGCTACATAGGGAAATGGGTATACTGCACACCTAGAGGAACCTGTGTATATATGTATTGGTCATTTGAAGACCATGTCAACCACTATAGACATATGGGAGGAGTAACTAAAATATGGAGAGTAAGAGCAGATAAGGAAAAAGATATGTTTGTGGTCGACAAGTTGACCAGAGGGGGGATTGAAGTGGGAGAATGGAACAAAAGGCTCCCACCAATCCCCTCACACCCCTGGCCTAGAGGATCGCGGCCCAGACACCCGCCACGAGAGGAGTTTGCCCATCTACCAGACGATCAAATACCCTGGTACAGGAACATACGGATGTGCCCACCAGCCTGCCCACCAGCCTGCCCTGCCCATGCCGACACCTGCGGCATGGATGAACTCGACTGAACCATTCAACAGTAAATGAACACATCGTTAGAGATGCCATGACGACCTAGCCAACGGTCAGCACACCCGTGCAAACATGCACACTGGACACTCCCACACCAATCCACACAAAGAACATATTCAGTGCTATGACGTAGGTGACGGACACACCCACTGACGCGCATCTTTATTATTTTTCACATAGGTTTTTCAAAAATGCAGAAACGCAAGACGCATAACGAACTCATCTAAAATGCTTGCTGACGCTTCTCCTACCCCATGCATTGCAATGAGAAATATAACGAAGACATGATACTGGGGATAAAGCAATATGGTACCATAACCTAAAGCACCGTGCATCAAACATCCCCACCTATGCACCAGGCCCAAGTAGGCCGTAAGCAAGAGCCTCCATGAACATTGAACGAGCAAGAGTACAATTGCTGACCCTGCAGAATGAGCCCGGCGAGAGCAGACAGTCAAGGGCACAATGTTGCAAACTCACATGCCATAAGCCGAAGCCAAGGTCACACCTGCAAACTAAGCCAGGCACACAGTGGAAAATGCAATATTAAATGTGCAGAATTCTGCCTCAACCACGGTCTCTCCTCACGTGACCAAGCCGAACCTGACAGGGTGCCAGGCCCAGGAGGAGGGAGGCGCCTGGATCCCACGTTTTGAGACACAGGCAGCAACAATTAAGCGACTCAATGGACATCTGCGGCGGTGGGAGTAGTCTGCCCTCCAGCATATGAACAAATCCTCGCATTGTCTGCACATACCCATAGTTATACATTGTTGCAAATGACAGGTGCACCGCGAGCCGGGAACAGCGATGGTCCCAGACTGGGGGGCTCGCGAGTGGACCAATCAGAACATGGGTCTCTTATCACTGACGCCATTAACATTAGCCAATCCTCAGGGGTCTTCATGTAACAATTTTCATGTATCTTTTTGAAGGGACAACCCAAGTATACCACCTGACTGACCCTCAACCACTAACACCGTTCTCTATACGTATGCTATACTAACCCTACCACTCGAGGAACCAATCCAGAGTGGCGATAGGTTTTTTGCTAACTTTCCCAGGTGACGCAAGTAGCGCGTCATACTAAGGTAAAAAGGGCCTGCGAGCCCCACGATTTGAGAGAGAGTGTCAGGACGGACGCGTACGATCCTTGACCCATCCCTGCCGTTTTGTTTAATAAACAGCAGAATCACCTTGCTTCTTGCGTGTGCCTCATACTCATTTTTGGGATACACGGGAGGAGTTGGGGCCTCCCTGCCCGGAGGTCTGCGGACGGCCCAGCCGACCCCAGGAGAATTTCCCCCCGACACTATATTGTTGCATACCTCTGTAAAGCGCTCTGTTGTCTTTCGAAGCTAGGTCCATGCTCAATAAAAAATATAATTGTAATAATGCTTCAAAGGAAGCGATGACTGCAGAAAAGGGATGCCCTACCGGAAGGACAATGACTGGAGTGAGTATCTTTGATCTCAGGCAGAAAGAGAGGGAAGAGTATAGTGTACCCCAGGGGAAGAGTTACATCCAGGAGAGGGGTTACACCATCTTGCAAATACTGTCCTGAGCCCCTCTTAACTTCCTTCAAACAAGGCATCCTGTGATCTGACAACAGGAGGCAAAAACGCTTGTTACAACAACTCAGATTTGCACCTTCCAGAAGGCTTTAAATGGACCAATCCACTGTTGCAAAATGACTACATTAAAGGTGAGACTGCCTTTCCCCCATAGTTGACTCATCTTTGGGCACAAGAAGAAGAAATTGTTTGGGGTACAGTCTGCCCAAAGTCCTCAGCCATTGAGGTGAATCTAAAGCTTTCCAAGGAAGGAGCAGGAGCTTCCCCATACCACCTCAGGGAAACATTTGGAGTGACCTGCTGTAGGGCATGGCCTGCCTGATGCCTAGACTTTGGTACCCAGGACCCTGCTAACTGGAGGTGACATTGCTACATGTGCTCTATTGCAACCTTCCTGGCTGGGAAGAGCAGAATAAAGATCAATGACATACTCCTAGACCCTGGATAGGGTTGCACAGAAACCCAGGATCAAAGGAACAGCTTTGAGATCTGTTTCATGTCTGAAACTGCTTTTGTCTAACTTGACCGTTTTCGAGCCATGTTGAGTTGCCGCAAGACACACAAAGGTGCCTTTGACATTCTACGCTTTTCTAAATGCATCCATTTGTTTTTTAGCTGTCGACTCTACCTCTCTTGCCTGTTCACCAGCACCTTCAAACCAATTGTTTCTGTCAAACGGAACCTCGTTGCTGGACCCAATTGAGTCAACTTCACCATTTGAATGCTGACTTGACCTTTTGGGAAGCACCTGACTTGACAGTCTCAAAGCCGACTCAACCTATTGTGAAGCAGTCAACTCGACCATCTCTACCCCAACGTAACATGCTGGAAAGCCACCAGAAGCTGGGTTCAGTGCTGTCAAGCCAAAATAACAAGGTTGAAAGGTATCTGTAGTGGTTTTGTCCCCTTGCCCTGGTGTTAAGTGCTCAAGTGACATATAATACCCCACTCTTTACCCTTTTAAAACTTGAAAATTGCTGCAAAGACAATTGCCTGCATGTACCTGTCTTTATAACCACAGTGCCCCTTTCCTCCTAAAAGTCTTCATATTCTGTGTATACCTTTACAGCGGTGGGTTGTTATTGTTTTAATAGTGTGTTTTATTATAAGTTCAGTTAAAGACTCCTATTTTTAGTTTTGGCTATTAGGTGGCGCTGAAAACGCTACCTTTAAGCTGAAACTATTGTCATTAAAATAAGAGCTTTAACGTAGGGCCTTTGAATGAGGGTCTGTAATGCTTTTCAATGCAGATGAAATATGAGGATGGATTTGTGTTGTTTGGCTGTGTGTCCCACCTATTCAACACCCATCTCTAAGTCAAATCTATATGATTTTCTGCCCATTTCCACCCATCTAATCCAAAAACCACACCCCTTTTTCACTCTTTACCTGAATTTGCATTGTGTACTGTATTTGGTGGCCATTTGTACTTCCACAATGTGGGGTGTCATATGTTAGTAAAAAGGTTATTTTACTGGATTGATGCTTTGAAAAATATTTAATACAGCTTTTAAGTTATATTGCATATTTTAATGTATTGTGTATTACAAATAAACAAGTTACTGTTATAGTTATGTGTTGGTTTTAAAATGTCTCAAAAAATGTCCATTTACTAATTTGTGGGTGTTGCTCTAGTGTTTGGTGATGTTGTAGTACTGAATGGCTGTGCAGTTAGTGATGTCATTGGCTCTGCAGTATATACTTTGTTTTGGCAACGTAGCCATTTTGTTTCTACTTTTGTTTCCACAACACTTACCATGGCACCTATCATTATGTGCTCCAAAACTCTCTCACAGATATATTCCACAGCACCTGATCTGCATTTGAAAGAGGCTGCATCCATTGTGTGGGGAGGCATCTGGAGAAAGGTAATAGGGAGTCGTGCAAGAGGCAGCTGGGCTGCAGGTACAGAGGAGCTGGGGCTCCTTGGTGTTCGACCCACCCGCAGTGCCGGAAATCACACCTTGTGTCCAACAAAATGAATGTGTTGTTTAAAATGTGTATACGATCATCCAGGCTATTCTTGTTAACCTCGATTGAGATGAACTGATACGAATGCCATTATTTACCTGCAATACAGACTTTCCAGTCCCCTGCATAAGAAAGTAAATGTGCGCTCTTGTCAACAGAAGCTGCAGCGCCGGCCATCAGGCCTACTGTGGAAACTAACACAGGAGCGTGACAATAAGCTACAGCGGACATCCTACTGACCCTGCCCAAAGGCAGGAAGCAGGGCCCACGGGTGTGCAACCCCTGCATCGTCCTTGGACCCTGGTGCCCTAGGCATGACAGCAGAAATTCCTAATTTGTGAGGCATAATAAAAAGAACAAGTAGCTAAATTTGGGATCTTACTTTCAGTGCCCTAATTGGCATCATAAAAGGAGGGTGATTTTCCCTAGAGCAAGTATATATATACACAAATGCCCCAAACCCACCTCCCGCCCCCTCTTCTGGCAGCCAAAGGTTTTGTATTTTAAGTTTGTCTGCATTATTTTAAGCTTAGCCATGGTGGAATAGTTATGTAAATGAAGCACATAATTGCTGCTTGCACTCTTTCGAATGTGCACGTACTTGACATTTCAAAAAGCATATAAGAGCACAAAAGATAATTACCGAAACCCAATGTCCCCTTAATCTGCTGCGACTTGTTTGCATTCGATGATGGGCCAGGTGAACACATATCGCATAGTAACTTAAGGGAAATTCAAGACTGCTGTTGGTAATACTTCTTTTTACCTCCTGTGGCTGCTGACATGTGATGTTTTTAACAGCCTCTGACCTGGTAAGAGTTGATTCCAGTAGCATTTTAGAACTGGTCTTTGATGGGTGAAGGTTTCTACTGACTCCAGTTTATGTTTTGATTAATCAGTTTCATTTCCCTTTCTTTTTCCTCTGAGCACAAGATGTCCAATGATGAAAACCCCACCTTCTGGAACTGGAACCACTAAAGGAAAGTGTAACCAGCCAGCTTGAGTGGCAGTTGGGTTTTTCCATGTTTTCTTTTATAGGCTTGATAATTATTAGATTCTTCAAGAATGAAAAGTAGGGGAGAAATAGATGTGCAGGGGAAGATAGAATTCGGACAGCATTTACAAAACAAACATTTTTTCTGTCTAAAAATGAGTTTATTTTTGTAATTGAGCCCCATTTAGTCCTACTCTTTGTGTTGTCATTTGCTTTCATTCGGCACCAGGACACCCTTAGACTGATCACTTACCTTGATTAGTGGCCTTTGATTAGCTTGTGACAGAGGAAAGATGTCACTCCTAGTAAAAATGCCTGTCCTTCTCACCCGTCCAGATAAGCATGGATGTGAGTTTGTCTACTCCCCACTCCCATGCTTTTAGTTCTGGAGGCGTGTCGAGTCGGCTTGTGTCCCTGATGGCAGGTGGAGTGCGTGTGTATAAAACAGTCTGCACGTGCCCTCGATAGAAGGTCTGTGTGTGTAAATAGCATGGTAAAAAGTCTGATGGGACATTCTGTAGCAGGGTGTTATACTTCTAATAAGGTGCTGTGTCAGCACAGAAGGCCAAACTGAGTTTTCAGCGACATCCAAAGGCAGTCTAGAGTGCAAGAAACATGGTAGGAGTTTGCATTGTGCTACTGACTGCATTGCTCTGTGTGCAAAACATAGGGTAAAGGAATTGGGCCTCAATGTGTGTGCTTTGAGAAAAAAAATACATTGTTCAAGTCTGCAAGGGCACTCAACAACAGCGTACTGTCTGCAGTAAATATGATAAGAATCTGCAGTGACACTCACTGGCACTGCTGCTCTATGTGTGCAGTTGTCTTGGTTAAGAATCTACAGAGAACTTTTATGATGGTGATACTGAGCAAGCAACATAATTAGTAGAAGTCTGGAGGGACCCTATTGATGGAATTGTGCAGGAGACATGGTACTGTATTATTGGGCAAAAATGAGACAAGTACATTCCAGAGTGGCTGTGCTGCACTTTTGGGAACAGTCACGCAATAATATTTTTACAGTGGTATTATGGTTTATTGGTCAAAGTCATATCATTGCTTTTTTACTGTGTCAGTACTGCATTATTGGTCAAAGTCACACAATTACTTTCTTACAGTGTCAGTACTGTGTTATTGGGCAAAGTCATCACAACTGTATCATAACAGTGGCAATACTGCAATATTAGGCACATCCATAATGAGTGTGTTCTCGTAGTGGCAATGTTGGTATTGTTGGGCATAGCCAACATGAGTGTCTTCTTACAGTGGTACTAATGCATGAATTGGACAGCCAGCATTGTAATGTCTTCTCACTGTGGCAATAAAGTATTATTAGGCGTAGAAAATGTGTATTCTCACAGAGGCACTAGTGCATGTATTTGCACAGATAGTATGACTATGTCATCTCACAGCAGGATCGGACTGGGGCATAAAATTGTCTCGGGCACCAATGAATAAGTGGCCCACAGTTGCAAATGGCTATTCATTCCTTTTGTGACACTGTTTGAATTGTAACCAAGGGGGATATTTCTGATAAAATGTGATGCAAATTGTGCATTTTAAAGAATATTTATTCAGCAACACTGGTCAAAACGACTAGCCTCATAGTGAAGTAACTCATCAAACTGGCCCACATTGACCAAAGAAACTGGCCCACTTTGACCAAAAAAACTGGCCCACACCAGCATTTTGCATTTTTGGTTTGGCCATGGACCTATTGGCTTATCGGCCAGTCCGAGCCTGTCTCACAGTTGCAATACTTGCATTATTGGGCACAGCCAGCATCAGTTTGTTCTTACAGTGTCCATAATGGCTTATATGTCAGGCTTATATTGAGGGCACAAGTGTAGTGAAGTTTGTTTTACAGTGACAATTCTGGCATGTAGTGTGGGCAAATATATCATAGAAACGTGTTGGAAAATATTCCTGCGTCCTGTTGGAAACCTGGCATCTATTGGATTTTTTCAAGTGTTACCCTATAGAACCAATTATACATTCAGCTGCTTTTTAGTCCGGTTTCTCAAAAAGTGAGCTGTAAAATGCACAATCTTAACCCATTATTTTTAAAATTTGCATGGGTGAAAACCCACACCAACTCCTCTCAGTGGTTTAGTAGCTCATTACTTACAAATATGTATTACCCACTATAGATTTTTTTTTTCAACCATCACTGATCATTATAGTCCTATGTGAAGTTCCTTAACCATATTTGTTCCAATCAGTAGCTTTGTAAGAAGCAAGCCGGGTGCTGCGCAGTGATTTCATATTGGGCTATTTTGGTCTATTTCTTTGTGGACTGTTGGGCTACTCTGGGGCTACCTTTGATGGCAGGTCTGTTTTTTGTCCTCCTGTGGCTATCTTTCTACACCCACCTAAACCCCACACCACTCTCTCTACCCCCAAACCTACTCTCTCTACCCCCCTAGCCACCTCCATTACATGTACTGGTTGGGTTTTGTTTGGGCTACTTTGGGCTACTTTTGACAAGTCGTTCTGAGGCGGATTTTCTTCATGCTTTTTACCCCAACTAACTACCATACCCCACCTCACCCCCACTCTCTCTAACCCCACCCACTCACCCAACCCTACACACACTACCCTCACCCTACCCCCTCCATCTCTACCACATTCCACCCAATCCTCACTCTCTCTACCCCCACCCACCGACCCTAGACCCCACTCTCTCTACCGATACCCATTCACCCAACCTCTCACTCACTCTACCCCCACCCACCCTACCCCCACTCTCTCTGCCCCCTCCCACCAACCTTACCTCCATTCTCTTTATCCCGCCCACACTACCTCCACTCTCTCTACACCCACCTACCCTATCTCCACTCTCTTTATCTACACCCACCCACCCTACCTCCACTCTCTCTATCCCCACCCACCCACCCTACCTCCACTCTATCTATCCCCACCCACCCACCCTACCTCCACTCTCTCTATATTCACCCACCCACCCTACCTCCACTCTCTCTATCCCCACCCACCCTACCTCCACTCTCTCTATCCCATACAGCCTACCCCCACTCTATCTAATCCTACCCACCCTACCCCCATTTGCTCTACCCCCACCCACCCTACCTTGACTCTCCCTACCCCTACCCAGCCACCCTACCTCCACTCTCTCTACCCCCACCCAACCTCCTCTATCTCTAGCCCCACTTACCCACCCTACCGCCACTCTCTCTACCCCCACCCATCCACACTACCCTCGCTCTCTACGCCCACCATATCACCACTCTCTAGCCCCATCCACCATACTTTCACTTTCAATCCCCACCCACCTTACCCCCACACTCTATTTCCCCAACCACCCACTGCCCCTACCCTCACTCTCGCTACCCTCACCCACCCTACCCCGACTCTCTCTAGCCTCACCCACCCTACCCACTCTCTCTAACTCTTATCCTTTCATTCTCAACCTTTCCCGCTCATATTTCCTCTTGCTCATCATCAATGGCATCCTCTCTCAATCGATTGCCCATTGCTCTATTCTCCTTCCTTCTCATTCTCTTGTACACCTTCGCCCCTTATTGCATCCTCCTTTGAATCTTTGCAATCTCCTCCTTGCATCCCGGTGCCTATAAATTCAAATGCAAACAACAGCAGTAAACGCCAAAAATATTGGCATTGCAAATGCTTGTTTTCATTAAACCATGATAGGACATATTTTGTATTTTGACATGTTAGTTAAGATTTTCATAAATGTGAATAATCTTCCTGACCTGTGTCAACCCCAGAACATTTTGCTTGGACTTGGTGATTATTTTTCCTTGTCCCTAGTCTTTTACTCTTTTCATGGGTGACCTTTTTATGTCTTGCCATAGTGTGTATATGGATTTATAGTTCCCTATAACCTTTGGGCTGAGGCTGGATTGCCCCTTTGGGCTTTTCTTTGTAATTTTTCTTATTACCTCTTATTTTATTTATTGGAATTCTTGTTTGTTTAGTGCGCCACATGCCCGCAGGCCTCAGCGTGCACACACAAAAAACAAAAACAAGGAGACGAGACAAAGTCAACATGCACAGGAGAAGGTGGGTCATGTGGTCAGGGAAGATTCAGCTAGAGTGGCACAGACAGACTAATCCGGGGATTGATTCAAAAGCATAGCTTTTCGTCCCTTTTTGAAAACCAAGGTAGAAGCAATAGACAGAAGGTTCAAGGGGAGGGAATTCCATGCAGTCGGGCCACGCACATCAAAGCTCAGTCCACCCGCCGTCACCAATCTAAACCTTCTCAGATCTGAGAGAGCGAGTAGGAAGATACCGCTTGATACGAACTGAGAGATATTTGGGAGAAGTATCTAACAGACACTTATGAGTCAGAGTAAGGATCTTATGAGTGACTCAGTGTTTAACCGGCAGCCAGTGCAGTTTTTGCCTTGCTTGTGTAATGTGTGCGCGTTTAGCCAAGCCTGTAATGGCGCACACTGCGCCATTCTGGGTGACTTGAAGAGAAGACAGGGCAGACTGAGTACAGTCACTCTAAAGGCTATTACAGTAATCAAGTCTTGAATTTATGAGGACCGTGTCTAGGATGGCTACATTTTCTGTTGACACATATGGTCGGATTTTGCTCAGTAACTTATTGATGAGGCCACAAGAATTATGTATCTGAGCAACATGATACCTCATGGTTTGTTCAGAATCAAATGTGACGCCCAGAGTTTTGACTTTCTTAGCCACCAGAATAACGGTGTTCAAAATGGTGAAGCTGAGGTACTCCACAGGGAGAGTTTTATATTTGGGAGAAGACGCCACGATAAGCATCTCTGTTTTAGTGCCTTTAAGGGCCAACGAGTTAACGGCTGTCCACTAGTGGATACATCTTATTCAATCTGACAGAGTCAGTGGCATAGTGTTCTGAAAGTCTAATGACAACCTGAGTGTCATTCGCATAATTTGCATACTGGACACCCAGGTTGTCCAACAGTACCAAAAAAGGAAGAATATAAACATTGAATAGAGATGGGGGATACAAGAGCCCTGAGAGAGCCCACAGGTGATGAAAGAGGTAATGGAGTGGGAATCCTTGTTGACAACTGTAGCCTGTCATGGCCCAAGAAAAGAGGAGATCCATGAGGCAGCTAAGCTGGAACAACCCACCACAGATTGGAGCCGATCAACTAGAAGGGCGTGGTCCACCAAAATCGAACGCTGATGAAAGATTGAGAAGCATCAAAATGGCGTAGTGGCCTTAATCCACTATGTTCAGGAGATTAGCTTTAAATTTGAGAAGGGCCATCTCTGGACCGTGGCAGGCTCTAAGGCCGGACTGATGAGTGCCCAGGACATTGTTCTGCTTGAGAACGTCCTGGAATTATACATATGCCACTTTGTACAGAATTTTTAAGATAAATGTGACATTGGCGATAGGGCGATAACTATCTGTCGCAAAGGGGTCCAAAGTCCCCTTTTTAAGAAGGTGAGAGTTCCATGCATCCTTGAGGAGACAGGGAGCAACACCTTTTAAAAAAATAAATTGACAAGTTTTGTGATCCAAGGACACAATATGTTGAAGCATTTAATAAAGAGACTGGATGGACAGACATCTCCCTCACACAAGCTTGGTTTCACTTGCGTGACCAAATGAGCGATAAAAAGTGTTCAGTGCAGGGAGAAAATGGGTTGTGTGGCAATGGGCCCGGGGAGCGATTCACCACAACCTTGGAGTGCTTTGCTGGAGTTAAGGGAATTCCTTAGCACGAGGGTGGCATTTTGATGCACAGCAACCTTCTTAATAAAGGTGCTTTGAATCGATTGACACCAGTCGTTGATTTTGATAGGTCTAGGCACCTGAAAAGGATTTCTTTTAAATTCGTTGAGTATCACAAGGAGCTCCTTTGAGCTGGATTGGCTGTGCTAATTCTATCATTGTAGGTTGCAGATTTGGCTTTTATAATAGCTGTCTTGTTTTGAAGAATCAGGTTTTTGTAGCTGGCCAAGGTAGTGGGGGAGGGTTTAGAGTGCCAGAGTCGTTCAGCCGACCCTTTTTCCTGTCTGAGTAGGAGGATGCTATCATTAAACCTGTTTTTCTTGCCAGTTTCACTTTTAGCTAGGCAGCATCTAATGGGTGCGAGCATATTAATGGCATCTTCAAGTGTAGAAAGGAGATGGCTAGCCAGGTCATCTGCCTTCTCAAAATGATCTGATGATCCCAGACGAGGAGTAAGAATGGAGGAAAGTTTTAAAGGTGAAGCATTCTTCCAGTTCCTAGACTGGATCGTTAGTTTAGGGTTAGTGTCAAGCCTACCCAGTGGCTTGGGCATGTTCACGTTGAAACAAATGAGGTGATGATCTGACCAAAAGCACAGGGATATTGTCAAATCAATAACGGACAAAGCGTGAGATAGAAACCAGTCAGCAGAGTGTGTAGGGCCAGAAGAATGTTGAGTGTAACCAGTATCTCTGAGGGCTCTAATGAGGCCGCAGAGATCAGCATCAGCATCAGTAATGAGGCCGTAGAAGAGTCAGACGGCATATCAGCCCAATAATTAAAATCACTAAGAACCAACAATGGGGTGTTGCTCCTGGTCAACCCATTTTAGATAGAACTAAACTGCTCTTCAAAGAGGGGTAGTACCCTAGGAGGACGATAATTGGAGATAATGGTGACAGAAGTATTTTCAGAAACCTTGAGTTTAACAATAAAGCATTCAAAGTCGTCAAGAGCCTCATGTTGCACATGGTGACAGTAAAGGGTATTTCTGACTAAAAGAGCCACTCCACCCCCAGGCCTAACCTCACGATCAACATGAAACAGGGGGTAACCTTCTGGGATGCGAAGAATGGCATCCGAAGAAATGGCACTGTTCAGCAAGATTCCGTCATTGCCAAAAAATCTAGGGAGGAAGCCCTAATAAGATTGTCTACTTCCACTCCATGAGCGAGTAAAGAGCACGTATTCAAGAGTCAAAACTTTAGCGAGGACACAGGAGAAAGTTTCATGGCAATAACAATATTGCCAGTGGATACAAAAGGAATGGACGGAGAAGAAATGCTGGAGTTAGGAATCATAGGCGCAATGTGGTCAGCATTATTGATTAACGGTATGATATTAAGATCAGTGGCAGACAGGATAGGACCATGGGGTGGAATAGAGCTGGTCATTTCAGAGTTTTGGGGCAAGGTGCCTTGTATGAGGCATTCACCAATTACATGGTAGAGTGAGGCGTCAGCTGGCGTGGAGGTGTGACCGGAATCAGGGCAGTCAGCATGCCGTTCCTGTAATCTGATTTTATGCCTATTGTGAATGCATAGAACCAAGTCGGCATGAAACATGCAGGCAGGAGAGCGAAACGCAGGGAGACTTACTTCAAGTAGGAGAACAGTGGGGTTAGCGCTGCACCTACCTGCACCGTTCCCAAACCTGCACAAAACTGGCCAGTTCGCGCCAGACGCAGTCGTGCCTGTCGGCTAATTAAATACGGGAGGGAAACTACAGAGCACGCTGGGAACTGTAGGTCCCAATGCGCTCAGTGCGTGCAGAGACTCACATGAGCTCTGATTAAAGTCGCTCTAGGTAGGAAGACAAATGAATGAGGATTACAAGTTAAAATGTGGAGTTAAGTACATAAGAAATGATTTAAAACTAGTACAAAGTAAACATCTTCAATTAAAAATGATACAATCTAAAATACAATAATGGCAAGGAAATAACACACGGAGCAGCAACAATACAGGACTGGAGGCCTTAAATACACGGACAAACGGTCACACCTGTGGGCTAATGAAATACTGTATGGAAACTACAGAGCATGCAGGGAACTGTAGTTCCCAATGCGCTCAGTGCATGCAGAACTTGGATGAACTACTGTTCCCAAGAAGTAGAGAGGGATTCCTATTCCCTTACAATTTATATAGTGAGCCAGCACACCCCACCATATAAGGAGTGCTGGGGAGATACACTGTATTCCCTTTCTCACTTACCTTGTAACATTTTTGTTACTATTGCAAGTTAACTTGAATGGCTGGTTGCAGTGGTTATAACTTAATGATTTTTTAGTCATATTACACACAGGCTGTGAAATCAGCCATGGTAATGCCTAGGAGGATCACCACTCTACTGGAATGGCGGACTCCTTCTTTTTTTGCCATTTCTCATTTGCTTATTGTTTCTTCAGTCTTCTTCTGCCATCCAAGGTGGCAAAGATCTTGGTTGACATTCTTCGGCAGGAGTCCTTTGTGTTCCGCGCTGATGCTCCAGAGTGTCTTTGAAGGCAGGAAGTGATGGAGGGGTCCAAAACTCTGCAGCCCATAGTCTTCCAGCTTGCCCGAAAGGAAGCACTTCCTACCAGGGGTGAGAATGTCCTGACTGGACAGCCAGCCTCCCGTTTCTGTAAACTGCAGGGAGAGTTTGCAGAAGTTATGCGGTAATTCCTGATAAATATTCTAATCCTGGAAGCTGCTGACAAGTCAACCACTGGAACCAAATTGAAGAGGAAGATGAAATAAAGACAGATGACACGAATTCCAGCAACAGGAGAGGCTGCTGGGTAACCAGAGCCTGTTTTAACCCTTCTTTCCAATCGACCTTGGGTTCCCGAAGATGACGACTCCTACTCAGAGGCTGGTGAGACCGGTATGCAGTGATTTAATCGTATTAAAAATAATGAATAAGATTTTTATCAAAGCTTTTTCAGCGAATAAAATACTGATTTTAAAAAAAAAATATATATAGGGTGAAGTAAGGGGTTAAAACGGGTGGGGCGGAATTGTAAACAGAAGGAAATGGGGGCTTGGAGGGGGCCCGCATATATAAAGAGGACATTTTTTTGGTAAACATTTTTTGTTTTCGTTATTTGCTAATTTGGTAAAATCACATGTAAGCGGTGAGACACACTAGTCTCAAGAGGATCTGCTTTTTGAGTCATCCATGGACAAGCTGTGCCCTGGGTGGGCTGTAAATCGCCAATACACAAGGACCTTGAGCCATTGTGCGGTGCACGGTTTTCCGAAGTCTGATTCCTGCTGGAACTTTGGTGGACTCCTGCTGGACCTCCAGAGATACAATTTGAATCCCTGAAGTACCCTCGCCAGAGTGCTGGACTGAGTGAGTGAAGAGAATCCGACCAGCGATATTCGTTCTTCATCTGGTTCCAGTATAATGGCACCAAATCCACAGAGCTGTGAGAAGCCTTGATTAAGTCTTTCTTGGAAGCCTTTTCTGAGGACTGCTGCTGTATGTTTCCATCCAGTGTCCGTTTCTTTCATCACCAGACCGTGATTCCAGGGACCGTGTCATGTGCTGCTGCAGCATGAAGCCATCCACCCAGGAGCTCTTCTTTTCTGCTAATGTACTTTGTTGGCTTGGGTAAATATTACAAGTCTTGTATCGATCCTGTGAGGCTGAGAGGGTAATTCGTGTGTTTGGGAGTTTGCCCATAATGTTCGCACACGACTAGCGCTGGAAATGCTCATAGGAAGTCTTCTGTGAAGCCCCTAAACACTTTCAACTAACTCTAAAGTGAATACTTACTTGTCTGAAGAGATAGCCTCTGGAACTCTAACTTTCCTGCAACTGTAATACTTGTCTGAAGAGATAGCCTTTGGAACTCTGACTTTCCTTCAACTGAACCCCATCCTGACCTGCTTACAGCTGGCTCCTAGGCCACTAGGGTCCCTCTTCTGCCTCTGAGAAAACTCATGGGCCCTCATTACGATACCGGTGCTAAACCATGGCGCTATTAGCACCATGGTTGTTGCCGGAATCGTAACGTGTCCGCCATGGTGAAATGGGGAAATACCGCCCCATTCCAAGGTTGGCGGGGCTGTATTTCCCCATTTCCCCATGGACCTTCCCCATTCCCATTTTTGCCCCATAGGGCATAATGGGAATGGCAAAGGCGCTAAGTACGGTACCGCAAATTGCGGTACCATACTTACCACGAATGTCCCTTTGCGGGTCCCTACTATAACGGATGGTCTAGACCAGCCATTAAGGTCGGGTCCCGCAAAGGGACCTCGTAATTAGGCGCTAATGGGTTAACGGCACCGCAGCCTTTTACGGCGCCGTTAACCCATTAGCGCCAGGGTCGTAATGCGGCCCATGCTCTAGAATATGGAAGGACTTTAAAAGATATGGCTTCTGTCTTGAAATTACAAGTCTGAAAAGTACTTACTTGCTAAAGAGGTTAGTGTAGTAACGTTATCTCTGCAATAGACTATGTTACAAAGTGTCTAAAAGTTATTATTTACCTTTAAGTTGCTGGTTGCTCCTTTATAAAGTATATAAGTTGGTTTACTTACTTTGAACTGTGTTTCACTCGTCTTATAAGTAATAATGTTGGTACTGTTTTATTATTCTTAACTAAATGAGGGTACACGCTTACAAATAGGGTTTACCTACCTTGAATAACTGTGTGTTCTTCTTCCACTGATCTGTCTCAGTGCATTTCTAAAGCGGTTTTGGAGTTAATACTTGTTTTTGAGTTGCTTGTAGCCTCTCTGAAAAGTAAATGGGTCCTTACTTACCTTGAACTGCTGATTGCCTTCTTAAAAGTCTGCTAGAGTTCTTACTTACCCTAGAATTGTATTCTACACTTCTGAAAATTATCCTTGGCTAAACTGTCTATTCCTGTGCTTAGAGATAGTAGAATAAGTTCATATACCAATATGTTATACTGACCTTGAATTGCTGTTGCTCTTCTTAAACTGTAATGCTGGGTTGTGCGTTCCCTGAATTGCTTTAGGGCACATCTAAAATAGTTTACTAGGTTCTTACTTGTCCATGAGTAGAAGTAGCTTAAGGCCCCTCTGGAAAGCATATGAGTTAAGTTATCCCTCTGAATTATGTACTTAAAAGTAATGTTGGTGTTTAAACTGTATTCATTCATAATAGAAGAAAGTTACATATGTTTCAAAATACACCTGTAACAGTGTTGGTGTAATAACGTGATTTTGTAATTGAATAACACTATATATGTTCTGACCAATTAGGTCTGCTGCCCTTGAATTACTTCTGGTATTCTAAAAGTATAACTAAGCTGGTCTTATTCCCCAAGAATAGCCTAGCGCCATTCTGAATGTATAACTTTAGGTTTCACTCACCTTGACTTGCTTAATGCTCCTCTAAATAAGTTTAAACTTTGGTTTGTATTTCATAAGTATTGAGTTGTTTTTTGTAATTGTGTTTATATGATATGCGATAGTACTTAACTTCCCAAGATTTATCTTGGCTTACATGTATTTATTGTAAATCATTATTTTTAAAATGCACTGTGTTTAAGTGTTTCTTTGGACCATATGTATGCAACAATTTCTTTGTACCAAGCTACAGCCCTCTCTCTCTCCTAAAATAAGCCTGGCTGCTTTGCCTACACTACCAAACTTTCTCAGGTGTTACAGCCTTATACTAAGAATGGAGGTTTGTACTGTCTCAGATATAGTTTTATGAAGCCCTTAGTTGGACTTTGGAATGACTGTCCTAGTATGATACCACAGCACTACTGCCATTTTGGATGTTGCCTTGATGGCTTACTCTTAAAGTGTAGCCTGTCCATGGGCAATGCTAATTTAAAGACGTGAAGGAGTTGCACCATTCATGTTGTCCTGTTTCACCTTTATGATTGAGAGCACTGCTGGTTTAGTAGTAGTATGGGACGGTTTCACGGGTTTTCACCCCAGCTATTTTAACCGTTTGCATTTTCACAGAGGTGTCTTCTGTGTGTCCATTTTCTCCACATTTCTTTTTAAAATGGGGTCTCCCCCAATCTCCCTCTAATCTACCCCCCACCACCTCACCCTGCCACCCACTACCCCATCCCCAAACAACCAATAAATGACATCTGCGAAGAAAACACAACGTTAAAAAGGACAAAGGTTAAAATAGACACAATGAAAACATGGTAAACGGTATGAGACTGAGCAAGATTTTAGAAACCAAAACTCATCCCTGCCGAGCAGTAGTCCGTTCATCACAAGGAGCAATTGTGGTACATTCCCAACATCCTAGAGTATGGTGTGATGATGGCTTAGGCTCAGAGGTGCTTTGACATGGCGGACTTCTTGACACCTTGTGTCCGTACAAGCATAGGTGTGTTGAAACAATGCACAGAAGACAGAATTGCATACTCCCTCCTGCTCTGTTGGTTGGTTCTGGCTAGGGTTTATATGCGGGCACTTTTAAATAAGGTTGGGAGTTCCCCTGGTATCAATGGACTTGTCCGGGCTTCCCGGATGGTCTTGCAGTCGGTCAAGCCTATATGGAGAGATTTAGCGGTGTGGAAGTTCCTTCCCGCGGTGGGCTGGGCTCTTTTTGGAATTATCTCCATACTCCAGATTTTTTGCCCTTCTCTAACAGGCCTGCACTTATCTTTTCCTTTAAGAAGAGGGCAGCAGGGTGAACTTAAGTCCACAAGGGTGTACACTCACCTTGTAAAAGGGAAAAACGGGATGAGGTGCTAGGTTCTGGTGAACTGATAGCCAGCAAGGGGATGGAACTGTTTGAATATGTGTTCTCACTGACATTTAGCGGTTTGTGTGGTGTCTAAATGGTGGCGAGAACAGGCACAAGACTGTGTGTAAACCACCCCACTCCTGTGCCACAGCATGGAATCAATCAGTGGAAGAGTGCTTCTGTGGGGTGGGCTAGTTAAGTATGCAGGGATCAGCCTAGAATACATTTCCATAGAATTAAAATCCTTTTTCAAGAAAATTCACTGGCAACGTCCAAAAAAATTGTCATAGAATTTCCAGTGGAACAATCTGCATTATTCCCGGATATTATGCATTGTGCAGAAATGGATTTTCAGTGGAATCTTCCGTACATTTCAACTGAAGAGAAACCTTTGGTGCACGAATTTGCAATGGAAATCGCCTTTGAAGGTTTTCCAAAACATTTCCACAGAACACTTTTTTCACAAATCTTTCACACAACGTTCATTTTAACTCTGTAGATATCCAGAAAATGTCTATGGGGTTCACCTCACATATTTCAGTAGAATAAAACTGAAAATAGGGACTAATTACTTAAAACTTGCCAAGGATTGCAGTTTCTATAGGAATACCCCAAATGGAAGAAGTACTGTTTACATTCTGTCGAAATATCCACAAAGCAAGAATTAAACATTCGCTCATACAGGAAAATCATCACTCACGAATGACCTCCCTACAACATTTTCACCTTTAAATATCAACCATCTTCTATATCCATTTTGATCCAGGTTGGTGGTATCTCACTGCATAAGGGTTTCTCTCGCTGTGTTAGCATCTTTTATCCACGAAGGAGGTAGGAAAGCCTGGTACAACGTCCTTTCTTCGCAGGATGTTTTTTCGTGAGTTTTTTTTTTACCGCAAGTTTAATGAAAAAAAAATCCATCTAATTTTTTGGGGGGTTACAAAATTATATGCATATTGGATGTGGGTGTTTGGGAACAGATAAAAAATGAAAGGGAATGGGTGGTTTGGGGGTATCCACCCAAATATAATAAAAACAAAATTGAAGGAGTTTTTCATTAAAAAATTTGGTTTTAAAAAAACCTGTGAAAAAACATCCCGCAATGAAATGACATGGAACCGTAAAGCCTTAGCGGGTGGGTGCTGGAGGCCCAAGGGACAAAAACAGTCCTTATATGATGAAGTCAGAAACACAATTTTAATTCATCAGTTTTATTTACCAATTAAAAAGAACATGATTATGCTTAGAGATAGGGGGTATTTTAAAAGTAATACTTAAGTTGCAAGATAAACAAGCACTGGCAAAGCCAACAGTTTGTGCTTTTGTGTAGGCATGGGATAGGCATTTTCCTGGCACTGTCATAAGAGCAATGCCTCGGTCATGCAAGAAAGACAACACAGAGCAACACAACACAGGTTCACATCCTGGTCCTGCTTTTAGAGATTGGTCTCTGGTATTAAGTGTGTCATAATAGATTCCTTAATTACTTAGACATAAACTGGCAAATTGTGTTACTAGTACCTGGGTACAGTATAGCACTGTATGGCAACAGCCTAAACAAGCTTGCCCAATGCATATTTTTAACATCAATTCAATATAAGGAGCAAAGGCAAGGACACAGGTCTTGCTTATAAATGGCGGAAGGCTACTTTGGATAGCAAATATTTTGGAAAAATGGTCTACCAGAACAGCTACAGAATTTTCTTGAAGGCATTCAGATATTGGATCCATTACAGTCATGGTTTTGCCCTAAACATGGAACTGAACCTTCCTTAGTAACTATTTGGGGCGACATTGTAGTCAATGCCAAGGATGGCTACCGGTTCCTCCTGGTGATGTCGGACTTTCAGTAGTCTTTAATACAGTGGACCATAATATTCAATTATCCCATCTCAAAACCACGGCTGGGATCTTAGATCATGCACTTCATTGGTTTCACTGCTACCTTAATGGTAGGCCCGAAGCAGTTAAGGATCAGCCTTTCATTTATAGGTCGATTCTAGCGACCTGTTAAGTCCCTCAGGTAAACTGCTGTCGCCTTTACTGTTTAATATGTATATGCAACCCTCGATGACTATCCTGAACAAATGTATAAGTCCTATGCTGACGACGTTCAGGTGTATGCTAGGGTCTCTGGCCCAATGGAGTATTTCTCGCAACTTGAGTTATGTCTCATGAAATGCGTCACTGAATGTTTCTCCACGACCTAATAGACCTGGATCAATTCTATTAGGGACGAAACATCTGTTGACGAACTCCCGTGAGCCTCCCCTCCCACTCTTTACTTTTTGGTGTTCCTACTACTTTCTCTAACAAAGTAAAGAATGTGGGTGCATTCTCTGAGTCATATTTGAGCTTGGCTCATTAAGTTAGCTCACACACACTCCCCCTTACCTTTCCCAGGAAGAACCTGCTGTGGGGGTGGGTGTACTGTTTAAATCACAACTAGATATATGCTGCCACAGTCTATACAGGCTTTCCTGAATACCTTCTGAGCCGCCTACAAACTGCTCAGAATGCATCCATTCAGCTTATATTAAGACTAACCAAATCCTCTCCAGTTTCTCCATTTTAGGCAGTCTTTTCACTGGCTGCCCATCCACCAGAATATTTGCTTCAAGGTATTCTGCTTAATCTTTTAATGAATCCACAGCCTGTCCCCCAAATATCTTATTGGTAAGATCAAAACATTTCAGCCAGCCGGCTCTTTGTGCTCACTCCACCAAAATGTGTTATTCATCCCCTCTACTCTTTACAAGAGATAGAGAGTTGACACATATATGGAATGGTGGTCAAGGTGAGAGTAGCTTGAGTCCTCAGCTCCTGGCCTCCTCCCTGAAGCTGCTCTATTGCGGATATATATTCCAAGAAAAAGATCTTGGAACCTGATAATCCTACTTCAAAAAAACAAAAACAAATCACAGTGATGGATGAGGACGACCCAAGTGTCCAGGATTTATACAAGTTGATGCGCCAGGTGGCCATGGACATGGCTGAGGTTAAGACAACCATGGCAGAACTGAATGGAAAAGTTTCCCATTTGGATACAAGGGTGACTGGTCTGGAAAAGAAAGCCTCTGAAATGGGATCAGAAATTACTGGGAGCTATAGAGCTTACAAGAATTTGAAGGCTGATGTACAAGAGGGAAAAAATCACCGCCTGGACATGGATTTGAGACTGCGTGAGAGGAATTTGCGGCTAATTGGTGTAGCAGAGCACTCAGATCCTACAGGTGAAAAGTTGCTGCCATTGATTTTGCAGATATTTAAAGAGTGCTATGGTGTGGACACTTTGGAAAGTGAAATTGACAATGTCTATCGTATTGGAAAACTTCCTGGCCTGAAGCCTAGACACATTTTGGTGTCCTTTACTCTGGCAAGAACTAAGGAGTCCTTGTTCGAGGCATCTAGGGGTAAGGTGTCTGTCAATTTTAAAGGGAAACCTATCTATTTGTTTCCTGATTATCCCAAGATGGTGATGGAGGCAAGGAAGCTGTTTAAAGGGGTGAAAGAGCGTGCAAAATCCCTTCAAGTGAAGGCTTTTTTAAACAGATTCAATAATTTAACATTGATCCTGCCTGGAGGCAGCAAGACCACTTCGGACCCCCAGGAAGCCTTTTTATGGCTGGACAAACTTGGTGTTCATGATAATAACATTGCTGAGTGACACGAAAGGGAATGGGGTGAGTTTAGAAAGGACTTCTTCCCTTTCAAATCTTTTTTCAATTATGTTCGTCTTTATTTCTGGTCACTTGCTATGGGTTAAAATGGCGCCCACCTGCCGCCACAGTTGCTCTTTTTTCGTTGGAAAGGAACTTTCATCACTTCGTATGATGCGCATGCCGAGATCTTCATTACGAGGTGGATTCCCCGTGCTGTGGAGTAAAGCACCTTCCGAGGCTCCGGTCAGCTGATTTGACGTAACGCCGTTTTCTTCCCGACGTCACAGGGGATCTACTTCCTGGTTCCGGGTGCTGCCGTGTTTCCCTCTCTCCAGCGCTCGTCACGGCTGCATGCTGCTTTCTGTCGGCTCCATGAGAGCTAGTGTTGGTGGACCGCGGTGGAAGGCCTGACTCCCAGCGATTATTTACTCCGGAACTCGGTGCTCAGCAAAATGGGCGGCGGTGAGCGTTGGTGTAAATGGGACTGCATTTGGACCCTTTCAATTCCCCCTACAACGCATGGATCTGTGAATGCTATGGTACTTTTTATGGCGCACGTCACTCATTCACTTGCTATAAGGTGTTCCATTTTGTCCTTACCTTATGTGCTGGTTTTAACAGGATATATGTACATGGTGTTGTTGTTCTGGGGGGTCTGACGATGGGGCAAAGTTTGATAGAGGTTGCAGTCTCTGTTGTTATGGGAGAGCGGCCTACTGTCTATATGTTTCTCAATTTAGGTATGTGGTGGGGCGTCATATGCTTGCTCTCTTCGGGCGGGTTTTAGATTTTGTGTCCATTGTTTGGTGCATGGGTTCTTTAAATAGGTCTCCCTTATTGTCTATTTTCTCCTTTTTTCAATTATCTGTGCGTGTCGTTGTTTGTAGGTTTTACATGGTTGATATCTGTTCTTTGATGACCTGATTAGAATGCTGCTTTTACTGGATTTTATGGGGTGGGATTGATTGACGTTATTGCATATTATTTATTTATGACTTTGGTTATTTATGTTAGTGGATTTGACGGATTGATGGTTACCTTGGATTTGGGAGGAGTGCTGGGGTGTTGGTTTGGTCTCCTATGCTTCTTCTGCATTGGCGTCCTTTTTCTGCTGCAGAGGGTTTGGGGTTGTTCTTCTTTTTTTGTTTTGTTTTATTGTTTTCATTTTCTTTAGTTCTTCGACATCGCTTGAATCTTATGTTATGTCTACTGCTGGGGACTCTCAACTTAAGTTCTCCTCCTGGAATGTTAATGGGCTGAATAATCCTCTCAAAAGGCAAAAAGTTATGAATAGTTTAAAAGATATGCAGTGTGATGTTTACTTTTTGCAAGAAACTCATCTTTTGCTGGAGGACATTGGGGTCTTGCGTAAAGGTTGGCTGGGTGAGGTTGCTGTTTCGTGCTATTCCTCTAAGTCCAGGGGGGTAGCAATTCTTTTACGGAAGGGTTCTCCTGTTAGGATTCTGAAGACCACTTGTGATCGGGAGGGGCGGGCGGTGGCTGTGTTGGTGGAAATACAGGGTGTCCTAAATGTGCTATGTAATGTTTATGCTCCCTCGGTGGACTGTGGCACTTTCTTTGGGGAAGTGTCACAGTTGATGCTTGATTTGGGCTCAGCTAATATCATTTTGGGTGGGGATTTCAATTTAGTGATTGATTCATCCATGGATAGCACTGGACGCTCTGCTGTACAGAGGAAGGATGGGCATTTTGGTTCTTTTCGGACACTACTTGAGGATTTTGATCTTAAGGATTGTTGGAGGCTACACCACCCAGACTCCAAAGAATACACATTCTATTCGGGGGCACATGACACCTATTCAAGGATTGATATGTTTTTTACTGCTGGGGATGCGACTGCCAGACTTTTGAATAGCCGACTTGGCTGTATAGCTGTCACCGACCACGCGCCTATCTTTTTGGGCCTGTCCTTGAATTTTGTGCGAAGCAGGACTTTTCAATGGAAGATGAACACTTCTATATTGCATGATGAGTCTGTTTTAGAAAAGATTAGACTGGAAGCTGAATATTTTGTGACTGAGAATTCTTCTGATGTTATTAGTAAAAGTGTCATTTGGGAGGCATTTAAGTGTACCATGAGGGGCATTGCTCTGGGTTTATCCTGTAGTAGGAGGAATAGAATGTCTAAGGTGCTGAGAGACACTGAAGCTCGAATTGCTGAGGTGATGGGTGCATTGGTTCGTGATCCGAATGATGTTGCAAATCGAATGGAGATGAAGCGGTTGAAGAGGGATCTGAATGACGCTTTGGGCGCAAGAGCTGAGAAGGATTTATATAGGATAAAAAGCGCTTACTTTGAGAAAGGAGAGAAATGTGACAGGTGGCTGGCCTATAGATTAAGGCAACAGATTTCGGAGGGTGCCATTAATTCTATAAAAGGGACTGATGGGGTGGTTACTTTTGATCCTTGCAAGATTAATGAAGTTTTTAAAGACTTCTACATGAAGTTGTATGAGAATGAGGCTGGTGTTACTAGCAATGGTGCATGCTTCTTGGACAGTTTGACTATTCCTAAAGTCTCGGATGATGACATGAATGGTTTGAGTCAGCCAGTTAGTGTTGATGAAATTAGGATTGCTATTGCGAGTTTGAATTCTGGGAAATCACCTGGTCCTGATGGTCTGCCGGCTGAATTCTATAAGGCTCTTCCGGAGGCGGTGTTGGGTCTTCTAAGAGACATGTATGTTGAATCCAGGGAGGTGGGGGTACTTCCAGAGTCTACTAACCATGCCACCATCTCTGTGTTCCTTAAAAAGGGTAAGGATTGTGCTCTACCTTCCAGTTACAGGCCGATAAGCTTAATAAACACTGATAACAAAATCTTGGCCAAGGTTCTTGCGTTACGTATTGAGGACTTGATTTAGAAACTTGTTCACTCAGATCAGTCAGGTTTTATAAAAAATCGTAGAACCTCCAGCAACATTCGGAATCTTTTGTTGACCATGAATACGGCCCGAGATCTGGACGATGATGTGGCTGTGTTTTCCTTGGATGCTGAGAAGGCTTTTGATCGTATTAACTGGCAATACATGTTTGCTGTGATGAGGTTAATGAATTTGGGTGAGGAGTTTATCTCTTGGGTCTCGCTTTTGTATGCTTGCCCTACGGCTAATGTTAAGACGAATGGTTTACTATCCGGAACTTTTACACTAGGGCGTGGTACGAGGCAGGGTTGTCCGTTTTCACCTTTGTTGTTTGTGTTGGCTATTGAGCCACTTGCAATTGCTCTGCGGAACAATTTGACCTTGGAGGGTGTACCCTTTCATGGAGTTATACAAAAAACTTGGTTTTACGCGGATGACCTTCTATTCGTTTTAAGAAATTTGGAAGTCTCTTTGCCTTCATTGATGGCGATTTTGGATCGGTTCCATGCTGCGTCTGGTTATTTGATTAACTGGTTGAAATCGGAGGCTTTACCTATTACGAGAAGTTGTATTAAATCTGTGGCGACGGGGTTTGGATTCCAATGGTGCACTCGAAAAATGAAATATTTGGGGCTCTGGCTTACTCCGATTGTGCATGATATGGTGGAGGCAAATTTGGGGGAGGCTTGCCGTGAACTAAAGTCATCCTTGCTACGATGGTCGGCTTTGCGTCTGTCGTTATGGGGCAAGGTAAACGCTTTGAAGATGGTGGCGGCCCCCAAAATAAACTACATTCTGGGTATGCTTCCTATGAAGATTAGCGCAAGTTATTGGAGATTGATTGATGTTTCCATGCAAACCTTCCTTTGGGATGGGAAACCGCCGATGCTTAAGTTATGGAAGCTACAGCTCCCTGCTGACAGAGGGGGTCTTGGGGTCCCCAATTTTAGGGCATATCATCTTGCCTTCTCTTGTCAATTTTTGATTCCTTTCCTGGATGTGTCTCCGGGTGCTTGGGCGGTGGCGGAGGCGGGTGCTTTAGGTCCTCTTGCACCAAGAGCGATACTTACGTCGGTTAGCAATAGGGGTAGGACGCTTCCCTTAACTGGGTTTTTGCGAGACGTGTGGAGAGAAGTTCATGAAATGTGTGGCTCATCGGCTCAGAGATCTCCTTCGGCATCGATCTGGTTTAATAAATCCATCACTGAGGCTGGTAAGCCTATTTTTTGGCTGGAGTGGTTTCATGGTGGTGTTCAATGGATTAGAGACATTTACAGAGACGGAAAATTCATTAATTTTGATCTTTTATGTGCTAATTTTGATATTGAGAATGTGTCCATGGCGGATTACAGGAAATTAAAAAGGTGCGTTGGTGAGATTGACGTGTGTGAACTTGAAACTTTGGAGAATTTGGCGATGGATTCTCGGTCGGTGGCGAGCAGATTATATCGCAGAATGGTTGCAAGCTATAAAGATAATACTGGATTGGTGGAGGAATGGAGTAGGCGTTTAGGTTGCGAGATTACTGTTGATATGTGGAACGAGATGTGTGCGAATGTACAGCTTTGCTCAGTCAATCTGTGTGAACGTTCAAGGCAAATTAAAGTTCTCAACAGGGTGTTTTGGTGTCCGGAGAAGCTCAGGAAGAGGGGCATGATTGATTCTGATGCGTGCTGGTGCTGTGGTTTGGATGTTGGGACTCTTGAACATATGCTCTGGGATTGTGTCAGGGTACGGAGCTTCTGGCATGAGGTTTGCAGTATGTGCTTGCGAGTCCTGGATTGCACGATTGACCTGGACTTTAAGACGATGGTTTTGGGATGTGGTGAATTACTTGAAGATCTTTCGGTGTCTGAAAAGAAATTTTTGTTTAGGGGAGCTTCAGTGTCTAAAAGATTGATCTTGAGGGGTTGGAAATCCCGGATTCCTCCGACTGCGGAAAGTTGGATTGATGAGATGATTTCATTGGCGAATGTTGAGAGGGTAATATATAGGCGATTGAGGAAATTGCAGATACATGCTAAGGTGTGGGATTCATTCTTAGACCTGTATTAGCAAGTGGCCTATATGTGTACTTACATTGGCCTGAGAGTTAAATGTATTACAGGGGTGGTTGGGTTTTTTTTTTTTTTCTCTTCTTTCTTCTCGTTTTTCATTCATGGTATTTGCTATGTGACTGTTGTATTGTTGGTTAAATTGTAAATAAATATTTTAAAAAAAATAATAAAAAAAAAGAGATAGAGAGTTTTCAGTGCTGGGAACTCGTCTATGGGGCCATCTTCCTCCGGAACCTATGCAGACTGAATCTCTTCCTGAAACCCTATCTATTCCATCCATTCTTCTTCTTGCCTTTTTACAGTGTGGTCTTTTATTTTCCTCTGCACCCAGGTGCAGTTTACTCACCCCAGTACTCATTTGTTTTGAGTTATAAAAATGTATTTATTTAAAGATACCCGCTCCTGAAATGTTGCTGGATGACTACGCATGCTAGCTGATCATTTGGCTATTCCTATAGGCCGCTTCCAAAAAAAAGGTGGACTGGGTATTGACAGCCCATCCCATTTATTTGGTGGCAGAATTAAAATAATAATCTATAATGATATTATTTTCTTATGTAGTGCTTCTAGACAGGCTCCTCCAGCTTCTAAGCACTGTAATAACAGGCTCCAAATGGTACTTAATTTATCGACCTCAGAAAATCTAAATCCACCATGCTGTGTGATTCAAAATTGCAAAGCGCAGGCTGCTCTCGTACCAGATGCAAACACAGCATTTTTCGAACAGTGAAGTCAACCAATAGTTCCGGAGCGGCATACCCCTGATTATGGACTAAGACCATCCCTTGGAACTCCTCGAGAAATGAATCATAATCGTTGACAAGGTAGCTGCAATTCACCATTGGGGGTTATGTTAGCCAAGCCGATAGCGCTCCCAACAGTATTGCAGATGAGGTAGTCCACTGTGTCCTCAATAGAAGTGAACTGGTGTAAATTGAAGGCAAATTTGATCATGCAGGACTCCAAGAACTCTTAACTCTCAACTTCTGGGGCTTATAATCATACTTCATTTGTGTCAAATGCCTTTTATTGCATAGCTTACCCCCAGTGACTGAAGAACAAAACTTCAATGATGGACTATACACCTCTCCAAAAGCATCTGGGTGAATCCGCCATTTTGGAAAGAGAGGCTAGAACAGGGCAGAGGAAAGCAGAATGGAGCCAACTACCATGCATTCACTGTGTTGCAGGAATGCCATTGGGATCTGAACAGGTGGGGGTTAGAAAGGAACGGGCTTGCAGAGGTCTGTTTGTGAGGTTGCTTACTATTGCAAAGCATTCAATCTCCCATCGTCCATGAGCCGAGCCAAGCACTGTAAGGCGGAATTGAGTTCCTGTCCGCGAGTGCATGTTCTTACAGATGTGCCTCACTGTTTGTGGCGGAATCCGGGAATCCACTGATGTACCCACTACAGAAGGGCAAGCTGGTGTCCTTGATCCCTGGGCAACCCCAGCATTGCAGGACCTGTTGCGGTACAGACCACTCTCCATCCCTAGGAGGGTCCGTCTGTTGACATTGCAACCCTGACAAGAAATCCCTTAAGGTGATGGCATGAACTTTGCTACCCTGTAATCTTCTGAAGCCGCCCTTATTTTTACTCAATTAAGTATATGTTACAATCAATACCGGCGGCAGCAGTGCCTGTACAGCTACCGCCATACCCGTAATGAGGCCCATGGTTGGAGAGTTTTTCAAGGAGTTGGGATGGTAAGGCAATGAATTAAAAGTAACCACCAGGGCTTTAAGTGGGCCGGGGCCTGACGGGGCTGGGCCCCAGCAGGCTCCGAAATTTCATTTTGAGGCGGGGCCCTGCCGGGGCCCACTAATCTCCCCTGGCAGCCCCGGCCACTGCACAAAAAGGCATTTGAGCCATAATGGTGGCGGCACACCTGCGCGGCATCCCTTTATTCAAGTGATGCCCGTGGGCCGGCGCCACCATTATGGAGAAAACGTGAAACCGCTGGAAGCAGAGGCCTTGCTTTCTAAATACTGAAGCTCCCGCGGATTCGCGGGAGTTTCAGTCTTTAGGGAAAAGGCCTCTGCTTCCAGTGGCCTTCCAGTGGCCTTCACCCTTTCAGCCATAATGGTGACGCTGCCTCTCCCCAGCTGGCGAGGGGCAGCGCCACCATTAAGACTGAATAAGCGAGTCACTGTCCCCTGCCAGGCAAGCCTATACAAAATAAATGCTGAGATCAGCAACCTCTCCCCCATAGGGGAGAGGGTGCTAATCTCTACAAAAGGCTGCCTGGCAGGGGTGCCAGTAGCCCATTGAGCTGGGGCTCGTCGAGGGGGCGTGGCCTAACGGGCCATCAAGACCCCCGTTGTTAGGCCACGCCCCCTCGATGAGCGCCGGCTCGATTTGTAGTGCCACTTAAGGCACTGGTAACCACACACAAACACACACACACAATCATTGCCTCACTTTCTCTCTCTTTCTCTCTCTAATGCTTTCCGTCTATCTTTGAAACAATACTCACTAGTTCTGATAGATTCGCTTTTTTGTTACTCCAGTGACAGGATCTTTATTGACGTAACTTCTGGATGACTTGATTGACAAAGAACACGTGTTTTGCTTTGTTCGGGGTGGCATGTAAAGAGCAGGGACGTCATTTCACCAAATTGCCTGGGGTAGTGGAAGGGACACCACACGACCCTTGAACTTGGATGACATCACAGGAAGTGATGTCATTTGACCCCACCCAAAGTGACATCACGCAAGCGATGGAACACAAACTTTCACCCCTTAACAAAACAGGAAGTGGCATCACATAGCAACTGTACACTATGAAAAATATGGTTACAATATCACTGTAATGTGATATACATTTCATACAAGAAAGGATAACCATATTTATCGCTATTATCAGTGTGTATAGGCACACATTATCAAATTACTGTGAATGCAAGCAGACGTCCTAGGCCAAATGATAATTATGTGTTATTATATAGCACTTACGTTTAAGATAGAACAAATATACATACAATATCACCCAACCTGTGTTGGTACCCATTTATCAACCTCAGAAGGATGAAAGTCTGAGTTGGCATTGCTGGCATTCAAACTTGTCATCTGCAGATGAAACGCACATCACACCAGCGAGCGCTCAACCCACTGAGCTATATTACCAGCTGTAACTTTCTTACCGGCTATAGTAAAATGAGCAATCATATGTCTGAATGTTCTCAAAGTCAGAAAGCAAATTACACTCTGTAGTGGATACCATTAAACTGGCAACTGAGATTTAACAGCAGGCATGTGCAGGTCTGGTGCAAAGTTGGCTATATGTCATGCCTGCATGAATCTACTTTTCAGGTTTCAGAGGTTGGCAAAATACATACCATTAGGAGGGTTCATAACTGTGTATTAAAGAATCAGAATTTATAGTAGCGAAATTCCCTCAAAAAACGATCAAAGAAATTCAGTAAAATTGAAAAGGTAAATTTTTTTTTCAATCAAGTATGCTAATTCCATCGTAACAGAGACAATGGCAGAAAAAATCATTCTATAACTGCAACTCAAAAACAAAATACATAGTCTGAAATGGATGCTTATTCTATTCTAAATCCTTTTTGGAAGTTTTTGTCTGCATTGTTTATCTCAGGTGTTTAAGAACAGGCTAACTCAGTGACTCACCCCCTGAAGTGTGCCTGAAATAAACCTTTAATGAGTCTAGTAATTATCGTACAAAATTCCAGAATGAAAATGATTTGTTATTCCTATTCTTTCTTATTTAGGGTCACTGCTCAAAGTTTACACTTGTTGAACTCCCTGTTTTTTAAGAGGCCTGAACAAGAAAGGCAGCCACTCTAGAAACAAAGAGCCACATGGCGTCGGTCACAGCCCAGGAGCTTCAATTTAATAAACAAAAACTTTTTAAAATTATTTTTTAGCGGTAGCAAGTGAGACTCCCAAATGACATCCCTGTTAAAGAGTCTGTAAGTTAGGTACTTTCTCTTTGGCATTATTTTGAGTATAAAGATGAAATAGAAGCAGCATGAGAAAATGAGGGTATCTTCCATTAGTGCTGCACCATTGACTAGTAACAGAAAGAGGAAATGAAACAGCGTGCAAGCCAAGGCAATGCACCGGCTGGCACTTACCTTGATGGGGTAATGCACAATTAAGCTCATGTTTCTTTTAATTCCTTTGTGGATCCTGACATCAAACTGATGTGCATAGGGGACAGAACCTTGATCCCATGTTCCAAAACATCCATGATGCCCAAAGAAATGTAACATTTACAAGGGCGTGGTAGGCACTAAAAGTAGGTGGGTGCTGCAAAATATCCTTACCAAATCCTTGCTAAACCAGACCTGCTTACATTTGAAAATCAAAATCCCTGAGATTTCTGCAGCCTGAGATGTATGCGTTCCTTGCAACAACTATAGCTACTATAAACGTGGCGCTTGCCACAACTTACATTAAAAAAGGGGATTATATATATCTATATATATATATACATATATATATATATACACACACAGACACACTCATGCCAAATAAACATTTCTAAGTATGGAGGTATCTGAAAAAACATAGCATCTCTAATATGTGAGACCAGAGCCTGCTGGGCCTAGAGACACAAGCTAGATCTCACACATGATGCACAATGAGGCTGGAACATGTCTGAGGAGGCATGTGGTCTCTTGCAAAAGGGATGTGACCAGGCAGTTTGGCCTTGACTTTTTTTTCTTTTAGTATTGACCAAGCCTGATTTAGATATGGTCTTTTGTCTTTCAGTAATAGTTTGGCAGGCTGAAGAACCATGGTCTGGAGTGTTACCCATAGCGATGCCAAAGGTTAAGGTTAATTCTAAACTTTACAGACATCACCTCTTTTGTTGTGCTCCATGCAGACGTAGATGGACCAATGGATGGAGATGACACAGGTTTTTTTCAAAACATAATATTACACATTTTAATCAATAAACACATAGTGCATTGTTATATGCAATGTTTTAAAACCACAGATAACAGTTCATCATCATATATTTCATATATACTTCTCTCATCCCAAACTCACACATTCATTAAAAATTCTTCTTAAAAAACGAATTTGGCTCTTTCCACATAATGTATTGTTCACTTAATACATATATTTCTAAAGACATCAATTAAGATATTGTCTGTGTCATGATGCCTACCCCCGGAGCACCAGGTCAGGCCCAGCACCCCCGGGAGCAGGCATCACGCCCCCGGGTAAAAGCCCAGCGGCCCTTTATAGGGACTCTTTGGACTCTGTCCTGGCGCCGTTGGCGCCAGGCTCATGTTGGACATCAGTCCTGGCGCCATAGGCGCCAGGCTCATAAGGGGAAGTGTTTGGTGCACTTACCTGAAGCAGACCATGCTGCACACTCACCTGTTGCAGACCATGCTGCATGAAGAACCAAGCCAAATGAGGCTTAGGAGGGACTATTTTTCTGAAGGAACTATTTTGTTACTTGGGTGGGGCTGTGGAAGAATACTCACCTGGAACTTCTTCCAAGGCTATTTAAGCCACGCCCGGACAGCCACACGTGCTTCGCGTTGTTCTGCATCCCAACAGCTGAACGCTCACCGTGTCTGCTCCTGCACCTGGACTCCAGCCACGCCCACCTCGAACCTGGAACACCTGTAAGGAAAGAAGAGAAGAGAAAGGTGAAAACCAAGAACTTATTCAACCTTCTTACCTGAATCCGTAATCTTCACGCCAGCATTCCTGAAGGAAGACTTCCATTTAAAAGCATTGCGTTGCTCGCTGCAGCGCCGCGCTTCACTCACCTGTTCCCGAGACGCCGCCCGGCTCCATCGTGGCTCTCAGCACCGGTCGCCACATCTCTGCACCTAGGGGAGAGAAGAAGGGACAAAAGGTGAGCAAGGGAACACAAGAGGAAAGCCGAATTTTCAGCCATATTACTTACCGGCTTTTCTTGGTGAACCATTCCACATCTCGGGTCGGAGCCGCATCTTTGGCAGGTACCGCACCCCGGCCCCTATGGGGAAAGGACAAAAGAAATTACTGGGGAATTATAAAGACATTTAGAGGGGTCGCCCTCATCACTAACTCACCTGATTTTACCACCGGCAATTTAACCCCTCTACGCATCGCCTATGTTCTGCACCTGAAATAAAGGACAGATCACAGGTTAGGAAAAACAACATAAAGGAGGCTCACACTTGAACTTTTGCATCTTCATACTTACGGCGTATCGCTCAGAAAAGTCAAGTGGATTTGCCAGCGCCATTCTGAAAACCAGTGAAGTAACTGGACGAACGGGCGCCCCTGCATCAGAAGCAGGATGGAGAGTTCATCCTTCCAAACCATAAGGTGAGCTTAAACCAGGGGTTTTGGAGGAAGTCAGAGAAGAACGAAGGGGGAAAGGGGTGAGCAAGCACACTATTCAGTAGACAGTTAATCCCCTTTCTCATCTGCAGAAGGATATTCCTACGGGCCAGACAAGCAAGATTTGGGGGCCCAGTTCAATCGGTGGCCCGAATTCTGCGCATCACGCTTGAAGAGGCCACAGCAACCCAGACCAGCGCCTCCGTGGGAGCCAGGTGAGCGTTACAATCTGCCCAGTTTTTCTTTCAGGTGTCATATTTTTCTTGGTCAAACAATCAACCAGAGTATTTTATATAGTCGTCGACACGTGTTTCGGTCCACATTTAACAGAACTTGCTGTCTTTTATTCTCAAGCCCTTCTTTAGGACATACCGTGCAGACTAATACATCTGCCTTGTGTTTTGGAAACGTATGCGCCAAATGTCAAATCTAACAAACATATACATAAAGTGCCATCAGTATCCAGAGTCATCCCAATTTTCTTTCATTTAAATGACTATTATTGTCATGTGTATAACTTCTCAACACAAATACCTACTCACCCATATGTGTCAATTCACAGGTTGGCAGCTAGGTATATGGAATAAATCCTTTTACAGTATCAATGATATAATCAAGACCCTGTAAAACAAACAGAGAAACACCTTAGTTCTCTGTCCCAAAAAAAATGTACTTACAAAGTAAGTAATTGTATGGACATAAAATATCTAACTTACAGTTCTTCAGTATTGAAAATCACATCGGATGGATTTTCAATGCTTCAAATTTCTAGGAGTCAAGATATTTTGCTCCACAGACCTGTAAGTGCCAAAGCAATCTGTTGTATATACTGCCAATTGTATCTAATGGTGTTCCCTGATACAATTCTTCCAAATGGAGGAAAATGAAAGGAGAACACGTGCACTCACCATACGATGTCTACGGGCTGTGTAGTAGTTGTAAATTTCAGCCTATTACCCAGCAACCGTTTTCATTGGTTAGATACGCGGGACTATTCGAAATAGTGCATAATTATCATGATAGTTTCTCTAATTATATGCCATGGTTCATTTGTTACATCTCCACCATGTGCAAAAACTAACAAAACACCCAGTGCGCCACTATAGTTTAGTATAGGCTGCAGGAGTAACCATCTAAAGACAACCAACTGTCAATTGCTAGACAAATCCTGGTAATACTAATACAGCCGGTTAATAGTGTCTAAATGCGCTTGTTTCTCAAATAGAATGGAACTGACCAGGATTGAGCATGAGTCCTTTTTTAACGACTATTATTCTGAAATGTTGTCTCTTTTCTATGACTACTATTCTTAATAAATAGCAATAGTCCTTTGTTAATGTTGCCGATTTTTTTGGGATATATTAAATCGCTGCATAGTAGGAATTCAATTCTTGGCTACTTAAGGTTAAGATTGTCTAATGTTAGGAAGACACCACCTAGGAAAGCTTCGTCATTGATCGCAGCAGGGTTCCAGTACAGGTTCATAATTGAAATTTTTCTTTCATTGTGGAAGTTAGAGGAGTTAGAGTTTGAGCCTCCTTTTATTTTTATGACTGTGTTTTGTATCCATGTATCCATGGGTTGATGTTTGTGGCTTGTAGTATAGACCATGTAGGGTCGATCTTGATTAGCGTTAGTAGACCAGATGTAGGTCTTCCTTTTGAGCTTGATGGGGCTGGGTTGAGAAACGCTAGGAAGCCATCACAGATTGGGGTGTTTGAAAGCCAAGTTTCTTGGAAGCAGATGATCTGGTATGAATCTAATTCAGGCAATGGCTCATTAAACAGGTGAGAATTGCCTCGTGTGTTCCATGAGCACAGGGTCCAGGTGTTTGTTGGATCGGTTGGTGGTTATGAGATGTTGCTCATCGCTGTTTCATCAGAGTAGCTTAGGCTGTCTTCTGATGTGTACTGGCGTCTGATCGGGCCATCGTTGTCGTAGCTCACCTTTGTTTCGTCTGGATAGTTTAGAGTGTCTTCTGGGCTGTACTGCCGTCTGATCCTTGGATCCTCGTTGTTGTGGATTCTATCGATAAGCTCGGTTTCGGGTTGTAGTTCAGAGGGTTCTTTGGGTAGCTGGTGTGCACGGTTACAGGGTGTTTCGTGCGATTTCGCTCATTTTGCTGGTTCTTAGGATGTTCGTGACTTTTGATCGGTGCAGGAGCGTTCTTAGGATTTTCTTTTAAGATGATGTCTTCCTTCGTTGGTTTGGTACCTAGTGTGCAGCTGAAGCCAAGTTTATGTAGTGCATCTCTTGCTGTAAGGATTTGATCCATGATCGCTTTGTTGTGTAGTTTTAGTGATATTTTATTGTTAGTTTTTTCGTCTACAAAGATTACTAACTCGATATCTCTAGTTAGGTTTAGGTTCGGGATTGCTTTCAAGAGTATTAGGATGGTTGCCCTGTTTAGAACCAGTTTCAAGGGTTTCTTGTTGATGTTTTCTATTTGCACTGTGTAACTTTCTGTTGCCTGGAATGGGTTCAGGAATATCGGTTGGGGTGGTTCTTTTGGCCTTTTTGTACGGAAACTTTCTTCTGCTGAGTGAGTGATGGAATAGCTTGTTTCATAGCTATTTCTTGATTCGTTGGCTCGTGAGGTTGAGGAAATATCTTCATATGTTGGGTAGTTGGATATATCGTAAATTGAGTAGTTTAATGATTTTTATGAAATTTCTTCACACAAAATTATGTCACTGGTGGAGTAGTTTGGTTGAAGTGCGTTAATTACTATTAAGCTAGAGTCGTTGATTTGTGTGTTCCCTTTCGTTTTTTCTTGTGTTGGTAAGTCCTTGTGCGTTGTTAAGTCTAATAGGTCATCTGTTTCCGAGATTTGTTCCTTGTGTATTGTTACAGTTTCAAGTGCCGGTTTTTTACTTGTGTTTTTTGCGAATAGGTCTGGTTGTTTGGATTGGTTCGGCGTAATCTTCTTCCCTTGGTTTGTGGATAGTTTTTCTGTGACTGGCTTAGGTATTGACAAGTTTCGTAGCAACGCTCGTGATCCTGTTTGTTTTTGCGTTTGTTTAGCTGGTCTTTTTGGTACTTCTTTATTGGATTTCTTTGCTGCGCCAAAGATCTTGAAGATGTCGCCATCGATCGTGTCTTTTTGGTAGTTTGTAGACTTTAATTTTTCTTTGCGTATATTTGGTGGGTTTGCTGTTTGCGTCGGTGAAGAGATTGGTGCGCCAGAGGATGTGGATCTTTGTCGATCGAGGTTCAGTTTTTCTGGTATCATGCAAAGTTGGGTGTCCTCTTTTGGTGGGTTCTGAAGTGCTTTTTGTTGTTGATTTTTAAGAATCGTCATGAGATCGTTTGTAAGTTGGGTTTTTTCTTCTCTGTCTCCTTGTGCTAGTCATTGTTGCCAATTACAGGATTGTTCCGCTTCGAAATCTAGGCGTTTTTCTATCCTATTTATGAAGTCTTCTGTGTGTATTTGTTTGGTGTGGATCATTGCGAGGAGTGTGGCTTGGTCTCGTATGTTGTCTTTTATTTCTTCATGTAATTTAAGGAAGGGTATCATGGATTGGGATACCACTGCCAACAGCATATTTTGAAGTTCGAGCATTGTTGTCGGTAATCTCTGATTTTGGTTGTCATCGTTCGGGAGGATGTGTTTTCCCACAATGGGTGGGGTTGGATGGTCTGTTACATTTCCTTGTGCTGGTGTGTGAAAGGATTCTTCAGGTTCATAATCAAAATGCGTGATTTTTGTTCTTTTTTAATTTTGGGGTGCACTTGGTGTGATGGTTTCCTGTGTGGTCTTTGGTCATCGTTGTTTTCAGAGTTCTGTTGCGTACTGTTTTTTGGCAAAGGCGTTGAGGTACAGGTCGGTGTTGGTTCGCCGAAGATTTCTTTCCTTCTTTCCGCACTATTCATAATGGATTCTATTTCGGTAATATCTAAAGATAGGCGGGCGGCTTTGACAATGGCCCTATTTAAATGAGGGTTTGAAGATTCTTGCAGTAGCTTTTTTTTTTTTACTCAGCACTGCCGTTGATGCTCCCGGAGTTTGCGTCTGGTCTGATTGTTTCGATGATTCTTCATTGTTAAGAGTCGGAAGTTGTATGGTGTTCGGTGATGGTTCTGTGGGCAGCGGATCCGTGATTGTGTTGGCTCTTGTGTCGCTCGGGCGTCTTTGGCGGCGGACAGTGGTGGATTTAGTTGAGTTTTAGCCAGGTTCTGTGGTGTGGTTGCGTTGCTTTGTTGTGTGTTTGTATCTTTCATCTCTTGGTGTATTTGAGGATGATTTTCTCCTGGTTGGTTGTCCTTGTTCTCCGAGTGAGCTTTGGTAGTGAGTTGGCATATTTGATCATTTTTCCTGGCTGCTGAGTGGTTTTCAGTTTGGTCCCAGTTGGTTGGGATCTGTAGCTCTTGAGTGGTTTGCTTGCCAGATCGCTGGGGTGAGTTGCTTTGATTTATTTGCTCTGGGTTTTTGGTCTGTTCACATGTTGAGTCGGGTACAGGTTCGCTTTGGCTTTCTAAAGAGGTCTGTACCTTTCCTTCCGTCTGTCTAATTCATAATCAGAGATGTGTGTTTCCGATTTGCTTCGAGTGGTTCGGATTTCGGTAGTGTGTTTATTTATCTTTTTCTTTTGAAATACTTGTTCCATCATTGGTTGTGAGGGATCGGCGTGGAGCTTTCCTCTGAGTCTTGTATTGGGTCCTGTTAACTGTTTTTTTTGCATGGAGCTTGGGGTTTTCGGAAGTTCCTGTGTTGGAGTTGATTTCTGTTTTTTTTGCGTAGGGACTGGGATTTTTGCAAGTTCCTTTGTTGTGTATGTTCCTGGTTTTTCTTCCAGGGACGATGGGTTTCTTGAAGTTGCGCTAGATGGAGCACGAGCAAAGAGGGAAAGAGCCTCTGCAATCTCGTATGCAATGTTGGTTTCTCACTGTTGCACTGAGTCACTTCTGGATGCAACAACTAGCCTTTGCACAGGGATGCAGCACTGTCTTATTTAGGATACAGTTTTTGTTCTGCTGGAGGTGTTTTCCTTTGAAGGGTCACAGGGAGTAGTGAAGAGCAGGATCAAAGGGGCGAAGCCCCAGCAGTCTCCTGGCTTTATGTTTGTATGTGGGATATCAGAGGATAATGAAAAGCAGGATCAAAGGGGAGAGAGCCCCGGCAGTCTCCTGTCTTGTTTAGGATACAGTTTTTCTTTTGCTGGAGGTGTTTTTCTTTATGTGGCACCGGAGGATGATAACTAGCAGGATCAAAGGGGACGTAACCCCAACAGTCTCGTGGCTTTGTTTTCCTTTGTAAGGTGTCAGAGAGTAATGAAGAGCAGGATCAAAGGGGAGAGAGCCCCGACAGTCTCCTGTCTTGTTTGTGGTACAGGTTTTCTTCTGTTGGTGTTGTTTTCCTTTGTATGGTACCAGAGGGTGGTAAAGGGGAGGATCAAGGGGGAGAGAGCCCCGCCAGTCTCCTGTCTTGTTTGTGATACAGGTTTTCTTTTGTTGGTGTTGTTTTCCTTTGTGTGGTATCAGAGGGTGATAAAGGGCAGGATCAAAAGGGAGGGAGCCCCAACAGTGTCCTGCCTTATGTAGGGTTCAGTTTTCCTTTGGGTGAATGTTGATTTCTTTATACGGCATAAAATATAGTAAGTCTCTTTGTTCTCCTGTGCAGTGGCTAGCCAGTGTTCTCTGTTAGCAGCCCTTTGGAGTCGATGCACAGATGATACTGATCAGTCTCATTTGTGGCACTGGTTGGGGGAACACAGTGAGAGAGTTGGAGAAGGGTTCCGTTGGCTTGCAATTGCTGGTAGGTTGCCACTAGATGGCGTCTGTTATGGTGCTGTTGAGATAGGAGTGAGATATGACCCACGCTTCCAGTGGGACACTGGTGGAGTATTACTCACGGTCTCTCACGCGGGCCAGCCGGGATCTGCTGTCTGCCCACAAGGTCAACAGACAGTTTAGGAGGAGGGGGCATGCTGCGTGAGCCCGTGGAGAGCGCACAAGGGTGGGCGGGACCCGCGGGTGCCAGCATTCATGGGCAAACCAGGCACCGGTGTCACACCCCTCCGGAGCACGAGCAGGGCACTCGTCGCTGTTTTCCTGCAGCGGTGCAGGTCCTCCAAATGGATCTTGCAGGTGAGGAGGTTGAGGGAGGGAGGGGTGCCAAGGTGGCTGAAGGGATGTACCGTGGGAGGCGGGGGGAAGGAAAAAGCTCTCACGGCGCACACTGCGGGGCCAGAAGGCTGGTTAATTGGAGCCGCAGAGAGGGGAGTGGCAGCACGGCAGGCGCAGCCGTAGCCGACTGGAGTTTGGCAAGTTAGAGTCTGGAGGGGGGTGAGGTGAAGGGGTGGGATACTGAAACTGCAGGCAGTCGAGGTGAGGTCAGGATGAAAGGGGTGGGGTTGTCACTCACCGGTGTAGCGAGGGGTTGTGATGTTCTGATCGAGTATGGGCAGCGAAGATTTCTCTTTTGCGAAAGTCCTTGGTTGTTCCTTAGCTGTAGGGTGGCGCCACGGAGCCTGCAGAGCCTAAAGACCAAAAGACTCTGCAGCAGACTCTGCGGCCGCTCCGCGGCCTCCTGGGTATTTTAAAGTCAAAAGTAATGGTAATAGAAAGAGGACTAGTATGATCTTCAGGATCCTGTGGCAAACTGGAACAAAAGCAAATAGAGTCCTGCACTGTCACTGTCCAAAAGACTCTGCAGCAGACTCCGCGGCCGCTCCGCGGCCTCCTGGGTATTTCAAAGTCAAAAGTAATGGTAATAGAAAGAGGACTAGTATGATCTTCAGGATCCTCTGGCAAACTGGAACAAAAGCAAATAGAGCCCTGCACTGTCACTGTCCAAAAGACTCTGCAGCAGACTCTGCGGCCGCTCAGCGGCCTCCTGGGTATTTCAAAGTCAAAAGTAATGGTAATAGAAAGAGGACTAGTATGATCTTCAGGATCCTCTGGCAAACTGGAACAAAAGCAAATAGAGTCCTGCATTGTCACTGTCCAAAAGACACTGCAGCAGACTCTGCGGCCGCTTCGCGGCCTCCTGGATATTTTAAAGTCAAAAGTAATGGTAATAGAAAGAGGACTAGTATGATCTTCAGGATCCTCTGGCAAACTGGAACAAAAGCAAATAGAGTCCTGCACTGTCACTGTCCAAAAGACTCTGCAGCAGACTCTGCCGGCGCTCCGGAGTCTCCTGGGTATTTTAAAGTCAAAAGTAATGGTAATAGAAAGAGGACTAGTATGATCTAAAGGATCCTCTGGCAAACTGGAACAAAAGCAAATAGAGTCCTGCATTGTCACTGTCCAAAAGACTCTGCAGCAGACTCTGCGGCCGCTGCAAGGCCTCCTGGGTATTTTAAAGTCAAAAGTAATGGCAATAGAAAGTGGATTAGTAACAAATGAACCATGGCATATAATTAGAGAAACTATTATGATAATTATGCACTATTTTGAATATCTAACCAATGAAAACGGTTGCTGGGAAATAGGCTGAAATTTACAACTACTACACAGCCCGTAGACATCTTATGGTGAGTGCACGTTTTCTCCATTCATTTTTCTCCATTTGGAAGAATTTGATCAGGGAACACCATTAGATACAATTGGCAGTATATACAACAGATTGCTTTGGCTCTTACAGGTCTGTGGAGCAAAATATCTTGACTCCTAGAAATTTGAAGCATTGAAAATCCATCTCATGTGATGTTCAATACTGAAGAACTGTAAATTAGATATTTTATGTCCATATAATTACTTACTTTGTAAGTACATTTTTTATTGGGACAGAGAACTAAGGTGTTTCTATGTTTGTTTTACAGGGTCTTGATTATATCATTGATACTGTAAAGGATTTATTCCATATACCTAGCTGCCAACCTGTGAATTGACACATATGGTTGAGTAGGTATTTGTGTTGAGAAGTTATACACATGACAATAATAGTCATTTAAATGAAAGAAAATTGGGATGACACTGGATACTGATGGCACTTTATGTATATGTTTTTTAGATTTGACATTTGGCACATACGTTTCCAAAACACAAGGGCAGATGTATTAGTCTGCACCTTACGTCCTGAAGAAGGTCTTGAGAATAAAAGACAGCAAGTTCTGTTAAATGTGGACTGAAACACGTGTCAACGACTATATAAGATACTCTGGTTGATTGTTTGACTAAGAAAAATACGACACCTGAAAGAAAAACTGGGCAGACAATATCTTAATTGATGTCTTTAGAAATATATGTATTAAGTGAACAATACATTATGTGGAAAGAGCCAAATTCATTTTTTAAGAAGAATTTTGAATGAATGTGTGAGTTTGGGATGAGAGAAGTATATATGAATTATATGATGATGAACTGTTATCTATGGTTTTAAAACATTGCATATAACAATGCACTATGTGTTTATTGATAACATTTGTAATATTATGTTTTGAAAAAAACCTGTGAGATCTCCATCAATTGGTCCATTTTTGTCTTTTGTACATTTCCCTTATTTGCCTGCGGGACCAGGGATTAAAGCAGGTACACCCCTTTTGTTTTGAATCCACGCAGACGTAGGCCTGGGAGGAATTCCCCTGCCTGATTTTGAGGTGGATGGCAGGGTAATCAAGGGTGGGCTGCCACCATGTACTGAGGCAGGCTGGATTTAGGACGGTGTGGGCAGGAACCCCTGGCTACCACCATCATGCCAGAGGTGAAAGGCAGGGAGCCACTACATCACACTATTGGGATCCTCAACCCCTTTAAGAAATTGTGCGAGATATCGGTAAACCTAGTACTGAATGGGCTCAAAGGCCCATTGCCCAATGTAAAAGCATGTGCCTCATGACTTGTCATTGCTTGCATAATTTTAGTGTGCAGTTTGTTCATACCATGTTACAGGAGGCAGGATATTTCCGGGGAATGCAAGGCTGCGAGAGATGAATACCTTGAGCAGCACCTCTCGATGTGGAGGGGCGATGCCTGCCCACCTGTGCCCGCGTCACATCCTCATTTCAAAATAGCGGATGAGCTCTTGTAGCCTTGTACCTCACATCATGGCAGCCCCACAAATGAAACACCTGAAACAAAAATAAAATTCACAGGCCACCAGTCATGACCATGGGCACCTGATGTAGACACTAAAAGGGAGACCAGCCCAGAGGGTTGGATCAAAGCCCTTTATAAAGTGAAGGGAATCAGAGGGAAAGGGTGGGTGTTTGACGAAAGAGTGAGTGTGCATTTGAAGATGGCTGGAGGGAGGTGAGAGAACAAAGAGGAGAGAAGAGGGGAGATCAACAGAAAGATGTTGGATGAAAGAGACAGGAGGGAGAGGAGGCAAATGAGCACATCAATAAAGTGAAGTATTATGAGTTGTTAAGGAGAGCGACGAGGTTGGAGTGAGGAGCGTTTCTGGTCCTGAGAAGTCTAAAGCAAGAGCGTCAGTAGGGAGTGGCAAACCACAAGCCTACAGGGGGTGAGCCTTGCAGGGGTGAAGGGACAAGCATGTGTTAGAAGAACGATGAGTTTCAGGAAAAGCACAATGAGAGAAAAGGAATAGTAAAGGTTCTCCATTATATGAGCAAATGGTGAGGAATCAAGGAGGCAAGAAAGATTGGATTGGTGGGTAGTTGTGCCAGGACCGTGAGACTGGGAGTTGGTGAGAGCCGTAGAAGGGAGCCAGTGGACACCACAATGTGCATGGCAGAGACTCTTGGCCTTTCTGAATGGCTGTCTAACTGTTAAAACCTGATGAACTTACAAGCAATTACTATAATTCTGAGCTTGAGATTGTGGAAGGTGGTCTCCCCCATCGTCCGCAACGTACTAACAACCAAGCCATGATAGGTGGAAGACTGCTGTAATCAGAAATCTGTGAGTAAAACAGGGATTACCCTTGATTAGCATTAGAGCATTTGTTGGGACATTTTCTTTTTGTTTTACGAAACATTGAGGTCCAGAAGGCATGATGACAGGAAAATCTGAGTTCTTTTAAGATTTTCTTTTGGTAAATTCCTGTGAAGCCCAAAATGCCCTGCTTGATCTTATTCCAGCGTTGTGCCTCTTTATGGACGGCACTCTGTTTCTTGACAGGCTAGTACACAAAACAAAGTGTAGGGGAATACGAAAGGCAAATGAAGATTGTCTGAATTCAAAGTGAGTGGTGCTGGAAAGATGCATTTCACTGCTTCACTTGTGTAATATTCATTGCTTTGAATAGGGTGTACCTGTGGGACGCAGGTCACCTGCACACCTCAGAGACTGCACCAGACAACCAGTGTTGATTTTACCACAAAGTAAATCATCCAAGGAACCATACTGGACCATTAGCACATTTCATCCAAAGACTGGGTTTTAACCAATGTAAATTGAAAACAGGAGATGTAGAACACACCGGTTTAAAATGGAACTCAATCTCTAAATGTGCAAGGAAGTCTGAGTGGGACAGATATATGATCAAGCTAGCAAGAAGATTCAGCCAGTGTTACAGAGACATTCATTTTAAAATAACATACGTTAAGTGTTAAGATCTTGTCAAGTATTCTGCATGGCACGCGTATGCAGATTCCCTGCTGTACAAAAAAATAAATAAAGCCAAAATGTAACATGGATTTATTTTCCTAACCACTGTTGGATTATTGTTTATAAAAACATGGTCGATTTTGCATGACATTTTATAGTCTAAATATGTTAAAAAAGCAGTGATTCCTTTGTATTTTTTTGAAGAGCACTTTATTCATCTTAACCCTATATTGTGCTGACTTCAAGTTGACCGAGGTTTCAACCTAGACCCAACTAGCCTCCCCCTTGGGAGAGGATGTTTTAAAGGGATTCTTAAAAAATTGTTAAAATGCAAACAGAAATGAAATGCATGGGGATCACAGAGATTAAGCTATAAAGTGACAAGAGAGTCAGGGCTCTGGTCGGACTTCAAAGAATACATTATTGCAGTTTTAGAGTGTTCATCTTTTGACTCTGCCTTCCATTAGGTAGACCACATGGGTGCTCTAATGCAATGTGAGCAAAGGGGCTTGTCATATGACTCAAATCAACCACTGGCTGACAGGAGTTCTAGCATCACAAGTTTCATTACCCCAGAATTGAAACAAAAGCTGAAACTACATAGGACACCATGCAACATTTAAATTAACAGTTGCGTTGAAAAATGATTTTAAGATAAGTCCAAAACCATACCAGTTACGAACAGGCTGAGCAGTGCACTGTGATCATGAAAGCATTCTCTTTGTTAGCAGTCCTACCTTGATTACAAATTATCAACATTATAAATATTATTAAGTTTATAAAAAATGACCACAAAAATTAATTTCCCATGTCCAGATGTGCGGCTAGGCAGGGGTATTACAGGAATCCCTGTTTGATTAATGTATCAATTGCTGTGATTCGGTATTAAAGAAAAACAGATTTTAATCCGAGCAAATCAGCCCCACCTTTTTCATATTCAGACAGTTGAATATCAAATGGAGATAATGGGTGTATATTTTTATGGAGTGTCTGACTGTTGGGCAAGGCAATGGAAGGACCTGGCCAATCAAAAACGGTGACATAATCATGACATAAGCATGGGAATAGAGAACATTATTAAAAACAGATAGGAATAGGGGCCAGACTTGTTAAAAACTGCAGGAAAGTACAGCACCTCTTCCTATTGGATGAGTGATGAATAATTAAAGTCTCTGGAAGGAAAATGCCATATCTATGAGGGAATTTGAACTAACTTAACCTGAGGCAGACTTGTTTTTCAAGAGGGAGGTGAGCCTGATTGGGGGTCCTTCTTAAATCTCATGAGGCCCCATTTTAACCCGACTGATTTGCATATGGCTGGACCCCTTTTGCAATGGTGCAAACAGGATAAAAAACGTTGGTGTGGAAGGTTGCCCAGAGGAATGCCAGTGGTTCAGTATTTATTCAAAACCTTCCACCCATAACTTTTTTGGTTGTGGTCCCATTTTGACCTGTTGCCTCAAAAGAAATATAAGTGGGTATGTACACTTCCCAAATATAATTAGACACATCCCCAAGAATTATTGCCTTGATCAGACCTTGGTGTGTAAGGGAATTGGGAGGTCATTTCTACTAAGGGGAGCTCATTCCAATCAGAAAAATGCTAATATAATGGGTGAAATGCAACAGAGCTTCCCATTGTACTTAAAGCGCAGTGAGATTTTACTGCATATAGAAAATATTGTATTTCTGCGCACAGAGCATAGGGTTTGACAAATTATTATTCATAGAAAGAGAATAGGATATTGTAGTTTGAGTTACATCCTGATTTTTCATTGTACTTAAAGTAAAAGGAGATTACAATCAACTAAATGAAAACATGCGTTCTCTGGACTGAGTGTGCTGTGTAAAACAGGGAACCCTTCCCAGCGCTGACAGCGTAGCATTTAATAAGTGATATTTTGATATTTAAAAAGTATTCTTATCGTTTTCACTGATACAGTCGACACTGAGCTGCACTTTCAGGGCACTGAATCATAGACTAATGAAGACATTCTTGATAGTATGTGATCTGTGAAAGCAATAGGTATAAAGAAGAGAATGGATAGATTAAAGAGAGTTAGCCATCCTAATGCCATTCCCATGAAACATAATCCATAGTGATTCAGTTTGTGAATGGAGGGGTAATCATCATTGTATTAGAACATCACAAAACCTTTTTCATATCTTGGGTAAGTGAACTTGTTTCCTGTGCATTCTAAATTGATATCACTGTTTTTCAGAGCCCAACTTGTAGAATTATGATGTGATTCATATAGCCTGTATTTTCTGTCTATGCAACCTTTCTCTGGTACCATTGCCTGTTTTTGATACTGGAGAAAATAAAATGTGCTGGAGTGTAAATCTATTGACTGAAGTTGATTTGATGTAACAGTGAACTGAATGGAGCTTTTATACTGGCCGATAAGCAATGTTATGGACATGGAATAAAGTGCTGCTTCAAGGTTTCGCAGTATTATATAGGATTAGAATTGTTAGACATATTATCAATAGTTCTGTTGTGTGACCGAATCTGTGTATTACATTAAACAAGATTGTCACACACAGCCCATGTTTAACTGAGTAAATAAGTGGATGTAAACAATATCTGATGTTTTGTGGTGTCTTCCCCTGCATAAAGTAAGGGGAAACCTTTGATTAATTTATTTAAACAAATTTAAGCTTTAATCAAACAATCTGTTTCTTGTCCAAGAATGTTGGAGTAGGATTGTAAAATAGAAGGGATTACCCCTTGTGGTGCCTGCTAAGGGAATGGAATGGCATATCAATTAGTATATCTAACAACAGCAACATCCTAAACAAAAGAAAATCAACAAACAATCAGTGACAGGTAGGACATGAACAAGCTTGCAACACATCCAATATCTCCCATGCCACGTGAATGCTTACTTTTGCTCGTCTATTACTACTGTCCCACTGTCTCGTATTATGCACATCTGCTACGTGAAACACATGCCTGGCTGATTGATTTACTTTTTAGTGTGAAAAGCAAGAAAGTGATTTTGAGAGTAGTCGTAACTTAAACTGGCACATGTTACTATTATTTTCAGGGAAATGCCTCATTCCTGAAGAGCTTTTGTGACTCTACCCCAAAAACTTGCTGTTCCATTCGTTGATAACAATATCGGAATTAATGCATTAGTGGAAAAAAAGACTCCTGTGGATGTCCACAGATCTCCAAATGTGCTGATTAATGGTTTTAGAGGACCATTTTGCCACCAACTGTGTGCCAATGCGAGACAGCAACCAGGGCTGGGTATCATCAGCATAAATAAGGAATTGCTTAATAAATGAGCTGATAAAGAGGTAAAAGATATAAGTTAAATATTAGAAATATATAGGGTCGGACACAAATGAACAGCAGAAGAAACATGTAAAGGCTGATCTGAAAGGGGGAAGTCCTACAACATGTTTTCTGTTGATAAGAAAGGAGTGGGTCCAATCCAGGCCAAATATTTTATGTAAAACCTGTTTAGTTGGTTAATTTCGAAGGTATGTTCAATGATGTCGAATGCTGCAAAAAGATATAAAGAGCCAGCCCGCAGACCTGTACACTTAGCCAGTCAGATAGCACAGTGAGCAAATCGCTCACCCCTGATATCTGTATGCTGCCTGCTGCGGCAGGTTTGAATCCCGGCAAGGTCAACTCAGCCTTTAATCTTTCCGAGGTAGATAAATTGAGTACCACTCTGTGGGATACTAATGTCTTCTGTTATTTCAGTGCACTGAGACATATGGGTGCATAGCACTTGATAAGAAGTACATTATTATTGTTATTACTTCTGTTATAAGATCATCTATCAAATAATCTGAAATGGATTAGGTGCCATTAAGTGGATAAAGCCCCATCTGTGCTGGATATAAGACTGTGTATGAATCCACAGACAGCTGTAGCTGTTGCATCACTGCAAACTCCAGGTGTTTGTCCAAGAAAGTTCTGATGAGGCCCAACAAGGCTGAAACATGTGTATGGGGTTGCTGTTGGTACTCTTGTTCAGAAGAGAATTGCCATAGCATTTCGGTGCTGGACTGCCCATGTGGGTGGGACAAAGACTGATATGCAAATGGACATTTCCCATCTGTGAAAGGTACAGTGAGCAAAAAGCAGATGGCTGTGAACTCTCAAAGTGGCTAATAACCACTGAACAGGTTATCATGCCATGTTCTTTCGAGAGAGGGGCGCCTGCTACCTTTTTTGTATTTTTGGAAGGAACTTGGGGTTGGTCACCCTAAGTTACCTGGGGGCAACCAGACATGGACTCCCTGCTCACTGTGCTCAGAGAGGCACAGCACAGCTCACTGATGAGGCCCAACAAGGCTGAAACACGTGTATGGGGTTGCTGTTGGTACTCTTGTTCAGAAGAGAATTGCCATAGCATTTTGGTGCTGGACTGCCCATGTGGGTGGGAAAAAGACTGATATGCAAATGGATATTTCCCATCTGTGAAAGGTACAGTGAGCAAAAAGCAGATGGCTGCGAACTCTCAAAGTGGTTAATAACCACTGAACAGGTTATCATGCTGTGTTCTTTCGAGAGAGGGGCAACTGCTACCTTTTTTGTATTTGAGATTTAAAGTTAGTCGACAAATTGCAAAGTTGGTGAAGTCTGCCTAAGGCTTTGTTAGCAGAGGTGTGATAATGTTTCTTTTTAGGACAGATGGAACTGTTCCTTGTAAAAAGGACAAATTTGACACCTGTCCCCGCAAGCTCCTCAATAGATGGTGCCAGCCATCAGATGGTAAATTACAGGGGTACAGGGGTACTATTCTCAGTCCCTGACCCTGTTCAGGCCTGATTACCTGTGGGGTCCCTCAGCACTCTGCCGTATCTCTGATTCTTTTTAACGTCTACGTTCAGCTGTTAACTAAACTAATTCAGTCCTTTGGTCTCTGTTGTTACATCTAAGCAGATGATACGCAGATCGTGGTGCATCTCAACCTTCCCCATCCTGAAGCATCAGTCAATTTTAGAAATGATCTGAAAGTCATCAGTGACTGGATAAGTCCGAATTGGATTAAAAAGAATGGCGACAAAAAAGAGGTCTTAGTGGTTGGATCCTCTGCGATGGCCTCTTTTTGGACAATTTCACCTGGCCTTCTTCTTTAGGCCCCATTCCTAAACCGGTTGCCGTAGTGAAGGAGCTCAGTATTAAGATCTCTGACACTCTTTCTATGGAAACACAAATGAGTTTGGTTTTCCAAAGAGGCTATTTTAAGCTTAGAGTCTTGCAAAAGATCGTCCCCCTCCTGCCTTCTCACCTCCTTGCCCCAGTGGTAGTGGTTACTATTTTCAGAACCTTGGACTAGTGCAACTCTCTCTTTCTCTCTCAACCAGTGGTCTCCACTCTATCCAAATATTACAAAATACTGTGGCGAGAGCAGTTACAGACCTTTCCTCTTGGGACCACATTTCTCTTGCTTTACGTAACCTTCATTGGGTTCCTGTTTCATGTCGCGTCGACTTTAAGTCCCTGTGCATTGTTCACCGGGCCTTTTATGGCCGTGGCGCTGAATGTCTACAGAGGAAATTTGGTCACTGCATACCATCCAGAGTGCTTCACTCTGCCACAGATCTTCAAATTCAGGTGCCCAGGTTTCATCGGACTAGGACTGGCAGATGCGCCTTCTCTGTTGCCCCAGCAGTACTCTGGAACAAGCTCCCCCGTTCCCTTTGTGCTATCGATAATCACCTACTCTTCCGGCGTCATCTCAAAACTAATTTAATGGTGTCATTTGCAAGCCTTTTCTTGTCAGATTTCTCACTCTTAGTGCCATGTTGCCATTGGGTGCAAGTGCACTCTATAAATGCTATTAACATAACATAACATGGGGGTCAGAACATCTATGATATTCCCCACTTTCTTCGCCCAACCATTTGGGCGAATTGCATTTTGCTGCATTTTTTACTATATTATTATCGCAAAGCTAGATGGTGGATTTGGGTTGGGTATATGTAAAGGGGGTCTAAGAGGGTCAATCAGGGCTGGTGCACAGGGTCTTCCCCGCTTTAAGTGGTAAAAAATGGCAAAAGGTAAAGATAATTTCAGCAAAATGTAATTCGGCTAAAAAAGGTCAAGGAAACTTCATAATCCTCTTCTATTGACAGTGAGAGTATGTCAAAGTCTGGGGGAAATGTGAGGGAATAGTCTACATTTCGTACGGTTGGCTGTCGGAACAGTTGACTTAGTGGTGTATCAGTGTCACTCATGTGTATACTTTACCATTGGTGTCACTATAGATGTTGATGACCTTTTGATTAAAAACAGTCACAATGAAGACACACAATGCTTCGGGAGGCAAGATTTTTGATTGCATTGTCAGGGTTCCTTAGTTCCATCAAGATAAGAAAGACATTTATTTGTGGCAATGAAGCTTCAGATATTCTTGAATATAGTTTTATCTGGCATTTTATATCAAGGCCTTTAAGATTCATAAATTCCTCAAACAGAGTAGCTGAGCCTATGGATCACATCACCTTCTACAGCCCCTCTTTAGTTGGTGCTTGAATTGCGATATTGGCTTTCGTGGTGCTAAATATGCGATCAACAGTATGACCTTAGTAGTGTATGGGACTCATTTTGTGTAAAGACAGACTTTCCAAGCCTTTCATTATTGTTTGGGCTGGAATACGTGCCCATAGATTGAAATTGTCTAAAACACTAAATGAGGTGCATCATACAATCAGAGGAGAAATAAGGTATACACATTTTTAGAGAAATATGAGGCTTCTGGGTGAGGGTTGGAGGCAAGTGAAATATACTAATTAAGGTGGTTATAGAGCAGTTAGTGGATGAGCAAAGCCTCTGTTGAGGAAAATGAGCCACAGATTTACATAGAAACAGAGAAGAGTCTCTACAAACTATTGCTAAGGCCCTTCCTGTTCTGGATTTGTGATTTTTGGCAATACGCCTGTAACTGGCTGGAGCCAGTGAATCAATATGGGGTGTGCCGTCTTTGGAGTTTCCCTACTCAGTTGGTTCTCAGTGCTTCATTACTCAGTGGAAAAAATTAGGCCAAGGTGGTCTGCCTTTATCATATCCTGCACTGCGTAATGATTCTTTATCACAGCTCAGTTTAACAAGCCAGGTTTTTGATGTAGGAGTTGGCTAAGGGGATCTATGCTGTCTGCTTGCATTTGATATGTATCTAGAAGCAATGCTTGTTGCTTAACCTTGTGTGGCCTCATACAGGTGTGTAAAGAGTATGTTATAGGGATGGAGAGTCTGACAGGTTGCACATGAGATGTGTAGTTTGGAAGACCACTGGGCAAAAAGTTAAACACCAAAATAGGCTGAGAAGGAGCTCTGGGTGCATGAGGGCAGCCAGGCCTGATGTGTGCTGTCACAAACAGTCACATACTGGTTTACTTCTGGCGCACAGCCACTGCACAGACATGACATAGTCACACTTACATATTGCTCATTTATGGCTTACGGTCCTGGGAGTGTGGAAGTGGGACACCGATGGTTGGGACGTGGTACCCCTTTATTATAACACCTTTTCACGGTCCTACCTTTTCCAACACAAACATTTTCCTACACTGAGACAGACAATGGACCACCACCAGGGTCAGGCAGAGTCAGGCAATTAACAATATGTATGCACACCTGATGGCCCTTTCCCTTCCCCACAAGGATAAAAGGCAGAGCACAAAAGCACACTCCGAGCAAGGCCGAACACACGAGGAAGCAACTATTCCGGACCGGCAGTTAAAGCAGAGAGACCTGGAGGGACAGCGAAGAGAGAATTGCCCTGGCCCTTGGCAACTCAGATCAGTGAAGCATCTGAAAGGGAAAGCATAAACCCAGGAAGTGCTGCTGGCGTGCAGTGTGACAAGTGTCAGCTGCACATGCGGCCCTCCTGCGCTTGTAGTCGAAGCAGGGAGAAGTGCTTGCCGCAGTGGTGCCGTCCTTGACTCCTGAGGCAGGAAACTCCAGCAGTTCAGCACAGCTGGTGAGTCGGAGAAGACAGATAGTAAACCGAACTGTGCTGGGCCCAAGGTTGCAGGCAGCGATCTTATTGTACAAAGAACTTGTGTATTTGAACTTTAAAGAAACCCTTGTAAAAGGTTCAGAAGCAGAGTGGTCAGGTGTTGCAGGGACGCTCTTTCTAAGGACTCTAACTGAAGCCTTTTTTGAGTTGTATTGTTTTGTGGGAACTACAAAAACCAGCAGGTCTTAGGAGAGGCTAGTGTGACGTGTCAAAGTAGTCCTATGAGGGTCGAGCAAAACCCCTCGTACACACGAAAGTCTTTGACACATTGGAGAAAACTGATTGAACTGGGAAACTGGCAAATGTGTACCCGACAGAGGGATGCCTGTGAGTTGAGGGTAAAACAGTGATATACCCGTAAACATTGTGACGACAAGTATGAACCCGGCGGAGGGATGTCCACAATGGATAGTTATTTAAAAGGACATTGAGACTGTTGAGTGATACATTTATGAGTGAAAAACCGTAATGTACCTGATTGAGGGAGGCCAACGTTGCAGGTAGGATCGCAGCCTGGCTGAGGGGGAACCAAGGGGCGAAGAGCAATCGCCCAACGTGAAAGATTACCGAAGGAACTTTTGTTTTTTTTATGGTTTATGGTTCAGCAAGCCTTCTAAGGCAAGAGACTTTGCCGGAAAGAGATGTCTCCCCAGAAGGTCCTGGCATCGGTGAAAGGAACTGTAACCTCTTGTTGGTGAGGCCCAGGAGTGTGCTGTGCTCAAAGATAATGCTTTGTCACATGCTAAAAAAGTGGGGAAGGGAGGCCCCCAGCTACAAAATCCTGACCTATCATTTGTGAACACTTCTTTCTTTTCTTGTGAACATTATCCCACACCCTTTTTGAAATTAGCTGTAAGGATTGGCATTAGTTTTTTTTTATTATAGGCCCGTTTATTTGACAAGACACCACTAGGACTTCCTTAATATTATTTGATGTTTGTAGCTTGCTCCTATCTCAGATTTAGGGTTAGATTAGGCGTTTTTACAACCCATTTATTTAGTTTAATAAACACCCTTGAACTGTGATCACTTGTGTCTGTCTTTACTGTTGCCACCACGAGTTCCTTACAGCAGCCAGCCCAGGCTTCAGCAGATAAGGGCCAAAAGTACCAAAATGGCAACACCCTGTTTGAGCCACTTTCACATCTAACTCCCAGTGCTATGCAGATGACACACAACTATCTTTCAGGCTACCGTCAGCCACCTCCTCCTCTTTGCTCATATCTGACTGCTTTTCCGCTATTCAATCTTGGTGCACTGCAAACAACCTCTGCCTCAACGCCATTAATACTGAGATCATTCACATTGGGGCCCCTGCTCTTGCTTTTCCACTCTTGCTCTGGCCAGCCTCACTTTGTCCTGCGCCTGCACCCACCTGTGAAGCAAGAAACCTGGGGGTCATCTTTAACTCCACACTCTCCTTCTCCTCTCACATTTCAGATATCTCTAAAAAATCTAACTATCAGCTTCACCTCCTCAGGGGTCCTCTACCTTTTCTCACTTACCCGCAGAGGCTCACTGTCTCCAGAGCCCTGGTCCTCTCCAGGCTGGACTATTTCAACAGCATCTTCCTCAACCCCCTTCTTCTGCCCTGCTCTCTCTGCAACTCATCCAGAACAGAACTGTGAGACTTATCCTTGGCCTCAAGCCCAGGGACCCTCTCCTGCGCTGAAATCCCTCCACTGGCTACCTGTGGCTGCAAAGATTAAATTCAAGACCCTTTGCATTGTTCACAAGGCTTTCTGGGTCCTGGAACCTACCTACCTGCAATGCTGCCTACCTGAATATTGTCCCTCATGATCCCTCCACTCATCTACCTCCAACATTCTGCGAGTGAGCCGGTTCTCCAAGCAGAGATTTGGAGGGAGATCCTTATCCTCAGCAGGTGCCTCCCTCTGCAATAGCCTCCCTGCCACCCTCTGTCTTGAGCCGAATCTCTTTAAATTCTGGAAACTCCTCAAGACTTTCCTCTTCTCCCCTTTTTTCTCTCTCCCTCTACCCTGTTAACCCAGTTCTCTGTTTTCCCTCTCTCCCCCTCTTCCTAACAGCACGCTGACTGGCCTTCGAGTGTACCTCAGAGTCTCACTGGTCCCCGGCATGCCCCTCCCAGTCCTCTTTCGCACTTGCCTCAGGGCCCTACACCTCACCCACACTCATTGCACTTGAGAAATGTACCCTAGAGCATGGCTCTCTCTGCATTTACCCCAGTCTCAACCGACCGGGTGCACTTTATCCCCCCCCCCCGAGACCTTCTGTGCACCTGCTTGATCTCTATGAACCATGTCTGAGGATCTTATGTCTGTTTTCCCTTGTCTTCACCCGTTAATTGCACTGTCAAAACTGCAGAATCGCCGTCAGGCCTATTTGCTATCTCCCAAACTGTTAAATGTAATTTTTACTCAGTTACACTGCCTGTGCAGACTATTATCGCCTCAGATTTTCAAGAGCTCTGAGCGACTGTTTTTTTTCCCCCTTTGTTCCCACCCTCATTGAGCGCTTTGAAACACTTGCCTGTGTATAGGTGCTATATAAATAAACAATAGCATACCATACCTATGAATGCTGGAAAGGGTCTAGGGCCAGAATTCCTGCTCATCACCAGCATGGGTTAAATGTTCAATTGTAAACTGTTTTTTCTTGGACCTGAAGTGGCAGTTGTTTTACAATAGCAATTTTGTGCAGCAATTGAGAGCTCAAATGGGACGTTAAAGATGCCAGGATGGGCAAGGCCCTCTGACCACACCGCTGGTAAATTACTACCTGGGCATACCAATATGGGTTAGAAAATTAACCTGAGAAAATGTATTTGTATTTGTATTTTGTATTTGTATTTGCATTTATTTGAAGAACACATATGTCAATTTCAATCAAAAATCACTTACAATAGCACATTTACAAATGGTGGAGGCATTCCCACGAAGGGTGTATGTACAATAGCACAAAGATGAGACAAAATGGTGAGACATTTTATGAGGATGTAAAAAAGTGGTGACTTAAAAAGGTAACATTAATCAGAGGGGGCAAGTGCTTGAAACTAAAGAAGAGTACTATTTAAATATACAGAATAACATTATTAAGCATCACTGGAGGCATTGGGGGTGTCATGTAGGGAGAATGGGAGAGTGGCCAGGAAGAGCTGCCTCTTTAGCAAGTAAAGGAAGTTTAAGCTGACCTTGGAAGAGATCCACAGTTGAGCTGTCTTTAATTATAATGGGCAGGTTCCAGTGGAGTGGGGCAAGTAAGGAGAAAGAGCAGAATCGAGAGGAGACACAGGGAGGGTATGGGACAGTGAGGTTAGATGCAAGAAGAAGAGGCAGGGGGACAGGTGGTGGACAGGAAGAGGGTTGATGATGGGGAGAGAGGAGGGCTTTGAGATTGTTCCACGTTTTAGAGATTTTAGAGGAAAAGTAGTGAGAAGAGAAAGGGAGTCATTAGCTGCAAGGGTGGCTATGTATATTAGCTTGGAGGGTAGAGGAAAGTGTGCGGCTGAATGCCAATAGAAGAGAATAGGTTGGTGAAGTGGTATGATTAAGCAGAGTCCATTCCTGAGGTGAGGACAGCAAGGCATTTGTATAGGCTAGGAGTAGGGTATGGGTCCATCATTGGCACCATTGTCATAGGCCACAGCGCATATTTGTTTTGTAGAGCTGAATATCAGAGGTGATCCAAGGCTGAGGAAAGGGGTCAGAAGGTGTGAATGTGCAAGCAGGATATTATTGGTCAAATGGAGCCATAAGTGCATAATGAAAGTCAGAAAAAGCACGGTCAATGGAAGAGGCATTAACAGGGGAGCAAGACAAGTGAGCGGTCCTCACATCATCAAGGTAAGGGACAAGAGACTCCTGCCTGAGAGATACAGGGTTGATGGCAGGGTAAAATGGGGTGAAGAAGGCAGTAGATAATGACAGTCAAAGAAGACATTCAGTGTGTTATTGAACCTGTTGGAGGCAAGTTCAATGGAATGTTGAATAGAGCGAGAGGGCTATGGGGAAGATTTGACTTGGTATAGAAAGGGGATCATGGACCCAGGTATGAAATTCCTTTCACTAATCAATTAAGGACCATAGTTGATGAGTATTGGAGATGACAAAGTGGATAAATGAGTGGATGGAGGGAAGTGGGTCAACAGAGAGAGCAGAGGAGTTACGAGGGGATGCAATCCCGGGGGTCCCCTCCCATTTGTCTAAACAGGAAGGTTATGAAGAATGATTAGGGAGTGGACAATGATATTGGAGTGTAGCTGTAGCTGATGGGCATTTGTCATGATGGAGCGGTTGAGATCGTCCCCTATAATAATAGGGACATCTTTCAGTCCAGTTCAGAGAAGAAGAGATTTTGGCAAACATTTGTGAAGTAGCTAACTCGGATAACGTTTACATTCTCACCATATGTAGACTTCAACTTTTTATAGGCCTAAGCCTTAATAGATTTCTTAACTTTTTTTCCAACTGAATGCGTGTCTGGCTATTGTGCTAACTTGTACTATGCGTGTGTTATTTTTATTTTTGTTTTATTTACAGGATTGATATAGCGCAAGCTTCATCGAAGGGTAGCAGAGTACTGAATACATTCAAATACCAACGAAAAGCTTACAAAGAGACCAGAAAGGGACAATATTCGTGACTAGAAAACACAACCTTAAGTTCCGAAAAAGAAGACTGAAGAACTCTACTTCTCTGAAGAAATGCATGCATGTGCCTTTACCCACAGCCTATAATAGGATAAGGTCTGTGGAATTGTCTTATTCTACATGGTTTCCACTCAGAATATTTGGATATGTTAAAGAGAGATAGGTAGAGAGTGATGATGTGTGAGAGAGAGAGAGAGAGAGAGAGAGAGAGATAGCGAGAGAGGCCTCATACCGTCCACCCTCTTGAACTCCCTGCACCCCAGTTTATTTGCCTTCTAAATCATTTGTATCTGTTCCCCAATAAACCTAGGTTCCTTGGCATATTTGGAGTCACTTTCATCTGTTAATCCTTGCCCACATCGGAATGGGAGAAGCAGTGTTAGAGTTCCATGAGATGGAGACTGAATAGTCAGCAAGGTGGGAGACCACCGAATAAAGTATGGTGCTCTTGAAATCAAAGGAGGAGTGGCCATGGAGGAAGGAGGGATTATCCACACTCTTAAAGGGTGTGGATAGATCAAGTCGAATGGGGATGAAGGAGAGGTGAGAGTGTGAGCAGTGGTAAGAAAATTGGTTATTAAAGATAATGTGCAAGGATTTTGGCGTGGTGGAGCAGGATAGAGAGGGAGAGAGAGAGAGTGCAAGACAGAAAGACGAAAATAAAAGAAAGACAGAGAGATAAAGCGAGGGAGAGAGAGAGAGAGAGAGAGAGAGAGATAGAGAGAGACAGACAGACAGACAGAATGGTATACAGAAAAATGGATTGTTCAGGCCTGCAAAAAGGCTTCTTAAGTATGGGGATGCCTCTGTCAATTTTGTAGCCATCAGTGAAGACCCCTTAGGAAGAGGGATTGAAAAGGGAAGAGAGGTAAGTGGAGGAGACATGCACAATACCTTTAATACATTGTGGGATCACAACATTGGCTGGCTAAGTAGAGGTTAGCTATGCATTCAGTGGGTGAAAGGTGGGACAATGAGGAAAAGGTGTGGGGACAGGAAGTGGAGAGCAGGAGGATGAAGGTGGGAAAGATATGAGATTAGTGAAGATGTTATGTATGTTACTGATTTTGGAGAAGAGTCATCAGCAGAGTGGAAGGAGGATATAGAGCTGTACTGAGGGGCGCGGCAGTATGACCTCTAGGGTCCTTGATAGTTTGCATGGGTGAGAACAGGCAAGGTTTACAAGATCAATATAGGTAGAGTTTACTAAGAGGATTTGGCAGAGTCAAGGGCAGTAGTGAGGAGAAAGGGAGAATCATTTTAGGCAGTAAGTAGAGTGGTGGAGCAATTTCTGTGCCAGTGGCATAGGTGGGATGCATGATCCTCCTCAGCTGTCGAACGGCTCAGGAGATCTAGGGTTGAGGGCAGGTCAAGAGGTGGTGAAAAAGGCAACAGTTAGCGGTAGTCAAAGAGTGTAGCCATTTTGTTATTGAACTGGTAAAAATGCAAGTTTAATTAACTGTGCAAGAAAATGAGGAGAGGGCCTGGTGGGAGGATTTGACTTGGCCCAAGTAGGGATCAAGGAGTCGGGCATGAATTTCATTTTGATAATCAATTAATAAAAGAAGTGAAAGGATAATGGAGATACTGACATGGATAAGTGAGTGGATGGAGGGTAATGGGTCAACTGACAGAGCAGAGGAGTTAAGAGTGAATGATGGCAAGATTAAATCAAGGGTATTCTCTTCCATTTGTGTAAGTAGGAAGGCTATGTAGAATTATCAGGTGTGGTTAGAGAGCCTTGAGTCTAGCTGTAGATGATAGACATTTGTCAGAATGTAGAGGTTAAGGTTTTCCACTATTATAGTAGGTAACATCTACAGGAGAGTTTCGAGTAACAAGTCTAGAACAGAGAAGAACAGATTTAGGTAAAATGTGTGAAATACTTAGCTTGGACAATTGTTAGTCCTTTTTGTGCATCAAGGCTGGTAACTTACTTTTCAGATTCTCTGAGCGGTCTTGTGGTCCTGGTGACAATTGAATTGTGCTACACCCAATGCCTTAATTGGTAGTATTCAAAGCTTTCTTATTACAATAGATCAAATTAATGTTTGCATTCTTCAAAGGATTGAATCCTCGTCTCTTGAAAAATGTCTCCAAATTGTGTGCACCCGCCCTTTCTCCAAGAGCAAAATTACCTTAGATCTAGACCTGTCCTGAAGTCAGGGTTAGCAAAGAGCAGTGCAATCAGCGAAGGAAAAGATGTTGGCCCATTTTTCACAGCCGTCCCATCTCATACCGAAAGCAATACAGCTAGTTAAAAGTACTGGTATATAATGAGGAATACTTTTTTTTGGTGCTCTATCCATGTCCGTGCTCGTATCCTTGTTCCTGCCAGTGATGTCTCCATAAGAAACGAAGGTCGCTCTGACTTTAGGTTCATCCACTGGACAAATGGCCTCAACTGGGCAGCCTTATAGTACTTTGTTATGTCAGGGAATGCACCTTGTTGTCTGGGGTGCATCAGGACTTTCCTATTTACTCTGGGTTTCGTTCCTCTCCATATGAAGCTTAATATGATATTTTGTATGCTTTTCAGGCACCCTTGGATATTGATAGGGGAGGGATTGCAAGAGGTAGAGCAGATGAGGGAAGATATTCATTTTGATTATGCATGTGATACCCAATCAGGAGAGTGTCAACCGTCTCCATTTGTTCAGGTCCTTTTTTAAATCATTGCCAGTAGTCTAGGGTAGCTGGCTCTATAATGGGATGCAGCCCTAGGGGTCTAACTGATGCAAAAGTATTTTATGCATTTCAATGCTCACTTATAGGGTATTTCTCCTATATCATTTTCACTGTCACTGGTGGCACGTAAATGTTATGCATTTCTGATTTTCATCATTAACTTTGAAGCCCAAGACTCTTGAGTACGTGGTTATTTCTGTGGCAACCTCAGCTAGTGACCCTGTAAGTTTTGTCAATATTAGGATCACATTGTTGTCAAAGAGGCATATTTTATGAGTATTCCTTGTCCATGGGACCCCATATATGTGTTCATTTGCTCTGTATGACGTTCATTCATTGCCTGTTTTTTGGCTAAAAAACTGTGGCCGAAAATAACTCAGCAAAAAATATAGGGTGGAGGGTTGGTAAGGGCATATAAGGGGTCAGGTGTTTGGGAGGATAGGGAATACATAAAAGGGGTCAGGGTTTGGGGAGAACCCCTCAAAAAAGAAAAAGAAACATTCAATGAGTTTTTTCAGCCAAATAATTTCAGATAAAAGTCAGCAAAGCAAGAATGGAGATGAATGAACCTAGAACCCAATGACTCTTATTCTTGTGGCAAATGGCTCCATTGCCAAGGTAGAGAGGAATGAGGACAGTGGACATCCTTGTTTAGTGGCATTAGCTATGGGAAACGGATCGGTCACAGTGCCATTAACTATTACTCTGACTTTGCACCTCTGATATTTTGCCAAAACCATTTAGCCAAAGCCATCCCCAGCCTGACTTTAGATTTAGTTACAACCAAATTAAAGTAGGTCCAGTCTACCGGGTCGAATGCTTTCTCTGCATCCAGCTGTAACAGTGCTGTTTGGCATTTCGACCAGACAGACGTATCCATAATATGGATGATCCTTCTGATTTTGTCAAAAACAATTTCTATTGCATATAAATCAAGATTGATCTGGATCTATTAATTCTGGGAGAAGAGCCTCCAATCTGTTAGCTAGTATCTCAGTGTAGATTTTAAAGCCCACATTTATAAGGGCTTTTGAGGTGATATGCCCCGAGGCGGAGGGCCTACGCTGTAGGTAAAGGCTCGCTGCCCAAGTTAAGGGCCCGAGTGCAGCGAGGGACCCTTAACAAGGGCAGCAATGCCGTTACCGAAAGGGTCCATCTGTAGCCGAGGTGCATATCGCCATTAGCACCTGTGTAGTTTTCTACCTCTGCTAATCTTTTTTTTAACATAAATAAAAGAAACATACCTTTCCTGTGCGTCCCCACAGTGCTACTGAAAGCCGCAGTCCATTTTAAATGTGATGACTGCAACGTAATTAACATGAAAATGAACTGAGGGACGAGCAACACTGCACAGACCGGCGCCGCAGAGGAAAGGTACCTTTCTTTTTTTGGTGTGAAAAAAGACATAATTAGCACCCATATAGGAAACTACATGGATGCTAAGGTGAGTGAGAAGGGGTATCGAGGAAGGGGAGGGGCGCTGGCTGCTCAGACAGCCCAGAACGCACGTTTGTACCATACAGTACAGCCAGCGTTCCAAGCCTCCTGATTGGCTGGCGGCCCCCTTCAGGGCACTAATGGAGAGTAGGATAAGCATTTTTATGGTCTCTCCCTGGTTTGGGTTTTATTGTGATATGCAGCAAGTTAATTGACTTCGGTATCCTCCCTACCCTATAAAGGAATTCAACAGTTTCCTTAGTATCAGGGCCAGAAGGGTCATGTAATCCTTGTAGAAGTAGGCTGTGCATCCTTCTGGGCCTGGGTGTTTTCTGGGCGTGTGCTGGGCTATGGCCATTAAAGTTTCTTCAACCATTATTCGGTTCTCTAGGTTATTTTTTTGGTTCTCATTTCCAAAGGTAGTTCTATCTCCTCCAAATATATTTCCTGTGCCCATTTATCTACAGGTGGAGCTTTTGAGAGCTTCTAATAAAAGGATCGGAATATTTTCTCCCTAATTTCTTTAACAAAAAGATAAAGATGGGCACCACGTGGTTTCACAGTTCATTCGCTGGTCTGTGTAATATCATACTAATTAGTGGTAGTGGAAATTTTAGCCTGGTGCTAGCAGTTGCAAAGGTCCTATGGCATAGGGACCAATCAATCCATAGACGAAGATAAAATAGGGTGGGTCCACCCTATTTAAAACTGGGGCTCTCAGTTAGCCCAAAACCAGGGCTGCACTCTTGAATTCAATTTATTTGGAGCGTACAAATAAGTTCAAATAAGTGTTCTCAAAAGCTCTTCTGGGTAGTTTTCATAAAAGAAATGTTTAATCACATCCCTTAATTCGACTATATATCAAATATTTCAATTTCTTATTCAGTGACAGGCAAAAAATACTGGCTAGAATTTCTTATACAATTGGCAATGCATTTCGGTTATCAAAACCTTCATCAGGGCCATACATTCATATTCATGTGCCCAACTAATTACTATATTTAACAATCAAAGCAACAAATAATGAGCCAAATAATACAACAATGATTCAAAAATTGCCATACACAAGGTTTTGAAAACTACCCAGAAGAGCTTTTGAGAACATCCATCTGAACTTATATGTACGCTCAGAATAAATTGAATTCAAGAGTGTAGCCCTGGTTTTGGGCAAACTGAGAGCACCAGTTTTAAATAGGGTGGACCCACCCTATTTTTTCTTTCTCCCTAATTTCTTTGCCATCTATTCCGTGAACATTATTGAGGAAGGATCAATCTGAGCACTTTTTAGGTGTACGTGATAATAAGGGCCCCTGATTTGTGTCCATGTTAATAGAAGGATCTGTTTGCTTTAAGCATAATTCCCTTCACTATGTCTGGTCAGTAATTAATGAAGTTGGCCCCTTGTAACTACAATTCTACAATAAACGGCTCTTATGTTTTCATTCTTATGCTGTTGTTCCATTGTCTACAGCTCCTTGTGTAGCTGAAACTCAGCCAATCCCATTATTTGTTTAGACTCTGCTGACATATTGATTAGCTCGTCCCTTAGAACTGCCATCATTGCATCCCACCTATTCTGCATTGAAATTTCTGGTATTTTCTGCTCGATAATCTTTCATGAGTTGGATGATGTGTTCCCTATTGAGAAGGCCCCTTAGATTACATTCCTCAACTCTCCAGGTTGCCCTTTCCCTTCTTTGGCCTCGGTTTGCCAATTCCCCTGTCACTGGTGCATGGTTTGATTTTGAGGTCACCCCTGTTTCCTCATGAGTACGCTTCTTTACCGGTGTGGGATTGAGGAACACTTGGTCAGTTTTGGAATGTGACCTATGAATGTTGGAATAGAATATATATCCTTTGTTAACTATGTTACCATCTCCCCATACATCTATTAAACCCAGATTCCTCGGATGCTGTTTTGATGTATTTTACATCACACCACAGCCACCATATATTAAGTTGGTTGACCTATCTTTCTTTAGTTTGTGACTAACTAAAGATTTCGCAGCAATTTCCCCTTCAACCTTTTGTTCCGATACTTTGAAACATCTCAACAGAAACTTTTCTTGGCCCTGATTGGGCACTTCTACTGAGGCTTTAGCGATATGGATAGCGCCTATTGTAACAGTCCCAATGCAGTATTTGCCTACCTTATCACTAACCACTTCTCTAGGAGAAAGAAATAGTCTTCAATGCAGTAAAATCGTAACTACCACTCTTTTTTTATAGATTGCGGCATGGAGTTGGCTAGTTTATTCCTTATGTCTAATTCTAAATTGGTCAATAACTTTCAGATGTGTCCCATGTAAACATACAATATTAGGTGTTTTGGTTGAGAGTTGTAAAAAGAGCTCGAGTTTTTGGGTAGGTGAATTTAGGCATCTAAAATTATAAGACCATATTTTCACATTGCATGTGGAGTGAGGGCGGTATTATTTACAACACGTTTTAGCTCCCATATGAATATGCTTATAGGTCTGAAATGTTGTCTTCTTTGTATGAGCTTATTGGATTACATCATGATCCTGTAATTATAGGTTTGAAGTGTTGTCTTTTCCCTTCCCCTCACCCCTAGGCAAAATGCCTAACATGGTAACATGAACACACCATACCAACTGGAATGAACAAGCCCTCCCCAGTCCTCGTCCTGCCTCTAAAATACACTAGGCAGTGTGCATCTTGCTTCAGTATTACCCAAAGCTATACATTTGCTGTGCCATTTGTTTTACTTCTTGGATTCCCTGTGGACGATGTCTGCATTAAGGGTTCGTTTCCTTGATAAGGAGCGAGGCCCACAGTCCACTTGGGAGCAGTCCACTGATTTAACCACGTTCATCTAGGTAGATGTTGAACGATATCTATGGTCAAAACACTGTCAAATACCTATTTGATTAAACCTTCAGCAGTTTGTTTGATTCCTTTTAGTGATCTCGCCTCCAAAACCTTAGTTATGATATAGTTATATAGTTAATTATTTATATGGCACCCCTGTAGACCCTCTGAGACCTATTCTATTTATCAAGGGGTCCCATTGATTGCGACAAGCCTTATCTATAATGGTTCCTCTGAGCAGACCAGAGTCACCCTGAATCAATATGTTTGGGGTCTCGTGATAATGTCTCTCTTTAGTCTTCAATGATTGCCTGATCTTGGCATTTCAACTGTATAGCAGCCAGAGACAGTCATCCATCGATTCTGCACAACTCTTTTGATAAGTTCCTCTAAGCTGCGCCTTTTGACAAGCATCTCTGGGGAAACGACACTGAATATCTGAATGTCACTATCCAGAAAAGCAACTGATATATTTTCCTTGAGTGTATAATTGTGTAGTTTTACCACCTTGTCTCTTGAAACTGCTCAAGGCCCATTTGATGGTTTGTCCACTCTGTGGATCCGGTATGCCGCCACGTTCAGATCACTCATGTGGGCACCGAGGGAGGTGAATAATACTGCCACACATTCTTTCACATTTTGGAGTTCAGACCCTTCTTTTAAGTGCTTCATCCTGAAATGATCTAATCTGGATTAATTATCCAAGTCTTATTTTGATTGTAGCTCCTTAACTGTTCGTCCCATATTCCTATGTGTGGCGGAAGAGGATGCTGCCCTGTCATTCAGGCTAGAGTGTTCACCCTCTATGCTGTTCATTCTGCCACCTAGGTGCTCTAGCTCTTTTTTCTTGTCCACAATTGCGGCAGGAAATCTTGCCTAACCAGTCTCTTTACATTCAGAGTAGACTTTAGTTTGTGTTGGAATGCCCCTGGGGAGGCCTCCAATATCTGCCTTGGGAGAGTGTCAGACATTGTGTTGCCTTGTGTTATATCTTCAGTTATTTGAATATCTGCTTCTGGTCTTTCTACAGCTTAGCGAGGTACGTAAGCAACCTGTTTGCCTCACAGTGAGGGGATATCCCCCGGATCACTCCTTTTTACTTTTTTTTGGGACATTTGGTTGTAATGGACTGATCTCCTTGAGGGTTAGACACCTGTACGAGACTCTCTCCCTGCGTTACTGTCCTTTTCAGCCAGCATTCCTTTTACACCATGTCAGGGCTACAGGGCATGCTGCGTGAGCGTTTACCTTCTTCTCTGATTACAGCTGTTATTTTTCACCCATAATCCTTTTGAGATCAATTGCGTCTGCGTGTCACTATGTTCTATTTACCAATGATTGCTTCCATGCAATGCTACTGTATGTTATGCAATAAAGGAAACCATGCATGGATCCCCGGGGCACCTTTAGCAGGCCTCCTCAGATTGGCTGTGTGTAGCTCTTTAGTGCTGCTTATCACCTCAGAGGGGTCAGGGTCCTCTTTAAGATTAGCCTCTTAGGCTTCATGGAATCCTCTTGTGCCACTGCTGCCCCTGACTTCTTCTAGAATTCAATTTAGGGCACTCAACCACCTACTGATCCCCAATCATCCCGTAGATCTTGGGGAGTTCTCATGCTTGAGGTTGGCCTGCTGCCATATTGAAGTCAGGTAGCCGCTGCGTGTACGTCCCATACATGCCTATATCCCCCTTTGTTTGCTTACTGATGGCATCAGCTTCGGTACCGCACCCTCATCTTCGCGTCACAGCCAGGTGCGCATTTTTCTGGGCAGTGTGAAGGGGAGTGCTGAGGAGAGCCGCCTTGCAGCTAATAAAGGCAGCTATGGTCCCGTGGCATCTCTGTTATGCCCCTGTATTCAGAATTCTTTATAACCAAATTTGCCATAGGTTTTTGTAACATGATAATGTCAAATTTGCTGAACATGAATGAGATCAACATGTACAGAGAAAAACGTTTTTTCATGTGCACATGAAAAGGGTTATATAACCTTATCGGCTTGGTCCTGGAACTCTATAATACATATGGAGGTTGCAAGGCTGCTACTACCACTCAGGTGAGTACCTCTATTCCCCAATGGAGCCCTACTGGACTTTAGAATGGGGAGTAATACAATCTCATAATCAGGCAGAGAATGTTAAAGTAATTTCTTTTGGAAGTATTACCTCTGCATATGCATCCAAAACCTCCAACCTCATAACGAGGCTCCCTGACTTTCAGGTTTTGTGTCCCGTGGACTAAATCGGTCACTTTCTCTTGACATTGCCTCTAGTCAGCAATAGTTACAAGCATGACTTGTTGGTGGTTGGGTAACTGTGGATCTACCACCATGGATACAAATATTGGCAATAGGCCTTACAACAAAAGGAAAAACGTGCTGCATTGAGATAAAGCACCCCATCCTCTCCCCAATAAAAGAATATTCCCATGTCATCCTGCTCTCTATTTTGGAAATAAAAATACATACATCTCACATACAAATCATACAAATCACGTTGCCTTACCTGTGGATTTTTGAAAAGTGCATATTTCTCATTTTTCTGCAAGAATTTAATTTTATTTTCACTATCTCTTGTCCAGTCCGATAGGGTTTTTACCACATTTTCGTGATCTTCGAAAAACCTCTCTGTTGAGATAAAAGTCGTATTGTGAGAAACAAGGGCAACTGCTTCTTAGAATGAAAGCAAAGGAAACATTTTGGGGCTCATTTCGATGCAGGCAGATGAGGGTCTGTACCATAGATTAGACAAGTAAATTATAACAGCGGTCTAGTTGCCTCTGGGCTTTGAGCACAATATAAATGAATGAATAAATAAATAAATAACCCGTGCATTGTTGACGAATCCTCAGCATTGAGCAGGGGAATCGAGAAGAAGCCCCCACTCGCCTATGTCAGCAACTCTGTGCTGTAAAGCCACATGCATCTGCACCTACATGCAATCTTCAAGCGAGTGGAGATGTTGCAATCCCTAGGGAATACGCCCCCTTTTTTATTTTATTTCTAAACGGCAAAATCCACGTGAAAACCTTTAGGAGGCATGTTAATGCCATCCACCATGTCTGTCCATGGAGGGTGGCATTAACTATTGCTCAAGTAGTGGGTGTGAAAAGAAATGGAAACCTGGACGTGACAAATGTCCTGCCTTAATTACACCTATTTCCTAAAATAAATCAAAATAGCACAGAAAGGGTGTGGACATCTATTAGTGGCTGAGATCCTCTATGGGCAATATGCACCATTTATTAAATTAACCCTTTTGTGGTTATGTGTCCTTTTTCATAATGCCAAGATTAATTGCATCATAGCATTTTAGATCTACTTACTAGTTTGATTGCTTTGTAAAGTGAAAGGGCAGTATTTGCTAGTTTTTTAGTTTGCAATGCTTTATTTATTTATTATTATTATTATTATTATTGTTATTATTATTAATTCATTTAGTTATTTTTGATGTTTTAATTATTATTTTAAAAGCCCAACACACATGACACAATACATACACAATGGGCCTCATTATGAGGTTGGAGGTATTCATGGCACTATTAGCGCCATGACTACCTCCAATACCGGTACTGTGTCCGCCCTCGTTCAATGGGGACTTACCGGTCTATTCCGACCTTTGCGGGACAGGTAAGTCCCCATTGAAAAAGCCATTCACTATTCCCATTTCAGCCCCCATAGGGCTCAATGGGAAGGGCGAAGGTGCTAATAACGGTACCGCAAATTGCGGTACCGTTATTAGCTCTGAAGTCCCTTAAGGGGCCCCGTCCATAACGCCTAGTAAAACCAGGCATTAAGGAAGGGACCCGCTAAGGGACCTCGGAATAGGGCACAAAGGGATTACCGGCACCGATGTCCTTAACGGTGCCCGGTATCCCTTTGCGCCCAACTTGTAATGAGGCCCAATGAGAAATAAACAAGCATATACAAATCACGCTAAAATTAAAGCAATACATATTTCTAAACACCTTCCTTTGAGTTCTTAGTGTGACAGGCCAATAGCTCTATACAGCCCACGTAACATAGTGATCGGGCATTAGATGTAGGCCGAGTATTGTAGGTGGACACAGAGTAAACGCACTAGTGTTAAGTAGTTCTAGAATTGTCCACAGACATATTTGATGATACTTCGGACAAAATACTTAAAATATATTAGAGTTTCTTCTAATATGCAGAAGGGGCACACACATGCTATCATCAGAGTTGGGCGAAATGACTTATATATGTCAGCAGGAGAAAAAATTAATCTAATGTGGGTGGGCAACCTTCTTGCCGTGGGTTTGGAAACCTACTCTAGAAAGAAGGTCGGACTGGGCCTTAAAATTGTCTCGGACATCAATGAAAAAGTGGCCCACAGTTGCAAATGACAATTCATTCCTTTTGTGACAGACTGTTGAGACAGACTGTTTGAGCAGTACACAAGAGGCAGGTTTTTGATAAAATGCGATGTAAATTGTGCATGTTAAAGAATATTTATTCAGCAACAATGGTCAAAACTACTAGCCGCATAGTGAAGTAACTCATCAAACTGGCCCACTTTGGCCAAAAAAGAGGCCCACTTGGACCAAATAAACTGGCCCACACCAGCATTTTGTGTTTTTGTTTCGGCCATGGAGCTATTGGCCTACAGGCTACTGTGCCATGCAGCCAAACATGGACACCAAATACAGTGCTCCCTTTTGCTGCTTCCTAATCATTTATAACTCTTCCCTTTGAATGGAAGTTTATTCATTAAAATCATTTTTACACAGTAGCCGAAAGATTTCAAAGAACATCTGGAGTTGACATATCTATCCTACATGGTGACAGAAGAAATATAATCTCTGACATACTTAAGCCATTGGAATTGTCTCAGCACACAACCTCACAAACAAGTTTATGCACATTTGACCAAACAAGTGTGGTCCGATTATGAAATTCATCACTAAAAAAAGCCTTATTTTATTTTAGAATGGGTGAAAAAGTTGTCAAAAGGCGCGGGAAGCAGCAGAATGTACTTAGGAAAAGAATCTCTGCTGATTGCAAAATATCTGTGGACACAAACCCCTGTGCTGCGGCGCCATGAAAGGCAATTGCCATTGGCTAACCCACGCACACTCAAAAGGGAGGTTAATAATGATAATGACTGCTTCCCCATATAATTCCAAGCTGTATAATAGCACTGCTGACCTCTTTCACAACTGACAGTAGCTTGTTGAGGTGGTCGAAACCTCCCACATTTTCAGACACGTAAACAATATTATAGTTAATCATTTTCACACATTCCGTTGTTTCATTATTCAGAAAGAAATCCCTCGGAAGAGTCCTCGTAACCCCAAGTATCATTATTTTAGTTTTTGTGATGTTTATAACTGCATATATAAGAAGCATAACTGCTAGTGCAAAGCAATTGGCATTCTAGCAGGAAGAACGGTGTTGTCGGCACATATGAGGAGAGGCACTCGCAACCCACTCATATATGGACAACCGAATCCCTACAGGTTAAAGAGAAGGGGCACCAGCACATAACACTGACGATAATCATGCTACATCAGAAACTTCCTGTTGCATTCCCCACCTAAACAGAGTTGCAATACAGAATATGCATCATATCTATTCAAAGAGATGGAACCTTCACATTTGTCAATCTTTGCCATAAACTTGGTCTAAAAAACATGTTGAACAGTGTTCTAATAATCACATTATCAGTAAAAATGGTCAAAATAAGTTGTCACATAACAGTTGTCCATTCCGTCCATTTGTTACCCCCTTCATACGTAACAACCAAAATGATTTCAAAATGGTTAGACGCTGCAAAACTGAGAATGCAACAATAATACTACATTTCTTAGTCATTTTTAGAACTAGCTAAAAGAAAAAATGTAAACCATCTACTTGCTTAATTGTACAGATTTCTAAAAATGGATACCATATATATAATACATCTGACATCTCACACTTTGCATTGTCTTTTTGTAGTTTGTCAATGAAATTTAAATAAATATGATATTGTGCATTTAATTTATGAATACATATTTATTATTTATTGGGTTATTTATTAGTGTAAATAATTGAGAATAATGTTAGATTTCCTTTGCATTACTGATATTTCATTTTTCTTTATTGCTGTGTGTTAAAAATAGTTTAGTAATAGTTACATCTCTTTTTATTATTTCTCTGAGTAACATTAATTTTTTGGTGTCACTGTGCTATTATTCATGAATGATTATTACAAAGTAATTTTTTACCTTTTATTATGATTTCTAACAGTTTTGTTGCAGTGGTATTGTTCTTGAATTACTGCATATTATTGAATTGATCTTGATTATAACTATTTCTGAAAGATTTGTTTATAACTATCGTTTTTTGTGAATTATTTTTCTAAAAGTAATTGGAACATTTGTAGATTGGAGTGTGTGTGTGTATATTGAATAATCAAGAGAGAAGGTGACACTGGCCGCAGAAAATGGCACAAGATTATGCAGAAGTGAGACAGAAGAAAGCAATCCCGAGAATCTGCCAAATTATGCAAAATTGAAAGTAGTGGACAGTGCACACACTTTCATGAAAATGATACAATCAGTAATTTGTCCACTTTGCCTTTCATGCAACCTTTACTCCAGCCAGGTCCAGCAGCTCAGTCAGATTTAGGGGCTTATTATGTATACATTTATAAACACATTTAGCTACAATATGAATACTGTATGTTCCATAAAGGTTTGCATTTTCACTTCAGAACCTTGAATATTGTAAACACATGGATAATGTACATGGTTACTGATATATTTTGTTTCTCCTCCATGTAGAGCAATTAAAAAAATCTATTTCCTGAGAGGCAACTGAGTCCGAAAAATGCCTCCAAAGAAGCAAGCAAGCAAGAAAGTGCCCCCACCTCTAAGAAAACCACCAGTGTTGCTCATTGTGGGATCAAAACATCCTAATGCTTCATGAACCAGCAGCAGCCACCATCTGGTGTACCTGGTGCATCTATGAGTACTGGAACCGGTGATGGCAAGGATGTGCTGATTACTCTGCACCCAAGGCATCATCATCTGATATGAATCATGGGGAAGAAAGAGGGCTGACGCTGTAGTGTTGAAGACAGTCTTTAGTGGGCAATGCTGCATGGGCATCCCACAAGCGAGGCAGGGTAACTGCTGTTACCATCGGCAGCTAGGAGAGGGGCAGCCCCAACCTCCCTGCGCCTGCTCCTCTCCTCCCCCCAGCTACGGAGACACGCAGTCTCGGCAGCACAAAAGCCACGGAAGGGTAAGGTGCGAACAGTCATCGCACCCTTCCTCTAAACAGCAAGGTGCTAAGCGCCATAAGGAAAACAACCGTCAGGCAAGGCCCAGGTTCAAAAGATCTGCCCCCACCAGACAGTGGGCTATCCGGCCGGGGGCTGCGACAACAGCAGCCCCCACCTCATACACAACAAAGACCCAGGGCCTCCCTGGGTCCTATAAATGAGAGCAGCATGCTTAGAGTAAACACAATCTGTTTGTGGACCCTGAACGGGGACCCAAGCAAACAGGAGGTTCACTGTTTACTCAGTGTCTTCCAAATCCTCTTGCTTCTTTAGCAATTCTTGAGGTTCGCTGTACATCGCAGTGTTTTTTTGCCTTCATGAACATTGTACTGTTCAAAGCAATTGCAATGCAGCCTTAACGACGGAAGAAGCGGCAACCGAACGGCCAGCGCGGACGATGTCAACCTCAACATTTTCGGCATAGAAGGAAAAGCGAGCGTGTCCAAAACAAAACAAACAAAGACGCGTGCTGCGGAATTATCCCCAAAACCAGTGCGAACGAAGGAGAGGGTGGCACTCGAACAGAACGGCGCGGACGGTTTCCGTTTCAACAACTTACAGGTGAGCCACCGCGCTGGGGCTACGAGGGAGGAAAAATAGACATTTATGTCCGGAAGAGATACATTTTATTACAGTGGACCGGAACCCCCGCGTTATAAGGCAGGCGGGGCAAGATAACACAAGCCAGTTTTAAACTCGAGCAGAGTCACAAGCCAGCTTGGTAGCACGGGGAGCCGGGAGCTCGTCTTTTCTTGACAGCCACGCAGAGCTGGCGAACACAGTTTCAAGCTCGGCGGGCCCAAACACTGCCGATTTAAAATAATTACTGTAATATTGCAGGGCGACCTCAGAAGTGAAACCAATTAGTTAAATCCAGTAAATCAAGCCTGGGGGCTGCCGATTTTTCTGAACCCGGTCAAGAAGGCACCAGTCAACAGTTACCCAGCAGGGCAACAAATAGAACAGGTGCAGAGAACTCGCCGATAACAACAGTTTAACTCCTTGATAAAACCTTTTTCCTTTTCCTATAGCAGGCATAGAAGAACATGGGGCCCAAACGGAAAGCACGGGCACCCCCAACACCGGTGCAGAAGCCCAAATCACCACAAATGCTAGCAGCCATTGAAGCGGCAGAGCACTACGGATGGGCATGGGTTAGAGAAAACATGTATGTCCTACCCAGGGAAGGAATTACCAGACCACCCAGCCAGGAGGAGGTTCCTGCAACATTAAAAAGGAGAAAAATTTCCAAAGGCGCCAGAAAAGGTACCAAAAAATTGTCAAAACTATGTGAGAATGTAGCGGAATTACAGCAACTAATGGTAGAAATAAGGGGCAAACAGACACCGCCCATAAGGGAACCTCAAACCCTACCATCGTAATAGAACCTACAATAACGGTTGTCAACCCACCCATAACACTACCTACAGCAATCCTGCCACAACAAGTACAGCAGTTGCCAATAGCGCCCACAGCTATAAATACAACAGCCTCCACAACATCAGCAACAGATTCAGCAGGTGCCCTAAAAGCATGGGCAACCCAAGGCACAGACAACACGGGCGCGACAGGGATACCCTGCAGCAATACAACTGACATTGTAGCAATATGTAATGCACAATTAGACCAAAAAATGAAATCTTTCCAAACAGAGATATTAAATAGATACAAACGATGCCTGGCATGGAACATTGATACCACAATCAAAGAAGCCATATGGGCCAAAGAATTTATAGAAATCTTTTCCCTAATAGAAGCCCAGCGCAAGGGGAAAGACGCTTTCAGAGACCCCAAAAAAATCGAAGAAAAAGCTATTGCCAGAAACGCCCAGGTCGAACAAAACTGGGACAACTGGTTACAGGCCTTTGCCATCTTAGCAACAATATATGAAGAAAAATTCCCCATGGATGGTAGGAAGATCTGGGCATACGTTGATAAAATAAGTAAAATAAGGGAAGTAAAAGTAACACAGAGGGGGAAGACATGGCTTGCATACGACATCAGATTTAGGAGGAGCATGTCAGAAAGGCAGGCCATTGAGTGGGATGAAGTCCAGAACGATTTATACACCCTCAATGCCGAACCTCCCCAGGAAGAAGATACCATGCATTCTTCTTCCAAAAATAGCTAAAATTTGCAAGTAAGCAAATCCCATGACAATGATAAATCCAAAAAAGGGGAGCAGCCCTTCGGAGGAACCAGCCTTGGGCGGCCAAAAATAATGCCCACAGACAAAACAAACAGCAGGCTGTCAAATCCAACATCCCATGCAGAAATTTTGGGAAAAACCAGTGAACATGGGGCAAAGAATGCTGGTACAAACACGCCTGCACAAACTGCAATGGCGACCATGCAGCAAGCAACTGCACCAGACTACCAGCCAAGAAAGAATGATATCCCAATTTTAGAACCAGGACGAATGCCCATCAATCCGGGCAATTTTAGGGACGCCCCTAAACAGCTACCCAGACAAGGAAACCAGCAGGTTACTATGGCAGGGTTTCACCAAAGGTTTTTTCATCCCATTTAAGGGCACTGGGTCACAATACATCCCGATGAACCTAAAGTCAGCCAGGGACAACCCCCAGATAGTAGAAACGAAAATCAAGAAAGAACTGCAACTGGGCAGGGTAGCGGGTCCCTGGGACGCCATGCCTTTAAAGGACTATTTAATATCTCCACTAGGCCTGGTCCCCAAAAACGAACCTGGGAAAATGAGACTAATCCATCACCTCTCCTACCCTAAAGGCAAGTCTTTAAACGACGGCATCCCACACACAGAATCCGCTGTATCTTACACGCATTTCCAAGAGGCGGTAAAACTCATACAAAAGTGCGGCAGAAACGCCTTGATGGCTAAGCTGGACATCGAATCTGCTTTCAGACTCTTGCAAAATACCCAGTCAAACAGGGTCCTATACACCGACGCAGCTGGGAGCAAGGGGTTTGGAGCCATACTAGACTCCGAATGGGTGGCAGGACACTGGCCCAATTCATGGCAAGCAGCAGGGTGGACAAGAAACATCACCCTACTAGAAGTATTCCCGATCTGGCTAACATTACACATCTGGGGCAGGCGACTAGCGAATACGGAACTTTTGATCTGGTGCGATAACATGGCTGTAGTGGGCTCCATAAACAGAAGGTCTACGAAATGTCCTTTAGTACTAAAAGTATTACGAGCCATTACAACAGTAACACTACAAGTAAACGTTGTACTCCAAGCGAAGCACATTTCAGGGGCAGATAATAACATTGCTGATGCCTTATCTCGTTTCCAGTGGACAAGATTCCGAGAGCTAGCGCTGCACGCCCAAGAACAGATGATGCCAATACCAGCAGTATGCTGGGCAATAATGGGAAGACAAGAATAACGGCATCAACGCCAACGCCAGAGAGCACAGGCCGGGATGCCCAACGAAAACCAGGCACCTCTAAAACGGGTGCCAACAACACATTGGCATCAACGCCAGCACCAGAGAGTGCAGGCCGGGATGACCAATACAAAGCAGGCACCTCTAAAACGGGTGCCAACAACGCATTGGCATCAACGCCAGCACCAGAGAGTGCAGGCCGGGATGACCAATACATAGCAGGCACCTCTAAAAGGGGTGCCAGCAACACATTGGCATCAACGCCAGCACCAGAGAGCCCAGGCCAGGATGCCCAACAAGAATCAGGCACATCAACAACGGGTGCCAACAACCTCACAGGCTTCCTAACAGAGATGGCAGAGAGGGCGGTGGCAAGCACCACTGCAACACAGTACAGTAAGTGTTTGCAAACAGTATTTAAGGTCACAGGTGTAAACCACATAGAACTAATAACGATTAAAGATATAAAAGTATTTTTAAAATGGGCCCGGGAACAAGGTTTTAAAAGGGACTGGGCTAAAAGACACCTGGTGGCAATTTCATACTTTACAAAAATACGGGCTGATTCAGACCCCACCCAGAACGCCCTCATCTCTTATGCAATGAAGGGATGGGGCAGAATAGAGGGTCCGCAAGTGGACACCCGCCGACCCCTTGATTTCAGCAAACTGGTGCAGATAGCAAGCCATTTGGAAGCCATATGTTGGCACCCATACTAGATAATGTTATTTAAAACAGCCTTTTTCCTAGCCTACTTCAGGGCTTTCCGGGTAGGAGAACTCATCGCTTCCAGCACCAAGGCCACATACAGCCTGGGCGTCATGGAAATCAGGGTGAGACAGGAGAGCGTTAACATAGAAATGCAACATTCCAAAACGGGTGCAAAAAGAACCATCAATATTTGTTGCATCGATGAGGCAACAAACTGCCCGGTTTGCATCACCAACCTCTATTATGCACAGCGACCCAAAGTCGGGGGGAGTTTTTTAATCCACAAGGATGCATCGGCCCTAAGCCGCTACCAATTTAAAGGAGTGCTGATAAAAGCAATCAGCAGAGCAGGGTGGGATCCCAAACAGTTCGGCACTCATTACTTCAGGATAGGTGCCGCCACTGAAGCATGGCAAGGAGGTTTAGCACCGCAACTACTAAAAAACATAGGTGGATGGAAGTCAGACTGTTATAAAAGATATATCAGACCAAAATTGATATAGCCATCCGCCCCAAAAATGTTCTTTCTTTTCCCTCCCTCCCACCATCACAGAAACAACAGTCGAATCGAGGACCACACTCCGATCAGCATGGATAGTGGGCCACTCATTCGTTTTCAGGACAGGCAGATGGGCAGAAGAGACCAAAGAAGGGCCACCTTTCAGAAACACCATTACTTCATGGTGGGGATACAGAGGCCTACACTGGGCTGACGTCCACGAAACACTAGCAGAACTGGTGGCATACAGGGACCCCCTAGAATTCCTGATCATCCATCTAGGGGGCAACGACCTAGTCAACACAGCTAGACGCATCCTATGCGAAGAAATCTGCTCCTCCCTAGCTGGCATTTCACACAACTGGAGGGGTACTGAAATATACTTCTCAGCCATCTTACCAAGAAAGAAATGGCTAGGGGCCAACTGCTACAAATCTATAGACATATCCAGAAGAAAACTCAACAGGACGATAGAGAGATTCTGTATGACAAGAGGACTGGGTTTCATAAAACACCCAGCCATTACACTAGCCAACCCAGACCTTTTTTCTCCACAACGGCACCCATCTGTCTAGCCAGGGCATGGAGCATTTCTTTCGGGAAATCAATACAACACTTGCTCACGGGGGCTGTCACTAGGGCACACTCTTGGGGGAACACGGTCAGCTGGCAACCTGCCCGTGTGTGGCGGCACGGGTCCGAGGGGGTAACCTCAGGACCCGGTGCCCAAAAGTATGATACCATCATGATATGTGATATTGTTATTGCCATAACCCATATCTGTACAATAAAATCCTACGGCCTTTTATTGCCAACACTTGATACAAGTTGTGAGCCTATCATTATGGGTGAGGGTTTGGGGTTCGGCCATTACTAATGCATGCATATGGGTTCAGCAGTTATGGGCAATGCTGCATGGGCATCCCACAAGCGAGGCAGGGTAACTGCTGTTACCATCGGTAGCTGGGAGAGGGGCAGCCTCAACCTCCCCGCGCCTGCTCCTCTCCACCCCCCAGCTACGGAGACACGCAGTCTAGGCAGCACAAAATCCACGGAAGGGTAAGGTGCGAACAGTCATCGCACCCTTCCTCGAAACAGCAAGGTGCTAAGCGCCATAAGGAAAACAACTGTCAGGCAGGGCCCAGGTTCAAAAGATCTGCCCCCACCAGGGGATTAGACAGTCTGCTATCCGGCTGGGGGCTGCAACAACAGCAGCCCCCACCACATACACAACAAAGACCCAGGGCCTCCCTGGGTCCTATAAATGAGAGCAGCATGCTCAGAGTAAACACAATCTGTTTGTGGACCCTGAACGGGGACCCAAGCAAACAGGAGGTTCACTGTTTACTCAGTGTCTTCCAAATCTTCTTGCTTCTTTACCACAGAACCCGCCCACCCTACAAAAAGGGGAGAAGAACAAAAAGAAGTACAAGGCACTGTATGGTGCTCACAACAAGTCGTGGGACACAAGAAGGCGGCACGGGTCCGAGGGGGTAACCTCTGGACCCGGTGCCCAAAAGTATGATACCATCATGATATGTGATATTGTTATTGCCATAACCCAAATCTGTACAATAAAATCCTACGGCCTTTTATTGCCAACACTTGATACAAGTTGTGAGCCTTTCATTATGGGTGAGGGTTTGGGGTTCGGCCATTACTAATGCATGCATATGGGTTCAGCAGTTATGATGAGGTACTGCCACAGGAGAAAAGGAAAGAACTAAAAAAAAGCAAAAAGGTGTGTTTGCAGACAAGAACATTCCTTCAGAAGAAGGTTGAGATGGTGGTGAAAGGGAGGAAAAGGGCAGCTATTTCTCACCATTGCCATCTTGAGGTAATGAGGATGGTGATGTCAGTGACCCACTCTGGACTTCTGCAGGCTTCACTGCTGCACTCTAGTGATGATGAAAACAGTGCTCCTGTTAGCGCTGGACATGCGAGTGTAAGTGTGACCAAGGAGCAACAGAACAACGGCATGAAGCAGTATAAAGCAAACCTAGTATGTGCCACCCATCACTGACAATTGTTTTTGCCCAAGAACAATAAATGAAACCAGATTAGGGCAAGTAGTGCAAAATACAGATGGAAGAGCAGTGACAGCAGTAGACAGCTGTCTAAAAACCCTGGGGGTCGGGGGTCAGGGGTCTTCTATGTTGTCCACTTTCGAATCTGACAGACCCAGCATTAAAAAGCAAACTCTGTCACTGTCTTTGCCAGTGTGAAAATTCCAAGTCCGAGTGACTGGGAATGTTCTCACTGTTGATAAAACCAATGACAACTGGCATTGCAATCTGCACACTCTGCAAAAGAAATGTGCATCATAGGATGACTGGCACACATTATGGCACTGGGGTACGGTTGGGCCCTTTGAAAAACAATAATCGAGGGGAAATGTGTGCTCATGTGGCAAAGAGCAAACGTTGCTCAGCAGCTGGACCATCTTCTGAATGGACACGGCTTGTGGTTAAGAAAGTAGAAGTTGATGATGGAGGAGCTGTAGGAGCACCTCAGGATGTGAGCAGGGCATCATGCCCCCTCTTCCCGCCTCCAAGTGACACTGCTCATTCGTGGTCCTCACTTAGTGGACCAGGAACCCCTTGCTGGCAAGTCTGGCAGCACACTTTCAAAGTCTAGTAATCTTTAAAAAATCCAGCATCAAGTCTGCTTTCACCACGCCTGGAAGGAACCACAGAAAACATCCTTTACAGTGGGAAGCTAGCCAAAATATTGGCAGTTGCCCTTGTCTTTCACTCTTTGGTGAGCACCAACAGACTCAGGCAATTTGTCGAAGACATTATCCAAAATATCATGTAGCACACCACACATATTTTTCAATAGTTGCAGTAACTGAACTTCACAGAACACTTTTATCAACAAACAGAAAAGCACTGACGGTGTCCGCCGTGCACACATTTATGTGAACCAGCGGACAGGTAACAGACCATATGTGCATAACACACAATGGACTTCTTTTATGGAACTGCACTCTACCTCAACTGCTACGCCACAAAAACTTTGGCAGAAAACAACTTGCCTTAAACCAAAAGGATTGACTGTTCTGTTAGCAGCAACCGTAGTAGCAATATCATACTCGCAATGGTCGATGGAAACTTTTACCATGCACATTGTTTTGTGCACTGCTTGAAAATTGCAGTACAAGACTTCTTGAAAAAAGAAACAGAGGCGGCCATTGCAATGCCCATGTCACATAATTAGTGGCCATTTCAGCCTTTCTGCTTCAGCCCGTAGGACACTGAGAAGATTGAAAAGCATAGTTTGGCCTTCTCCAGTTCGCCTCACACAGGAGGTTTCCACCCAATAGAATTCAACACTTCTTTGAACAGCACGAAGCTATCAGCGAGTGTGTGCTGCAACACAAAGGCGAAGCAGGGCCGTTCATGTCTTTGACTCCTAGGCAAAGACGAGGCTCGAGACCATGGGCACGAAATTAGGGAGGAGGAGCATGTTGATGCGAACGAACCTCTAGGTCTGGCCAAAGGCATGCACCAGCACTTAGAAACAAAAGTCCACACAGTTTAACTTAGAGTTCAGAGTTAGAGTTTAAATTTGGAGTCTGACCTTTACAATTTAGTTTTGAGAGTTTACATTTAAAGTTTAGTTTTTAGCGTTCAGTGTTTAAAAATAACTTAACATTTAAATAAGGTGAGGATTTCACAGTTACCTTGCTCTCATTTTCTTTTGCCTGCACTGGGTTTCACAGCCTCTCGCACACGAGAGGAATGTGTTTGTAGGAATCCAATATTGAACAATACTTATACAAGCTCATTGTGAGTCGGAAAACCTGAGAAGGAGAAAAAACTACAGTGAATAGACACCATGTCGGGGGACAGCCGACAAAGCATCCTGGGTATAATTATCTTCCTGGGAGAGAGCCTGGATCCTGGAGGCAAAGGAAGAGAGGATGTCTGAGCAGGACAGACTGTGAGCAACTCCTGAAAGAGCCTTCCCAGGAACTACTGCATTGTGTTTATTATAATAGCATAGGGGCAGACTCTTAAGCATAGGTTTTGGGAAGATTTAAATTGGCCAACGTATGAACATGTGTATTGTTAGCTTGGTGTATGTAGCCAGGAGGTTGAGGACTTATTAAGGTTAGGTTGAACTATTCTGCTGGCCATTCCATTTTAAAATTGCATTGTGGAATAGGGTGTCCCGGGGTAACGGGGCAATACTTTCAGATTTTTAATACATGAGGATGAACCACCAACACTGCAAACCTCCCTTTTCTTTAGACTGTTTTTGTAGCGATCCCATTATCATTTCTAGGGATCCCCCAATAGTTCCTGTGGGCATTCTCTCTAATGGATATCTTGTACATAGTACCAATGCAACCATTCTTTCTGACACTCCTTTCCACTGCGTCCAGCCTCTCTTTTCTCAGCCTTGTGGTTTCTCCTATTGTCCTGAAATCATTATTATTTGTACAGCTTGCATATATCGATCGTGGTCTGGTTAATGGGTAGATCTCTTCTTCTTCCTTCCGTTCTCCAAATGTGTTTTTTTTTCTTGTCCAATCATCTCTCAGTATCTCTTGCGCTGTAAGATGGGTGAGTCCATAAGTTGAAAGCTAGACTGACATCTATACAGTCTTTGTTTTTAATTTGGGTTTCAAACTCGTAGAACTGTGAGGGGTTTTTGTGAAGTTCTCAGGAGTTGTGTAGCCTTGCAGTACTGTGACTCATTGCGTCAAGTGTCTTATACATGTGCCTCTGACATTTTTACAGCTGGGTCTTCTTGGGCGAGGCCTTTCAGTACCACCCTTATTTAGTGTGACAGATTGAAAATAATAAACATATTGGTTGGCAATAGTTAATACTGCCACAGATCTGTGCATAATTCACTGTTGGAATGTTTGTAGTGTCACTCTAGTGCCCCTCAATCTTGCCGAACTCCCGGTAGTAATGTCACAGAGTAAGGGCCTGAGCTAGTACAATGGGTGTGATGCCGTGTAGTTCAAGTCGAAATAACCCATTATTGTGGGACAACCAGGGTGCAAAATACACTGGAAAAATACAACAAAATACAGTGGGCGAAAATTAATACAGTGGTGCAACAATTTGTTTGGGGCACTCAGACAGCAAAAAATATGGAGCAACAATGAATCAAATACAATCAGGGAGCAAATACAGTAGAGTAAGACTGTCTTAATCTAAGGCAACTCAGGTGCAAGATACAACTAGAGAACAAGGTACAGTGGGTGACAATGTATACAGTGGCAACAATTAAGACAGATTATCCAGTATTCAAATACACTGGGGTGACACCTAATCTAGGACAGACAGGGAGCAAAATACTGTGGGGCAAACACTGAATCAAGCACATCCATGGAGCAAAACACAGCAGCGGGGCAATTGAACTTGGGCAACAGTGTAGCAAAATAAAGTGGGGTACCAACACAGTGGGACAACAATTCATCTAGGACAACACCAGTATGTATGAATATGTTCAGATGTATCAAGTGCAAACATAGATGTGTAGCAAATAGCACTATACAGCAACATAATGTAATGTAATCATAATATTACGAATACAATTAGAAGAGCACAATATTAAAGGTACACTTGAAAGGACATGGGGAGAGGTGATACAGAGGGAATACAGATTAGGGAGGGAAATCTAGTTCAAATCTTACATTATTTTGCTGGTGGTGCCTCAGCTGAGCTCTTGTTGAAGTTATCCCATTGAGTTTCAAATGATCTGTTCTTCGTAAGTTCACTGTTGTGTCTCTGCGACTGCATCAGTGATTCCCTCCCTTGCCTTTTTCTGCTATAGAGGAAGCAAAGTGGGTCCCATTTTAATTCCCACTACTGCAGGGGTCTGCAATCTTTGAATTTACAGATGTTTTTTTCGACAGCAACTCCCATTACCCATAGCTAGCAAATTCAGTGGTGAGGGATCATGGGAATTGCAGTTCAAAACATCTGGAGTCCCACAAGGATCCACCCTGTCACCATTGATCTTCAATCTTTACATGGAACCACTCAGGATTCTCCTCGATCCACACAACATCCACAGGCTCAAGGCCAGCCTCACATTGATCAGTAATGGATGCCCAGTGCTTACCTGAGGCTCAACCCCACCAAGACTGAATTCCAGTCCTGGCTCTCTGCTATGAACCTCAAGGGCTTCACACCACAGCTGGCCACATGCGCATCACTGTGTTCTCTCAGTCAGAGCAGCCCTCACAGCAGCACCATATAACCCAGAGAGACTACGGCGTGGCCCTCTGTCTCTGGGTCTATGGTGCCATTGAGATGCTGCACTGACTGTCTGCACTGCAGTGAACCATCGCTGCCTGGGAGTCAGTGGTCACGTGAAGTTACTGTCGGTCGTCAGGCTCAGGCAGGCACACTAACTTGCCTTGCAGATTTGCCGAGCTGAGCCTGCGAGTGTGCTGCATGCTGCAAAGCGCATGCGCATCTGGCAAGCTAGCTATGCCTCAGCACGAGCTGAGAGTGAGCTACACCCTGACACTATGCATGACGGACTTTAGTGAGACAGAGATTATAGTGTGTTGGCCCGGGCAATCACATAATTATAATTCTGCAGCAGGATCTACTGAGGCTTCAGTTCGGAAGGTCGGAACTCTGGACTTCACTAACGTCAACTCGTCAACTAAGGTAAGTTATTCTTTTATTTTGACTACTGCAGCAGGCAGCCACTATGATGGTGCACGCGTGACTCTATTGGCCGGGCGAGGTTAGGGAGGGGGCTTGCAAGCACCGTCCACGTTTCTCTGCCACAGCACAAGTCACAACAGCACATTCAGTGTTTTGCTGAGGCCTATGACCTGTCTGAAATGAAAAGGGTTTATTTTACATTTCCTTCGATGTTGTTCCAAATCCATAGGCCTAATGTGGAATTTCACGGGGTCATCCTTTTAATCTCGCGTGAGTTTAAATAACGCTCAATGGTTAGCAGAGCACGCCAGAGCAGCTCATGTTAATTCATCCGTTTGAAAACTGATCTTATGCCTTTAATGCTGTACATTATTCGGACTGCGCGCTTCTGAATGCCATTAGAATATGAAACCAGAAAACCATCAAAAATAAAAAAGAAAGTGTAGGCCTTGTGGGGAAAAGTACCTTGGCAACACCTATTCGAAGGAAATGCATTAACACTATTCATTATCCCTCACACATTATCTAAATTCGATCCGAGATTATCCTTTTTTTTAAAATCACCATTACCATGCGTCCGCCTATGTTTACGTGATTATATAGCGAATGACGTCTGGTTGTCAAATAAGAGACCCGCAACAATATTCATGGACTTTGTGGCTATGGTTGGCAAAGGTAAGGATGTATAGCCTCATTTTAAATTAACATTTTTAATAGTGCTTTAAAATTGCAGGGATCAGTAAAAGCACGCGGGTATACATTTTTGGTGCATTTTCGATGATGAGAGCCATTTTGTTTGAGCTTCCTCTGATGGTATAGGAGTGGGAAATACATTCTTTGGCTTTCCTCAAGCAACTGCATGTATATCCCATCTATTTTGGTGAATGTGGAGAGGCTTGAATGCCTACGGAATTCTCACTGCCTTTGATAATCTATCAGGAATCCGTGTAAGGATGGGCGCCATATTGGTGCCATATTCCCACGTGAAGGCCGTCGTTACTGATTGCATGCAGTGACCGAGGAGTATTTTCTGACCGAGGCAGTTAAAAGGGACAGGGAGCTGGAAATAGCACACAGTCGCATTCATTTTCCACACCACCCAGAAAATACCTCATATCCGGTTGAGCAGGCGATGGAGACAAACCTGGTCACAAAGGCAGTCTGCGTTGTGCTATTGAGAGGGTCATTTGAAATTAGCCTGTTACACGTGCCATGCAAAAGCTACTCCTACGTGTGGTAGTAAATTATGACTGTACATTGAGTTAAGGGACAACCATGTCTATACATGTGTAAAGTAAGCCTGTTGGAAATGGTGCTTTTGTATTGGTTGAGATTCACAAAACGTTTTACAGGGGGAAACGCCCCCCCAAAAAAACGCTCTGCAAATCATTGCAAAGGACACACTGCACGCACTTAATCAGTTTTCTTAATCAGGTTTGTAGACCAGACACTTCTTGAAGTTTAAAACATGCACACCATTTACCGTTTTCAAAACCACTATGGGGGGAAGGAGTCCACCCACTTTATTCAGGCGGTGGACTCAGTCCCCCCAGCTAAAGTGAGCAACATTGAATGTCCTCTTTGAATTCATGAATTAAATCTGACCTTAGGGATCACACCACGGTTGTCAGGTTTGTAGGCCAGACACTTCACCACTGCACTATATAACCTGATGATGAAAAATGACAAAGAAATAAAGATGAAATGTTTCCCAGGGAAACCATTTGTATTGGTTCTTGAAGTTTAAAACATTCACACCTTTTAACGTTTTCAAAAACATTATTCGAAGAAAAAACCCACTGTTAGTTTTTGTGTGTTTGTTGATTTTATGAAAGGCAAATGCCATTTGTCCGGTTTAATTTGGGTGGTTATGCAAAGCCAATTTAATGAAATGTGCATATTTTACCTTGATATGCTAATTTATGGTGACGTCACCTCCTATTGCAGTCCCCACTTTAATTTTTAGGACTTGACTTGATACACATGTGAATGGGTTTGTTGCTAGAAGACAAGATGTTCTTTGTTTTTTACCTTATGTGACGTATATGGTAGGGTGGGGTGTGCAGACGGTAGAGGTTGATGAAGCAGAGCTACGTGTAGCAGAGGGTAAGTATACCGACAAAGCCAAGCGCAGAGAAGAGCAGAGACCCGCTAAAGTTCAAAAGACAATCATGTAATCATGGGACAGCTGGTTTTGAGCATGTGACGTGTTTCTTCATTTATTTACCGGCCTGATTCCTCTGGTGGGGTTGACTACTCGAACATCTAGTCTGGGTCTGCAGTTTAGAACCGGCTGACGAGGTGCACCGGAAAGGCACCTCTTGGCCTGATAGATAGACAGTGAGAGAGAAAGGGAAACCGAGAGAGAGTGGGTGGGGGAGAGACAGAGCGAGGGAGGGAAAGAGAGGAGAGAGAGTGAGAAGGTGAAAAAGGGGGAGAGAGAGAAGTGCAGGAGAAGAGGGCGTGGGGACACAGGGGGTAAGGTGAAGGTGGATCAAAGGCTGCTAGAAGATAGTTGTTTCGTTAAAATGGGTGCTCTTCCCACATCGGTCCCGAACGTACATACATCAGTGTGTATGTCACAACTGATGGGACCCTACCTGAAAAGTGCATTTCAGGTTTTTGGTGCACACTAAACACAGATGTAAATTACTTGATTAATGAGCCTATTATAGTTAGTGGTGGTCGCTTGCAAAGTGTTCTAGGTATTTCAGTATGTGTCAGTTGGTGCATGTCACGGAGCAGCCAGCCCTTATAAGCAGCCATTGACAGGGCACAGGATGAGGTGGTTGGGCTGGATTGATTATACTCATAGCTGATAGTAAATCTATCACGGCGCACACCTTAACCACGGGCCGTCATGCTTTGGAGACTACCAGAGTGTGCTATCGTACATGTTGTCTGCTGGGTGCGGCCTGGCATGGGCCATACCATTGCGGCCTCAGGTGTGTTTTTTATGGGCCATGCACGGGCGCAGACGCACCACCATCATAGTACAGGGCAGTCTCCTGTGTCATAAGGTGGAGATGTTTTGCGCATGCATCACTAGTATAGGAGCCCTTTATTTTGGTGGTATTCTCTTCTTATCACCCGATGCAGGGAATAGGCAGGTTAGGGCTCTCAGCCTCGGTGTGAGGGATTGAGCCTCAGACTAGATTCACAGAGCCTAACGGGGGAACACGGTTTGCTTAGGAGAAAAAAGGGAACAGTCTTTCAACATTGCAGCTTTGTCTACAAAGCAACAGCCTAGCTGTAGCATGAGAACCACTAAGGGACGGCACAGACTGAAAGGTTATCATTTGCGTGCAAATCCCTTATGTCTCAAAGCACGGCGAGGGATCCGGCGAGGGAGGGGGGGATATGAAAGGAAAGTGGGAGCAGCAAAGAAGGAAGTGTGAAGTCAGAGAAGGGAACTCTAGATAAGCCCCATTTTTGCTGGAGGGTAACCTGGGTATTTTAAGACAAAAGTACCAATGACAACATTCCACCCGGGTGTCCACATTCCTACAGAGATTGTTTTATTTTTGGATACCTGCAATTTCAAATTTCCATTACTTGATTTGGGATAATGGCTATATTGTGTTACTGACAAGAAGAAGCATACATTTTATAATATTTGACTTCCATCACTATACTCTGATTTGGGGCTTGTTATCTTTATTACTTCTTTAAATATATCTGCTTAGTTCGTATGTGTCGTAGGATAACATATGTTTTGCATCATATACTGACTGTGCTATGTATTAAATACTATACATTGTACGTTAATTGGTAGCAATGTTTACGAAATAAGAGTGAGAACGTTGTACTTGAGTGCAGATGCTCGTCAAGGTATGGGTGGGATGAATAGTTTGTAAATATGAGTGGAGCAAATGTGTATGCGTGGGGCATATTGTGGTGGGCGTGGTCTAAACTGGTGGGCGGGGCATACCTATGTTGGGGCGGAGCTTAGGGGGTCCCCATTGGGAGGTCTCGCAGGGGGCCCCCACATTTTGTGTTACGCCACTGTCTCTGGAACCTCTTTCCAATCAACATCAGACTCGCCCCATCGCTTTTGCAGTTCAGGAAAGAACTGAAGACCTACCTCTACAAGGAATGGCTCCTCCCTAACACCTCAGTCCACACACTTTCCACTCCCCAACCTACCTGAGACTCAGTGATGTGCTCCTCACTGTTTCCTCCCCTGGTTGTTTGTATATCCCTTGCTGCCAATTACCCGCCCTCCCCTGTTGTTAGCTTCCTGGTCCCTTTTTCTCTGCTTGCCTCACTGTGTTCTTCCCTTTATGATTGTAAAGTGCTCCGTTGCTTCCCAAAGCTATGTCCATGCTCGATAAATACCACAAGAATAATAATTTTTAAGAAGCTCAATCTGCCAATCCTGGCCTACCGGACCACAAAGGCGCCAAGTCATTAAGCCTTCCATATTTTTCACAACTTTTATGCCAATGTTTCCTGTCTTTAGAAAGGACCTCTGAATGTAGTGCTTCTGTGTTTCCCTCCAGGATTCCACACTTCTTGTTACAGTCACTTCCATTTGCAATGCATTTGTTCAATGTAATCAGGAGAAAACAAATCCGCCAAAGAAGGAACTGCTGTTAGTGCTACTCAACCCTGTAAACAGGTGCCTAGTTGTAAAGCTAAAATGTAAACTATCAGCAGGACGGCTAGGGCGCGCTTAACACCAATGCAAGAATGCTAATATGCGTGTGGGAAAGAGGAGGGGCGTCAATATAAAGATTTCAGCTGAGGCTGCTAAAGGACCTGAGAGTTTGCCACCTAGACCAGAAAGGGAAACGGCTCGCACATTAGAACAGGCCCCACAGTTAAGTTGTTATGCGACAAATACAGTGGCAAACAGTTGAAAACTCATGGAAAATTGCTCCCTCTAACCAGGGCTCACAGCATGTGGACAGACCCCTTAAAACAGGAGAGGACTCGACATCATTAACTCAGACCTCACAGTTTTGGGAGTTTTATGCAGCAAATACATCGGAAACAATTGAAGCACAGCAGTGTTACTCACTGCAGGCAGGCCTCACAACATATGGAGAGACCTTATAGATCAGGAGAGGACACACAAACATTGGTACAGTTCTCTTTTCATGAAGCAAATTCAGCTGAAAACAATTGAAAACACACACAGAATCGCTCGCCCTATAGGGGCTCATGCCATGCGTCAAGACCCCATTGATCATGACAGGACACAATGTTAACAGGTCTATGTTGCTTTTGTGCAGCAAACACAAAAAAAAGTGGAAAACACGGGCAGATTTGCTCAATCCAGACAGGCCTCAAAACAAAGCAGAATTTCCTAGATTAAGACAGACACAACACATTAACGCAGGCCTCACAGTTGCTCTTTGTGCAGCAAACGAAGCAGAATTGAAGGATACCGTTTTCTCTCATTTGATGCCTTCAAACCTTTTTTTTTTACTTTCAGTTTGATTACGAACATTTAATGGCTAAATGTCCAGTTTTGGCTTGTGGTAACTTGGTAAATAAGAATTCACCTCTCCATTGTTTTTGAAGTTTACATTTCTTTGAAACCCTAACCACTAGACATGTAAACTGACTTTGAACACCATCTGTCTGCTCATTTGTTTACTCTAATTCCGAAAATGAGACTCAAAGGCAAGCAAACGTGGTATTCCCAGTATGGCCCTGAGTGGAGTGCATGTAAGTGGTTGCATTACAAACTATGTTTAGGGCAAGCGGAATTCTGTTGTGTTATGTGTTACTTGTTATACTCAGAGATGGAAGTGTAGTATAAATCATTGGTACGCTGTAGCACTAGTTCTTTTTATTTTCACAGAGCGTCCCTTTAGTTCAAAGGCTCAAGAAATGTGTCCTTCACGCTTTGTCTTTCTCCTGAGCCAAATATAGACTCGGCTCAGGCCGGACATTCAAGTACTGCCAGTTTCCCGAGTCTCAGCTAAACAGACAGACAGACACACACATACAGCATCCCAGGCTATGCAGGTCGTTAAAGTGCCCAGGTGGCAAACAGATGTCTTTCATCAGTGGCAGAGCCTTTCAGATACATGATGGAATCTTTCAACTCAAAGAGCTCGCAAAGCACCAGTTACATTCCAAATCTGTGCAAGTGAAAGTGAGCAACACAAAGCGGCCATTTGAAGATTTGTTTATATCCATGATGTCTACTATCTTGATATGCAAAATAAGAAAGTTGCCTTAAGTCACTAGTCAAATGTTTTCAACATCACGAATAGCAACGTGCGGGAAGTTTGTGACAAAGAATCTGCATATCTATTTTTGTTTATTTCACAACTTCTTTTATTACATGGATTAAATCACTGAAAGTACCGCGGGGTTAACTAGATTTTTCAGGTTGGCACTATCTTGCATTCTGGGACTTACAGTTTAGCATTCATGGTGTGAAAATTAAACAGCAATGATATTCTTTTCGCTTAACATGTTTCTGTAAGAATGTTCATGTTGTCATGTGGCTTTATTATGCGATTTGTGTTTTTTGTAAGTAAACTCGACAAGACATTATTCCTCTAGACCTTGAAATCCAACTATTTGAGCCAAAGTTTGTGATCCTGGCCAGACACCTCTGCCCCCCCACCCCTCGCCCCCAACACCACCAAACCCATGCCCACCTCCAGCCTACCCACCATCTGTGGGGCCATCCCACTCTCTATTTTTGGGATGCAGCCAGAGTACCACTAGTTCCTTTTTTCCACTTCCACCCCTGGCTATACTACACAGTGTTGATAACCCTCTGCCCTTGTGCGTCCCTCTTGCTAAAGTCACGTGGGAAAAAAGTTCTCTCGAGTTGGTGTTGAACTCTGGAAGCCGCCACATCCCCAGGCTGACAACACAAGCAGAATCACATTCTGTTATTATCGAGGCCAGCCTTAGTACATGCTGGCAAGGTCAGAACGCGGCCCCTCGTTCTCCTAACGCTTTACATGGAAACCTAACGCAGACATGCCATCCCCAGCCCCGGAGAGCGGGAGGACGGGTCTCATTTACATTCTGCCCTGGGGGGGCCTGCACGGCCACATTTGTCAGCTTGAAATAAGCAACGTGGGATTCGTTACAGCTGCTTTCTGGGGGCTCTCGGGATATCAAAAGAATTAGCCCTCCTGTTGACATGAGCTACACAACAGTTCAACGGGGACACGGCTCGCTTGGAAGATGAATGCTGCAACCATGTGAACTTACTGAAACACAAGAGGGGGAGAGGGCGGAAACATTTAATACATTAATCCATGCGTACACATTTTGATGGCCAGTTTGGGAAATCTTCTCCATACAGTAAACGTGTCAAAGTACTGTAGTAGAAATGAATAAAACAATTGGCGAAAGTACTTAGTTTTTATTTTCCTTTCATAATGCAGCATGCCGTATTTGATGAAGGTACTTTTTTTTCTTAGGAAGAAAGCAATAGATTCCAGCATGAGTTGTGTTAAGGCTCTCATTCTGTGCATTTTTCATGCCATGTACTGCAGAGCAGCAGGGCCATACATGGGGGGGTAGAAGGGTGGGTGTGTGTGGGGGGCGGGTGAATAAACGGACACACGTGAATGGTACATGATTTAATGAAACCCCGTGTTTCTCAGCAGACTCCCAGCACCTCGGATTCTTGCTTGCTGGAAGTGGTGCAACCAGAATTTCTTGCCAGGGTAGGCCTGCACATTACATATATGGGCCAACAGCAGGAGTCTCTGCACCTTCGCGCAATATGCTTAATACCTATCTGTACGTTTTATTCCATTGTCCAAATACACAAAGTGATGTGAGCCCAAACAAAAACACCTGAGTTTTACTGCTGTTCTTTCAAGGCACACATCAAAAGAAAATGAAAAGGGCGCCTGCTTGTACTTGCTTGATAAGTCATGAGACTTGTTGTGAGTGGTGTAAACAAGATATGATGTTTAAAAAAACAAAATGCCAATTGTTTTTGTAATGTATGGTACTTGTCATTTGTATTGCGCCAATTTTACCATATAGTCTCAATGCGCTGATAGTGGGAACGCCATCGGGGGAGGTCATGGAGTACAATTAGGATGGGTGTGTGCATTTGGCCGAAAAAGGCTTATCAGGGCTGGCCAGGCTCTGGTAGAAAAGCAATACATGCAGTCAAGCATGTCGATGGCTGCTGAGAAGAGTAGGGGTGGTGTCAGTGCTAGAGACTCGCTATGTGTTCACCATACCCAAATTTATCATGGGACTGCGTCGCATTCTGCTGTCAGAGGTGTTGAGGCGTAATCAGGTGTAAGTAGGTGGATTTCTGTGAACAGCAGGGCCACATTTTTGTGATACTCTTTTTGCGCATACTGATGTGTGTGGTTAGCCTGGCCTGCGTCCAGTGGAGTGGTGTATTATACATACATTCCTTCCATTGCAGGCGCTTTGATATTAGGGCACGCGTTCAGGTATTTGGCTTCTTCTGTTGGTTCCTGCGGCTGTGATATAATGGTTAGTAGCAACAACAGTCTATGCTCCAACTAATCACCACAGCGGGCGCACAGGCTGTGCTTCCAGATGCTTTCTAGGTGGGTTAGGTGTGTGATTGAGTGTGTGTTTTCCGGGCTGCCACGAACGCAGTCGGCACTGTCAGGTGTTTGGAGAAAAAAGGTCGGTCTATGCTTAACAAGAAGACATCATGGAAATAAACGCAGCAGTCTAAAAACAAAAAGGGGTTTATTTTGCGATTACATTTGTTGTTTTGGAAGATTACATTAAAAGCTGGGTGTGTGAGGACTCCTGAGACCAGATGCACCAATTTCTGTGTGACGAATGGAAACATTCATATTTACTACGAAGACTTGTCATGGGAAAATGAGTACATTCTCTTTATCACAGTGAGTAGAAGTAGCTTTAAAACATTTTAAATAATACATTCTATTATTACCCAGTTAAATAGTATGAATATTATCAACTGCATTAGGATGAAAAAAGAGGGCCCTGCTGTAATTCAAACATATGCATGCTCTCTCTGCTGCCACTCAACAGCATAAATGCATGCAAAGTCAATGTTGAAAGGCTGCTTGAGATAGTAATGGAGAATCAAATCAATTAACTTTTCTCACCTAATGGCACTGCTTCTGCACACACGTTTGTCTGAAACATATTCTGAAACATGGTTCTTCAATAATGTTCTATACAATACCATTTTGCATTCCGGTACAGAATGTACATATGAGGCAAGTACCAGAATGTATATTGCTATTATAACTTTATTACTTCACATAACTTGAGATCTCTGCAAAATACCTCATGACTTTTGTTCTTTTAGACTTACATGCAACCACAATGTGACTGTGTGATAGCCACATATTTGTAGTCGTTGTTTGACACATGCAAGTATATTTCTACATTGCATACTATAAATAGTGTGTAAATACACAGCAGTATTAAACGCCTTTCAACAGATGCCAACTCAAAGTTCTTTGCTTTGGTATGACAGTTTAGTATTCACAATAATTAATGGGATTTGTTTGTGTTCGTTTTTAACAGTAGGGCAGTCTGCAGAGGCCCTGGGCACTTTTCCTTATAGGTATAGTGGAGAAGTGAGTGCACACCCAAATAGAGGAAATGTTTGAAAATATTATTTTGAAAACCACAATGAGTGGTGTCGATACTTTTATGAGGTGCAGAGGAGGAAAAGAGGATTTTGGCACAAAAACCCTATAGCAAATAAGAGCAAGGAAAGAGGACCCAAAGTTCGAGTCCTCCCGTCCCCTGCACACTCTTGGACTATGCAACAAGGGCGTAGATTCTTAAGAATATAGTTAGCAATATTTGTTCTTAAGCACTCTTTAGAGAGTAGATTCTACAAAATGTATAATATCAAACAGAAGAACAATGGTTTCTGCATTTTAGGTGTACAGGGATGAAGTGAACACCTATTTATTTATACATAAAAAAATGTAGTGAAGACAGGAGAAATCGCATAACAACATTATAATGTCAACATAATCAAAAGTTGATGGAAATTCCACTCTCAATGGCTTGACGCGTTTCGAGGTGATACCTCTTCTTCAGAAGCCTCTGTGGATCTACTGTCTAATCAAAATACATTCAGGGAAAGAACTTTTCCTTATAGCACAGGTCTCTTAACATGACGTGCAGCTCCTATGCACATGTACACATTGTGTTGAGATATTTGATGACATGCCAAACGTTTCACTCGGTGGCAATACTTGATCTAACACTGCCTGGTACACCTCACATAATTCTGCTGCAAGAAACAGTCAGTGTTGTATCTTGAATGTATTTAAACAAAAGAAAATCAAAGGTGGTCCCAATCGTTTATCCCGGGCATGTCACCACAATAAAATCTCAATACACCTTAATAACTGATTTACAAAAATATAATTGTCTTGCTTGTGACATCACACTAAGAAACCATGCACTTGTTGGGAAGGCGGCATCCCCGTCCCACCCCCCCTAAGCGCTTCAGAGTGAGGCACGCGGCAGTTGAAACACTATGATGGGCCAGGGGAGTGAGGGGGAGAGGGATATGACCCCACCCCAATATAATCAACCCACATAGTATAGCCCAAGGCACGAGCAAGACTGCCATTTTGTATAGTTGTTAGTGCATTAACCACAGTGTGAAGACAAGGCCTGTGTGGCAAATGCAGCATTTCATTTATTAGGCCCTAATTGTGAGACAAGGAAAATCTACACCCATGCCCAAGCTCCCATGAGGGCAACCCACACCCCTGACCGTCATAAAGCCCATTCATTGTTCTAACAGTGTTGCAAAGATGTTTTTCTATCCGTACGGAATAAGCCCTAAAAGGCCGTGATCATAGACCGACGCCTGGTGTGCATGTTATCTCACACTGTTCAAAGCATGACCTCAGCCCATCTACAGGCGACCATGAGTTATAGCCCATATAACTGAATTAAAGTTAAGATCCCTGAATTCCATGGCACCAGGTGCCCTTTGACCACCAACCCCAAAGTAACAAGTCCTGAAATGTTCAAAGAGGACGGACAAAGCAGTCTTTGAGCTACAAGTATATGATTTGTACTGCATGGTGTTGGCAGGGATAAATTATAGTTCAAAACAAGGGTGGAGACCTTGGAGCCAGACGGCATGGAAGCGAGTGAGTGAAATGTGTTTGTGAAGGCTAGAGTGCCCCAGAACCTCCTTTGTGCCAGTCTTAAGGCCTGCCAGGTGCACAATACAATGATAAAGTAGCATTCTGTTAGGAGTGTAGTTAATTTGTTCTTTGACCTTCGTCGGTGAGAAGAAGATGATCTCTGTGACCCCCATATTATGGAAGATGGACGGACTGGGCTGGAACCAATGACCTGGCATCCCTTATGGTGCAGGCAGTTCCTGCATAGGCGCACACCAACCAGCCGTGCAGGTTTTTAATGTATATGTTTACGTCATTGATGACAATGTGTTCCTTTATAATATTCTGTTTGAATCCTTTTTTGGCAGAAGGTTCTTAGCAGCAGAGTTCTTTTCTGTTGCTCTCATCTGTGTGTGAGATTAAAACTTGTCATCCTCATAAGATTTACTTGGGTCTTTCTTCCCTAGTGGGTTGTATTCTCTCTGGTGTGAGAGTTCAGGGGCGTGCCTTCAATTGGTGACCCTGACGTGATACCCGCGCCCCCATATTTTCAGAGGCTTCCATGCTGATTCTCAGAAGGAGCCACGCCCACCTACAGCGACCAGTCCCGAAAAAAACACGTGTTCTGATTGGTTTGGCAAGAGCCATTTTAAGGGAAGTTCTCTCTGCTGTTTGAAGTGGGCGCGGCTCCAAGGAGAGTGCGGGCCGGTGGTGGAGCCCGTGACGGAGGAGTCCAGATGAGCAAGCACCTGTGAGTAGACTCTTTTTAGTGCTAACAAGTAGGGGACAGATGCATGGGAAAGTGTGAGAGGTGTGAGCACGTGGAGAGAGAGGTCTTTGATGTGACATGGGTGTGGTTTGTGTTATCTCTTATTGGTTTTTGTATTGTGAAGAGGTTATTTTGGTAAGGCATTATAAGTTAAGGCAAAGGTAAATAAAAGGTACAGTAGGGAGCCCCTCCTTGGAAGGTGAGGGAAGGTGGGACCATGATAAAATATATTATATAAAGGAGTAATATGGAAATAAAAGTAGTCATCTCATATAAGCAGTAGGTCTGGAACAAGCAGTGGTTGTTGTTTTAGCTTGTTATTTCATTTTATTGTACTTGTTGTGCTTTATTAGATGAAGAACAGACCATGGGGGGGGGGAAATTGCGTGTTTTGCAGCGTGGTGTGGCATTAGATGGTTTTGTGAAAAGGTGTGTGTGCGCAGGGAAATGGGACAGAAAAGGATGGGGGTGATTTTTATTTTTTTGTTGTTTGTTGTTGATTGTCATAAGCAGTGTCAGCGTGCGTGGTGCGTCAGCAGGGCTTTGCAGGGTTAATAAAATGGAGACATCACTAGTATGGGGGAGGAACGCCACTTCCACTATATTGTGACAGGGTGGAAAAATACCATAAGCAGTGGCCAGAGCAGGGCTCCCACAATAAGAGCGTCTTGGAACACATGTCCACATTTTTGGTAGCTAGCTATAAGGGGAAACATCTACAGAAGAGAAAAGAAATTCTGGACCTCTGGCGAATGTTTGAGGACACCGAGGACCAAGGGGACGGAGCGGGGGTGCAGATACAGGAAGATGAAATGTGCCGGAGGGGAGAAGGAGAGGGCGGGGCATCAGCAGAGCACAGGGGATTATAACCCTTGGCAGACAGGTACACAAATTCAATTTATGTACCCACTGTGGTAGGGACCCCGTCAGCACCAGTAACACCACAGGCTACCACTCCCCAACCCCCATATACACGCACGCCCGAAGTATCAGCATCTGCAGGTGTCAGGTCAAGGGAGTTTGAAGATAGGTTGGCAGAGTTGCTAACAGAACTGAGCAGGATACAGGCATCCTCAAGAGGAGTGAGGATTGTAGGGGTGTTGGGAGAAGGGTCGGGAGAATGGAGATCAGAGGAGGTGCTGCTCAGGATGGATACTGCAGGAATAAGACATGTATGTGTTGAGAAGGAGGGAAACAAGGGTGAGTGGACAATCCTTGGACAGGAGAATATGGAGTGGGAAACAATGAGAGGGAGGATGACAATAATGCATCTGATGAGGGTCAGGGTGAAGAAGAAGAAAGTGGCAAAGAGGCAGTTGAGCGTACCGCCCAAGTAAAAGGTTCTTGGGGGGGGCAGGTTGAGGAATAGGGCCAGCCGGACGGTGTTGGTAAATAGAAGGGGAGTTGTAAAGTGGGGTGTGGAAAGTGGGGTAAAGATGCAGATGCCCCTCATACATAAGGGGGCAGGGAGGCCAGAGTATGTGCCCTGGCCCCAGATGGATACAAACAATTTAACTAATGCCCTTCCACAGCTCAAGACAAGGGTGAGTAAGTAGATATATGAGTAAATAGGGGACATCAAGAGTTTAATGGTTGCTTTAATTGAGGACCAGGCCAGTGATATGTGGGTAAACGCTGGGTATCCTGGAATAACCCTGGGGGACGATACACATGATGGAGCATCCTTCAATTGAATTAGAGCACAGGCTTGGGAGGCGCTAAGAAGGGCTTTCACAGACACCCTGATCTACAGTCCCTGATGCAGTGTACAATGGGCGTTGATGAGGACCCAGCTAAATGTATTCTTAAATTACAAGAGATGTGGAGAGCTGAAACGGGAGGCCTGTGCGGCTGTTCAATATTATTTTTCTATTTTATTGTAAAGAGGGGCTTGCCAAAGGTGGTGCAGAAGGCATTAGATAAGATTGTGGGTATCGAAGCAAAGGGGTGGCTGGAGATACAGAGTATAATAGTGCATCATTGCTAAAGAATCAATGAGCGGGAAAGGGAAAAAGCCCAAAGGCACTAAACGGAGGAAGCAAAATTGGTAGAAAAGAAATTGGCAAAAGTTGTTGTTCAGGCACCTGTGTCGATGCCAGTACAGGTGGTGGGGACAGAGAGCACCAAGCAGGTCATGTGCACCACTATTGCTGTGCTCTGGGCTGAAGGAGGACAAGGACATTGGCGCAGGGCTCAACAGTACTTTGGCCCACAGTACCAGCAAGGGGGACCGCAGCGAGGAAGAGGGGACTTCCGAGGAGCAATAGGAGGGAGATTTGGACCCAGAGGGGGTGGGTTTGGACCATTACTGTGTTGGAATTGTTTGAGGTGGGGGCATTTTGCAAGGGAATGTAGGAGCAGGTCTGCAATAGGGTATAAGTATGGGCCTCTGCAGCAGGGCCAAGTACCCCAAGGGCCCAATGACTAGGGTATCCGCAGCAGGGTCAAGAGTATCAAAATCAAGGGTATCTACAGGGGCAACCCCAGACATACACCCACCAGCCTCAAGTATCTCATATACAGGTACATCACCCACCACAGCAAGAGCAGGGTGGTGTGGCCACGGTCAACAGCATATCAAGCAGAACCAATGCCTCCTTTGGAGGAGAAACAGTGATGTGGATAACCCCTTTTCATTCCCCGGAACAAACACATATCCCAATTAGGACAGCCCACAGCGAGCACTCGCGTGCCCGGTCTTGTCAACAATCATCCATCCTGAAGAGGAACCCTTGGTGGGGGTGGATATATGAGACAAACAGTTCATATTTATGGTGGACTCTGGTGCGACGAAATTGTGCATCATGGAAGAGAATTTCCCATTATCAGGCATATAGCTCGACATGCAGGGATTCTCTGGGGCTAATTTTACGGTTACATACACTGAGGAGCTGGACGTAAAGGTGGGAGGGAAGGTGGTGCGGTGTTCCCATCTATATTCTGAAAGTTTCCCAGTCAATTTGCTGGGAAGGGACCTGCTGTAACGCTCACCTGGCTCCCCTGGAGGCGCTGGTCTGGTCTGGGTTGCTGTGGCCTCTTCAAGCGTGATGCACAGAATTCGGACCACCGATTGAACACGACCCCCAAATCTTGCTTGTCGGGCCCGTAGGATTATCCTTCTGCAGATGAGAAAGGGGATTAACTGTCTGCCGAATAGTGTGCTTGCTCCCCCCTTCCCCCTTCGTTCTTCTCTGATTCCTCCAATACCCCCGGTTTAAGCTCACCTTATGGTTTGGAAGGATGAACTCTCCATCCTGCTTCTGGTGCAGGGGCGCGCGTTCATCCAGCTACTTCACTGGTTTTCAGAATGGCGCTGGCACATCCACTTGACTTTTCTGAGTAATACGCCGTAAGTATGAAGATGCAAAAGTTCAAGTGAGCCTCCTTTTATGTTGTCTTTCCTGACCTTTATTTCAGGTGCAGAACAAAAGCGATGCGTTGAGGGGTTACATTGCCGGTGGTAAAATCAGGTGAGTTAGTGATGAGGGCGACCCCTCTAAATGTCTTTATAATTCCCCAGTAATGTCTTTTGTCCTTTCCCCATAGGGGCCGGGGTGCGGTACCTGCCAAAGATGCGGCGCCGACCCGAGATGTGGAATGATTCACCAAGAAAAGCCGGTAAGTAATATGGCTGAAAATGTCCTTTCCCCTTAGGGGCCGGGGTGCGGTATCTGCCAAAGATGCAGCGCCGACCCGAGATGTGGAATGGTTCACCAAGAAAAGCCAGTAAGTAATATGGCTGAAATTTCGGCGTTCCTCTTGTGTTCCCTTGCTCACCTTTTGTCTCTTCTTCTCTCCCCTAGGTGCAGAGATGTGGCGACCGGTGCTGAGAGCCACGATGGAGCCGGGCGGCGTCTCGGGAACAGGTCAGTGAAGCACGGCGCTGCAGCGAGAAACGTGGTGCTTTTAAATGGAAGTCTTCCTTCAGGAATGCTTGCGTGAAGATTCTGGATGCAGGTAAGAAGATTGAATAAGTTCTTGGTTTTCACCTTTCTCTTCTCTTATTCCCTTACAGGTGTTCCAGGATCGAGGCGGGCGTGGCTGGAGTCCAGGTGCAGGAGCAGACACGGTGAGCGTTCAGCTGCTGGGATGCAGAACAGCGCGAAGCACGTGTGGCTGTCCGGGCGTGGCTTAAATAGCTTTGGAAGAAGTTCCAGGTGAGTATTCTTCCACAGCCCCACCCAAGTAACAAAATAGTTCCATCAGAAAAATAGTTCCTCCTAAGCCTCATTTGGCTTGGTTCTTCATGCAGCATGGTCTGCATCAGGTGAGTGTGCAGCATGGTCTGCTTCAGGTAAGTGCACCAAACACTTCCCCTTATAAGCCTGGCGCTTATGGCGCCAGGACTGATGTCCAACATGAGCCTGGCGCCAACGGCGCCAGGACAGAGTCCAAAGAGCCCCTATAAAGGGCCGCTGGGCTTTTACCCGGGGGCGTGATGCCTGCTCCCGGCGATGCTGGGCCTGGCCTGGTGCTCCGGGGGTAGGCATCTTGACACCTGCTCAGCAAATTAAACATGACAATATAATTTACAGATTGTGGTATAGTCTGCTCCACGTCTGGGGTGTGCGCAGTATGGGCAATGCTGATAATACACACAATGACAAGGGAGGTGGTGGTCCCCGGGACTCCCATGACCCGGATATGTTCATTTATGGTATTACTGTGCTTATGGAGGTGGTGCTGATTGCTAAGCAGTGTTGGCGCGTTACCACAGATTTTATCTTTCATCCAGTTGTGTCACCTGAGGTAGTGGCAGGAACAATATTGCTGGATTTACAGGGATTGCTGGTCTCTGACAAGAGGGTTGTCATGCCAGGAATAGACAAGGATGGGTGTGGGTGGCACACAGTGCTCTGTAAAAATCCAACAGTACAGTTAAAGGAAGTGACGGATGACGAGCTGTTTGAGAACTATGACAAAAATGAGGAGATAAAATTAGAGATTTGTATCCCCGTGACATAATGGTACAGTACCAAAGGGTGCAGTGCCCCCTGATGGCAGTAATAACTCCACCTCTATTCCTTGACGAAGACTTACAACACGTGCCTTCACAATTGTGGACTACAAATCCACATGATGTAGAACTACTGAAGGACGGGATCCCTGTACCTATAACACTGAAGCTAGGTGTGGTGCTACCCAGGGTAAAACAATATTCATTATCAAGGGAGGTGGAGGAGGGTACTAAAAAGCCAATACAGGCCCTCCTGGACCAGGGGATCATTGTGCCATCAACGTCGCTGTGTAACACAGCAACGTACTCTGTCAAAAAATCAACAGAGGGCAATTGGAGAATGATTCAGGACTTGCGCCCCCTAAATGACGTGGTACAAAAGGAATTTTCAGTCTTCCCGAACACTGGGACAATTTTATGCAGTATCCCCAAAGAGGCCAAATACATCACTGTAGTGGACTTGAAAAATGCATTTTTCGCGACTCCACTTCATCCTGAGTTGAGATACCTCACAGCATTTACCCAGGGCTAGATGCGGTTCGAACATGCTAGGTTACCTCAGGGGTACTGTGAGACCCTGAGCATATTTAACAGAATACAACACACTGATTTAGGGAATATTCAGGAGCCAAGCACGATTATCCAGTACATGGACAATCTGTTAGTATGAAGTGACAGTGAGCAGAACTGTCGAAGGGATTCCATTACACTCCTACAATTGCTAGCTATAAGGGATACAAGGTTGACAAGGCTAAGTTGCAATACTGCCAAAAGGAGGTGCTCTATCTGGGATAGTTCATATCAGCAAACAGTAAAAAGATACTACTAGATAGGGCAGGGCCCATACTCGCCACCCCCACACACGCCTCAGTTAAATAAATGCAGACATTTTGGAGGCTATGCAACTACTGTAGGGCATGGATCTTATATTTAAATATATTTATAACATTTCAAATCCTAAATAATACAATGCTGCCTATAAGAATCACCATTAATTCTATGAACCATGCAGCTTATCTATCAGTCAGTGTTTAACTTTCTTCATTTTCTAAAACTGAATTGTTCTTTCTGTTGTGCTCGTGGAGGATTTTTAGAAATCCTGTCTTGAGAGCTGTTAGGAAGTTTTAGACTGTGCGAGTATATTTGAATTGAAATGTTTATTATTTTAATTGGCAGTGGGAACTACATTTCCCAGTGTGCCTTGTGGCACTTTTATTCCATAATCAGGCGTGTGAGCGTCGGTGTGTAGAGGTCGGTTTGTGCCTGTAATAAAACACCAGTACTTAAACTCTCCATGTAAGCACCTTGTTTAATTGCTCAAACTGAATTGTTCTTTCTGTTGTGTCCGTGGATGCTATTTTAAGAAATCCTGTGTCTTGACAGCTGATAGGAAGTTTTAGACTGTGCGAGCATGATTGAATCGACATGTATATTATTTTAATTGGCAGTGGGAATTACATTTCCCAATGTGCTGGTGGCACATTTATTCCATAATCAGGCACATGAGTGCTAGTGCGCAGATGCCAGTTTGTGCCGGTTTGTGTCCGGGTCGCGCCTGGGGCCGTAAGTGCTGTTTTTTTTCTCTCTTGCTTATTCTGCCCCATCGGTTGACTTTTCTTGTCGCGACTGTCATCTACCACACATCTTATAATATCCTGGTCTTTGCCTGTAAACGTGAAGAGGGTTAAGAGTCTGTACGGTGTGTTAGTCATGCTGGGAGTGCCGCTTACTGCATGACATGACATGAATCAGATGTTCGCTTCTTGAAGTATTAGTTGATGTATTAGTTATTGTACTTATTGTAGTATTATCAATATTGAATGCAGCTCACCGCACAAACATAGGGTATTTTGCTTTTAACTGAAATTGCTTGTTAGGCACATTTTTGGACTACATCTCCTGTACTGCCTCACGGCTGCCCGCCTATTTAATCTGACTCAGGCATGTCAGCAGGCTTTGCTGGTCTTTGCTGGTCTTGTCTGGGAGTGCATTTGGATTCGTCCAAGGCTGTTCTGTCATTTACTCTAGTATTAGGCTGTGGCTCTGAATTATGGATATTCATATAACTACACAAGTTGCACGGCATAAATCAATTGTCGCAAAATATCTGGACATGGCATTGTGACCAAAAAACAATACACCATTGGTGTTGAACAGCATGTTTGTATGTCTAGAAGTTCACTTTGACAACTCAAATTATAATCAGAATGATGAGGTTTTTGGGGCTTCTGTAGCTCCTGTAGCTGATAACACTACATTAGTATTCGCTGATAATGGGGACCATGGGAGGGAACCCATTGATAGCTTTGACTTAGTAGTAAAACAGAGTGCACCGTTTGCCCTGGGTGTTTCATCCTCTGCAGAGGCTTATATGACAGGCTCTGTAGCTGGGAAAGCTCTTTTTGCTGTTGAAAATACTGACAAAGATCAGATACTTAATGGTATGCCGAACACTGTAGGGTTTACTCAATGTAAGCCCTCTAATCCACCTAACGTATACCTTAATAATGGATGTGCTCAGTCTATTTCTTGTGCCACAGATGTTATGAATAAATGACATTGTGCTTACTTGAACACATGCTCACTGCCACGACATGCTGTGGAAATGTGTTTGTTGTTTTTCTGACAGAGACGTGGATAACTGATACCTCTGTCCCTGACTTATTATTGTCCATACCTGTAGGATGCTACATACTATGTAAAAACAGGGTAAGTGGCATGAAGGTGGGAAGGGTCGGGTGGCAACTATGTTCTGTATATTACTGAGTATCCACTGAGTGGGATTAGAAGAATTGGGGTGTATGGAAGTATTGATGGTTAAATTGCAAGTTAATCATCATACCACATACAGTTTCATGTTATTAATCAAACTCTTGTGAATTTTGGCATGGTGCAATTGGTTTCTTCTGCGGCACACACACACGGTCATATTCTCGACTGCCTCTATGACACTGGTTTGTCGGTTGATCAGCTAGAAATCACAGCCTGCCCACAGTCGGACCATTCTTTGTCAAACTTTGTTATCAATGCGCCCGTCCCCCATACTCGTGTTTTTCCCTCTAGTACTACAGCTGTCAAACGCAGCCTCCACAAAATTACACCTTTCATTGAGCCATTGATTAAGATATCAGCATCTGTGATGCATGATGCATTGGCAAACTCATACTATCAGTGTCTATACTCAGTCCTAGATAGTCTATCCCCAGTTAGAACTTGTAAAGCCACTGAGGGAGCAGAGAATGGTCACTCCTGATATACTCATACCCTCAGAGAATTCAGAGCTAAAATGAATAAAGCCTACAGTTTATGGCAGAAATCTCTTGAGGCCGTTGACAAGAATGTTTATAGCGAGACCTCCGCTCAATTTAGTAAGGCTATCATACAAACAAAAAAGGATTAATATGATGATCGGATTAGTAATGATTCTTCTAACATTAAAGAAAAACCCATTCTTAGGATCCTGTCTTAAAAGATAAGGATTGGTGCATCGAGATTCAAAACACCTTGTTTGAGATGGTTGCCAAATTAAAGAGTGCCGAAAAAGCAAACGTTATGGCACCAATTAGTATTGGCTCCTCTACCTCTACACCGCTGCTTGAGTTTCATAACGTGACTGAATTTGATGTCCTAAAAATAGTGAAGAAACTTAAAACCACTTGTTATCCAGGAGATCCCTGCCCCTCCAAGGTTATTAAAACTTGCATGTCCAACCTGGTCAAGTGTATTTCGGATTTTATTAATGCATCATTAAGCTCAGTGAAGCAAGCATGGATCACTGTACTATTTAAAAAACCCTCCCTTGATTCAAAGGTTGCAATAAACTATTGTTGTATCACTAATGTACCTTTTCTTCTAAAAAACATTGGATCGAGTGGTTTATTTACAGTTCAAGGCTCATTTGGAACAGCATAATCTACTAGGTCCAAGACAGTCAGACTTTCAAGCCTGCCACGGTACAGAATCAGCTCTTCTTGACTATAAACCCAGATTTTCAGTCATTTTGGATCAAGGATATTTTTCTCTGCTTGTGTTGTTGCACCTGTTGGCAGCTTTTGATTTAGTTGATTTTAACATTTCATTTAAGAGAATTCAAACTAACGAATGTTTATCTAAATCAGCGGCTGAATGGGTTTTATCTTTCTTATTCGATATAGAAGCCAAAGGTTTTAGTGGCATGGTGACGGCTGACCCACTTGAATTTCAGTGCTGTGTCCCTCAGGGCTCTTGCCTTTCTCCAACATGTTTAAATATTTTTATAAAGCCACTTTTTAATGTGCATGACGATGAAGAGGTCCCCTATACAAATAACGCTGATGACACAAAAATCTTGTAAAGTTTTTCAGGTAATTGTATCAAAGAATCCACTATGATTCATTTCATATTTCATCTTATATGCCGTTGGATGGCACATAACGGTCTGGCCTTAAAAGACAAAAACAGTACTGATTTTAGGAGGGACAGACCAAAGACTAAACAAACGTCCTGATTCTTAAATAAAGTTCTCATTAGCAGGTTGTTTACTTGACATGCTTTCTAAAGTTAAAACCCTGGGGGTTTATCTCGACACTACTTTGTTGATGAAAAATGTCAATTCTATAGCATCATCATCTGCCTATAATTTGCATTTGTTGGGACGGATCCATTCCTTTATCTCAGAGAATAACTGTGCCACCCTTGCTCATGCTGTTCTCAGATACAGGATTGACTACTGTGGGGATCTTCTGGCTGGCACTACAGAGAACAATCTTATGAAGCTTCAAACTATTCAGAATAATGCTGTAAGATTGGTGGCATGCCTAAAGCATAGAGAACATGTTATGTAACCATAGAAAATATGGCATTGGCTCCTGGTGAGGGAGCAAATTAAGTCCAGGCTACTCCCCATATGCACAAATGTCTTTTTGGCCATAGTCCAGCATATCTGACACAGAAACTCTTGTTCAAGCAAAATGGACGAGTGCTCAGATCTAGTGACAGTAAGTTACTGTCTGTGCCATGAGTCAAACTCGAAAGAGCTAGCAATCGGAGACCTGGTTGGAGCTCATCAAGAAAATGCTCAAAACATTCTATTTTACCTAAGACATTGCCTCAATGCGGTAAGCCTGCTGGTGATACCCAGATATCTATAAATCCCAAGGTTACAACAGTAATGGGGCCATCTATGATGGAGGTGCTATGGGCGCTTGCTAAATGCTCAGGCCCAGTGGTAGAAGTCTATCAAAAAGGTAGTGGAGCTGTGACCCCAGCAAGGGACAGAGTAGGCAGGAAGGCTGTGATATGCAACACAGTTTTCAAGGGTTGCAGCCATGCTGGTTGAGAGCCAATTGAGTTGAAACAGATCACATTTTAACTGGAACTTATATTGGGTGTTAAAGATGAGAAGTGTGAAAAAAGTAGTGGAACTGTTATCAGTAAAAAATAAAAGTAGTGTCACGCCGCTCCTGGCCGCTACTGATCACTTTGTCCACTGCTCAGGCCTCAAGGAGGAGGGACATAAAGTCATGAGAGCCAAGATAACAGTGGCTTGAGGACTGTCATCTGTTGATCCAGATCTGTACTCTTCCCCCTATGCTAACAAGGGATGATGATATCAGTGATGATCCACCCATGATTGGTGCACAGCATTTGTATGTCCCTGGACAGGAACATTTGGTCAAGCAAGTCTCGCAGGATAATCCTACATCTGCCCTAATTCAATTCACATTCCAAAACTCCAGAGTGTGGGATCCTATTCCATTGGTTAGGGATTACACAGATTGCCTCCTTCACAACAAAGTGGAATCATTATCCAGGTATAAGATGAGTACTTTTGGCAATCTCCTCCAGAAAAGCCGTCCATTACTATATCAATAGGCCCTCAACATCACAGTGATTTTCAGCAGATATGGCTTGGATGTTACAATTGGGATAGACAATGAATGGCATCCTTAGAAAGGGTGCTTACTACTAGAGACCTGTAAATCAAGATCCTGGACTTTTAATGGTGATTATTTAGATCTAGTGGTTACAAGGCTTTGGGCATGAAGAGCACTATGATTTTTGGTGGACGCGAATGTGTCCACAACACATAAGCCATGAAGATGCAGTCATGCACATTTTGGCAATGCATTTGTAAAAGAACTCTGGAAATATGTTAATACTTTGTTCAGTGTATCAGGAGGAAACCTCCCTTTGGTAAATGTTGATACTTCAGGTCTCTGCCAGAGATGTCCATAGTTGGCTGGACACAATGCAGATCATTTCCCTCAGGGCAAAACCAAGCTGGTTCCCAGACCTTCTCTTAAAGCTCAATACCATCTTTTCCCCTCAAGGATCTCAACATTTGAGAGGTGGAGGATTCAGGGGTACTGTTTGCAGAGCAGGTCTCAATCATGGTAAATATGAATCAACAGATTCCTCTAGAAATTCATCAGGGAGAAGGTTGCATTACTTTTTCAGAAATTGGTATCTCATTCTTCTAGACCCGGGGATATTACAAATGATTTAGGGGTTCAAACCGGAGTTTGCAAACATACCTGTACGGATACCATCCTGAAAGACAACATTTCTCTATCAATTATTGAGATTCCAGAAGGTCAAAGAACTGTTGCAACAAAGGGTTATAGAGACTACTCATTTACATCACCAGTGGCCTATTTTCTGGACCGGGAGCAGGAAAGGAGTACACACCTCGCTCACCCCAGACTAGGGACAGGCCCCATGGGAATGTCCACCTCACCTCCACGCCCCAGGACTGCTGAAGTGAAGGGCGCTGAACCTGTACAATTAAAAGTGATGATAAAAAGGAGATTGGCTATGCCCTGAGTCCTTATGTTATGCCTTCACTAGACACAGACTCCAACATGGATTTTAGAGGGATGCCAATTGGGATGCCTAGTGATCTCAACGGAAATGCCTTTTTATTTATATAAAACATTTAATCATTTAAATTAAACTTTCTATAGTTCTAACACTTAATTCCTTCTTCTTAAGTTACCCTGTCATGAGTTTTTTCTAGACAGGGATATGCCCTGTCAGTCCACCCTTCATTGGAGGGTTCACAAGGAAACCCATAGAATGGAATCAGCAAAACAGACCCCTGCCTAACATATGGTACCACTAACTGTTGCATGAGTCTATAGGATGGCCTCTGTGGGTGGTCCCAACCCATAGGCAGCATCAGGCAGGCCACCACTTCAACAACATATATTAATTTTGTCACATAGAGGTGACTGCTGCAGTCAGCCATCCCATCACAGTACTTTCATTGTTCTGTCTCTGTGGCTGGGTGGAAGGTCTATCCCTTGTTGATGTTGGGGTCTGGCTGACTGGTCTCTCTTTTCGGTGGCCCTGTCCACCACTTGGGGCCAATCTAATATACAAGCAACGTCTTGTCCAAAACACTTGCACAAATTCTGAGTTGCCTACTTAAATCACAATGTTAAGTTGGAGAATAACGTGGAGACTGAGTATCACATTTTCTAGTGGCACCCAGAAACTGCTCCTGTTCCACGTTTAGTCTAATCTATTTCACTATTCCAAGATGGCCACCCGCCGAAATTTATGATCACCAGCACCTTTGTCTTCCTGTGCTGGGCTCCATATGGCCGCTTATTGGCTGCAGCCCTGCTTATAAGGGCCAATAGTAAACCGGGAGGCGAGAGCCGGCATTCCCACGAAGGCAGGACCACAAAGGCTTTACAAAGGTAGCGGGCGCCCCTCTCTCGCAAGAACAGACATGATAACCTGTTCAGTGGTTATTAACCACTTGAGAGTTCGCAGCCACTGCTTTTACTCACTGTGCCTTTCACAGATGGGAAATATCCATTTGCATATCAGTCTTTGTCCTGCCCAGGGGCAGTCCAGCACCGAAATACAATGGCAACTCCAATCTGAACGAGAGTACCACCAGCAACCCCATACACGTGTTTCACCCTTGTTGGGGATCATCAGTGAGGTGAAGCTGATGCCTCTCTAAGCACAGTGAGAGGGAGACCACGTCTGGTTGCCCCCAGGAGACCTAGGGTTACCAATCCCAGGTTCCTTAACAAATAGTTTTACAAAGGTAGCGGGCGCCCCTCTCTCGCAAGAACAGACATGATAACCTGTTCAGTGGTTATTAACCACTTGAGAGTTCGCAGCCACTGCTTTTACTCACTGTGCCTTTCACAGATGGGAAATATCCATTTGCATATCAGTCTTTGTCCTGCCCAGGGGCAGTCCAGCACCGAAATACAATGGCAACTCCAATCTGAACGAGAGTACCACCAGCAACCCCATACACGTGTTTCACCCTTGTTGGGGATCATCAGTGAGGTGAAGCTGATGCCTCTCTAAGCACAGTGAGAGGGAGACCACGTCTGGTTGCCCCCAGGAGACCTAGGGTTACCAATCCCAGGTTCCTTAACAAATAGTTTTACAAAGGTAGCGGGCGCCCCTCTCTCGCAAGAACAGACATGATAACCTGTTCAGTGGTTATTAACCACTTGAGAGTTCGCAGCCACTGCTTTTACTCACTGTGCCTTTCACAGATGGGAAATATCCATTTGCATATCAGTCTTTGTCCTGCCCAGGGGCAGTCCAGCACCGAAATACAATGGCAACTCCAATCTGAACGAGAGTACCACCAGCAACCCCATACACGTGTTTCACCCTTGTTGGGGATCATCAGTGAGGTGAAGCTGATGCCTCTCTAAGCACAGTGAGAGGGAGACCACGTCTGGTTGCCCCCAGGAGACCTAGGGTTACCAATCCCAGGTTCCTTAACAAATAGTTTTACAAAGGTAGCGGGCGCCCCTCTCTCGCAAGAACAGACATGATAACCTGTTCAGTGGTTATTAACCACTTGAGAGTTCGCAGCCACTGCTTTTACTCACTGTGCCTTTCACAGATGGGAAATATCCATTTGCATATCAGTCTTTGTCCTGCCCAGGGGCAGTCCAGCACCGAAATACAATGGCAACTCCAATCTGAACGAGAGTACCACCAGCAACCCCATACACGTGTTTCACCCTTGTTGGGGATCATCAGTGAGGTGAAGCTGATGCCTCTCTAAGCACAGTGAGAGGGAGACCACGTCTGGTTGCCCCCAGGAGACCTAGGGTTACCAATCCCAGGTTCCTTAACAAATAGTTTTACAAAGGTAGCGGGCGCCCCTCTCTCGCAAGAACAGACATGATAACCTGTTCAGTGGTTATTAACCACTTGAGAGTTCGCAGCCACTGCTTTTACTCACTGTGCCTTTCACAGATGGGAAATATCCATTTGCATATCAGTCTTTGTCCTGCCCAGGGGCAGTCCAGCACCGAAATACAATGGCAACTCCAATCTGAACGAGAGTACCACCAGCAACCCCATACACGTGTTTCACCCTTGTTGGGGATCATCAGTGAGGTGAAGCTGATGCCTCTCTAAGCACAGTGAGAGGGAGACCACGTCTGGTTGCCCCCAGGAGACCTAGGGTTACCAATCCCAGGTTCCTTAACAAATAGTTTTACAAAGGTAGCGGGCGCCCCTCTCTCGCAAGAACAGACATGATAACCTGTTCAGTGGTTATTAACCACTTGAGAGTTCGCAGCCACTGCTTTTACTCACTGTGCCTTTCACAGATGGGAAATATCCATTTGCATATCAGTCTTTGTCCTGCCCAGGGGCAGTCCAGCACCGAAATACAATGGCAACTCCAATCTGAACGAGAGTACCACCAGCAACCCCATACACGTGTTTCACCCTTGTTGGGGATCATCAGTGAGGTGAAGCTGATGCCTCTCTAAGCACAGTGAGAGGGAGACCACGTCTGGTTGCCCCCAGGAGACCTAGGGTTACCAATCCCAGGTTCCTTAACAAATAGTTTTACAAAGGTAGCGGGCGCCCCTCTCTCGCAAGAACAGACATGATAACCTGTTCAGTGGTTATTAACCACTTGAGAGTTCGCAGCCACTAGGGTTACCAATCAAAGGACCACAAAGGCTTCCTGTCCCAAGCCTGTCCCAGCCTGACTTCCACTATCCCTCTGAAGGAGCAGGAGCTCCCCTTCTCTCACTGCTGGAGCAGTGCCTGCTAATAGAGAAAATCACCAACTTCCCCCTGATGCCGAATTTTGCCGAAATCTGTTGCCACAATTGCTCTACATGCATACAAGAGCGAAATATATCTGGCCATCAGTTTATACTGGCCTTAACAACTGTTTTCTGCAAGTGAACCTCCATTGATGACCATGAGGTTTCACTATTCCAAGATGGCCGCCCGCCGAAATGTATGATCACCAGCACCTTTGTCTTCCTGTGCTGGGCTCCATATGGCCACTGATTGGCTGCAGCCCTGCTTGCAAGGGCCAATGGTAAACCGGGAGGCGAGAGCCGGCACTCCCACGAAGGCAGGACCACAAAGGTTTTCTGTCCCAAGCCTGTCCTCAGCCTTCCTCGCCGTTCGCAAAGGCCCCTTTACCCATTTTTCCCCGCAACTGTTAACTACACTTGGCATGAATGAACGAAGCCGAGCCTTAATGCGGACTCCATATGATTGGCGACCCGATTCTGATACAGTAAGACTATCTGACATCCGTTTTCCTTTTTCAGCTTCAAACCTTCTATATTGACATTTTAACCATTGACACGGCGTGAGGTTGTCTATAAATTTGGAAGCTCTGCATGCCACATTGTTTACCGTGCTAGTCTGCACAATGTTTCCACCCTCCCCCATGCACTAAACATGCCGCAACCCTTAGGTCATCTTGTATGCTCTTATTATTAGTTTGGCCGACGCATATATAGTATTAGGCGTCTCCTTACTGCTACTTGATCCATTACTGTCCGCGCTCCTGACCTTAACGGGTGTGTTTAACTTCTCTACTGCCACCGACACTGTTACGGCAGCGCCTCGCAACCTGCTTAATTAACGCATATTGGCCGCCCGCTCTGCCACCCAGAGCGACTATGCGACCACTCGCAATGCATTTTTCTGTTCTCTGTTCATGGTTGGCACACTGAGGGCTCGACTTCCTCCTAGCTCAGCCGCGACCGTATGCAGCACCTTGTAAATCACTGGGCATTGTACTGATATGCCCTGTGGCACTACCCCGTGAACTCTTTATTACACTGTTTGGTCATTTGCTTTGCACCACCTATGTGAACCCCTGATTGTATTGTACTGATTCGCCCTGTTGCACCACCATGTGAACTCTTTATTACATTGTTTTGTCATTTGCTTTGCACCACCTATGTGAACCCCTTATTGCATTGTACTGATTTGCCCTGTGGCACCACCCCGTGAACTCTTTATTATACTGTTTGGTCATTTGCTTTGCACCACCTATGTGAACCCCTGATTGCATTGTACTGATTTGCCCTGTGGCACCACCCCGTGAACTCTTCATTATATTGTTTGGTCATTTGCTTTGCACCACCTATGTGAACCCCTTATTGCATTGTACTGATTTGCCCTGTGGTACAACCCTGTGAACTCTTTATTACATTGTTTGGTCATTTGCTTTGCACCACCTATGTGAACCCCTTATTGCATTGTACTGATTTGCCCTGTGGCACCACCCTGTGAACTCTTTATTACATTGTTTGGTCATTTGCTTTGCACCACCTATGTGAACCCCTTATTGCATTGTACTGATTTGCTCTGTGGCACCACCCCGTTAACTCTTTATTACACTGTTTGGTCATTTGCTTTGCGCCACCTATGTGAACCCCTTATTGCATTGTATTGATTTGCCCTGTGGCACCGCCCCGCAAACTCCACATTGCACTGTTGGATATGATTATTCGCTCGAAATCACCTGTGAATCCTTAACTGCACTGCACGGCTACTTGCCAGTACTGACTGAATGCCCACAATTGCTATGTTGACCACTGCATTATCTACCATGTTCTAGCACATTGAGTAACCGATAACCCGCTTCTTACTCACCCGCTACTATGCATTTCCAAAGTGCAGTACCCACCTTCCTCCAACTTGCACTTTGCCTGCTAATCAATTTTATAGCACATCTAGACCCAGCATTACCCTGCCTAAACTCACCCATAGCTGCACCTTCATAGAACTACAAACACATTTTCTTGGCATCCTTCTGTGCTTCACAACAAATACCTAACACGGACCTTCCTGCACACCCACAACGCACCAGCAGTACCCTCAACAACGCACACCAACAACTCCCTTTCCACCTAATCATGGACACCCTTCTGGCTAACCCCTACCTCAACATTCCAGCGCTTTGGCTACAACACTTCACCAGGAAACCTTCACCTAACGAACCTTGTGCTGCACCATTGAGAAACCTTAGACTAGGGTCCAGACTGTCACACATCGCCTACCATCGCTCTATCAGCACCCAGCCTACCAAACCCTCTGACATTAAGCTCACAGTTGCCACCCACCACCATGCTCACCCCCCCTGGACACAACCTTGTTGGACCCCACCACTGACTCACATTCCACACCTTCCATTACACAACCTTCAACAAGTATCAAAGCAGCCCTGATCAATTCTAGGTCTCTTACTGCCCATGCCCTTGATATGGCTGACCTTATCACTACTCTTGACTTGTACTTTATAGCAGTCACTGAAACTTGGCTCCATGCGGCCTCAGGACCTCTGCTATCCCTTCCTATCCCTGAAGGCGACACCATCATCATAAGTGACCGTAACACTGCCCAAACAAAAGGAGGAGGTATAGCCATTATTTAAAAAAACAGCTATAAATCTCTGTCTTTCCACTCCTGGCCAATTCAAATCAGCAGAATCCCTCACAGCTAAGCTTGCCATCTCCCCTACCAGACTATTACTGTCCACATCATATACAGACCCCCTGGTCCCATATCCACCTTTACCGAGGATCTTGCCCACACTCTATCCGAAAACACTAAGACCACTTCTCAAATCATCTTATTAGGTGATTTCAACTTAGGACTCCATGACTCTAATGATGCATCTGCCCAAGATGTCAATAGTCTACTACTTAATCTAGGCTTCACACAACGTGTCACAGCGCGTACTCACTCCAAGGGCGGAATCCTAGATTGGATTGCTGACCTTAATTGTCACGTGAAGGTCAATTCCAACCTACCATGCACCTGGACGGACCATCATTTTATCACCTTTAGCATCCCCACTAAAACCTCTCACTCCACCCCTAACATTGCACCTGCCACACTCACCAGGAACAAGCGTAACATAACTTGCGCCAAACTTATCCCACTTATCCTCCCTGCCCTCAATGATCTTTCTTCAGTATGCTCGGATCCTACTGTCTTGGTAGACTCCTACAATCAGACCATGTTAAAAGCACTAGATCTCATCACTCCAGCCAAGCTACGTAAACCCAAACCCCGGGCTCACCTTAATTCCTGGTTCACACCTCAGCTGAGAACCCTACGTAAGGAAAAAAGGACCCTTCAAACTCGCTGGAGAAGCCACCCGACTGAATCCAATAAAGTTAGCATGGCATTAGCGACGCTAAACTATAAAGAAGCCATTCTGTCTACTAAAAAAGAGACATATAATAAACGTATTGAACTTTCCCAATCCAATACTAAGGAGTTCTTCAAAATCCCCTGCCCCTCCTCCAGAAACCTGTTCCAAAGACAGCACTTGGTGCACCAACATCCAAGAGGCAACCTGGGTAAAATCACCATGCTCCAAACTAAAATCAATGGTAAAAAAAAACAGCCTGCACTCATTTATAGCACAGCTTGCTCCTCAGGCTAACCACAAATCCAATACTGTATCCTTGCAACCATTCTCCTTCTCACCTCTCTCCACCTCTGAAGTTGAATGCATCATCAACACCCTTAAGCCGTCTATTTGTCAGGGAGACACCTGCCCCGCCACCATTATCAAGGAGGCCTCTCACAACCTGGTGCCCTTCATCACCACACTTATAAACTCCTCCTTCAGGACGGGGATCGTCCCGGATAACCTTAAGGATGCTTGGGTTATTCCTCTTCTGAAAAAAACTACCTTGGACGCTAACATTCCTACTAACTTCAGGCCCATTACCACTGTGCCATTTGTCTTAAAAATTCTTGACCGAGCGGCATATCTGCAGATCCAAGATTACCTTGAAACCAATAACATCCTGGGTCTAAGGCAATCGGGCTTCCGCCCTTGCCACGGTACTGAAACTGCCCTGTTAGACCTAAAAACTCAAATAGAAGATCTAAAAGACAAGGGAAAATTGGCGCTCTTACTCTTAGTAGACCTCTCCGCAGCATTCGACCTAGTCAATCATCAAATCCTCTGCCACCACCTCAAAACTGCAGCCAACTTCTCTGAGAAAGCTACAGCCTGGATTACCTCCTTCCTGGATAACAGATCCATGAGGGTCTTCTCCCCTAACGTCACTGCAGAACCATCCGCTGTCACATGTGGAGTCCCCCAAGGATCATGTGTGTCCCCAACACTCTACAATGCCTTCACAAAACCTCTATTTGACATACTGGACCGCATGGGCGTCACGTACACTAATTACACCCAAATACTTATTCCCATTACAGGCGACTACAAAACTGATTCCTTAGCTATCAACACCATTTACCAAGTCATCCAAGTCTGGATGGTGCAGCACGAACTATGTTTAAACAACGAGAAAACTGAGCTCCTCATCCTAGGCTCACCCCATAAACTCAGTAATCTTGGCTCCTCATTCAAGTCCTTCACTATCGATGGTAATTCCATCAAAGTGGCCAAGGACACTAAGACACTAGGTATGTACCTTGATTCCACCCTCTCCTTAACTAGACAAACCAATGCCGTCGCCTCAGCTGCATCCTACACATGCAAGCTCATCACAGCCTGCCGCCCCTTTCTGTCACCAGCCAACTGTACTACCTTAGCCAGGACCTTGGTCCTATCCAAAATTGACTATTGTAATGCCCTCTATCTAGGCACTAACCAATGCAATATTAGAAAACTCCAAATTATCCACAATAATGCTATTAGAGCGGCCCTTAACATCCCTAGGACCTCACATATTTCAGAATACAGACGAAACCTACGCTGGTTTTTAGTTACCCAAAGAATCTCCCTTAAAGCTCTGACACTTACACACAAAAGTATTGCAAACCAAGCTCCCAGTTACCTCTCTAACAGGTTCACAACTCATTCAGCTGCGAGACCTCTCAGAAGCGCACACGCCATTTGCCTTGTCATCCCTCGCTTCAACCTCCAAAAAACTGGAGGTCGTAGTTTCCCAGTCCTTGCGGCGAAGCTATGGAACACTCTACCCAACCCACTCAGAGCTGAACCCTCGTCCCTGCCTTCAACCGTAAGGCCAAAGCTTGGCTGTCCACCCTTGACTAGGCATGACCTGATTGGAACATTCATCCCAGCATCTTAGCCCTTTTTTGCTTCTTATCCTGACTTAACTTTTTGCTCAAGCCTGTGTAAACTGCACACCTTCATTTATGTATCATGTATATTCTGTATAGTTTATTGTAAATATTGTGTCTGTAACTATGTATATCTTGCATATCTTAAGGTAAATATTGTGTCTGTATGTAACTTGCCTGTAACTAAATAATGCGCCCGGTTGCCCTCGGGCCTTGTGCGCTATACAAATAAACAAAATACAAATACAAATAATCTTCGGCTGCAATTTCTCTCGTGTTAACTCCTGTTTTACTCCTATAACTATTCCAGACACTGTTCTTTCCTTATTGTTCCCTAGTGCAAATCACAGACTGCATATTCTCTCTCCGTCATACACAATGTAAGAGTAATGTACACAATGTAAGAGTAATGGCTTGCACTGTGTGTGATTGAGATGCCTGATGCAAGTCTCATCACAAAACTTCTCCACAACAAGAACAGTCCTTAGAAAGAAGCCCTCTCCCAAGAGCAGCAACTGGCTAAAGAAGCTGAAGAGCTAAAAAGGACTGTGGCTTGCCATGGTATTTATCTATTGATAAAAAGCATGGCAAGCCACTTGACTGTGGTGGGCTAATGCCCTGCAAATGGTGTTTTATACAATCAATCTCTTTCTTCGCACACTTTTAGATTTACCTTTCAAGCACTGCAAAGTTCTCTACTTAAAACTCTATGTTAAAAAATACTTTTGGACAGGTTATAACAAAAACATTTGAACTGAAAAAAAGCACTTGTATATATATATATATATTATAGATTACATAACATGGTTAGAAGCTACTGTTCAGGTTTGGATGCTTATATGCTTAGCATATTAGTTGCCAAAGTCACTTATATGGTGCTTTGTCAATGAAGGGCCACAGGAGCTAATGTTCTCCACCCTGACATGGTTCTTTTGTTATATATTTTTTGCGGTGAGAGCTTTCTTTTGATGCCTTCTCACTTGTGACTTAACAACTTCCTTTGACATTAGAACAGAACGAGAGGAATATACAGTTTGTTTTCTCACTAGCAACTTAATAATAGCACCCTTGAAAATCAGAATAGATATGCGCTGTTCAATGCACAGCTCTGTTGCAGGCTACAGCCTTCTAGGATATTGCTACTGCAGAATTGTCCCAGAGGCTTTTAGCTGAGGGGCAGTAGAGTATTCTTCAGAATGCTGCCAGGTGGAGATTACAACATAGTTTTTAGGATTTTTTATATGGTGCTGTGGTATGCAAGGAAAAGGCTGACAGGCTTGGAGGTCTTGATACAGAGATGAGTTCTCAGAGCTGCACATGGGGAAAATGGATGTTCGCTGAGGACCATGCAGCTTCCTCCATTGTGAACTCTTAATCATAGGCACGCAGACTGAGCAGGGAACGGCATATGTTGAATCCCGGGCAAGATGGCGGACCACCGGGCATTCTGGACATTGCAATTCCTAATGACAATTGTGACTACAGGGGCATTTCCTGGGTCTTGTGGCCCTGGGATGATGGCTAAACCCACAGACTTAGCGACTTGTTATTTTACTTGGTCCTTTTCTCCTCAATACCATTTCTAACATATGCAGCTGGGACCTGCAGATGAGAAGAGGCTCATCATGTTTGCCTACAGGTGTCTAGGCCACTTTTGACCGTATTTAACGTTGATGCACCTTCCCAGAGTCACATATTGGTTGAAACGCTGCACATTGTAGGTTAGCCGATTATGGGCTTGAACGTTTTGATGGTACCTAGCAATGCTTTAACATGTTACTCAATGGCCATACCTTCAAGCATATTGGCACACATTGGTACATACCTTGGGTTGAGTTATGGTATCACATTTAATAAAAACCTCTCCCGCCTCTGCCCCATAATGCAGTACTACAAGCAGTCTTTCTAAATGGAACTGTCATGCCCACACGCTTAAGGGGTGGGAGGAGCATAGGGTGCTCGTGGGTGAAATCCCCAGAATTGTAAAAAGAAAAGAGCAGTTTCTATGTGAAAAGACCTCATTAGTAAGGTCGACTTCTTTGTAAGAGAGCTTTATAAAAAGATCTTTTCACTTAGGGCCGGGTGGTGGCTCTGCTGAAGTTGATATACTACTGCAGGCATAAGAAAGTGGCGTGTCCAGGGAGTGTCCTGGGGTGGCACATGCTACTCTTGGAATCTGACTGGCCAGCCCAGGTGCCACCGCATTATCCTAAAATATGCTCACTATGTTTGCGTGTGATCGTATTTCATGCCACCCTGGCATAAGTCAGTCCCCCACTTGGGCCACCCCAGTCAAAAAAGTCTGGTCATACCACGTGTGTAGGGAACTCTTTGTTTGTTCTCTGGGTACATCTGGCAAGCATACTCAGTCCTTCATGCACAATACGGCCAGTCAATATAGTGCCTCAAAGGCTCCTTGATAGAGGTACACTGGAGAGTGCTTATTTGCTGTCCTCTATTCATGAAGAGGATTCTTGCAAGCTGAAGTGTTTCTTTTCTCTTCATTCTTAGCAGGCGCTGGAGGCATGGTAGGTGTTGCTGCTCCACCATCAGCAGCCTATTTTTTCATCTTGTCGCCAAGTGTTATAATGACCATGTAAGGAACAAGGACCAAGGTGGAGTCAGGCTAACATAATCAGCCAGTAATTTATTCTTCTAGCATTTTTTAAGCTCAATAATTAAGTTTTTAAGTAGGTCAGAGGGCAACCCACCGGACATCCATTCATCAGTTCTCAGTATCAACTGGCAAACGCAAAACGCTCATACTGCTGGTCTGCACAGGGTTCCATGCATCATCCATCTCATGAAAGCATCAATCCTTGGTCACTCAAGTATGCATTCCCTCAGGTATAAAAAATGCACTCTTTGGGGGAAACGCTTGGCAAAGAAAATGCAGATACAACAACATATCATTGCATAGAGATATAAGATGTTTTTGGGTTTGATTTGATTTTTGTCCAGTTATCCTTTTTGCAGCTCCCATTGCAAAGGATTTCCTTTCACTCCCTGCACCCTGCCGTTCCCCCTGCTGACTCTCAGGTCGACACCACAGAACTCTGTTGCTCTCCTCTGTCTCCTCATTCTTGTTTTTCTGGGAACACTCACGGAACCCCCAGAACCACTGGCTCTCTCCTTTGTTCCTCCCCCTTCACTTCCCAGTCTGCTCCCCCTGCACAGTCAACCCACTCCCCACTTACCGCTCCTCCTCCGTCACTGGTGTTGGGATGGAGAGAGGGTCTTCCCAGCCCCCTAGGCGATACTGAACAAGAACTAGATGCTAATAGAGCATATACAGGGAGCAAGGTCTAGGGGTACACATAAGGGGGGGGGGTGCGATCCCCTAAGTGTATGCATTACAAGCTATATGGTAGGTGCGGGTGTGATCACCATTTTGTCAAATGGCAGCCATCTTAAAAGTTAGGCCCAAGCGTGGCAAACAGTATTTTGTGCATTAGTATTAGGCCCCTTGCATGTGCATGAACACCACCCCACCCTGGCACGGTATCCTTGTTCGGAGAATTACAGGCCCTCACGCCCAGGGAAGAATGCGCCCTGCAAGGTCATGATAAAGGAGCAGAGCGCCTCTTGGCAGTACCATCCCACGAAGCAGATAGCAAGGCCTTCCTGCACCCAACGATCCCCACATTAGAAATATGGCTTTGCCATGCTTTCATCCCATGATCCCTGCATGTCACAGCACAGTCCAAACCCAGACCACCGACCATAAAACATTTACACCCCCCAATCGATCACTAAGATCAGGAGGCAAGGCTATCGTACCTTCAGGAATAGGTCAAGTGATTTGTGCAGCGAGGCGCAGGGTGGCATCAGAATTATAGCTCAAAACTAAGGCGGAGAACCTTGGGGGGTGCTGATCTGTCTGGGAGCAAGTGAAGTGTGTGTCTCCCCCAAGCTCATCCCTGTATCTGTCACATGCATTGTTACAATTGTAAGGATAACATTGTTACAATTGTAAGGATAACATTGTGTGTTAGAGTTGCTAATTGATTGTTAGGTCTGCTCACCGCAGATGACGAGCCCAGCAACACCCACGTGAACGAAGATGAACAGATGACGATGGACCAATGGCTTGGCATCCCATATGGAGAAGGCCCTACATCTATAGACCAGTCCGTATTGTAGAATTGTACTATATATGATGACATCATTAGTGATGCTGTTTGTGCTTATAATGTACCACCCATGCCAACAGTACTCTGAATGTTCCACGGACACAGAGTTCTTTGCTGCTGCATTGCTAGTTTTGTAGAAATAAATACTTGTTATCCTTGCAAGTGTGTCTTGGGCCTTTTTCCCGAGTGATCTGTATTTTTTCTGGTGTGAGCATGCAGAGGCATGCCTTCCCTGGCCCGGCCCGTCCTGCCCCTTTTGTGGGCATGTGTTTTGCCAAAGGACATTTCAGACTTCTGGCATGCGTAACATCCATTGCGCAATACAAGGGGCACGCTGTTTTTGGGAATATATCTTTTTGGCTCTGTCTATGTACTTCTCTCTATATAGGCAGGCTGAGTTTGGTGTTTCCTCTGTGTTCGACCAACCATTTTGCAGTATTTTATTTTAGATTTTTTATTGCAAAACAGATAAATAGGGGGTGCGAGGGGTCTCCACCCCCGTATTTTGTGGTAAACAAATCAATACAAAATGCAACAAAATGTAACTTAACCAAATAAAGTCAAAGATCCAAGAGTTCAATGGTAAGGGCAAAAAAGAGATGGAAGAGGGTTCACCATTGCATGGTACCCCCTGAAAAAGAGAAACAGGGAGCATTACTTCACTGCACATTATCCTGGTCAAGGGGAGAGAATATGAGATTCTCATTAATAATGTGTCTCCTGAGCACCTCAAAGAAAGGCCTTTTTTGCATCAAAGGCAGCAAAAGATTTTTTGGGTGGATCTGCCAGGTACAAATCTGGCAATATATTTGGGGATCCAGATTCGTTTTTGAAGTGTGAGTATTTTAGTTCATAGTTTTTTTGAAGTTGGGAGAAAATTACTTTTAGTGAGTATAAAGAAATTTCCATTTCCACTGGGTGTGCCTTTTATGCAAGTCAAATTTTTTTTAGATATAAAATATAATTCTTTTTGCGATGCTTACTTCTTGCCCCTAGTAATTCATACACATTCATATATTTTACTAAACGTTTCTTCTTCAGATAGTAATAGTATTATAGCTCCGTCTCGTGGGACTGCTCTGTCGATACCATTCATTTAAACAGAGGTTTGGGTGGAAACGGTAGGTAGCCATGCTCTTTGTATGTATGGTGCTTTGCAGTGGCTAACAAATCAAAAATTGCTGCAACATACGTGCATTGAGAGGGCACCTTATCAGTGCTTACACATATTGTCAATATGCTGCTCAATTGACCACAAGTTCTTCTTGAAGATGGCCTTCATGTCCTAATGCCAAGAGATCAAGAAGACTAGATCTGTTCGAGAGTACTATTTGAAGCACCTGTGCGAGCAGTTACTTTTGGGCTCTGGAAAGCATATTATTTTCATACATAAGGAATGGTCTAACAGTGTTCTTGGAAGATTGTTATATGTGTCAACACTTCTGGCCAGTTGGGTGCTAAGCAGTGTTTCTTCCTCACACGTAAGCAATCTGAATGACCCAAGGCCTAGTACGAGCGTTAATTTTATCCTCCTTTGTTTCCCTCTCCTTGTCTTGTCGTGCGTAGAAACACTTGTGTACAGGCACGTTATAAATGCCACATCATATCATATCATAGTCTACCCTAGACGATGCGTTATGTATTCTGAGGCAAAATATCGACGCCTTATGCAGGGGTGTTGCTAGGTCTGGAAAAGATCAGGGGCTAAGCTAATGTCGGGACTGATGGGATTCAGGGCTAGCTATAGTCTTTTGGTTGTAGTGCCTGAGCTTCTATCCAGGGCTACAACCAAAAGACCCGGGGCTATAGACCCCTCAGCCCCCCCCCCTAACAATGCCTCTGGCCTTATGGCAATCTAACACACTAGCTCCAAGCATCTGAGAGCGCCATTTAGTCAAGGAAGTTCACGAGTGTGAACTTTGACAAGTGAACGTGCGGTTGCAGTGGATCTATATCTATTCAATGCCAGAACCTTACTCCATAAAATATCATAGTGTAGATAATATTGGAATAATGCCTTTAGGTTTGTGCAATTTATGGGGTATTATAACAGGGGTTAACCACAATATTCAGTAAGTATCTGGGCATCCCTAATGACAAACAATGAATGCACTGCATCATCAGTAATCATGCTATGGTGTTTAAAGCTAAGTTTCCTCCATCATCATAGACTGAAGCTCATGCCGCTGCAAAGTCATGGGATGGGGAACAACCATGGCATCACCTCCAGTGCAACACACAGAGCCACTAATATTGGATACATGAAGGGGAGATGAACTTGAGTGTGCGGTTCATACATACATAACATACATACAAGCATACCAACTCTTCACTCATACATGCACTATTCGCAATCAAACACTGAAACATACTACTTTTGATGTTTATTTTACAGGATGTTGACCACAGAAAGCCTGTATGACGACAGCAACACTGAGGAAGTTAAGTCAAAAGCATCTGCTTGGTCAGTACTACAAGTCCAATCATAAAATATCATGCATGCAGTACATCATAAATAGATCTTTAGTTAAAAAGAAATTGCTTACACGAAAAACCAGTAGCATCGTGTACTAGCATGAACAGTGTTACCAACCGGCAGGCACCACCTGAAACAGCCAAATAATATACTTGATATTAACAAATCCTCACAGCCACCCTGCAGCCCTCCTTACCACCACTTCAGAAACATACCATACGAAATTGAGAAACACATTATCTCATAACAAATGTAGATTTGTTTACTTGCAACTTGAAGAGACATATGCACAGTTGTAAATCATGTTAAACAATATACTGAAACATGCATTTCTCTTTATGTGGGACTTTCATCTAAAACATATCAAATAAAATACTGAAACATCACACACACTTCATCCTATGTGCAAGTTCAAAAGATAAACAAAAATTGCATAAATAAATTGAATTTGCAACTCCAGTATTTTAAAAACACTATTGTTCACCAGTGCATACAAACATACATCAACGTACCCTAACAATCTATACGAAATGACATGCATCTTCACAGCAACCCTCAGTTGCTGTGTACATCGAAGCACACAATGAAACATCTGTTGGTTAGGCACAGAGTGTAAGTGACTTCAATCCAGCAATCCAACTAAGTCAATGCTCAGAATGGGATGCCCAATGGAAGCCCTTATTTATATATATTTATGTGACAGTTTGTTAAATCTGGATGATGAACCCTTATATAACCCCCTCTCTTTGAATGCCCCTGACCTCACTTAGCGAAGAAGTAGGTTTGTTTTGCAAATTAAAAGATTTATTTTAAGAATTAAACAATATATATATATCACACTTTTATGAACAAAATAATATCTGAATAGCACACTTATGAATATGGACGGTCATCAACAATGGGTAATATTACAAAATTGACACTCTCTTTAATCACTTAGGAGTATGACTATGAAGGATACTGTAGCAGAGAATACTTTAGGTAATTCAAGGAAATGCAATAATAGGAAAGAATGCAACAAAGAAATAAACCTTGATATGATTTCAATCTAAAGATAATATGGTCACCTTTTCCCCTGTGACTACTCACTCCCCCCTATGCAATATGAAGAGATGGAAATGAGGGCCCACAGGTTTCAGGAATACAATCAAGAATGCAGTTCAATTACAGTTCCCCCCAGCAAGCTTAGAGAAAACAGGTATGATTTTAAAACACAGGTCAAAACGCTTTGGAATGTGATTGCAATGGATGGAAAAATATGCTAAAATGATTTTAATTCACTAAAGGATATTCAGAATAAGTGATAGTTACTTTAGATTGGTTCAGGTCAACACTAGCAATGATTCATGAATGATTATCAAATTGGAAACGAAATTCAGCAGTGGAAAGCAAGAAGCAGCTATTTTTACAAGTGGTGAAATGGAACTAAATTGCAATTTACGGCAATTTTTCTGCGTGCGTAAATCGCGATTATGGAAAAACTATAATGAATTGGAATGTAGGTTCAAAAGTTACGGATGTTTTTGTGAAGGTAGATTTTCAGAAATAAAGTCAAGATTTCAGAATGACAGATGGCGCTTTACAGATTTGAAATCAACAGGATGAACACAGGATTATATAATGCAGTTCTGGATAGGTTGAAATGAATGGAAGAGGATTACTTTAAACTGAAAGGTTGGTTCTCTACAGTTCTAGACTAGATACTCACTCCTAGTTTTGGAATGGAAAGGAAATGGGCCTCATCACCGATCTGGTCAGGTTTGGACTTCACTCGACACCGGACGGTCTCATGGACTGGTTCTGCTCACAGCATGGCCTCTGGTCTGGGTCTGACGGTTCTCGATACAGCACTGCTCTCTCTGGGTCTGGATCTTGGTTCTAGCACAGGGTTCTTAGCTAGAACAGCAAAACAGCTCAGCCAGGCTGTTGGATTTTGAGACGCCCCTTGGAAGTTTAGGGCTTAGAATCAGGTTGAAAAAGTTCTGAGGCCTGCTGAGAAGGATTCAGCTTGTGAATTAGGCCTTTGCATCAAAGTTCTGGATTCTGGAGCTTGGTTCTAGAGTCTGGTCTCTGGATCTATCTGGATTCTGGAGTCTTCCGGCAGAGTGCTTCGCAAGGAATCGGTTGAAGAGTATAAAGAGTGTGTCCTATCTGTCCTAAGCAGTCTCTTTTTCTGTGTTTTCAAAGTGGGTGTGGAGGCTGATTCTACATGCCCAACCCCTAAGGATTTGATAGGTTAGAGAATTTCCTGTCGCCTGACTGAAGAAGGGAGTAGTGTGTCATCCTGTGTCATCAGGTGTCATGTTTATGGCTTAAGGAAAGAACACTCCCCTTTGCTTTTACTTAGAAACTCAATTTTTCCCAAAAACATATTTCCCAGATTCACAGGTTGTTCATAATACATACACACATCACAAATTATTTAAGGTACATCTCTGTTCACGTCCCATGTTCCTACGATCTTTGGTTCAGAAATGACAACTTATTAGCGATTTTGGTGGGTTTTCCAATATTGGTTCTGCACCAAATTTTACACAGACATACACACCCTCTCTGAGCATATTACTGTATGTTTTTACGTTTCTAGCATAAGCACCGTATCTACAATATTAATAAATCACGGGGTTTGGTCTCAGAACATCACCCGGCGTCCAGCTTAGTCTTAAATTGTGAGGGAATTTTTCATTGTCACAATCTCAAAGATGTACATTTTTGTCAGCTTGTTACAATATTTTAGACCCATTTTCCTTAAACATATATTTGGTGCAATTTTAAATCCACATCCAGTATGGTCAGCCCCCAGAGCTGGGTGAGTCAGATGGTCACATTGCCTGCCTCTCCCAGAGCAGTTGTTGACAAGGCACACCCAAATTAGCATTTACTATTCAGTTGAAAGAATCTATTGCCTCTTTCCTCCTGCTAGCAGGGGAAATCTCCTCCTCTCACAACAGTTCTAATTAACATGTCCATGTGATATCCTCTCCTGTTGGTAGGAAGGCCAGGTGTGATGGGTTCCCAAGGACAGAAGGCCTCTTGAAGTTTTAATTACATCAGATTCCTTCTAGTCAATTGCAACTTAGTTCCTTGTAAAATAAAATACATTTTATAAACTTAAAATAAGCAATATATCTTTAAATCAAGTCTTTTTCAACATGAAAACTGTGTAGCACTCTATATGGCATTTTGATGGAATTCTCTTCTTTGGCATATTTAGCTTCTGAAACACAGCTCTCATGTCAGAATTTTGAATCGCCAGCATTTGACGGAGGCGAGCAACGGTACTACACCCATTTTTGATAGCTGTCTTACCATCAGTATCTTTAAAAGGGGATTTTACTTGATAGCATATGATTCTTGCTGACATTGGATTTATGTGGATTCTTGCAGTAGAATAATGTGGAACACCCAACAAGAAGGTTGGATCTTTTTGGTGATTTGTGAGCCAGGGTTTTAGCAATTTTTGACAATCAAGAAACGGATTCCCACACAGCTCTGTGTTGCTTTTGGCAATCAGCATTGCTTTTTCCAAGTGGTTTCAGGCTGATTTGTGGATGGCCCAATGGTCGTTTTAGGCATTTATATCCTGTGCTCACTAATATAGGCAATAGTGGATTGCCGCCTATTTTTCAGGTTTTCACTGCACATTTTCTGGTGATTTTGAGCAAGCTGCATGCTTTCAAGTGGCCATTCTGATGTTTCTGCTGCCAGCAATGCTTAGTGATGTTGCAGGGCTTGGATGAGTGGGTTAAGACATCCCATAAACCCCCTATTGCGATGGCCGTTGCACTTTCATCGATGGAACTTCGCAAGACTGGGATGTCCGCATCATATCTCCGGATTCCACGAATGGCACAGTTCAGCATCTTTTCCTCCATCAGGGGTGGATCTATCGGTTCTCCTCGCCAGTCCTGATGGGAGTATCGAGCGATTCCCCGTGCCCCTCGGATCTTTGCTCCCGGTCCCCGGGTCATCCTCCCTGGTCAGTCTCCATGGTTTATCTCTCCTAGGATGACAAAGCAACAAGGCAACAACATATTTGTAGACATTTCCCCACCACTATTAATGTAGTGGAGCGGGCACATACATTTTATAAATCAGGAGACATGTGCATTCTTATTATTGTATTTTACAGACTATGTGTGGAATGGTTTTAGAGGTGGAATTTTATTGATCTGGAGTGGCCCCCTCTGGGGTTCCAGAGGACTCCTCCAGTTGCTGCAGAGTGTGCCTGGGATGGCAACACTTTAGCTGATTAATATGGACCCACTTATCTTCCCCCTCTGCCAAGCTACCTTTGGGGATGCAGATCTTGTAGGCGACTGGTAAGATCTTGTCTACAATTGCAAAAGGTCCCTTCCAGGTAGGCAGAAATGTTCGCTGTTTGGCCTGGTTCCTTTGGAAATTGTATAGATAAATCCAGTCTCCTACACTGTATTCTTTCCTAGTAGTCTTCAAGTCATAGTGGGTCTTCATGCTATCGGCTGATCTTTCTAGATTTCGCTGAGCATAGGCAAAAGCATGTTGAAGGTGTTTTCTTAAATTTTCAACATACTCATGAGTTGTGGAGGCATTGATCAATGTCTACTCTTGGGTCCTGTAAAGCAGATGCTGGGGAAGCACCATCCTGCGTCTAGTCATCAACTCAAACAGTGATATTTTAGATGCAGATGAAGGGGTGGATCGGATGGCCATTAGGACAAGAGGTAATCGGATATCCCAACTTGACCCAGAATCTGCCACAAACATTTTTAAGATGCTCACAATGGTTTTATTGTAACATTCTACTGCTCCACTAGAGGCTAGCGGGTAAGCAATATGTAGCTTCCTTTTAACCCCCAGTATCTTCCACATCTTTGTCATTACTTCGCCGGTGAAATGGCTACCTCTGTCTGACTCAATCCTTTGGGGTAGTCCAAAACGCAAAAAGATGTGGTTGGTCATCAGGGCAGCTGCTGTTTCTGTCTTGCAGTTTGGGGCCGGGAGACAATCCACCCATTTAGTAAACAAGCATGTCACAGTCAACATGTACTTATTCCCCTGGAGGAGTGAATCACGGGCCCTATAAAGGCGACTTGCAAATCTGACCATGGCAGTGTCATCCCCCTCTTTTGGAGAGGCGCACGGTGTGTGAGGGTTGTTGGCTGAAATTGTGCACACACAAGACACCCCTTCGAGTATTGATCGAGGTCCTGCCCCATGTGTGGCCAGTATGCAACCTCTCTTAAGATTTCAAGTGTTGTATGAAACCCCCTATGACCGGCTGTGGCCGCATCATGGGTGTGACTTAACATCAGGCTTCGGAATGAGGTAGGAACCACCCACTGATCATAGCCAGCTCGCGATTTCCTTACCAACAAACCATCTTCGATTCGGAACATTTTTGGACATTTCATCAACACTCTGAGGTCCTCTTTCCCAATGTAATCTGTACCCGTCAGGGGAAAGTTCTCAGGGTCCTTAATGTGTTGGTAAAACTTACCAATTATTGGATCCCCTTTTTGAGCCATAATCAAATCAGCATCTGGGGTCTCCTTACTCCATTGTGCAGTTCGAAGATCATTGTGAGCATTTGTCTGGGACCTAGTGATAGCAGTGACCTGGATTTCCCCCAACAGGGACTTGAATTCAATTAGATCCCCTTGGATGGCCCCCGTTTTGGCCAGCTGATCAGCTAAGTGATTTCCAGTTTTGTCTGGTCCCTCTACTTTGGAATGACCCTTGATCTTTTTCCAGTAGATGGTCATCCCATTCGAGGTGACCAGATCATCAATATTTTGAATTAACTTCCCATGTTTCAAGGGTTTGTTATTAGCACATAACATGCCTCTGGTTTTCCAATTAACCAGGTGCTCCACGAACCCGTTCCGTACATAATCCGAGTCTGTGATTATGACCACTTTGTGGAGTTGATGTTGGACAGCAGTGAGGATGGCTTGATGCACAGCCACTTGACTACTTCGGGGAACAATCTTGTACCCAGTGGTGGGTTCTGGGGACTCATTCAACCATGCAGTCCCTACCCCGGCCACAAGTTCTTTTCCCCCATTGTTGTCAACATGGTAAGAGCATCCATCCACATAGACAGTGGGCATTCCCTCACACTTGTCTTCTTCAAAGACTTTGTGTGGGGAATTAAGGTATGCCTCCATGTTGTCCTTGATTTTTAGACTTTCGTCCTCGAGACAGTTTTCTCTGGCACAATCATGCAAGTCAGCCAGACCTTGCGCGAGGGGAATCTTCTTGTTTTGGCCATATCTGACCTCCACAGGAAAGCCTTGCATTGGCAGAATCCAGGAAGTAATTCGGGAATTACTCACATTTCCGGCCCGGATTCTGTCACTTTGGAGATATTGCAGAGGCTGGTGTGGAGTCTCCACTATGATGTGTTCCCCCTAGATAAACAGGCGGTAATTCTTCAATGCCCACACCGTTGCCAGGAGTGCCTTCTCACAATCGTTGAATTTTTCCTCCAGAGAGGATAAAGTTTTACTCACATAGGAGATTACTTTATTGACCTTGTCATGCTTTTGGTATAATTCTGCAGTCAAGCATGTATTAGAGAACCCTGTCTCCAAGAAAATCTCCTTATTTCGGACAGGGTAAGCTAGGCAAGGTGCTTGTGAGAGGCTTCTTTTGAGCTGCCTTACTGCCTCGGCTTGTTCTGGACCCCATTCGCACTTGACCCCCCCTTCAAGAGATGAATCAGGGGTCTGGTGATCTCTGCGTAGCCCTCAATGAACTTTCTGCTGTAATTAGTCAGTCCAAGGAGGCTCCTTAGTTCCCGCAGAGTTGTGGGGTCTTTCAGTTTCTGGAGTGCTTCCACTTTCTTTTCCTGGGGACAGAGACCCTGAGGAGTAATCTCATGCCCCAAGAAATTAACACGGGTTCTACACCACTGCGCTTTCTGAAAGGAAAGTTTTGCTCCGGCGGCCCTCAACTGGGTCAGAACATAACAGATCTCCGCTATGTGTTCCTCAACAGTTCAGCTTTTGATGAGGACATCATCTACATAAGCCAGGTTACCCCTTTCACCCAGGTCGGGCATGGCCTTATGCAGAAAAATGTTGAATTCATTGCCGGAGTTGATGTATCCGAGGGGAGTCCGGGTCCATGTGTACTGCTGGCCCCCAAAGGTAAAAGCCAGCTTGTATTGGTCCTGTATTGCCCTACTGACAGGCGCAGTCCAGTATCCATTGGTCAGGTCTATTGCAGTGAATACCTGTGACCCCTGGATCTGGGCCAGCCCTTGGTCAATGTAGGGAAGAGGCCATCGGGAAGTATGGACCCGTTTGTTGAGCTCCCTAAGGTCGGCGCAGAGTCTCCACTGGCCATTTGGCTTCAATATCCCCAGCACCGGATTATTGAAGGTGCTGTGGACTGGACGGATTATCCCGCGGGACTCAAGGTTCTTAATTATTTCAGTAAGGGACTCCATTGATGCGAGAGGTAAGCGATATTGCTTCACAAACACTGGAGTCATGCCCGGGTACATGGGAATTGTTGTTGTGTGGATGTCGGTGCGACCACAGTCATATGAGTCCACTGAAAAGAGATCTTGAAAATCCAAGAAAACTTGTTTCAACTTTTGCTTCTGCTCTAGAGTCACACAGGCATCAGCTAGGTTGACTCTCTATTCAACCATCTGCCTGAAGCCTGGAAAGACTTCTGGTTTCACTATCTCAGCGGCCTCCTCCAGCTGGGTGGAGAACTCCCTGGTCAGAGTGCTGATTTGGACTAGTGGCTTCAGGTGGGAAAAGCGGCCCTCATGGACCTGGAAAATCATCTCATCCCTTCTGAAGTCACAAGTCACATCTTCCTTGCCATAAGGACAGGAAGTGTACACCAGGAAGTTCCCCCCATGCCGGGTAAAGATCCTGTCTGGTGGTGTGTTGTCATCACTGTCACTGTCAAAACAGTCCTTGGGGATTGGTCCTAACAGTTCATTGCCTAAATCAATGGAAAAATGTTGGTCATCAACCGCCATTCCAATAATGGTGCCTGCGGCTAGAGTGATACTCTTTAAGTCGCTGTTATCCACCTCTGTTGGAATGGTGTCATGTTCTATTTTGACTAGTGGTGTTGGGTTTACCCCCAACCCTTGTTGTTGGAGAGAAGCATTTAGATGAAGATAAGCATCAGGGTTTTTCCATTTTTGTCCTCTTTTAACTTTCACTTCCAGGGAGAATTGTAGGGTCCTTTCTGGGATGGTGACTTCCTCTCCCCAACGGAATTTCAACTGCATAAGGTAGCAATTGAGCTGACCTAAATGCTTTCTCTTGGTCATCAAAGCCCATGGGATTATCCGCTAATCAGGACCAAGCCTTGAAGTTTATTAGATCCAAACTAATGGCAAAGCGATTGAGAATGTCACTGCCTAAGTAAAAGGCGGCATTGACGTCTCGCACGACCCAACAATTATGGACTTGTTGCCAATGGAGGTTTTGAGCATACACCTGCTTGGCAGGAGATGTTTGGAATTGGGTGCTTCCAGATCAATTTACCATTTGTCTATCAGTTTGAATGTGGGAATGGCCGGATCTTTTGGGAGTTGGCGGAACATGGCTTCGCTGATGAAGCTCTTACCGTTGTTCACACACACTCGGGCGAGAACAGAGTCCTTCCCTTCATTTAACTGAACAGGGATGAACAACTTCTCTCCAATTTGCTGAACATCAGCCAAGCTCTGAGCTGATTTCACATCTTTCTGGACTATTGGAGTGGGAATGTCTGATTGTGGATTGGTAAAGAATTTCAGAGTGTTTCCTTCCAGTGTGGAATACCACCTTAAACTGGAAGGAAGGTTGATTTTCAGAAATAGAGTGGACCCCCATCACCATGTGGAATCAGAAAATACAATATTAAGGCTTTTACACCATGCAAAGAGAAATACACCAACACAGGCTTGTAAACATTCCCAGAATCTTTATTGCAACACTGAACAGTTTACAAAACAAAGTACACAAATAGCTATTTGGCCGTCAGTACTTCACAGAGACCACCAGCAGGTTCAATGTGAGCAATGAACAGGGATTGCTAGCTGGACATCAGCATATTTATACAGTTTCCTCGTAACAATGTCCAGCCTCTTACGAGTTAATCATGTACTGGGCGAGGGTTCGCGCCAGGTTCATTCCTAATTTACATATCTCGTGCTTGTGGTTTACTTCTTAATACATTTACTAACAAGTACTACTATTCTCTGGATGTGACTTTACACTCTTTACACATTTGCTTCAATGCAGGTCAAACAGATGTTTTGCATATCATGTTTAAATAGCATTATTGTTCCTGTATAATTGTAGGTTAACATCGCCGATTCAAGTAATCCCCTGATCCCTAGGTCAAGAAAGGACAAGGTCTACATGACCCTAACATATAGCCTGCAGGCAGGTTGGACATTAACTCGCCTACAGAGGTTGAAGAGGTTAAAGTGAAAACAAGAGGACATAGGTCGGCCATTTTAGGCCACGGGGTGGCTTTGCACGATAAACCAAAATGGCTGTCTAACCTAAAATGGAGGCTTGAGTAACTTAAGGTCACGACCTTGCAATACGGATTTCCTCACAAAGCGACTGGGCATAGGCCAACATATACAATGAAGACGAAACAATATAATATAAGTTTCGACAAACCCTCCTTTTGGCCTATGCCAAGCGCTAAACTACCTTTGATCACTTTACGACTAACACCACATTTCAACGTCTATACACCCCAAATCATTATCAGACATATATATTGCCATTAGATCGGACACTAGAGTTTCTTTCAACACGTACTCCTTGGAAACCTTATCTAGGGCGTATATTTTATGTCCTAATACACTTGTTGCTTGCGTGCAACATCCCCAGGGAGACACTGTATACAACAACAAAGGAACAGTAATCTACCCATGATAATCAGCAGGGCTGAAAACAACTTCCATCCCCACGATCGTATGAGGTCCCAAAACCATGCACTAAGTTCACAGTTTCCCTCAGCAACATGCACTTCCGAACTAAGAACATGTAGATTTTGGATTGCCCTAAAGATCGTTGGAGAGGAGTCTGGTACGTAAACGCAGCAAGCGGACCCCACTAATTTACATACTCCTCCACGCTCAGCCAAAATGACATCTAATGCCATCCGGTTATGAAGAGCTACTAATCTTATCGCTTTCTGTTCTAACGTCATATTATAGAGTATGTCAGTGGTCCGGTTGATGGTTCTCTCCAGTACTCTCACTAGTCCCGTGATATCTTCTGAATTCATAATTTGCCCAAAAAATGGCACAAAGTATTTCATTATGTCCCCTAGAGTTTGTGCTGGAGTATCCCCCTTCACATCTCGCTGTGGACGAGTCTTCAAAATTTCTGCAGTACTGGCAATAAATACCCCAGGTAATAGGATCCCTAAATAGCAAGTTCCTTGCCACTCCCTAGACAACCATGGAAATGCCACATTACCGCAAACAAAATAGACAGGTTCACCTACATGCAGAGGTCTGTTCTCACTAGTCAAGTTTGCAACATTAGCACAATTTCTAAAATCACCCATTGACCGTGTTCCATTCCTCTGTATGCAGAAGGACACTGAGTCGGGGCTATGGTTAACAGAATAAGATGGAGGCGTGGCATCCTTATTGCCTATAGGAGCCATTTTGAAAGAGATCAAAGACTGAAAGGGACGAGGCAATCTATCAGAGGGCCTAACAGAAGCAATGATTGGCTTACTCCTATTTGCAAAAAGCGATCATCCCATGGGCATCAAAACACGTTTTTCAAAACTATTCAAATTTGTACCATCAAAGTTCCCTGAGATGCTGTCATTCCAACGGCCAAAGAATAGTGCTCTAACAGAAGCGTAACAAGCAGTTGTCAAAGGTAAAGGATGAATGTACCAACCTAGCCCCTTATCCCCATGTTGCGGCAAATGCGAGCAGATCCAGCAGTTGGTTTTATTGAAAATTGCATGAATGGCATTCAGTATTAACAAAAGAGTAGTATTCTGATAATTCCGTCTATGCGAAGAATCTCTAGGCGACAAGGTATGCAATTGCACGGAAGGAGTGGGTATAACAGATACATTTTCAACAGGTAAAAAGTCCTCTAGCGGATATGCTTCCTCCAGGTACCACAACCCAAAACCAGTAGTTACTAAAAACCCTGTTATTATTACAAAAAGGCAACAATACGTTTCGGGGTCCCCTTAGATGTTTGCTCAGTGTCTCTGCTAGTCACATATTTATCTAAAAGTTCAGTACGAGCGGTAGCGGGTGCAGGCATCGTAGTCTTCAATTGAAAAAACGCCAATTGTTTGTTTGCTGGTGACTCCAGTCGCGCGTCTTCTTAATGTCTTTCCCACAACCCTTAGCCAACAGAATCCTTTCGTATAGTCGGGCCAAAAGGCAAGCCCTCAAATGATTTCTCCAATCACACAGGCAAACCGTGCCGTACGTCTATGTAAAGTAGTAGACTGTAGTCGGAATGCAGGGTTCACAAGGTATGATTTATTGCTGAGTTAAATTTTCACACAGCCTCTCGTTATAAACAACAAAACATAATTAAATGTGATTCAGCAGGCTTGCTTGGAAAAAATGTGGATCAATTCAGAGTTTGCATGAATGTCCTCTTAAACTTGGCTCCTCTTTGAAAGAAAATTAATCAGGTCACATAAATTCCTTTCCCCGGACACTAGCTTTCCATTCCTTCGCCAGCTGTCCCAATTGGGTTTTGAAAAAAAGGAAAACAAACAGAGAGGGTAAACCTACGGAAACACTGTCCTTTGAAAATGGTTTACAGCCAGACTTTCCTTGTCAGTGAATCCGCTTCAGTAGTGCCCCCAGCGCTGCCGCTCTTCGAGCCTCTCCTGGCAGAGGCTCTGCCTCTTGATAAGGATCTCTGCGATGCCGAGCCTTTAGCCTTCTAGTACACCCAATGTACATCACCTGGGGATTCCTCCCACTCCTCTGTGGTCTCCGACAGGGCTGCTGCTGTAATGAGAGACAGCTGATGAGTTTCCCGGGGCTTCTTTTAACTCATACTTTGCTCCTCCCCTTCTCTCAGCTTCCACCCGCCTTTCCTGCCCACTTCCCATACCTGCAGCCAGTTTGCCTTCACTCCTCCACCCTGCTCCATGCACTGTTTGTCCCACACCTGTAGCCAGCTTGCCTTCATATCTCCCCCCTGCTCCATGCACTGTTTGTCCATCCAAACCTGTACTGCTATGTGGGTATCTGTCACTGTACCGTATGACAGGGCTATATCTATACCGCTTCCCTTTGTTCATTTTATCTTTTCCCCCACCTGGTCACCATTTCCCGTGGTGGTTTATGGGACATGTAGTTTTGTTCTGTCCTGCTGATGTAACATTTTGGGTGCTGGGTCTGAAAGTTAGAATGGGGCTGTCTTTTGGTCTGAAAGTTAGAATGGGGCTGTCTTTTATCTCTATTGCCTCTTTGACCTCCTCACAGTCTATTTTCTTGGACGTAAATTATATTTCACATTTTCCGGTGCTGAAGGATCAGAAAGCAAGGAGGTGGTGAGTAAACGGAAATGGGATCAGAAAATGGATGATCCGGAAGTACCACTGTTGGAGAGTGCAGAGACAAGATGGCCGTTTTGTCTGGCCTTACGATTTCTGAAACGGTCTCCGATACTCTCTTGTTGGTTGTTGCTGTTTCGGGCACGTTGGTTACAGCATTGGAAAGGGATTCTGTGTCTTCTGTATCGTATGGCACGGGCCGTGGGATCCGTTTGGTGTGCGTTGCATGTATCCAATTCTTCCGCCCCGCTACCCGCACCGCAGTCTGGGTGACTAGCAGGACCTGGTAGGGACCCCCCCACCGAGGTGCAAGGCAAGACGACCTTACAAAAACTTTCGTGAGGATCCAGTCTCCTGGTTGTAGACTGTGACCAGGACCCTCATATCGTACAGGTAATGCCTCTCGCACCTGGTGATAAATTGAAAATAGATTTTTAGTCAACTGGTTACTGTAAATTGAAAGAAGCACATTCTCTACATCCCACAATAAGCGACTCTTTGGCATACCCCAAATATTAGCAGGCCTCCCCATCACCACCTCAAAGGGAGAGAGCCCAGTCTTAGTTTGAGGGGTTGTTCTCATCGACAGCAACACGATTGGTAAGGCGTCCGGCCATTTTAACACGTTTTAGCAAGCTTGTTCTTTATAATGCCGTTATGTCTTTCCACTAATCCGGCACTTTGGGCATGTCTGGCCGAATGGAACCATTTATCAATCTGCAATCCTTCACATATTTGTAGGATTACAGCAACGATAAAGTGTGGCCCATTATCCGACCAGATGACTCTCGGCAGCCCGAACCTAGGAAAGAACTCTTTCAACAGAGTCTATGCCGTGGTTATGGCCATTGCATCTATAAAAGGGAAGGCCTCAACCCACTTGCTAAATGCACAAATGACGACCAGCACGTATTTAAGATTGTTGCAATGTTCCATCTCAATAAAATCAAAGTGGATGACCTCAAACGGAACAGAAGGTGGAGCGAAACTTCCTCTGGGAGTCGAGGTACCTTTTCCTACATTGTGCTGCAAGCAGACCATGCACCCTTGGACAAAGCGCTCCGCAATTTAGAAAATGTTATCATTGGCCCATACACTGTATAACATTTTAGTCAATTTACGCGCACAGTCATGGGTAGGACCATGAGCCATAATGACCATCATTGTAATATAGACGTCAGGGAGTAACCATTTTCCTTCAACATTGTCTACCCAACACCCATCACCATCCAATCTCCCTGCACCCTTGACCCATTTCTTGGTCTCCTCTACATTAGCATCTGCTTGAATGTCTTTTACAGAATCAATACTTTCACCAAAAGTGCAAACATTTACAGTTTCCCTTACGGCATACATTTCTGAACTAAAATTAGTGGCAGTTTGTTTAGCTATCTGATCAGCGAAAGCATTCCTTTTTCCTATATCATCTGTAACCTTCTGATGTGCTGTACATTTTACAATGGCTAACTGAACAGGGAGTGCGAGCGCTGAAAGTAATCGCACTATTAAAGTGCCGTGCTGTATTTTTGTGCCATGTGAGGTCAAGAAACCTCGTTCTTTCCAGAGTCTACCAAGTTGTGAACCACCCCAAAGGTATATATATTTACTGTAAGCCCTTCAGAAAGTTCACAAGCTCGAGTTAATGCTATAATTTCTGCGGCCTGTGCGGAATTATGCATGATTCTTTTGGTTTCCACAATCGTGCTCAAAGTAGTGACGGCATAAGCAGCTGTGGATGTACCATTCGGAAGTTTGAAACAAGAGCCATCACAAAATAGCTCTCCTTGTGGGCTATTCAAAGGCGTATCTTACAAATCGATTCTACCTTTAGTCTCTTGTTCTGTAGTGTAAAGGCAATCGTGTGACGTGTCAACAGTATCTTGCGGGACAGGTAAAAGTTCAGCCGGATTTAATACACAACACCTCTGAATTTGAATGTGGGGAGCAAACAAGATCAATTTGTATCTTGTCAATCGTGCGGAAGTAAGGTGTTGCGTTTGAGTTCTATTTAATAGGACATCTACAGAGTGAGGTACCATTAGGGTTAACGCATGACCCAGGACCATTCCCTCGCTCTGTTTTACAGACGCAGCAGCAGCAGTGACAGCTCTCAAACATCTTGGCAAAGCGCATGCAACAGGATCAAGGACGGATGAGAGAGAAATAGCCGCACGGCCTATTCTTCCCTCCATGTTCCTGCGTTAACACAGCCAAAGCACATCCATCACGTTCATGCACATACAACACAAAGGCCTTTTCATAATTTGGAGTTCCTAAAACCAGTGCCAAACACAGCGCGGTTTTGAGTAAATCAAATGCTGTCTGGTGTTCCAAAGTCCATGGCAATGGCAAAGAAATGCCGTTCTTTGTCAAAGCCAGCATTGGTTTAATCGTTAATGAAAAATTAGGGATCCACAATCTACAGTAAGAAGCCATACCTATCAGGGCTCCAACTTCCTTCTGCGTATTTGGGACAGACATGCCAGAAATAGTTTTTATTCGTTCAGGTGTCAACCTTCTTCCCTCCTTTGACAGGAGATAGCCTATATAGGCGACCTCCTGGCAACAATATTGGAATTTTTTGAGTGAAGCTTTATGGCCATGTTTTGCTAGATGACAAAGCAACAACATGGTGCCTTCTTTACAGGCACTCTCAGAATCAGCAGCCAAGAGGAGATCATCTACATACTGTAGTAAGGTGCAAGGAGTAGGCTACTCGAGTGTATCGAGTTGCTCTTTCAATGCTCTACTATAAATACTTGGACTCTCAGTGTACCCTTGAGGTGCACAAGTGAATGTGAACGAGCGTCCACCTAAGGTAAACATGAACAAATACCTACTATCCTTGTGTATAGGAATACTGAAAAATGCATTTTTGAGGTCCACAATGCTAAAGTGAGTGGCAGAAGCCGGAATCATAGTAAGTATCGTTGTTACATCAGGTACAATGGGAAACTGAGGAGCCACAATTTTGTTAATAGCACGCAAATCAATTATGAACCGAAAAGGAATCGCATTATCACCTTTTTTGTACACCGGCAAAATCGGGCTGTTACACAAACTACCTGTAATTTCCTCAATTACTCCACGATGTACAAAATCAGAAACTATACATTTCAAAGCCTGTTCGCCTTCAACTGAGATCTTATATTGTGGAATGCGAGGCAGTTTTACTCCATGTTTCAGAATAATTTTAACAGGTTCAATTTGAAGAATGCCCAAATCATTATCATTAATTGCCCATAAGCATTCTGGAATGTTACTGAATTCTGGCGGTAAAGGTCGAGTCAAAAACTGAGAGGCGAGTGATTGCTGAGGTGAAATTGTTAACCAAACTCCGTCCAAGGAGCAATGTATTACTGCATTCAATTCCTTCAACAAATTTAATCCCAGCAAATTCTCTCCACAGTTTGTAGTAAGTAGAAATGGACACTGCTCCATGAAGGGACCCAATGTTATCGGTACCGGCAAAGAGACTGGACAAACTACAGGTGTGCCTGAAAACCCTACGGAAACGTTGGATTGCCCTGACAGGGGAATGTTTGGAACCCGTGAATGGTCAATGGAACACTTTTGTGCTCCCGTATCTACTAAAAATAGATGCTTCCTATTTCCCCCCACCATCTCAACGTAGGGACCTTTCTGATGAACTGGAATAGGCATTGGTTCCAAATCCTGCTTCGGGCAATCGTAACGAAACAGAATGTCATCAAAAGGAAGTTCCTCAGAGAGGTATGCAGCAGCAGGATGATCAAAAATGTTTCTATTATCCACACTCGATACTTGTTTATCCTGTGAAAAAGGTTGCTGTGATTCTGGCGTAAACTGACCTCTACCAGGGCCCCCTACACCTGGGCGACCTCTGGATCGTCTACCCATGTTCCCAAATGACCTTTGCTGCAAGGTCGGACATTGTGCGCGCCAGTGACCTTCCTGTCGACAATAGGCACACTGGTTAATGGTTACCGGAGCCAGGGACATACTTCCCTGTGGAAACTTTTCTTTTCTCAAGTTTTTCCTTTTCATTATTCACACGATTTTCATAGTAGTGAGCCATGTGCAGTATTTCTGATTGAGACTTCGCCTGCCAAGTGCTTTTGGAGGACATAATCTGCAACTGGATGTCAGCCAGCAATCCACATACAAATTTGTCAACAGCCTTTTCCCTGACTCTGTGCCTAAGTCTTGTCCACTGAAATCCGAAAACACTTGTTCAAACCGATTAAAGAACTCGGTAGCACCTTCAGACTTTCCTTGGACACAGGCCGTAAGCTTGTCCCAAATGATTCTTTTTTCAGGAACTATGGTTTTTAATTTTACAATAATCCTATCAGGCAAAGTTAATATCACTTGAGGCGGTTTCTCGCCAGCTGGTCTTTCTCTGTCGAGCCTAACCATATTATCCCATGTATCTCCTAACCCAGGTACATCATCTACAGTCCTAATCTGTTTCCACAAATCAGCTGGCAGGAGTACGGGAAATAATAAATCAATATCACTTAAGGTGATACCGATGATTGTAAGACTGACTCTATTTCTTTATAGAACCCCGTCGGATTCTTTCTTATATCAGGAATAGATTGCTTTATGGTGTTCACTTCCTGTCTCGAGAACGGGACGTAAACAAACTGCGATACATAATGTGCAGGAATGTCCACAGCGACTATACCTCGTGCAGCATCGGCCGCAATCTCAACCTTTGGGACAAATGTCGGAGGGACCTCTCTCATAGGCAACTGAGAAGTAGGTAGCTCCGAACGCTTACTAAGCAACAGAGCCAAATCAAGCGCTAGGGCAGTCGAAGAGGTATCAATCGAAAAGGCTCTCTTATAAACACCCAACAATTCTGCGGGACAAAAAATCTTTCTTTTTACACACTCATCCTGCAGGTATTCTACCATAACCTGTATCACTTTCTTTTGCATTTCTAACGTATACTGACTATACGTGTCATATACTTTGGCTGGAGTTATCGACATATCCGAAATCCATCTTATCGCATCCTTTGTACAAATTCGCACTTCCTCACCTATCAATTCGCGGCAAGGAGAAAACCGTTTCTGTAAGAATACAGTGCCTAAACTATCACCATCTGCTTCTTCATTCTGTAACTCTTCCAACTCCTTCCTATACACAAAAATCCTCTTCACATGCTCATATACTTTCTCCGCAGTATCTCTAGACAACACTAAGGTGTTCAAATCCCGTAACCCTACATCGTTACGGGAGATCTACATCGTTTAATCTATTCTACATTATGCTCAAATGAATTCATAGTCCTTCAATAAAAACATTTTTCTCAGAGATACTTTTTAGATTTTCGAGTGTGGAAAAAACATCAGCTTGTTCACCCCTCTCCATACAATGTTTAGCCCAAGCAATCAATTCATTCTTTTTATCTGGGGACACAGTATTACGAGTCACAACCCTTGATCCCATTCCCTGGTCTACTACAAGCAATGCTGAATCACTTGGAAGAGGGAGAGTTGGCACATTCTGAATATCAATAAGTGGAGGCAAGGGAGCAGGCAAAGGAGCGACGGCTGGAGGAACACCAGTTTTCCAACTGTACAATGCGTCAAATGCTGCAGGTCTAGCCTGTTTCTTTATCAATACAGACTCTAAATATTCTAACCGAGGGATTTCAAAGCTACCATTGGTTGGCCACCGAAGACTAGGGTTATGCCTGGTCTGTCTGTTCCAAATATCATTAAATGCTATACTACCAAAGCCTTTCTTACAGTACATAGTACATGCCGGCGACCCTTCCCGTGGTGCGGGATGGCTAACTTCCAAAGATTGTCTGTCACTGCGGAATAATGCCCTGAAGCAGGCAGGCAATTTGCCAGGCATATCAGAATTCTGGTGTTACCTGGTCAAATAATTGTGCTCGCGAGTACAATGCGCCAAATTCAAATTGTCAGGGTTAAAATAAGAATCGGGTCACGATTCACCTGACCAAAGGACTGGGAGGCCCGATCGGGTTACTAAGGACAATCTAAGGACCCACGTGTCTGGTGATTTCGGCAAATTTACCCACCTCTGTATATGGACCCTCGTCAAGACGTCGTCTCGGGCTGCAGCGCACCGTTCAGGGATCGGATCGTGCTGTTCTGTCGAGGAATTCACTTCTCGTCCAGAGGGGCCTTTTTGTTGACACCGTCCGATCCCGGTCCGATAGCTGAGCCAACCTTCAACGAGACAAAGTCAATCTTGAGGGTCCCTATTGGGGCGCCATCTGCGGAATCAGAAAATACAATATTAAGGCTTTTACACCATGCAAAGAGAAATACACCAACCAGGGCTTGTAAAGATTCCCAGAATCTTTATTGCAACACTGAACAGTTTACAAAACAAAGTACACAAATTGCTATTTGGCCGTCAGTACTTCACAGAGACCACCAGCAGGTTCAATGTGAGCAGTGAACAGGGATTGCTAGCTGGACATCAGCATATTTATACAGTTTCTTCGTAACGATGTGCAGCCTCTTACGAGTTAATCATGTACTGGGCTAGGGTTCGCGCCAGGTTCATTTCTAATTTACATATCTCGTGCATGTGGTTTACTTCTTAATACATTTACTAACAAGTACTACTATTCTCTGGATGTGACTTTACACTCTTTACACATTTGCTTCAATGCAGGTCAAACAGATGTTTTGCATATCATGTTTAAATAGCATTATTGTTCTTGTATACTTGTAGGTTAACATCGCTGATTCAAGTAATCCCCTGATCCCTAGGTCAAGAAAGGACAAGGTCTACATGACCCTAACATATAGCCTGCAGGCAGGTTGGACATCCACTCCCCTACAGAAGTTGAAAAGGTTAAAGTGAACACAAGAGGACATAGGTCGGCCATTTTAGGCCACAGGGTGACTTTGCACGATAAACCAAAATGGCGGTCTAACCTAAACTGGAGGCTTGATTAATTTAAGGTCACAACCTTGCAATACGGATTTCCTCGCAAAGCGACTGGGCATAGGCCAACATATACAATGAAGACGAAACAATATTATATCAGTTTCGACAACCAGTCTGTTGTCCTACTGCTATTACTGTCACATCTGGAATTTGGTTGTTCTGGAAGTGAAATTCTACTTGTGTGAAACCAACGGATGTCCAAAAACGTATGGATCCCTCCCGTCCCCTGCACGCCCTTTCCATTGCAAATACAATCAATATTTGTTACATTTATAATGATTACTGTGAATAAATTCTTAGGAAACCAGTTTTTTTAATAAAAAAATGTGTATTCAAATCAATTGTTGTTATAACTCACATATTCATTTCACTTATATACAGCAAAACGTTTGTTTCTATATTAATGGCATACTGAAATCAATGTACTTTGAAAATAGTGTACTAAATGCAACTTCTGGTTTGCAAAATCTATCCTTTGTGACCAATTTTCTTCATGTGTAAACAATGTTTCCAACACAAATTCCTTACATAAGTGTTCAGATGTGACTGCAACTCAGATTCTGTGCCATGTTTTGGACCTGTCGCTCGAGCTGTGAAAACCGCTGATATCAGGCTGATATAGGGTTCTGTTTTCTCCCCTGCGCTGATCCCGGGAAGGGTAGCTATCCCTTCTCTGGTAGTACCCCGGGTTGGGAAGATTTGGGTACCCCTCCACCCTTGGCCTCCCCTCTCCCGGATTAGGTGGTCTGGACTCAGGGAAGTTGAATCCCCCCCTTGGGCAGGAGGAGTCCACACATAACCCAGGATGGGTCGGTTTCCCTTGTAGCGGGCATTTAAATAGTCAGGGGAGTGAGGGACCCCATTTGTGCGAGGGCCTTCTGGGCTTGGAATTATTCTGTGCAGGCAGGTTTTTAGGCCCCCCATCTCCAAATCTAAAATGGGGGCAACCTTTACCTCTGCCACCTTGGAAGCAGCAGGGGTGCTGGTTGGTTTGGGGCTTTTCCGAACATTATTTTTATTTTCTATGGGCTTATGCACCTCATAGATTCGGGTGGCCTGTTCAATGACCCAGTCTAGTGATCCTTTCTCATGAAAATCTCTCACTAACTGGGTCATGATGTATTTGGGCAAGGCATGGAAAAACGTTTTAACAAATTCTTTACTGTCCGTGCACACCCTTTTTGTGGTCTGTGCAAAGGCACGCTTCAAGTCCTGCACAAATTCTTGTGGGGCCTGATCCTCCCCACATTGCAAATTGTAGGCTGCCTTGCGAGCCTCTTGGGGATTTCTATGAACAGAAAAGTGCTTTGAGATGGTCGCCCTATATGTGGACCATCTTGAATGGTTTTGGTCCTCCAGCCCCACAAAGAAACTGGAGTATTCTGGGGAGAATGTCCATTTTACATACTGAATGCAGCTACTGCTGTCTTTCAAATGGAAAGTCTCCATCATTTGCTCAAAGAGCTCCAAGTGTTCCCAAACAGAATACTTGGAGTTCTTATGGTAAGGAGTGATGACGCTCCTTATTGCTTTGATCTGTTTTAAGGGGTCCTTAAGCAAGGCCCTTTTTGCCTTATTGGCCTTCTTGGTTCGGGTAACCCTGGTCCATTCATCCTCTGACTCAGAAGCACTGCTCCCAGAGGTGCCCGTCTGATCTTCCAGGTTTTCCCGGATTCTGCGAGCCTGGGAATGGCTGGCAGAATGTGGGGACCTAGTCTCTTGTGTCCTGGGACGCTCAGAGGAGTCTTCAGATTCCTCCTTACTGCCTGAATTTGATGGGTACCCCCTCATTGACCTAACTGGGCAGAGGTTTTCAGGATGCCCTTAGTGGGCCTACTCTCCCGGGGTTCCCCACTGAATTGCAGTGTACTTTGGTGCCCATACCCAGATGCCCACCCATCCATTCCTGGGAGGTACTGGCCTATGAGCCCCATACTTCTGACTGGATAGTAATCTGCAATCCCCGTGGCCCTGGGCTCATGTGCGCCAGGGGGCATGGGGGTGGCAGAGTCCAGGGACTGGGAGAGATGGAGGCCTCTGGTACTAGGGCTCCTGAGGTTATGCTCAGGTGTTTCCCTTTCCCTGCGAACCTCATCTCTATCAGCCCCTGCTCCCTGTTGCCCTGCCAGAGCCTGTGCTTTTAGTTCCTCAATCAAGGTCTAACTAGACTCCATCAGTCTCTCCTGCGTGGCTACCTGTTTCTGGAGCCTATCATTGTTCTGACAGAGAGCCTCATTTTCCCTCTGTGCTTCCTGGTTGGTCCTGGAGTGCTGGGCCAGTCTTTGCTGCAGGAGGGTTACCCCCTGAGTCCCATCCCTACTGGCCTGCTCCTTTCTTGCCAGAGCATCTTCCACCCTCCTGGTGTGCTCCAGCAAGTTTTGATGCTATTTTTGGAGATCACCCTGTCCCTGGAGGGCCAGGTGATTTTCTTCCAGCTTCCCTTTTAAGTGGAAGACTTCCTGGCCTAAGGTGTCCCTTTCCTGAGCAAGAGCCTGCCTCAGTGTCACCAGGTCATCCCTCTGCCTTTGAAGGGCACCAGCTTTCTGGCGCTCTTCATCAAACTCTGCCTGGGTATCCAGGTCTTTCAAAATCAATTTATTGGTCTCCTCTTTTTCTTTATCCAATTGGCTTTGCAGGGTGGCTACCTGCTTTGTGCATGCCCTGTTGAAATCTATCTGTTGCTCCAGCTTTTTCTGGCTCTGCAGTAGGGAGTCCAAACCTTCTTGATACTCCTTCTGCAAGGCCAGAATTCTGGTATCCTGCTCTGCCCTTTCCTGTTGCAGGATACCCATATCCTCTTTTATTTTAATTATATACTGCCTGCTATAATTTTCTGACTCCTGGCTCCTCTGCAGCCTCTGCTCAGAAGAGTCCAGGTCAGATTGGGCCTTCTCTAATGGCAACAGTTGCCTACTTGCCAGATCTTGGCCTTCATCACATCTGTCCTGTATGGTTCCCATATATAAATATAAATATGCCGCTAGCCTGACAATCTTGTCGTGCTCATCTTTGGCCTTATGGGCCATATATAGTTCACTCAGGGCCACGCGTAAGGGACCCTGATCCTTCCAGATATCTAACCCAGTTGTAGTGACCTGTTGTGTGATCGCCTGCAACCACACATTCTAATCCTGCTCAGTCCACTCACCTCTCATAAATAACTGATGTAAAAGGTGTTCTCTAGCTATCTTGATGTCTACCAATGTCGCCATTCCGGAAATTGATTTCCTTCCTGATTTACAGAAGTTTGTTATTTTATTTTGCAAATCAGACCGTTTCCTGAGAGCGTTCCTTTTTGAGGGGTGCTTTTACAGCGTAAAACAGCGTGGTAGCCCAACAGGATTTATGTATCCTATTAGTTAGCACACTGTATTAAGCTGCACAAGTGGTAGATCTAATCCCGAATCCCCGGCTACCGAGCCCCCAATCTGTAAGTGACTTCAATCCAGCAATCCAACTAAGTCAATGCTCAGGATGGGATGCCCAATGGAAGCCCTTATTTATATATATTTATGTGAAAGTTTGTTAAATCTGGATGATGAACCCTTATATAACACCCCTTTCTTTGAATCCCCCTGACCTCACTGAGCCAAGAAGTAGGTTTGTTTTGCAAATTAAAAGATTTATTTGAAGAATTAAACAATATATATATCACACTTTTATGAACAAAATATTATCTGAATAGCATACTTATGAATATGGAGGGTCATCAACAATGGGTAATATTACAAAATTGACACTCTCTTTAATCACTTAAGAGTATGAATATGAAGGATACTGTAGCAGAGAATACTTTAGGTAATTCAAGGAAATGCAATAATAGGAAAGAATGCAACACAGAAATAAACCTTGATATGATTTCAATCAAAAGATAATATGGTCACCTTTTCCCCTGTGACTACTCACTCCCCCCCTATGCAATATGAAGAGATGGAAATGAGGGCCCACAGGTTTCAGGAATACAATCAAGAATGCAGTTCAATTACAGTTCCCCCCAGCAAACTTAGAGAAAACAGGTATGATTTTAAAACACAGGTCAAAACGCTTTGGAATGTGATTGCAATGGATGGAAAAATATGCTAAAATGATTTTAATTCACTAAAGGATATTCAGAATAAGTGATAGTTTCTTTAGATTGGTTCAGGTCAACACTAGCAATGATTCATGAATGATTATCAAATTGGAAACGAAATTCAGCAGTGGAAAGCAAGAAGCAGTTATTTTTACAAGTGGTGAAATGCAGCTAAATTGCAATTTGCAGCAATCTTTACACGTGTGTAAATCGCGATTACGGAAAAACTATAATGAATTGGAATGTCGTTTTGGGTTTGTTGGAAAGCTTAGGATCTTAGCTTTAAAACAACCGCTTCTAGGACGTGCGGTTCAAAAGTTACAGATGTTTTTGTGAAGGTAGATTTTCAGAAATAAAGTCAAGATTTCAGAATGACAGATGACGCTTTACAGATTTGAAATCAACAGGATGAACACAGGATTCTATAATGCAGTTCTGGATAGGTTGTAATGATTGGAAGAGGATTACTTTAAACTAAGAGATTGGTTCTGTACAGTTCTACACTAGATACTTACTCCTAGTTTTGGAATGGAATGGAAATGGGCCTCTTCACTCATCTGGTCAGGTTTGGACTTCACTCCACCAGACGGTCTCAGGCACTGGTTCTGCTCACAGCACGGCCTCTGGTCTGGGTCTGATGGTTCTGGATACAGCACTGCTCCCTATGGTTCTGGATCTGGGTTCTAGCACAGGGTTCTTAGCTAGAACAGCAAAACAGCTCAGCCAGGCTGTTGGATTTTGAGATGCCCCTTGAAAGTTTAGGGGTTAGAATCAGGTTGCAAAAGTTCTGAGGCCTGCTGAGAAGGATCCAGCTTGTGAATTAAGCCTTTGCTTCAAAATTCTGGATTCTGGATTCTGGAGCTTAGTTCTAGAGTCTGGTCTCTTGATCTATCTTGATTCTGGAGTCTTCCGGCAGAGTGCTTCGCAAGGAATCAGTTGAAGAGTGGAAAGAGTGTGTCCTATCTGTCCTAAGCAGTCTTTTTTTATGTGTTTTCAAAGTGGGTGTGGAGGCTGATTCTACATTCCCAACCCCCTAAGGATTTGATAGGTTAGAGAATTTCCAGTCGCCTGACTGGAGAAGGGAGTAGTGTGTCATCCTGTCTCATCAGGTGTCATGTTTATGGCTTAAGGAAAGAACACTCCCCTTTGCTTTTACTTAGAAAATCAATTTTCCCCAAAAACATATTTCCCAGATACACACGTTGTTCATAATACATACACACATCACAAATTATTTAAGGTACATCTCTGTTCAAGTCCCATGTTCCTACGATCTTTGGTTCAGAAATGACAACTTATTCGCGATTTTGGTGGGTTTTCCAATATTGGTTCTGCACCAAATTTTACACAGACATACACACCCTCTCTGAGCATATTACCATAAGTTTTTACGTTTCTAGCATAAACACTGTATCTACAATATTGATAAATCCCGGGGTTTGGTCTCAGAACATTACCCGGCATCCAGCTTAGTCTTAAATTGTGAGGGAATTTTTCATTGTCACAATCTCAAAGTTGTACATTTTTGTCAGCTTGTTATAATATTTTAGACCCCTTTTCCTTAAACATATATTTGGTGCAATGTTAAATCCACATCCCAGTCTGGTCTGCCCCCAGAGCTGGGTGAGTCAGATGGTCACATTGCCTGCCTCTCCCAGAGCAGTTGTTGACAAGGCACACCCAAATTAGCACTTTCTATTCAGTTGAAAGACTCTATTGTCTCTTTCCTCCTGCCAGCAGGGGAAATCTCCTCCTCTCACAACAGTTCTAATTAACATGTCCATGCGATATCCTCTCCTGTTGGTAGGAAGGCCAGGTGTGAAGGGTTCCCAGGGACAGAAGGCCTCTTGAAGTTTTAATTACATCAGATTCCTTCTAGTCAATTGCAACTTAGTTCCTTGTAAAAAAAAATACATTTTATAAACTTAAAATAAGCAATATATCTTTAAATCAAGTCTTTTTCAACATGAAATCGCTGTGTAGCACTCTATATGGCATTTTGATGGAATTCTCTTCTTTGGCATATTTAGCTTCTGAAACACAGCACTCCTGTCAGAATTTGTCGGAGGCGAGCAACAGTACTACACCCATTTTTGACAGCTGTCTTTCCATCAGTATCTTTAAAAGGGGATTTTACTTGATAGCATATGATACTTTCTGACATTGGATTTATGTGGATTCTTGCAGGAGAATAATGTGGAACACCCAACAAGAAGGTTGGATCTTTTTGGTGATTTGTGAGCCAGGATTTTAGCAATTTTTGACAATCAAGAAACGGATTCCCACACAGCTCTGTGTTGCTTTTGGCAATCAGCATTGCTTTTTCCAAGTGGTTTCAGGTTGCTTTGTGGATGGTCCAATGGTGGTTTTAGGCATTGATCTCCTGTGCTCACTAATATAGGCAAAGGTGGATGGCCGCCTATTTTTCAGGTTTTCACTGCGCATTTTCTGGTGATTTTGAGCGAGCAGCATGCTTTCCAGTGGCCATTCTGATGTTTCTGCTGCCAGAAATGCCTAGTGATGTTTCAGGGCTTGGATGAGTGGGTTAAGACATCCCACAAGAGTGACAAACCAACCAAACACAGCATCACAAAACAACTTTGTATGTACTACATAATAATTTTAAAAGACATACGTCACTCTTGCACACATCAAAATATTCTGAGGTACATACATACACACACACACACACACTCACCTCTCTTTCTAACCCAAATGACTACTGCACCATTTATTTAAAAACACATGAACGCCATATCAAAGAACAAGCAAGTAGCACCTTCCATGTCCACCTTCAAATGCATCTCAGAGGGCCTACAGTAAAGAAAAATGAAATGACAAGAAGGTGCTAATGAGACTGTCTGAAAAAGACACATTCCCAATAGATGCTGAATTTGATAATGCAATTTTTTTATTTCTAAACACACAAAAACAAACACACACACACACACACACAAAACTGCTCTTTTAGCAGTTTCAAACTCTATTCTTTATGCTCGTCATTATAAATTATCTTCTATGTAGGTGTTACTCGATGGATATGGTGCATTAGATACAGCCATTCATACTACACGTATTACTTCTATTTTTTCACTTAATATTTCAGTTTAGTCATATTTTACATCCTATTTCCAAGGTCAACTTTTTCTGTATACCTTTACTCACAAATAACCTTGGCAAAGGACAGATTCTACAACACAATAGCCATCCACATCCGTAATAAACACAGATTCCATACCACAGAAACCAGACATACATGACATTTTACCAACAGCAACAATAAAACGACTCTCAAAAAACCCTGCATCGCTAAAAGATACACTACGGACACTAACAGCACCACAATAAACACTCACACAACTCAGACATTCATAGAAAGTCCATAAAAAGAAGACAAAAACATACACAACTCACTCCCATGCAGCTACAGAAATATTCTCCAAATTACTTGTAGTAAAATAATGCAAACGATATTAAGGATATGCTTCATGTGGTGCCTTAATGGCATTGTGCCAGATCGTATAAACAATAAAGAACACAAAAAGACATCTATGCCAATTTAAATTTGAATTAATAAAACAAGAAAACTAAATTGGGATTTTACATCAAAAATGAAACGTGGATCTAGCAAACACCATCAATTCTTTGTGTGCCAATTGAAACAAATTAGCATAAGAAATAAAATCACAAACGGTCAAACAATGCTAATTTTACGTATCTGCATTGTTCTTGGAAGCACATTTTGTAAATATGTAAGGGCCATTATATAATGTAGGTGTTATGGCAACTCCGCTCTAATCTACATTCAATAATTCAACTGATCAAAGGAAGCTCCGTGCACATGTACAATTATTTCTTCTGTGACTCAATGTAATCAAAACACAAATCCCTTTCACGGTATGTTAAATGAACTCCAAAATAGTATGCGCATACCACATGCACAAAATGCTGTTAATTACAGTTTTAGAACTACACGCAAATTTGCCAACATAATTCACATACAGCTTAGACTATTTTGACAATTGTTCTTTAAACAAAATGAGAAAATGAGTGAGGGAAACGTTTTATGAAAAAAGAATCAAGATTACCATTTTTTAAAAGATGAAGTCTAATGCCAAAGCTAAAGTTTACTCTACTACTAAACATTGACTATGACATAAAATAAAACCAACATAACACTAAATATGGTATAAAATGAAACCAACATTGTTAGAATCTTAACTCTTTGTCACAAGTGACATTTACAAAAAGTAACATTGGCACAAAGTTCTATCTTTACAGTCTACACCAGCAAGAAAACAACTGACACAGCAAACATACAATACATGTTAAAACCACACAAATATAACCCTTGGACGAAATAATAATAATATACTCCTTACATGACATGTCCTCAAAGCATGCATCCACAATCACAATTTACATTAAATTACCTCAAAATAAACACCCACAATCACACCATAGCTGGTCCGATAGCACCGCGAGTAGAGTGTTCCCTTTGACATCCGTTTCATCCTTCTGAGGTCGATAAATGAGCACCACACACCGTGGGTAATAATAAGCAGCGCTCAGATGCCTGAGGGTTTGTAGTGCTATATAAATGCTAAATTATTATTATTTTTATTATATGTTAAATTACCTCAAACAGACACCTACAGATATAGCTTACATTAAATTAATTGTATAGATACTGCCCCATTTTCTTAAATCACTAGCTCACAAAAACATAAAGGGACGGATTCTCAAAGCTAGCACATTTCCTCACTTATGACAAATAAAAGGAGCAGCCCACTTCTCGAAGGGCATCTGAATGTGCTGATGCCCTTTTTCCAAACTTTGTTCTTTTTCACATATGAGGGAGCATCTCTGTACATTTAAAAGCACTTGCCGTATTTACAAACTCAGAAATTAGGGATTCTGCAGGGGGGGGACACAAATTATTGCAGGGCCATTTCTGACCCTGTCCTAATTGTTTTTAGGTGTGACAGCCATTCTTTAAAGGGTAGCTGTCACACTAGCATTTTCAGCCCTAGAACGGGGATGGCAAAGCTTTTTTATTTTCTTGAGCATTTCACCAAGATGGCCCTTTACCTGTCATACATTAGTGTCCAGAGCGCGGTTACAACACTAATGTACGCACGATGGCTGGATAGAGCATCTAGGTGCTATTGTCCAGCCCTCCTGAAATGCTGAAGTCACTCTTGAAGATAAGGTGACCTGAGCATTTCAGCAATGAGCGCAAATGAAACTAGTGCATACTATGCGCTGCTTTCCTTTGCGCTCATTTATGAGAAGCTGGCCCATAGTCTTCATACCACTTTCCACACCAAACTACAAATTACATTCACATCCTAAGGACAAACAAGCACAGAAATACACAAAAAAACACAAAACACTTATTCACCTTCACACTAATCCAAAAATCATAGTTAAGGTTACAGTAATGTTGGTTTTATTGTATGATATGTTTAGTATTCATGTTAGTTTTAGTTATTTGTTAAAAAAACAGGAATGTATCTACATTTTTAACATTCCTAACATGCCCATAACTCTTCAAATGTGTACAATCATGCACAAGCAGAAGCACACACACATGCAAACCACTCATAATGTTACAAGCACAAGCTTATGAGTAAACAGAACACTCATAATGTGTAATTGTGTAATGTTACGAACAAGTAAAAGCATACCAATCAGCAGAACACTCGTAACGTTTAGGGTAACATATCAAAATATGAATGATACCTAAACATCTGCCATTCTGGAGGTTCTTTTCAAATTGGGCAGTGTGGGAAATGGTGGCGTAAAAGCACAATTTCATGATGACAGAGGGCAGAGCATGGGAACGGAATAAAGTTAACCTCTCGCCATGCTTTCTTTCTCTGTCTTGTGAGCACTTCATTTTAGGCCTGCATAACATTTTCATGCAGCCATGAAACAAATGGATTCCCATAGAATCTGCCTCAAATTTGCACCTGCTAAAGAGCAGGCAGATTCTATATGAATCCATTAGAAAACGCTGCCCGCAAAGCAGAATTTTCAGGACACATTTACTTTTTTGCGAACCAGACCATAAAACTATAAAAGAGTAGGGGCACTTTCAACTTGCTTTGCATTTAGTTTTTGCATTCGGCCTTGCAAATGTAGAAAATTGCATGGAGGGGAGCCAACAGCATTGATTTTAAAATGTACTCCCCTGTTTGTGCAAAAAAATGCAAATGACTTCCAATTGCAGAACATGAAAAATCTTGAAGGGAATGTGTGTAATATTACGCACATAAACACGCATTAGCATAAAGAGAACACAGGTAATATTATGAAGAAGCACATGTTTAAGCATAAAACTTGCAATATGTAATATTGTAACATATAATATTACGAGTAAGCATATGCACACAAGTAAGCAGAACACTCATAATGTTTCAATACTATGAACAAAAACTAGCAAACAAATAACCAGAACACTCGTATTGTGTAATATCTCAGACAAGCAAAATAATATGAATAAGCAGAACACGTGTAATGTCTATTATTAGGAACAAGCAGAAGCATACGAATGTGCAGAATGCTTGTAATGTGCTATGTCATATATGAACATGTAAAGGTTGATAAAAATAGGACATTCTGTCTACACAAAGAAATTCACATAGATTACTATTTCAAAACATACAAACTCTGGCAGTGAATATATGTAATGTGTAATGGGTTATGTCTATTGTGAAATGTGTAATGTGAGATAGGTAAATAGGCAAAAACACAGATAGATAACTACATAGATAGCTAGCTGAATACATATATGCATTCATGCATACATACATACATACATACACACACACACACAAAATAGATAAAGTGAAAGGAAAATTAAGTTATATTTAAAGATTTCCTGATGAATGCAGGTGGGAAATGTAATTGTAAGTGCATTTAAATTAAAATGAGAACTGTATACTGATCTGAGACAACTAGGCCTTTACATTCAGCACCCAGGCCTAGTGTAGTTTAGAGAAATTCAAGGTTTCATTATTTGCTTGCAGTTAAGATGGAGAAAAGAAACTTGGCACTCTGAAATGGTATTTATTTGCATGCTAGTTTTCTTCTGTCATTGCATGTTTATTCATAACCTTGCTTACATTGCCAAAAGAATATTGATTTATTACCAACCAAAACAGCTTCAAACAAATATTATACGAAATTGTGAGTCTTAATTGCATTATGAATATGCATCTGCATTGATATCTCTATAAGGCAGTAGGAGTGCCCAATGGCGACCAGCCTCATCTGTCATCTCAAAGCACAGTACTAATTGGACAGGGTGAAATCATACTCAGTGAAACCACACCTAAGCTTTGATACCAGTGTCTGTTTCCATTATAGTTAACTGTGCCTTTACTCTCTGATCACTGTCATTGTACAGAGCATGCCCAGAGGAGTTGTGAAAGAGTCTCTCAGCGATGCTTCAGGCCTAACGAAGAAGGTAAGACACTTTGTCTCAATGGTGATCACACTGAGGGAAGTACCTGTGGGTCAGGGAGCCTTTTTGTCTATTGAAAAGGACCTGAATGTATTCAGAGAATGGTTTGGTAAATATTTAAGATTAAAAAAAAATCTGTTTGTATTTGTGTATTGTGTATGTCTCATGGAACTGTCAATTAAGAGTGTTTTTAAAAACCCTGTCCGGTTAGGGAACAGCTGCCTGTCAGTAGCAAAAGCACTTGCATCCATACACTACATTTAAGAGGTTATCGCAAGCCTAGGGAGTCAGTATTCTTATAGGAATGGTTCTTGAAGGAATGTGAAAGAAAAGAGGTCTGTGCACAATTCGAAACTATTGAATAATCAGTGAACCTCATTGACAAGCCCACAAGACATTATAACTGGGTAAAGGCTGTTGCTTTAGGGCTGGTGGGGGAGACTACTGTACAGGTCCCAAATGGTGATCATGTGAAAGAGTTTGTTGTCTGTCCATCAACCTATTCCAAACCTGATTCCTGGGCAGCTATAGACCCACTGCTTTGTAAAGTGTGTCTTTGGCGAAGACTTAATTTCTGCTCTTCCTATCCTATAAACAAAATTTGATTATTACCACCCTTTTATGTGTGTAACACTTGCCTCCTTTTCTAACCTTTCTCTGGAACCCTAATAGTGTTAAACGTAATGTTGGATATACAATACGTCTCGATACTGCTGCATGGTGCATGGTTACTGAGCAAATGGTGCTAATGGTGGCTATAAACCAAATCTTGAGACTGTGCTCTCGGTCTTAGTTACTGAGCAGTGAGTCATGAGCCATGTCAGGTATAGCGGCATATTGATTCTCTGGCATAGGACATTGTCAAAAACAACATTGACTTACTTACAAGCTAATCCTTTTCTTACTTTTGTGAGAATGGAATTGGGTCAGTCAAAGCAAGTGCCACTTCCCCTTAAGGGAAGTTGAGCTCATTTTATGTTCACAAATAATGTACCCAATACGTGTAATTTTCTGGATAAAATGAAATAATTTGCTCGTAATGATGACATGAAGCAGTTTCCTGAAGAAGGTACATTTTAACTTGACGGAATTATTTATTTAAGAGGATCACTAGAGACCATTGAGTCGAAGGTTCACCAAATGCAGTGGGATTCCTTTTTTGACTGATATGTTGAGGCCACTAAAAGGGGTTCTAAATTCAGGGCCAAATACTCTAAATGATGGCTAATGAAAACTCCAAAAGCAGTTAGAAGAACTGAAAGCAGGGTGAGCGAATGTGGCCATCCCTAAAAATAGAAAACATTACAGTAAATGTTATCCGACTCTCTATGGGGGTACCATCAACGAAAAAAACACCAGAAAATATTTCAGAGACATTTAAACCTGCTATATTGAACCACCAAATGAACCCCATGTAGTTGCTTCTGCTGGACTATCATCACCATGTGGGCACATACAGTTTAGAGCCCAGATTCATCTTTCTGTGAACCGCTGGGAAATAGTCAATCTACACCTATAAGATCAGTGAAATCATGGAATCTTCGAATCACTGCATTTAAGTCAATGTGTTAAAAACCTTTATACATAAAGGGGCTGGGCAACACAGTTTCAGGATTGCTTGAGGTGCTTCATGTTCCTGTATTCACCCTGCAATGCTGCTATTAAAGATTTACAGAACTAACCTCAACCAAGATTCAGGTCCAGTGGATAGTTGGATGGATGGATGGATGGATGGATAGATAGAACCAAACATATGTAGGCCCAAATACAGATTCACAGTGGATAGATAGTTGAATAGGCCAAAAGAAAGAGTCAATAAATAGAAAGGATCATAGATAGACAGGAAGGTAGATAGTCAGGTAGATAGATAAGCAGATAGATAAATAGGCAAATACATAGCTATCAAGCACCTTCAAACAAATAAGTGGAACACTCAAAATAGGTTATGCCATACAGGAACGTACAACAGTTTCCTAAACATTGTTTTTTTTGCACAAAGAAATGCATATAGACTACTATTGCAAAATCTAAGATCTATTGTAGTGAATATGTGTAAGGTGCAGTGTGTTATGTCTGTTGTGTGATGTGTAACGTTTAATGTGTAATTAGAGATAAATAGATGCAAAGATAGATAGCTATTTAAATTGATAATAGACATGCTCAAAGTATCATAGGTCCATATATAGATAGGCCAGTATATAGATAGACTACAAGATAGATGTGCCTCTAGATAAATGAGCCCATAGATAGATAACTAGATGGGGAGATAGATAGTCCTAAAGACAAATATACCCATAGATAGGCAGTTAGTTAGAAACATAAGCACAAGCATACACATATGCTAAACACTTGTAATGTGTAATATTGCAAACAATAATGAGCAAACAAATTATCAGAAGACTTGTAATGTGCACTATCACAAAAAAAGCAGCAGATGAATTTACAGAACACTTATGTGTAATGTCACATGTAAACATTCAACTGTTACTTAAAATAGGACAGACATCCTGTATGTGCAAAATATGCACATAGCTCCCAAATGCAGAACATAAGAACTCTTATAGTAAATATGTGTAATGTGTAATGTATTATGTATACATCTAATGTCTCATATCTAATGCATTATGTGTGATGTGAGATGGATAGAAAGACATATAGTTAGGTAGATAGATAGAAAGCTAGATTCCGTTTTTGAGGTTCTTTTTAGCCATACTGCTACAGAGGAAGAAAGACAGGGAGGCATACACAGGGTTGGGGAAACAGGGGATGGGAGGCCGCCCCACCTGGAAAGAGGTAGGAAAGAGACACCTAGGCATCACCTGCAGAGACACTAGCAGCTCTCACACCAATAATCCATTCACCAGTGCTTATGACATCTTTCAACTGCATTTTATTGCCAGTGGCCCCCAAGTTAGGCTACTGCACCCACGCTGGCTGTTTCAGGTTTTTGTCTGCAACTTTTTAAAAGGCAAACCGCAAGGGACTGTGGGGGATGCAGTGCCACCCAGTAGCAGTTGGCGAAAGCAAGGATTTTGCACCCTAATGTCAATATTGTTCTATGCTTTCGGGAGAATCAAGTAGGGTGATGTGGGCCACGTTTTCTGGCCACAGGACTCACAAGACACTCCTGCATTGCCCCCACTTTCAAGGGATGGGGCAAGGGGTTTGGGATGGGGCAGCCTTTGAGACTCTGCTGGGTTATTGTGTATGCTGGGCCTATGCTTCTAATATGGCAGCGGATCCGCAGACAGTTTACAGAATGGCTGTCATTCCTTGCTGCTATCACACTACTGTCCTCTTCATAGTCTGGATATCCGGTCCAGCAAGTGGCAGGGATGTAGGTGGAGGTAGGTGGCAGAAGGAGATCCAGTCCGCCTCCTTTTTCTACATATGATGCTGACTGTGCTACGTTGTGCTGCTGCTGTGATGACCTTTATCATGCGGACCAGAGGCGTAGACAGGGTAGGGCATGAGGGGCAAGGCCCACACAAAATCTGTAAATGACCGCTCAGAAGCGCTGTGTGGGCCTTCACAGATATTTTTGTCAGTGCAGTGGGCCCAACTACATAGGTTTCAGGCCCCATTTGCTAGGCAATCCTGGCTACGCCTCTGATGCGGACATATTCACAAATGTGCAGTTTAATCAAAAGGTACCTAGAGAGCTTTTCGCATAGAGGGCTTCAAAGGTGACATACATGGTCGGTGCTGACTGTCATCAATCCCCAACCTGCCTCCATCCATGTTGTCACTACTTAGCACCCTAAAAGGAGCACATACCAGACGGTATCAATCAAAGTTGCAATACCCAGGCAAGATAGACCACCTGGGCCCCCTGAAGAGGACAGCTTGCCTGCCCGTAGTGTGGAGACTGCTGCCCAATGCTTTAGTTGATAGGAAACACCTGCCACCTCTCATTACAGTTCAAGGAGCTGGCACGGATGGTCAGCAGGGGAGATGCCTTTAGTACTTCGCTACTGTGTTACCACCATTAATGTCCACCGTCTTGGTGTCGGGGGCAATCTGATCTATGTTGCTTGTACATAAAAATAAGGCTGCAGCCTTGTTGATCTTTTTTAACCTGGCATCAATTTTGTTCCATGCACTTACTGTGTGTTCCTGATTCATGCAATGTTGTGGAGATGAGTGGGTAGCTACATTGGGGGCATCCTGACAACTACCAGCACGTTTGTGATTGTAAAGTTTCTAAAAACACTGCAGATCAGATTGTAGCTGCTGCACTCTGTCGCCGGATTCTAGTTTTCATAATGGTAGGACTTCGTCTACACGAAAAAGCAAAGCCAACATTAACATGAATAGGCATGTTCACACACTGCTTTGGTACTTTGTCCCCTTGGATGCCCTTGGTTGGGATTTATGTTCGGGTTTAAATCCATCCCTGCCCATAAACTAGGACCATATGCCCGTCTTGTCTAATCAGCACTCAACATAGCTGATAGGAATGTATGTAGCAGGGGTAACATGTCAGTCAGGTGCGGATCAAACATTGCTCCTATTCAAGTGCTCTTCGTGCTTACAAAATAAGGAACACAACTACTGAAGCATTAGCAGCAAATTAGAGCAAAGTATATTAAAGCAAAATGTTAGTAAAAAAGGACTGGATTGGCTACTCCCATGTAATAACAAATGTGCACATGTTTCAGGCTGCAACTCCAGCTTGAGAATTTCGGACTGTTAGGTACTCTGGAGAGGCCACCAGACAGTGCGGTATAAAACGTGCCTGTGAGATGCACTCATATGTGCAATCATTTATTTGAGGGTGAGTGACTCTTGCCTGGCAGACCATGGCTGCCTAGAAGGTCGCAGGAATACTGCAGAGTGGTGTGGCACCACGGTGAAGGTCATTGGTGACCGTCCATCATTAACAAGTTCTGAAACACATGGGACAGAATCAATGAGTACATCATGAGGCAAGAGGCCAAGGTGAGATGTTCATGCAAACTTCTTGAAGCCATTTGGAATTGCAAGGAACAACCCTATTCTTATGATTGCAATAGCAATATTCAGGTTATGCGAAGTGCCTATTTTCATGGATATACACAGCTGCCAGATAGTTCTAGCACCACCGGCAAGACCCCTAGAACCCGGGCTACTCAACTTCCTGGTACTGATTTTGTTCTTTCCCCTACAGCTCTGGTGTTGTGGTAGCGGAGGTGGTGTGCTTCCCTAGGCTTATGTTTCTTAACTATAACATTGGTATGTTGGTAGGCCATTTTAGATGATGTTCTTAAACAATGTTCCAAAGCTCAAGGTTTCTCTCACATGTTTCCACTTCAAAGCTCAGTGTCTCCCTTAACCAACATTCCACCAAGAGAATGCCCAAGAGAACGCCCACGCCAGTGTGTTGAGCACCTTCCCATCCTTCTCCAACTGTTTCTATTTGTTTCTAACCAGTTCTAACCAGTTTTCATGATTTAGCCATATTATAATGGCATTGCAGTCCTGAGAGAGAGGGCTGTAGCAGGTGTTATCACTCATATCCCTTGTCATGCCCCCTCAGCTTCACCTCAGGCCCATTACTCAGGTTTGGGCAGATAATATGTGTTACCGACATCTCCACATGGATGAAATGGCTCACAAAATTGTAGTTGTCCACCTATTAACAACAGGGTTAATTTCACAGTGTGTTTCCAAACGACATTATAGACAACGCATGTTCTGCTCTCTTTGTGCATCACTTGTCACTTGGAGCACAATGTGCTATATCCATTGCTGATAGTTAACCATGTACAGTGCTTTATATGATGTGATTTAGGGGTATGCCATTCTTTAAGATGCAACACACAGAAAAGTGAACAAATAGACATTTTCTGTTACAGTGATCAAGCGTAGCAAAGTTGCAAGATTGGATTTCCATTAAAGGGTTTAGATGATCCAGCATTTTGCATAGTTCCTTAGTTGCAAGTCTAGTGACGCACAGGGATGGGCCTCTGGCAGGGGATTGCAGTAGAATGAGAATGGGCCTCAGAGTGGGAAGGCGCATTGAGTTGGGGATGAGTCTCGAGCTGTGATTGGTCTAGCCATAGGGATGCACTCAGAGCAGAAATGGGCCTCTGGACCCAGAACAGGAATGGCCTCAGAGCAGTAATTGGCTGTGGGGGAGGGATGGATATTGAAGGGGGGGATAGGCAATGTTAGTGATTGGACTGATTCCCAGACCAAGCATGGGCTGTGAATAGGCCTCTTGAAAGGGCTAGGCCTCGGTATGGAGCTTATGTAGAGATCACCTTCCTGGCAGAGATGGGCCTGTGGCGGTGATGGGATTTGGGTAAGAATGCTCCTTGTGTGAGTTGTGGGGATAGGCATAAAACAATGTTTGGTAATGTTAGCTCTGGTTGTGGAGAGCAATGGTAGCAATTGATGATGCTGCAATTGTGATATCGTTGCTAGCCAATATAAGATGTTTTGGACAGTAAATGATGTGTCTATGTTGCACTTAAGCTTATAGGCACTGCCCGAGGGCTGTACTATGTGTTATGGGCCCCCGAAGACCAAGTTAAATGCCGAAGCGCAGTAAGGGTGTAGGTTCATAACCCCTGCTAAAGCCTGAGTGAGGGAGGTCTTCATAGCTATTACGATGTGCCCAGAAGAGAACAAAAAAGGAAGGCAATCTACGTGGGAGTTGTCACTGGGAACTGGCAAGTTCCCAGAGAGCATGCCATTGATTAGTAATAGCTGCAATATGGTGTGAGTACCTGGGCATATAATAGCAGTGCCTGGCAAATGCCCAATACTTACAAACAAGTCTTAATTGCTGGTGTTGTTAATGCTCGGTTTAAGCAGGACTTCATTGAAGGACACACGTAGTGATTATAAATCTTCCTCTATTTTCCTGAACTCTCTATCTAAATTCCCAACTGTTGGAAGGCTTCAGACTCTTTGATGTTAAACACTACCAAAACAGAGGTGCTCTTCTGCCCTGCTAAATGCTCTCTCTCATCGCTTCCTCTGTCTATCCAGTTCCCACCTGACACTCTCCCCTATTCAGCTCTCTACTTTCATCTCCAAAACTGCAATGGCGGCTCTCCTCAACCTCCTAAATATTATGAAGATCAGGCACCTCCTTCCTTTCAACATCGCCAATCATCTCTTAACCACTCTTTTCTTCTCTAAACTGGACTACTTACTGGGCAAGTGTTGTAGCCCTCATTTGGACCACGGTAAGGTGTCAACCTTCACCCATGTGTGCACAGGCCCTGAGGGGGCATGGTGTACAAAGATACACGGGAGTCAGTGTATAGCGCAACCTCCTTTATTGCCCTCTACGTAGCTTCTCCCTGGGCTCTGCTAGCCCCTCCTCTTCCTCCCTTCCTCCCCCTGTGTCTTTTGGTTTCCTTCCTCTCTTCTTTAAGGTGGCTCTCCTCTTAAACTGGGCTGGCCACTGCTACTTTCATCTCCAAAACTGCAATGGCGGCTCGCCTCAACCTCCTAAATATTATGAAGATCAGGCATCTCCTTCCTTTCAACACCGCCAATCATCTCTTAACCACTCTTTTCTTCTCTAAACTGGACTACTTACTGGGCAAGCATCCTCTTTGGTGTCCACAGCTATGTTTTCGATCCTCTCAACCAGATTATTACGTTCGCTGCCAGGACTCTCTTTGAACTCCCTCACTTTTGCCTATTTCCTCATACTGTCACCAGGCTGTATGGCAGACGTTGCAAAAAAGGGACAGATATACATTTCTTCTCCTGGTTCACAAATCTATCCACGATGAGGCACTATCGTATCGATCCTCCTCTATCCAACTCTACAGGCTTTCTCGTAATCTTTGCTCTGCCTCCTCGACTACCCTTGTGGCTCCTTACCCTCCCTGTGTTTCCTCTCGCTTCTGCTCTTTCTCGCTTCTTGCTCCACTTGCATGGAATACTCTTTCCGTTGATGTCTGAGAAACAGTCCACACTGATTTGTTGAAAACCAAACTAAAAAAGCCTACCACATTGCCTAAATGTTACCCTCTTAACCTACCTCTCATCTGACTGCTAGCTAAAAAAATGTCCTGGCCTCTAATCTGTCTCTGCCCCTCACTTCCTCTGCCTCCACTCTAGCACTTCACCTATCACGGTTGCATCCCTAACACAGCTGGTTGTACCACCTACCTGCACTTAAAAATGTCCAATGTTGATTGTCCTTAACCTATGTATGTCCACCTATGTATTGTCTCGGTGACTGTTACACTTACTCCCCTCCACAACCTAGTCAGAATGTCACTCAAACACACCTCATTGTAAGAAGCTCACTGCTTCCCGTCAAATCTGGTTTCTTAACTATTGTATGTTCTTTTGTGATCAAAAGAGCATTGTTCCTTGTATATAAATTAAAAAAAATACATTTGAGCGGCTGAAGGCAGACCTAGCTAAGACATTGTTATTAAACCAGTAGTGCCTTTACAGCTCCAGTTAAGTAATTCCTTTTCGGAAGACTGCTTTAAAAAACACTGGCTGGCTCTTCGAGCACAAAGTGTGATCATAAGGCTTCATAAACCTAGCTCAAAGAAATCCTCAGAGGATATGTTTTGGGCGGGACGAAGCGGTTGGGAACAGCCATAGGGATTAACATGGCCATGGGCAGTCAATAGGTGGGTAAATAACTAAACAACACCTACAAGCTTTGTATCCCTCCTCATATTGCATATACCGCTGAGGGGGCGGGGGGTGCTTGATTACTAAACAACAGCTGAAAATGAAAGCAGGAAATGCAGAATGTGATCTCGTTATGAATAGCATGAAAAATCTCTGTTCCTTGGGACACCCAATGCTGGCAGGTCGTATTCACTATGAGAATTTCTCGGTGAGCAATATTGGCTCACCGGTTCATAGACGTATCATGGCTATGATGAGATTGAACGTTTTACCATTTAGGGCCCGGATGCTGTGGCAATTTAATACTATGCTTTGTACTTACGGTAGTGGGGCTGTAGAGGATTTAACTCTTTTTTGATTTATCTCTAAAAGACTTTTAGATTTGAGACGGCAATGGTTGAGAAGACATTTTATTGTTAATAATATCAGGTCCGTTCTTGATGCAATGCATTTTGTCTTGTGTTGATGTATGCTTTGTTAATGATTTTTGTGAGTACATCACTGCCTCTTTTAAGCGTATGGGAAGAAAACATTACCCTCATTTTACTAGTTTTGATCATAATAGTTTGTATTGCATATGTTAACATGATTGTTTTTTAGCATGGTTTAATAGTGTATTTTGCATTGTATTTTATTCTGTTTGTAAATGGTATGAAACCGAAAAAAAGTATGTATCTATCTTTCTATCCTAGCAGTACTCTACTGTGATAGTTCGACTTATCGGTGGAGCTTTAACAGCGCATAATAGCACAAACTAAAAATGAGAGTGACAAATATCCAGGCATTGGAGAATTAGCAGAGAAGGGACTTGAAACCTAACCAAATCCACAAACCCTGTTTGGGACATATGATTATGCTGGGGGATACAAAGCTTGCAGCATGTTCACTATCCAGGAACAAGAGAAGGTGTTGAGCTCCAGAGATTTGTCTATATCATCAAAGACCAGGGATTGAGTCCTTCTGTCTGACTTGCCTGCTTTTGGACCCCTCAGCCTGTGAATGTCTATCTGAGAAGCCTTGGAGGCTGAGAAGAAAGAGGAAGGTTTTGTAAAAAGTAGTCTGTGTACCTCTAGAAACCCCTGCCTGCTGGAAGCTCTATGGAAGAACACTGTAAGGTCATGCAGGAGTGTGGGTGACTTCAACTCAATCCCCAGAAGCTGTGGAATTGAAATCCTGCATACAATCCACTTTGCAGGAGTTTGAGATCTGAAAACCCAAGCAGTGTCATCTGCTCAGTCAGTCCACTGACGATATACGTATTTTAAGACCGCCAGCATTGAGAGGAGATGGCAGAGTTTTTTCTTTAATGAGTGCCGTGTGCTGCCATCATCATGGTGGCTCTCAGGTTAAGTAACGTGCTCTGTTCTTCCCGCTTGCTCCTCCGCTTTACAAGGGCTCCCCTGCGACCCTCCGTTCTTATCCCCGCTCCTGTGTACTTTACGTCACAACATGACATGCATGGGCATAATTTTAGGGGGAACAAGGGTGTTTGTCCCGGCCAACTTTTGTGGTGCACCATTTTGCCCCACTCGTTTGGTAGGGGCCCCTTTCATTTAGATGTCCCCCCAACATGTACAGCAACGTTACTCCACTGATGATGTGTGTGCAATGCACGCGTAGTACAGGCAGCCAGTTTAGTGGCACTTACCAACTTGGAGGTCTGCATACACTTCATATAAACACCACTCCACGGTGCAGTCGCAGTGGGTTTTTTCGAAGAGATTGTCCAGCACGTCACGGACTGTTTGCCGTTCATCCACCATCAGGGTTTTAGTACTGCTGTCATTCATGTGCACCTTAACAACCAGCTGCAAAAAAAACACAAAAAAACAGAATCACATATTTTAAATAGTATTACGACCTATGATAATACTATCCTTAATGCTAGAACTTTTTTTAAACATACTGTATAGCAATCAACCATCATGTGTGGATTCTGGTTGAATAAATATAACCTTCAGCAACATTATAATAAGGGGTGCAAACACGTGCACCCGAAAGGAAAGACCCAATCCATGTTTCAATTGCCATGCTATCCCTTTATTATGGTTCTGCCACAATTAGGCTGCCTTAGAGAAATGCTCAGTTAAGTCAGCTGTCAAGGCCTATCAGGAATAAGTACCCTTAAGATAGCCAAACCCCCCGTAGTGTTGGTTTCCCTTGTAGCAGTGTATATGTTAACATTTCTACACATGGAAATAAGCTCGGGAGCCCAGGGGACCTGCCCATTATCCCGACCACAATCCCCCAGGCCAGGGGGGCACACACGGGATGAACTATTATAGAAATCTGGTCCAAATATTACTGCCATCAGCCCCATTAGCATCAGCAACAACGCAGGCTTGATTAATGCCAACCCTTTCACCTTTCTTATTAACGCGGGGCCGCAGGCCTCCCTCATGAAAGTCTAAACCTTGTCAATATGTGTTACTTTATTTAACATGGAAGACTAAACACTTCTCCTGCCAGCCGTCTCGTGTTTTTCTGATCCCGCCCGACTCTGTGTGTAAGGCGATCCCCTCTCTGCGTGTGCTGCTGGGCGGGGAAAGGTGCAGCAGGAGTGGGCAGCAAGCCGAAATGAGCCGCGACATTCCAAGCCCTAAAAGTTCACCACTGGGGCCTCCTTCTGTGTTGTGGATGTTTATGCCTCTGGGGGTTCCATATAGAATGCAGCCGTGACATAGAAACGCCCCTAGTATCGGTACATGGTGGTATTTTAGCTTTACAAATATACATTTTGTTCCAGACGATAAGTACTAGCTATCCTCATCTGTTTCTATTTACCTAACATGTATGGCATGCAACATACGGACTGGTTAGGTGCTTAGGTGGGTCCGTGCATTAAAAGGGAATTGCTTTAAATGTATATTCACACAGACTGAAATAATTTTAATTAGGTTGTGCATGCTTTTAATGTGATTATACATTTCATTTTTCACAATTATTTTTAGATTTTTTACGTGAACGTAGAGAGAGCTTTACTAATGATGTACACAACTGCAAATCATTGGTACATGCATTTGCAACATGCACAAACATATGATGGCCGGCCTCCATCAGCTCCTTCCACCCCACCTCATTCACACACTGCATTGCTTGGAGGGGTAAAGACATACATAAGTGCAATAATGCCTTTGACCCGCAAATGGATTGTAGGACTGTTCAAACAAACACTGACAACGCCCATAAGTCTTACTCGGACTTTAGTTTAGGCTACGCGCAATCTCATATGTCCATCTAAAGCCCCAAATAGCCAGTACAGACTTACACGCTCTGTTGCGGCAGTCATATGTCTAGGTGCAACCGCACGCCCCAGAAAAAACATCATATACCTAGGTAGCACCATCATACACCTAGAGTGCACTGATATGCCTTCTATGAATTTCAAATGCCTATGTACAGGCTCACTTGCAAAGGTTTTGCCAACACACGGAGGTGCAGCCTCATATGTCTATGTATGACCATAGTATGCCATTTTCAGCCATCATAGAATCACATATACACTGGTAGAGCCTCATACACCCAGGCACAACCTCATATGGTCATGCATGACAATCACATGCCACTTGAAGCTTCACATGCCTAGGTGCTGACCTCAATTGCCTATTTAATTTTTCAAGTGCACAGCTTTGCTACCATATCTCACCTATAGATTATTTTGTAGGTAGAGTTTATCAGAGACCAGCTCGTTGCATCGAATGGCCATGTAGTCCCATTGTATGTCAGAAACCACACTCCTTTTTTCAGTACAGAAACCCCACAGGACTACAAGACCCAAAATGAACTGTACCCCACACAGAGCAAAGGACCACACAAGGCATCCCCTCCACACAACTACAATGGAAGTCTCACATGTACTCCCAAAGAACTACACATTCTATAATGAACTGAATTGAAGTATGTCTGCCCATACAGGAACACAGTTTCCAGAATGCAGACTGTGCAAATCACTGCTGATGTGCCCACATATCAACATCATCTAGAAATCAATATGCCACACTCACGGCAGATACATAACTGCATGTCACAAAAAACACTGTGTCACCAGTAAACTAGGCATCACTCGGTATCCATCACAGCAGATGTGTCATAGGAAGCACTCGGTCTCAATCAGTTTAGAGCCCCAACATACCTGTAATCAGAGCTGCTGCAAGGAATTTTGCTACCCTAGGCAGTGTGTCAGATTGAGCCCCTCGCTTAGGCACTTGAACACATACCTTTCATGCTGCACTTGGTATACAAATTGAAATATTGTACTTCAAGGCCCACATTAATACCATCTTTCAGAGAAGAGCCCTAAAGTTTCCCATGGCCATGTGCAAGAAAGCCATCCAGTGCTGTTTTTGCTTGGAATTCTGGGACATGTAGTCTTCCTAAATTCCAAGTGGGGAAGGCTGTGCCCATACATGTACATTCAGGCTATATGCAGGCGGATGCCAGTATTACCATAAGACAACTTACTCCTGTTGGATTTGACAGTAACAAATGCTATGCCACTGTAAGAAAGCATGTCCAGGTTGGCTGTACCAAGCCAGTCCAGCACCTTGCCATAGCAATGCTGTGACTACCTGTAGCATCCTGCCCAGATATATGAGTACCAGCACCACCCTTACTCTGGCTCAATGAGTACCTGCAACATGCCACCCTGCCCACTCCTCTAGTGGTGGAAGGTATTGTGAAACAGCTGACGGTTGCTTGACTAAGATGCCCTGGAAAAAGAAACCTCAGTGTTGACCACATGGCACAGAAACGTGAGGAGCCATTCAAACTTCTGCACGTTGGCTCTTCAACAAGCCTATTCTGACACGAGCCACTCAGATGAGATTGGCAAAATGGGTACAAGAGTAGCCTTTGTGTCCTGGTAGAGCTGGGCACTACGGCCTGCTGCTGATACAGCATCCATACTTCAAACACGCCATATTCAACTATCAGAGGGTAAAGACCTTTCACCAGACTCCCGTGCAACAGGTTAGTCTGGCAGCTGCAGTGACTCAGCGCCATAATGTTCTCTGTCAATGGTCAAGCTGGGAAGCAAAAGGTAGTAACCTAAAGAATATTAGGGTATCAAAGGTAAATCATAGTATTTCTGATCATCGTTGCATATTCCTGCTTGCTCGGCTGGCTATTAACTTAGAAAGAACTATCAAATGTGCGTGATAAGCAAGCATTTCTGTTTTTCAAAATGAATTTCATGTTCTCTAATGAAAGAATTGGCAACAGTCTCAAGGCTTTATGATAGCTCATTAAGCCTATTTACTATGGTAAAATAATTATAGATAATGGTGACAAAAAATGTGCTTTGCTGTCATAGAATAAGGTGACTTAACAAGATATGTCTATGCTGAAAGAAAGCACAGAAATCTAACATCTCTCGCTTGCGTTATAACATAATTAACATGGCCTTTACAAGAGAGAACACACAAAGGGCAAATAGACGTTTTGCTTTGAGCCATAGTGCCTATTGAAACGAGATCCTAGTAAATAAATAAACCTAAAGATAAAGTCACTCCCACACTTATCACTGCAATGATAAGGAAATTCACCCAACATAATGCCACATAGGAAACTACATGTCACCTTGTTACTGTGCCCCTAGACCATGCTGCAGATTAGTGAGGATGACTGTGCACTCTGATCAGGTATAGCACTTGTCTTGTTGGCTCAGAAGAAATGCACACACTGGAGACATACATGCTACAGAGAAAGCATCTCATCCTACAAATGTATTCTTAAATGGCATAATGTTTTGCGGCAAAGGACTCTAATGCATACATCTTCCATACTATAGAATGTGTTGCAAAACTGCACTCCATCTGCCTACGTCTCATCTCAGTTGAAAAATCACACATTCATACAATGCTGGTTAAGTGGGTGACTGTTGCCTCCCTTGTCAAGTGCCTTGCATCTTGCCGCCTGTTCCAGTTATAGAGTTTTTGTCAACAGACAGAAAAAGTGAGTAGGCTCAGTTATAGACATTGGCAAACAGAAGGAAAATATAGTCTGCACAAAGCTTGAAATAGGTCTTTCTATTATGTAATAAAATACACATCCTCAAGCACTTGAGTAGCAGCATTGAAAGGAAATGCTTCTTCAGACACAATAACCAGGAGGTTTAATGCAGGATGCTTCTCTGCCCCTCTGCCTCCTTTCAAGCCTCCTCCCACTTTGTTGAATACACCCTGGCAAGAGTTGGCTCATAGTTTTGTTTCCAAAGCGTGATTACAGTATTCCCACCTAAACCCACTCTCTGTGCCTTTAAATCCTAGTTTTGGGCAGAGAACGCACCACATAGCAACTCCTTGTGAAAAAGTTTATTTAAATCGGAGTGTTATTTAATTTATTAGGTCTCCATGATGAAAGACAGAAAGGCCCTAGCAGAGGACAACAGGGACAAGACCACAAAACTATGGACTAAGGAAGATGGGGTGGGGCAAAATAAACACAAAAAGCCTCATGTCCCACTCCCCAGGTACAGTAAATAATTAAATAGCATCCGTGTACAGTACATCTCTGCTTTTTGATGTATGGTATCAACTGCAGTTTCACCTAAAACATTTGTTAAACTGCAATAAACTTAAGACTAAAGGAAAGCATATGAGAGCGGCTGCTCAATGGGCTGCGCATAATAGGCCCGAGTTAACTTGAACTCTGTGTCTGTCTTCCATGCTTAGAAGGCACAGTACAGCAGGCCCGCTGTCAGGACCTGTGCTGTACTAAAAGACAAAGCTGGTGACACACGGCAGATATGTTTTTTGAAGGACAGATGGACACACATACACACACACCTCTGAGCCAAAAACACATGTTTATTTAGCGCACAGAGCCACAGACTAGAGGTTTCGAAGTGCAGTAAAAAGGAAAAACAAGGAGCCTATGGGGGCAATGAGCATATGTCGACAGGAAAAGTGATGGAATTGTTAGTCACAGGCTCTGTGTCACTCAGTTTCTGATTTACTAGGCTGTTATTGAATAGGAAAGCAGTATTGGCAGCTATATGCAAAGCACACAGTTCTAACATTGGCCGTGGCTCCTGACCCTTCTCCTGGGCCCTGCCCCTCTCTCTGCTGATCTGTGACCTGGGAAATGTTCCAGCGGTCCCTAGCTAATTTACAGGCCACTACCACAGCAGTCACAATGACACACACATACATGCATATAACACTCATTCTCCCTTCTGCTTCCATACATCTACTCTCTATTCCACTCAATTCGGCTATTGCTGCCCCGAGACCTGCCTGTGCTGTGCTGTGCATGCTTCTGAGTCTCTCCCAGCAGGCAGGCCTGCCTCCCACGGCCCACGGTGGCAGGCTGCAGCTAGTGTGCAGAGCAGGCAACGGACGGTCCAGATAAGACAAGCATCCAGAAGAGAAGAACATTCGCATGAGCTTAAGTCACAAAGGAACGTACAGTGCTAATGCGCAGGTGCAGACTGGAGAACTGGGCATGGCACAGCACGCCACAACCAAGTCCATGCCCGAGTCCCGAACATAACCTCCTGGGGCCTGCTGTGCTGCCTGTTGCTGCAAACAGTGCCGAGAGTGCCACCTGCCTCACGCAAAGGCCCCTTCCTGTCTGCCCCTATCTGCACCTGCGCTACGGCGCAGGACACTGCTCCACAACACCTTTCTCCCTGCGTCGACTCGCCGTAGATATTCCTCGAGTCGCTGACTCCGCCAACCTACAACCTGGTCAAGGCTCATGAGGTGTACCTGGTACCATTACACTGTGAAAGCAACTCTTGTGCTCTACTTTCCGCCCTGTTCACCCACCGTAATGCTAACACTGCGCAACCTCGCGCCTACGCGGTCACAAACTACTCGGAACATCCATTTCGCCAACAGCGGGCTCCCTCTATGGACTTGTACGCTGCTTGCCTAGCTTCTATGTAAGGTATGTCTGGTATCTTGCACACTATCTGCTTGCTAAACCCTACTGGTGCTAAAAATTGAACTAAGCCCGCACGCATCACTGCCTGCCACCCCCACAGCAAGAATACCTTGTGACTAACCCGATCCTCTCCCATGTTAGCCTACGCACCGCCCAGCCGCTGCATGCTCCACATGGTCTGCGCGCCATACTTGATCTGTGCCAACTAAAACACTTGTTCTGCGCAACAATTGATCTGCTTCATATCTGTTCTGGCCCATATTCAACCTCTGCCACTCTTGATTTGCTCCATATTTGACCCGTGCCACATTTGATTTGCATTCTTGACAATCTGCATCATTCCGAATTTAGATGTTCCACATTTGATTTACATCATTTCGAATTTAGATGTGCCACATTTGATTTGCTCCTTTTCTGACCTGTGCCATATTTAACCTGTGCCACACTTGATTTGCATTCTTGACAATCTGCATCATTCCGAATTTAGATTTCCACATTTGATTTGCATCATTTCAAATTTAGATGTGCCACATTTGATTTGCATTCTTGACAATCTGCATCATTCCGAATTTAGATGTTCCACATTTGATTTACATCATTTCGAATTTAGATGTGCCACATTTGATTTGCTCCTTATCTGACCTGTGCCATATTTAACCTGTGCCACACTTGATTTGCACTCTTGACAATCTGCATCATTTCGAATTTAGATGTTTATCCATGTTTTCATGCCAAAGTGCCTAATCCTGTTGCTAGACATCTTTCTCGCATTTCTGCCAAACTGCCTCATCTCATTTTTTAGGTGTTTTCCTATGCATTTTAGCCAAACTGCCTCATTTTGACTGTAGTTGCTTATTCCAGCAATTCAGACTAACCACCATAGCCTGATGCTATTATCTAGTATGTGTCTACTCACCACCTACTTGCTGGCCTATATTCTGATCAGCCTCAATATTGCACCACCCACGAAGATGGCTCCACGACAATCCAACATGACAGTTTTACCTAGACTTAATAACCAAGTACCTTATTTAGATTTAAATGACCCTCCAGTACTACCACCCTCCAGTCACCCTCGCACCATTATAGATAGGAATCTAGGACTTAGAGCCAGACTAGCCAAAATCCATGAGCCCCTGGCTCGCTCACTGCCTAACATACAAAACCGTAGAAGGCAACCACTCCGTCCCAATCCCGCCACACAAATCAGTAACCCATTACAAAAACTCAACTCCTCACCCTCTCATAACTCCCTCAACTTGGGCACTCATGAACTCTCACAGGATAAGCGCCATACTACTACCTCAGAAAAGATAGACTCCACGCCCAAAAACATAGTTAGTCTTAAGATCAAGGGAGCTTTGATCAACGCTAGATCGTTGGTAGCCCATGTTATAGAAATTGCAGACTCAATACTGACAGAAGACCTTGACTTCCTCACCATCACCGAAACCTGGTTACACCCAGCAGCAGGCCCCATGCTTATGCTTGCAATCCCAGACAACTACATTATCCTGAGACAAGACCGACCCAACTCGAGAGGAGGTGGTGTCGCCATTATTCATAAGTGCAGTCTTGCCATGAGACTAGCCACCTCTATAGATGCCCCCTCCTGTGAAATATTAGCAGTCAAAGTACCTCTCACTAATACACAAACTCTTAACATCTATTTGATCTACCGCCCACCAGGCCCCATTGGTTCCTTCGATGTAGACCTCAACTCTATACTATACAGCAACCTTAAAAGCTCCACTCAAGCACTCACCTTAGGAGACCTCCACTTGGGTTACAATGACCCGGAAGACCACCCCGCCAGCATTGTAGCCAACTTTCTCACTGAATTAGGCTTCGCGCAAAGATGTACGCTACCAACACATTCGAAAGCCAGAACACTCAACTGGGTGGCCGACCAAAATTGCATAGCGAACATCACAAATATCTCACCTCTAGCCTGGACTGATCACCACTTGATAACATTCATGCTCTCCACTGATAGACCACCACCTCCACCCTCCATTAAGGCCCCACCCACCTCTACCAGAAATAAGAAAGACTCATCCCCAGTTTACTCCCCACTCTCAACTCAATGCCGGATGACCTGGACCCCGAGTCCCTGGTCGAAGAATATAATAAGATTATGGCCACCTCGCTGGACCGCATCGCCCCCTCAAACTTAGATCCAGTAAACCAAAAACGCACCTCAATAAATGGTATACACCATTCCTCAAAAACCTAAGGCAGCAAAAACAAAGGTGCGAGGCCATTTGGAAAAATCCCCTTCAGACTCAAACAAACTCAAACTCTCCAAACTAGCTGCACTGTACAAAAAAGAAATCTACCTGGCCAAACGTACCTCATTTGACTCTCGTATATCCCAAGCCAAATCCAACATGAAATAACTCTTTTCAATCCTCAAAGAAATAGAAATCCCCATAGCACCCCCTGATACTTGCACCAAAGATAAAAGCTGGTGCTCTGAAATTCAAAATGCCCTAGCAAACAAGATTGTGACTCTTCAAAATAAAATCTCCAGCAAAAGAGCTTCCCTCAATAACACTCTCAACGTAAAAACTCACAACAAACCCAGGTCCACTGACCTAGCCCGTTTCCAGTTTGTCAAAGTCAATATTTTGGAAGTGGAAAAACCATCTTATCTCTGAAACCGTCCAATTGCCAGGGAGATTTGTGCCTTGCTCAGCTCATCAAAGATGCCGCCCGGGACCTCTCCCCTTTCATCACAAAATTGATTAATGCCTCCGTCGCCACTGGATCCATCCTTACTAACTTAAAACAATCCTGGGTACTCCCATTACTGGAAAAACCTACTCTTGACCCTGCCATACCCACAAATTACCGACCCATAACGACCGTTCCATTTCTCCTAAAAATTCTGCACAAGGTTGCTTATGTGCAAATATAAAAGCACCTGGAAGAACACAACCTCTTAGGGTCTAGACAATCTCGGTTCTGGCCCCAACACGGGACCGAAACCGCTCTCATTGACCTGAAAGCCCAGATCGATTCTTTCAGAGACAATGGGCAAGCTGCCTTACTCCTTCTCCTTGACCTATCTGCAGCTTTCGATCTGGTCGATCACTCTGTCCTATGCTCACACCTCCACACGGTAGCTCACTTCTCAATGGCAGTCATCACGTGGATCACATCCTTCCTTAACGGTAGGACCATGAGGGTCTTCTCTCCCACAGCTGCAACAGACCCCATACTGATCACCTGCAGTGTTCCTCAGGGCTCCTGTGTCTCCCCCACACTATACAACATATTTACCAAGCCCCTTTTCGATGATTTGGATCATCTCGGTATCACCTACACTAATTATGCAGATGATACTCAGATCCTCCTTCCGCTTTCTGGAGATTATGGAAAGGATTTGGCCTTGTTAAATAGGGTGTACATCATCATCCAGGCATGGATGGCCACTCGTGGACTATGCCTGAATGATGATAAAACAGAACTTCTTATCCTAGGCACCACACTCAACTTAAAGAAACTATGCCCGGCCTACAATTCCTTCATGATTGATGGAAACAACATCAAAGTTGGACAGGAGGTCAAAACACTGGGATTCTCTCTAGACTCCAATTTTTCCTTCAAAAGACAAGTAAGCCCCCTTGCATCCTCCACGGCTTACACATGCAAATTAATCCATGCAGCTAAACCCTTCCTGTCGGACTCCAGCTGCCTGACACTCGCCAGAGCTCTTATTTTGTCTCGCCTTGACTACTGCAACGCCCTATACCTGGGTTCCACCAAGGCTACCACCAGTAAACTGCAAACCCTTCAGAACAATGTTCTCAGAGCAGCCCTGGGCATCTCCAGAAGGGAACACATTTCAAATTTTAGCCAACAGAACAATTGGCTATCCACTAAAGATAAAATTCTGTTAATAATGGCATCACTCACTCATAAGTCTCTGAACAATGCCGCCCCAACTTACTTGATCAACAGATTCCACCGACAGTCCTCACTAAGACCCACCACAACTGCATACAAAAACTGTCTATCTGTTCCCCACTACAAGCGGGCCACCATAGGGGGCAAGAGCTTCCCAGTAAAAGCTGCTTTGTTGTGGAATTCCTTGCCTCCAAACCTCAGAATTGACATGCCCTACCAGAATTTCCGCTCACTGGTAATCTCATGGTTGAAACTCGAGACCTACTAAGACTATGAAGTGCCCAGCGCCACCTGCACAACTGTAACCATGTGTGCCTTTTTGCTTACCTGCTTTGTGCTTAACTGCTTTGTGTCTTCCTGCTTACCTGTATATAATTGGCCTGCAGGCTTCCTACTGATTTGTATATATCATTGGTGTATCTTATTCTTGTTTTTATGTATATTCTCTGCAATGTAACCAAGTTTCGAAAATTCTTGTAAAGGCTGCGCCCTGATACCCCCGGGTACACTTGCGCATTATAAATAATAAAAACAAACAAAGAAACAAACGTCTCTGGAGAGAGAATAATAAATATATGTATACAAAAATGTATAAGTGGTTGTTGTCTTCGGCGGCATTTGCCGCTCTAACATTTTCAAATATTAGGCAAACGCCTGACCTTGCCTAGTGGTGGCACCGGCCCTGCCTGTAAATGTGCAAATATTTCAGGCAAGTTCGTTCTGGTTTCCCCAGAGGAATTAAAATGTTCCTGTGTTCCACTTCTTTCCCCACTTTAGTCATGACCACTCTAGTCACCCCCGGGTAGCAGTTTTGGGTTGTATAGGCATAAAAATGTCCCGTGTTTAGAAACAGGTAGCACCATTCACCAAATGAAAAGAGTGTTACAAATTCAATATGGTTTGTAAAGAATTTATCCTCACTGAGTACAAAACCCCCCACAAAACCCCATGGTCTCACAGCATACAAAACCACCAAAGCACTATATGTCCCAGAACCAATTCAGTCTCAGTCAACACCGAGGGCCTTCGGTTTTCATGGCACAGAATTCATCCTTCCACAGTTCAGGGGACCCACTTGCCAAAATATTACATTTCCCCAGGATGCACTCTGCTTAGCCTAGTATTGCGGACACCCCACACGATTGCTTGTCTTGGAAGGCACTTGCCTCACTCAGTGTAGAAACCAGCATTCACACCGAATGCTTTTTGCCTCATTATGTGTCACCCAATAAAAAACGTTCACATCACTAAATGACCCAGAATGCACATTGTCCCTCTCAAAACGCATATGGATCCCAGTAGGACTCACCCTTCATCAGTACAGATACTCCCAAAGAACTACATGTTCCGAAATATGCTATGACCAGAATGAATTCTGTTGGGCTCGATGCAGAAGCCCCACCGGATTTCCAATGCATATACTTCACTGAGTAGAGAAGGCCCAACAGACTTCATGTCCCAGAAGGCAACTCATTCATGCCTGACAAATGATTTAGCAGTACACTCACAAACACTCCGTTTTAGCAATTGACAGAAACTTGAGAACATAGCTGAATGCAATAAAAACACTCAAGACAACGCAAACGTGCTTCCTAGTCATTAAAGGAAACACAGATACCCGGACAAAGCACAGCCTCAGCCTGCACAAAATAATAGCAGCCAAACACCTATTGTAATAGGAGCAAAATTGGGAATCCCCCAAGATTACTGTCAACAATGCATTTAGCCAGTCGTTAAAGTGTACGAAAAGAAGTAGTGGAACTATGTTCCCTGCTGGCCTGCACCGCTCCCCACAAACCCCATTGCCGCGCCCCCTCCCATGCACAAAACAAACCCCAAAACACATGCACCTGATGTTTAAGGGTAAGTCCAGTGCAGTGCACTAAAAGTGCAAGTTTCAACTTCTTCCTACACTTTTATTTTAAAACGAAACCGTTCCGGAACCGTTTCTTTTCAAAATAAAAGTATAGGAACGGTAAAACTTATTTAAAAGAAGTAGAGGAACACCGCTCCCGACCGCTCCCGCCCCCTTAGACCACTGCATTTAGCAGCGTCCATAAATGTTCATGGAAGTGGGCCCCGCCGTGTGTGTGTGTTCCCTGGTTGTCCATTTTGCATGCAAGCCCTCGGATAATTAGAAGTAACGTTGAGAGTGGTGTGATTATCGTGAGGATCTTATCAATAAGCTGTCTGACGTCATTAAAAGCGAAAGGCATTTGAAAGTAAAACGGCTCACAACATCTCATTCTGCCCGCATCTTGCCCTCTTGAACAGTTCAAATCCATAGGACCTGACAAACAAGGACAGTTTATCTGGGAAGCACCGAAAAAAGATGGGCAAATAATATGAGGCATTTGAAGTTTGTACACAAAAATGATTTGTAATATTTTATATTTTGTACCCTGACAAAAACTGTGTATAAAGTAGGTTTGGCCATTAAAAATGTATGTGCCATTGTGCGTCATCGCCAACACTGCAGTCCGAGGAGGTCAGATGTCACTCGGGGTTGACCTCTACTAAGTCCAACAAACGCACAGGGTCAAACACACGTTAGCCCTCCCTGTACGCTTCACAAGGACTTAACAGTGTTCCCTTCACCCCCTGTCGAATCACAGCAGGGCGATGTATAACAGTAGTAACATTCCCACTTAAAAAAGCTACACAATAAAACATAAACAGACCCTTTTTGGCTTAGAAATGTCAGCACTACTCACCCAAAAAGCCAGAAGAGCCCTCCATTCATCCAGCACAGATTCACATGTGGCTCACTCCTATGAGAGGTACACATTTCACCATTCTGCCCCCTTAACGGTGGTTCTTTCTTCCTGCTTCTTTACCATCACTCCAAAATCTTCTTTCATTTAGAAAGAAGTTAAAGACATGGTTATTTGAGTTTTCATACATTGGAAGTTCCTCTACCTGCTAATAAAGATTCTAATATAAAACTAATCAAAAGCGCACTTTCTCACATGGAATTATGGTTTTTACTATCACACAGCTTTATAGGTGTCAGCACCTGTATTCTTCCAGAGATAACCATGGATTTATTTAACACATATTCTTAGGGTGGAGTGGCCATTAAGTCAATTTCATTCCTGCGTGTATGTCAATTTAATGCCCACTTTATGTTGCATAACCACATTTATACTTTAAACCCCACTGCACCTCTGTAATCTTGACAACTATAAGCATAGCAGCAAAAATACAGCTTTTAGTTGTGCACATTGAACGACTGCACTGCCCTTGTAATGTGTGTAGCAGCTACACCAATGCACCACACTGGGCAGTTTGGCTCAGCACGAATGCCCACTGAGTAGTTTGGAGAAGAACATGTATTTGGCTATGTATATCTACTTTATCTGCAGTTGTGGAGGACTCACTGGTCGTGTCCCCCTGCGTGAAGAAATAGAAAAGGCTTTCTCCCAGGTTGCTGCATGCAGTCTGGATAAGGATCTCAGGGTCTATATTCACATGCTAGATGTGAGCACATTATTTCAATAGTCCTTTTAGACTGAACATCATTTTTAGTTTGGGCTATTAGGTGGCACTGAAAGCACTTCCTATAAAGCCGAAACGATTGTCATTAAAATAAGAGCCTTAACGTAAGAGCTTGAAATATGGGGTTTGAATGAAGGTCTCTAATGCTTTTCAATGCAGATGACATATGAGGATGGATTTGTGTTGTTTGGCTGTGTCCATCCCATTTAACGTCCATCTCTAAGTCCAATCTATATGATTTTCATTCCATTCCCACCCATCTTCCCTCAAACCACACACCTTTTTCCACTCTTTACCACACTGAATAAGTCAGCCATTTTCTTTCCTACAGAACCACCATCTTGAAATGTAGTTGTTTACAGTTGTATGTTGGTATATCACATCCAAAGTTAGAATGTTAATTTTGATAAAAGTAATTTATAAAATTGCACCGTTTTTTAGCATCATTTTAATTTTGTTGTAAAAAAGGAAGCATTACACACATTTTAATAACAAATATATATTTATCAACATTAATTTTATAATCTTTAAAAACTTTCCAAATAGTTATTTCTCTATAGGTCTGCTTTAAGGCAGGACAAATTCACTACTGTAAGGTGGTTGCTTGTCTCCATCTAGGGATGGCACTGCTGCTTCCTAATGGGAATTATGCTCAATAAAACGTTACATGTAAGTCACATGATTAGCAAGCTTGTGGGGGGCGTCACATAAAGAGGAGCTTCAGGTCCTCCTGCTCCTTTTTTTGAAGAGGCCAAAAATAGCTCTGTTACGTGAGTCCTGAAAAATTTGTAAGAAACGATGGGCAATGTTTACTTCTTTAAAATAAGGGAATTCAATTGTCATTCAAGATAAACTAAATGTGATTTACTTTACACAATTGCAAAAACAATCTGCGTGTCAGAGACGGCTTCAGTGACTGCATTACGAAGTGGACCTTGACACACAATCATGTTGAGAGGTTCTTTCCTCTATTGTTCCCAGACTGTGAGGCACAGGAGAAAGCTTCAGGAGAAAGCTGCACAGAAGCGGGCAGAAGTGGGTGGAAAACAACGGGGGGAGGGCGACCGCACTCCACCACACCCCCTCCTCAGTCTGCTGAATTCCTGCTGCACTGCCCAGCTGGTGCATGGTGCCCTGCTACCCTGCGGACCAAGCAGAGACCGAGCACAGATGGTAAGGTAGCGCAAGTCACAGCGTCATTCTGAGCTCTCAGCTGATGGCTGTTTTATATGGCTGTGTATGTCTTTATTTAAGGCGTTGTAAAAATGTTGCAGGGGCAGGGCAGGGGCAAGGCAAACTAGGGCTGAGGACTGAAGGCTGCCACCCACTATCCACTTGCAGCCCACTCCCTGCTGTCGGAAGGTTCATTGCAAGGAGAGGCTATTACGCAGTTGGGGAGGGAGAGGTGGAGAGATCATGCCTCTAGTGTCTCCAATGTCTCCTAAGGAGGGAAGCCCCCAGTCTGAGCCGCAGGCTTCCTTACCCCACCAAAAAACTGCTCTGGTTGGCGGTCAGGATTTGAGGGTTCCTCTGACTGGCGTTATGTCGGACAGATTTGACAACAATAAGACCGACATCAGGACAACGCCCCTCGTGTCCCTCACGCCTAAGCCTAAAACTAAACCTAAGCAAGTGTTTAACAAGGTTTGTCCAGGAGGTGGGGGGGGGGAGCACCTGTGATACCTGTGACACCTGTGTTAACCCTATAGGCACAATGAGCCTGTCATGCCCATTTATGATTAAAGTGTCCGTAAATGCGAGCACGGCCTTATATAGGGGTAATATGGATAACATAAATAAAAACACCCGTCAACTTGATTCCTTTACTCATTTGCTCACACAGCCCTCTGAGTTAAAGGTGGTGATGGCGGATGTTAGGAAAGATTTCGTAATTGTAGGTAATTTTCCTTCCATGTGGCAACCCCTAAACTTTTTGCTGTTGTTTTTCACCTTGTTCTTGACTTTGCCAGAGAAGTGCAGCCTTCTGCTGCACTCCTCTGGGCTTTCGCTCCTTTTCTTATGGGGAAACTGACATGCCCTTAAGACAGTCAGTACCGGGGAACGCTGTTTCCCGTAGTTTCTTTTATCATGTTGCGGCTTTAGTGCAACATGACACAAGAGGGCACTGTAAGCTAAGTTACAGCTCTCTTGGGTCTCTAGCCTTCTACAGGCCCTAGATACTCGTTTAGGATTGTATTTGATCGGTGCAAGTCATTCAGGGACTGGAATGGTGGCAGCGATCGTTTTGTGTATTTTGAGCTCCTTTTGGCGTTCTAAGCGCGTTTCTCGCGCTGAACCCAAAATGGTGGCCTGGCTCCCAAAATGGCCAGACGACGAGGCTCCTTTGTCCTGTCCACTGACCGTCTCGCTCCCTTCACCTTCCCCAGGTCGAGCGACCCGGGGCCTTCCTTATTTGGGCATGTACTTTCCCGCGAAACACGGATGCTTTCGCGGGCTTCTACATGTCTTTTGTGTGCCTCCAGGGTGTGGGCTGGTATGTCTGGTCCCAATACACATCCTGGGTGCCAGAGAGTCTAGGGTGGTGTGAATGCCTGGGACCACCGTGGTCCGTGATTGGTCCACGAATGGTGTGTGTGTTGATGAGCGGATCTCCCATTGGCTCCTCTCCGTTGTGGCGCGAAGGGAACCGTGGATAAGAGGGGGCTGGAAACACCACTACCATGTCGATCTCCTGAGTTCTCACGAACGAAGGAATACAGGAGCCAAGTATCCTGCAACCAAGAGGCTGGACCGAGGAATCACTGGTGACCCGCTGAAGGACTCCTCCTTTGCACTGCTGTCGTCCTGTGAAACCCTTTCCTCCTTTGATCGAACCAGAAGGCCTGTACTGGTGCTTCGACCTTTGGAATAGCAGGAACAGCTATTCTCGGCGACTTCATCATCTCCTGCCAGTAAGCCTTCGGAAGCGTCTCTGGGCCATCCAGTTGACTGACCAGCTTACACGGGAGTCCTGCTCTGTAACCGCCGCCAGGTTGTGTTGTATTTCGAGTCCTTGTCACTCTCACACGCTTAGTACACTTGGCGTTCCCAAGTCTGAAGTGAGTAGTGTACATTTGGCTCAGATACACACGGCCGCTCCGTTGCCCTGCTGTGGTGACAAAACTGTGCAGGTTTCTTCGATTGGGACGTCTTTTTTCTCTACACGACGACGAGGCATTCCCGGCTCTTCTGAACCTGCCAGCTGCTGAAACTAACGTGGAGAAGCCTGGGTCTGCTTGCATCGGGGACCGGTGAGTAGTATAGCTAGGATCTGGTCGCCCTCCTGCAGTAGCCCATTGCTTTTCCCCGCTGTGTAAAAACAGCACCCTTTTGTCCGTACTCGCGCTCTGCTTCTGCTCACTGTGGAGGCTGCGCTTGAGTCGCGGAACCTGTTCTTCTTCTGTTGTGCACTAACCCGAACTGCCTGACTTCCTCCGAAGAGCTTCTCCTTTTGCCCGTTGGCACCAGTGTGTGCAGGTACTTTGAGCACAAGGCTCCACTCTTCGCAGGGCTCGGACTTCCATCTAGTTAGGTGCCTCTGAAGGCGAACTGAGTCTAAAGCATTATCGCACTGCCTGTTTTCCTTTCCTTTCAGGTGGACTACACATTTCGTGCATATAACGCTTGCGACTGTCGTATTTGTATATTTATTGTGTTGATATGGTATGTGTTGGCTTAATATTGTGATATTGTGATTTTTCTCGCTACGGTCATTGTTTTAAAGGCCTTAAAATAAATGTGTATATATTTTTGATATAACAACTGTTTGGAATAGTTTGTAAGCGCTCTTGCTTTGTGTGCTCATTGCGGGCTTTCAGTCACCCTCACCCCTCTTGAGACCTAGTCTTGACCGCCGCGATCGCTACCTTGATTGGTCTGGCTCGTCCAGAGGTTACCCTGTTCCAAGTAATTAGGTTGGCCTTCTGAACTTCTGCGCCACCAGGACAGAGTTCAGAAATCCGTCTTAACAAATTGGTGTACAGCGGTGGGATACGACTGAAGGTATCCAGTGTTGCGCACGAACTAAGGCATTTCAGGTTATTCCAACCAGGACACGTAGTGAATTGTTGTAGTATAACTTTAAAAAGGCCATAGTCCTATCTAACAGTATGGAAACAAATAACTTGTTAACTTTAAATGCTTCCAAATCAGAAACATTGAAGAAGATGTGTGCGGAGAGAGGTGTTTCCTCTCAAGGCACGAAATTGGAAATGATCCAAAGAATCGTGGCGTGGCAAGAAGCGCAGCTTGACGCTATAACTTCTGAGGACAGTGCGGAAGGTGGTGGGGCTGCTCTCACTGGTAGAACCGACGGTTCTGCCGTCGCACTGATCCATCGCAACCACGAGGACAGGGAGGACGAGATGTCTAATGTTTCCTCTGCCAGTGCTGATGGGGAGGCTATGCTTGAATTCAAGAAGCAAGAGCTGCGGTTTAGGCAGCAGGAGCTTGAATTCAGCATAGCCAAACTAAAAATCGAACAGGCAGAAAAACAAAAAGACAGGGATCACCAGTTGGAACTGGCCAAGCTTCAGTTTGCAAATGGGTCCAAGGGTCCTGGACATGGGTCTGGGGCTTCCTCTCATCCACGGTTTCCGAAAGATCTGCTCAGTGTGTATGAAGAAAGGAATGACATTATGGACTGGCTGAATGCGTTGGAGTATGCATGCGAAGTTCAACAAGTTGACAATGCTGATAAGATTGCCTGGTTACTCAGCAGACTGCCCCATTCTGGCTGTAGTGCCATTATGGAAATGTCAAAGGCTGAACGAGCTGATTTCGCAATGTTAAAGCAAACTCTCATTTTAAAGTTTGGGAAGACTCCGGCCCAATATTTGAAACGTTTCAGAGAGTATAAGAAAAAGGAAGGAGGTACTTGGGTATCTTATGTCACTGAATCCTTGAAAAACTTAACTGGCTGGGTGGAAGGTTATAAGGTTTCTACCTTCGAAGGCATGATAAATCTTGTCATGCTGGAACACATTTTTGCTTCTTCTTCCCCGGAGCTTAAGCAGCATTTGGCCGATTCGAAGGAGATAGATCCTAAGAAGCTGGCCATTGCAGCAGACTTATGGGTGTCACATCGAGTGTCCCATAAGGACAAAACTCATCCTGGTAAGCAGGAGGAAGGGAAAAAGTCCAAAGATATGGAGGGTGGAGAATCTGCTAAATCTTCTTCCCATAAGGGCCACAAAAAGAAAAATAAGGGTAAGACACAAGAGAACTCACAGGGTAGTGGAGGTCCGCCTCCGAAACAGAACTCTGGTTACAATAAGCCTCCCTATGTAAACAGACCCAATGGATCTTGTTTTGTTTGTGGAGCAACTGACCACGTGAAGGGGGATCCCCGGTGTAAGGTTAGACCTTTGGGGGTCCACTCCGCTAATCTGGGCTTCTCCTCCTACGAGGAAGAAGAGATTACAGGAGCATCCTTCTCCTCAGACTCATTTCCCAGCGGGATAGAGGCTGAGGTAGTTTTAGTGTCCCTGGGTTCCTGGGAGCCTAAAGTCGCAGAGGCTTATGCTAGGATTCCGGATAATACCAAGCACTACTTTAAAGACAGTGTGCTGATCAATGGAGTGGATACTCCAGCTCTTAGGGATAGTGGGTGCAGTCGCACTGTAGTGGATTCTACCTTGGTAGACTCAGAGGAAGTTGCCAGAGCTACTCTGATGCCCACTAAGTTGGCTGACGGCCCCCTCCGTATGTTTCCAGTAATACCTGTAAATCTTACTTTAAATGGTACAGCAGTCAGGATTCCAGTGAGCATTCAGTGAAACGTCCCGGGAAAGGTCTTGTTAGGTAATGATCTCAGAGCTTTAGGGCTCGTAGGAGACACTGTCGAAAGACCCTACACACGGTCTCAAGCACGGGCAGCATTGGCCAAGACCAATACGCCGCCCCAGCCGAAGGGGAAACCCAAGGCGAAAGGAGTCGACAAGTCACGACGAGGGAAAGAGAATATTCCCCCGAGCTCGCCTACCACTGCGGTGGAGGAAGTTGGTCAATCGCCCGGGCCTGACGAGGAGGTGGCGATGCCTGAAGTATTCGACCCCAACGATCATCCTGAACTAAAAGACTTGTTAGTTGAAGGAGGTCCTGATAGGGACGAATTCAGTAAAGGCCAACGTGAGTGCCCATCTCTGGAAGGCCTAAGGAGACAGGCCTGCTCCCAGCTTGAGGGTGAACCTCCTGGGACGCATAGGATTTATTGGGAAGGTGGACTCCTGTATAGCGAGCCCACAGAGTCTACAGAAGGAGACCATAGGAGGTTGGTGGTTCCCCTTGCTGTTAGGCCCTTCCTCCTGCAGTTGGCGCATGAAGTTCCCCTTGCTGGTCACCTTGGTATGAAGAGGACCAAGCAAAGGTTATCCATGCACTTCTACTGGCCCAAGATGGGGGTGCAAGTAGAAAGTCACTGCAGGAGTTGTGCCTCCTGCCAGTTGTCTGGTAAGGTTGGCGCGACAATCCAAGCTCCGTTGGTACCGCTCCCAGTTGTGGGGGTACCATTTGAAAGGGTAGGGATCGACATCGTTGGTCCCCTTGACCCGCAAACATCCTCAGGCAATAGGTTTATCCTGGTGCTGGTCGACCATGCAACCAGGTATCCTGAGGCCATCCCATTGAAAACTGTAACTGCCAAGTCAGTTGCAAAAGCTTTACTCGGCATATTTACTAGGGTTGGCTTCCCTAAAGAAGTTGTGTCAGATCGTGGCAGCAACTTTATGTGGAAGTATATGCAGGCTATGTGGAAAGAATGTGGGGTCACCTACAAGTTCTCTTCTGCATACCACCCCCAGACCAATGGCCTGGTGGAACGTTTCAACAGAACGTTAAAGAGCATGATTGGGGCTCTGGAGGAGCCTCAGAGAAGAAAATGGGATCTTCTGTTACCATGCTTACTGTTTGCCTACCGAGAGGTACCACAGGAGGGTGTTGGCTTCAGCCCCTTCGAACTTCTGTTCGGTCATCCCGTACGGGGACCCTTAGCCATCGTCAAAGAGGGATGGGAGATGCCCACTCCCCCTGTTACTACCAACGTAGTTGATTATGTGCTAGGGCTCAGAAAACGGATGGTACTTCTGATGGGCTTGGCTAGTGATAAATTGAAGGCAGGGCAAGCGCTGGTGAAACATTGGTACGACCAGAAAGCTTCCCTCATCAACTTTACACCTGGTCAGCAAGTCCTGATCATGAATCCCATAAGGCCTCGAGCTTTACAGGACAAATGGTCAGGCGCTTACACAGTGGTGGAGCCCCTGGGTGAGGTTAACTATTTAGTGGACCTTGGAAGGCCTGGACAGGCTCCAAAAGTGTTTCACGTGAATAGGCTGAAGGCTTTCGTCCCAAGAGTTGAAATCGCAGCACTGCTACTGGCTTCAGATGTTGAGGAAGAGGAGTCTGAACCTCTCCCCGACCTGTTCCAGAGCGGTCCTTCAGATAGCTCCTTTGAGGGTGTCCGAGTGGCCCCTCACCTGACTTCTGATCAGCAGGCTGAGGTGAAAAGTTTGCTTAGGCAGTTTTCCCCCCTGTTTTCACAGTCGCCTGGTTTGACACCTTGGTGCAAACATAACATTGACACAGGAGACAGTGTGCCTACCAAAAGTAGGGGATACAGGATGTCAGACAAAGTACGGTCTTATATTAAGACCGAGGTCAACAAGATGTTAGACCTTGGGGTGATTGAACCCTCTAGTAGTCCTTGGTCCAGCCCTGTGGTTTTGGTTCCGAAGGCAGGCACTTCTGAATTGAGGTTCTGCGTGGATTACAGGGCTCTGAATGCTGTCACCAAGACAGATGCACACCCCTTGCCTCGAACAGATGAGCTGGTGGATACTTTGGGTGCCTCCAAGTACCTCAGCACGTTAGACCTCACTGCTGGCTATTGGCAAATAGCTCTAGCAGAGCATGTCAAGCAGAAGACAGCATTTTCTACTCCAGACGGCCTTTACCAATTCCGGGTAATGCCGTTCGGGTTGAAGAATGCACCTGCCACTTTCCAGAGGCTTGTGAATCATGTGTTGAATGGGTTGGACGAATTCTGTCTTGCATATCTGGACGATATAGCAGTTTTCAGTGCCACCTGGGAAGACCATGTGAAACACCTCGGGATTGTGCTCCAGGCTCTTCAGAAAGCCCACTTGACCATAAAGGCTAGTAAATGCCAGATTGGACAAGGCTCAGTGGTTTACCTTGGACATGAAGTAGGTGGAGGGAGGATACAGCCTCTACCCAGTAAAGTACAAGCAGTACAAGACTGGCCTACCCCCACTACGCAAACCCAAGTGAGAGCCTTCTTAGGACTCACGGGGTATTACCGCAATTTTGTGGCAGACTATGGCACCATAGCTGCCCCTCTGACTGCCCTCACAACTCCGAAAAAACCCAAGAAGGTAACTTGGACCGACGAGTGTGAGAAGGCCTTCAATGGCTTAAAAGACTCCTTGTGCCAGGCCCCTGTCCTCAGGGCCCCTGATTATCAAAGACCTTTTATCGTGCAGACGGACGCCTCTGACACTGGGATAGGAGCTGTACTATCACAAGTAGATGAGAAGGGTAAGGAACACCCTATCGGTTTTATTAGTCGCCAGCTTAAGGACAGAGAGCTCAGATGGTCCACGGTAGAGAAAGAATGTTTCTCTGTTGTGTGGGCCCTAAGGAAGCTGAGGCCCTACCTCTATGGGACCCACTTCACTGTGCAAACTGACCATAAGCCGTTAAAGTGGCTAATGAACATGAAGGGGGAGAATCCAAAGTTGCTTAGGTGGTCCATAAGTCTACAAGGCTTCGACTTCACTATTGAGCATAGGCCAGGTGTCCAACATAGCAATGCTGATGGGTTGTCCAGAATGTTTTACCGACCTGAACAAGAGACTCATCCAGGGGTGGATTAGTTCCCCCTGTCCATAGTCTGGGAGGGGCGAGTGTTAGGAAAGATTTCGTAATTGTAGGTAATTTTCCTTCCATGTGGCAACCCCTAAACTTTTTGCTGTTGTTTTTCACCTTGTTCTTGACTTTGCCAGAGAAGTGCAGCCTTCTGCTGCACTCCTCTGGGCTTTCGCTCCTTTTCTTATGGGGAAACTGACATGCCCTTAAGACAGTCAGTACCGGGGAACGCTGTTTCCCGTAGTTTCTTTTATCATGTTGCGGCTTTAGTGCAACATGACACAAGAGGGCACTGTAAGCTAAGTTACAGCTCTCTTGGGTCTCTAGCCTTCTACAGGCCCTAGATACTCGTTTAGGATTGTATTTGATCGGTGCAAGTCATTCAGGGACTGGAATGGTGGCAGCGATCGTTTTGTGTATTTTGAGCTCCTTTTGGCGTTCTAAGCGCGTTTTTCGCGCTGAACCCAAAATGGTGGCCTGGCTCCCAAAATGGCCAGACCACGAGGCTCCTTTGTCCTGTCCACTGACCGTCTTGCTCCCTTCACCTTCCCCGGGTCGAGCGACCCGGGGCCTTCCTTATTTGGGCATGTACTTTCCCGCGAAACACGGATGCTTTTGCGGGCTTCTACATGTCTTTTGTGTGCCTCCAGGGTGTGGGCTGTGATGTCTGGTCCCAATACACATCCTGGGTGCCAGAGAGTCTAGGGTGGTGTGAATGCCTGGGACCACCGTGGTCCGTGATTGGTCCACGAATGGTGTGTGTGTTGATGAGCGGATCTCCCATTGGCTCCCCTCCGTTTTGGCGCGAAGGGAACCGTGGATAAGAGGGGGCTGGAAACACCACTACCATGTCGATCTCCTGAGTTCTCACGAACGAAGGAATACAGGAGCCAAGTATCCTGCAACCAAGAGGCTGGACCGAGGAATCGCTGGTGACCCGCTGAAGGACTCCTCCTTTGCACTGCTGTCGTCCTGTGAAACCCTTTCCTCCTTTGATCGAACCAGAAGGCCTGTACTGGTGCTTCGACCTTTGGAATAGCAGGAACAGCTATTCTCGGCGACTTCATCATCTCCTGCCAGTAAGCCTTCGGAAGCGTCTCTGGGCCATCCAGTTGACTGACCAGCTTACACGGGAGTCCTGCTCTGTAACCGCCGCCAGGTTGTGTGGTATTTCGAGTCCTTGTCACTCTCACACGCTTAGTACACTTGGCGTTTCCAAGTCTGAAGTGAGTAGTGTACATTTGGCTCAGATACACACGGCCGCTCCGTTGCCCTGCTGTGGTGACAAAACTGTGCAGGTTTCTTCGATTGGGACGTCTTTTTTCTCTACACGACGACGAGGCATTCCCGGCTCTTCTGAACCTGCCAGCTGCTGAAACTAACGTGGAGAAGCCTGGGTCTGCTTGCATCGGGGACCGGTGAGTAGTATAGCTAGGATCTGGTCGCCCTCCTGCAGTAGCCCATTGCTTTTCCCCGCTGTGTAAAAACAGCACCCTTTTGTCCGTACTCGCGCTCTGCTTCTGCTCACTGTGGAGGCTGTGCTTGAGTCGCGGAACCTGTTCTTCTTCTGTTGTGCACTAACCCGAACTGCCTGACTTCCTCCGAAGAGCTTCTCCTTTTGCCCGTTGGCACCAGCGTGTGCAGGTACTTTGAGCACAAGGCTCCACTCTTCGCAGGGCTCGGTCTTTCATCTAGTTAGGTGCCTCTGAAGGCGAACTGAGTCTAAAGCATTATCGCACTGCCTGTTTTCCTTCCCTTTCAGGTGGACTACACATTTCATGCATATAACGCTTGCGACTGTCGTATTTGTATATATATTGTGTTGATATGGTATGTGTTGGCTTAATATTGTGATATTGTGATTTTCTCGCTACGGTCATTGTTTTAAAGGCCTTAAAATAAATGTGTATATATTTTTGATATAACAACTGTTTGGAGTAGTTTGTAAGCGCTCTTGCTTTCTGTGCCCATTGCGGGCTTTCAGTCACCCTCACCCCTCTTGAGACCTAGTCTTGACCGCCGCGATCGCTACCTTGATTGGTCTGGCTCGTCCAGAGGTTACCCTGTTCCAAGTAATTAGGTTGGCCTTCTGAACTTCTGCGCCACCAGGACAGAGTTCAGAAATCCGTCTTAACAGCGGATCGGGACACCCTGGAACATTCTGATTGTCATGAGGCACACGAGGCACACAAAAAGGAAGGGGGAAGAGCAGCTGTAATAGTCCCGCCGTAGTTCGTGGTGTGTGAAACAGAGCTCTTAGCTTGTAGTGGCCCAACGAGTCCATTGAGACCAACTGGTACCCCCCACTCAAAAGAGAGCGAAAAGACACTCAAACACAGATTATTAATTACATGAGCAATATCAGTTACCCCAAGGGGTTACAACAGTGCGGCAAACACAAATGCAAATCATCCTCCAATGGAGCACAGCATTGAAGTTAGTAAGGTCCTAGCACATAGAGACTCTAGCTGTGTACATAAAGATGGAGAGAGGGTAGTTAAATGTATGCAACCACCCCCAATGGTAATGCATAATGGACAAAAGCCTGTGGATATAAGAAGCCCGTATTTCAGGGCAGCGCAATGGGCCGCAAGCTTCGGAATATGAGGCTAAATATAGGTGGTGATAAAAACCCACTCTTGAATGCTAGAATGAATAGAACTAATGGTGTCTCTCCATGGAACCAGCCTGAGAAGAACATTTGGAAGCCTTAAGGACTATCGGTGGATAGCCAATTTAAAGACTGCCGTTTTTTCTACCAACGATCTACACCGAAAGCAACAAAGCATTTGGGTTTATAGTCCCTACACAATGACACAGAAAGGTCGGCAGAAATCTCAGACCAGTTGCTGATCGAGACCTGGGAAAGATCTGGGCTGAGTCTTGGAGATTCCCGCAGACAGGACCTTAACAGAGTGGGATCAGTCTCTGATACAATTAACACTCTGATTATAGACAAGAGGGCCAAACACGGGAAGCACTCCAGATGAACAAGCCACCTACCCCCCTGCTAATCAAGACAAGGATGTGCACAAAAGCAACATATCCGCGACACACTGGAGTAATTCTAATTGCCCTAATAAGAGAAGGCACTCAGATTCACCGGCAGAAGTCTTAGACACAAGGGAAAGGCCTAACCTTTATGCCTCACCGACAACTCAGATGGATGAACAATTCCCAACACATCAGTCTCCCAACGGCAACCAAGGAAGTTCAAAACATTTGGCACCTGATTCATGGAATTATTTGCGTGAAAAACACAGCTTTGCGCGCCTTTCTGCCTGAAAATCCCTGTTTGAAGTATGGGGATTTTCGGGCAGAAAGGCGCACAAATATGTGTTTTTCACGCAAATAATTCCATGAATCAGGCAGTTGGACTTTTTGGTAATTTCAACAATTCCGGCTAAAAACCTCAAGGTCATCTTTGACTCCACACTCTCCTTCTCTCCTCACATCTCTGACGTCTCTAAGAAGTCACACTACCAGCTGCACCTCCTCAGAGGTATTCTTCCTTTCCTTTCTATCTCCCAGAAGCTCACCGTCTCCAGAGCTCTGGTTTTCTCTATGATATGATATGATATGATATGTTATTTATAACGCGCTTAATACCCAGAGGTTTCTAAGCGCGGACACGGGATTCAAACCTGTGTTGCTCTGTGTCGTCTTACTTCCAAGGCGAGCACGTTGCCGCTGAGCTATCCTCCCTAGGCTGGACTATTGCAACAGCCTCTTTCTAAAACTGCCTGCTTCCACACTCCGCCCTTTCAACTCATCCAGAACAGGACTGCAAGACTTATCCTTTGCCTCAAGCCCAGGGATTGTATCTCTCCAGGACTGAAATCTTTGCACTGGCTCCGAGTGGCTGCAAGGATTAAGTTAAAAACCCTCTGCATTGTTCACAAGGCCTTCTGGGGCCTGAATACCTCTCTTCCTTCTCGAGCTCTTTGCTCATCCACCTCCAACTCCCCCAGGGTCAGTCGCTTCTCCAAGCAACGAGTTGGCGGTAGATCTCTTTCTTCGGCTGGAGCCTCCCTCTGGAAAGGCCTCTGTGCCTCCCTGAAACCTGAGGAGAATCATCTCCGGTTCTGGAAGGACCTCAAAACCTTTCTCTTTGCTTCTGCTTTTTCTCCTCCTATCCCGTGCTGACCTCCTGGCTGAAACTGAAACTGCACTGGTTACCTGGCCACCCACTGATCTCGGGCCTAGGCACCTCCCCTGCCAGTCACACACACCTGCACTGCCTTCCTGGCAACCCCTGCACCTGGGGACTGTTCTGTATCCCTACAGTCCCACTACCAGCACTTGACACCTGATGTCTGCACTTATCCTTGCACTTGCATTACAAATGCCATATCATATCATATCATATCATATCATATGGCCCGTTCATGAAATTGTACGAACAACTAGGGGACCAGCTGAAAGATCAGACAACTATGCTGGCGATGCTCCATTCAAAAATGATATTTGTGAAGGGTTTTATATCTGCCATACAGAGCAATCTGGACAACAATACAGCCAAAGTCTCAAATTTGCCCCATGTCATGCTTGACCCTATAATCAAGCAAAAGGAAAACAGAAGAGCATTGTGAGTTTTGACCCAAAAGACATACATCTACCTGATTTGTGGAGGATGGAACACGGCCATCACAACCTGACCCATATGAGGTTCTCCGACAACAGGGCAAATTGACTCGGAACCAAGGTGACTTGGATATTGAGGAAAATTTGAGCAACTCACTAGGAGAGAGATTGGCCACAATTGCACTGGCGGATTTGAGAGAGCCTGTGAAAATACAATCAGATGCAAACGCCAATGTTGGAAACTCAAAAGGGTCTGCTACTACTAACGTAGAGTTAGATCAGAATTATATTGCTGTCCCTACACCACAGGAAGTGGAAAGGAATCCTATCCATTCTGAAAGTCATTTATTAGGGGGGAAACCTAAGCAAAAACTTTGCAAAGTTTTTGTTAACCCCAAACTGCATGTGAAAACTGGTTTCACACAAACCACCAACACAGCCAAGAAATCTTTAAACTCCAACAGCACTCTTGATAAAGACTGCTTATCAAAGAAGATTCTGACAAAGAAATCCAAGAACCAAAAAAATGGTTGTGAAACATAAAACAAATGGAAGCCAGACTTTCATTAAAAATATTACTTTCACGAAAATAGTACTGTCTACAAACAATCGTGAAAACACTAACTTGAACTCAAAAATGGATAGGGGAGAAACCAAACGCCACAAACAACATCGGCCCTAAACACCCTAGAATCAACAACGCTGATTGAGGACGAGCAGGGGGAAACAGATTCAATAGATCTTCTAGATCTATCGACATACTCAATATCAAGTTCGGAATTGGAAGGTGATAACACCTCGTACAAGGAATTCCAACACTTGGATCTCAAGAGACATGGCACCAAGGATCACGAAATATATGTGACCAGAATCCCTACCCGCCCAGACATTCAGAATGTTACCTCTATTGAAGCTGAGCGAATGAGAACTAGATCACCAACTAACTATAAAGATCACAGAAATACATGTGTGAGCTGGCATCAGCACTCAAGAAGAGGCTCTGCACCCATCTGAATTCTGAAAACAGCACATCGCTCCAGAAAATCTGGACCTGAAAGTTTAAATGACGTAACAAGCTTGAAGACCTCAGAAGTGGAAGTCAATGTTAACACAGGTTCACTAATAACAACGAACGATAAGAGGGAAAAGATGGCAAAGGAGCTGATAAAATCAATTCAGTGACATAAAACAGCTCATTCTAAGGACCATTCAGAAGGGGTGCCCACACTTAAGGACACGTATCCAGGATTTCACGAAGATAACCATAGAATTTTGCCATTAAAAATATACAAAGTAAGGCGAAGTTCTAGAGATGACAATTGTGACAAGACCCGTGGGTGAACAATGGACGTTCAGAACAAAGACCAGACTAGAGACATAAGCAGAGAAAAAACTAAATATTTAAGCAACTCGATGGGTTAATGCTAGAAAGAATGATCTTGGCAAATGATGGCCTCATCTTGTATAGGGCAAACATGATCCGGTTGTTTCATCACGTACCTATCTTGAGATTATTTATATCAAATGACCTGGTGATCATTAAATTTGTGGAAGAAAAAAGGACAGACAGAGTAATTATTTACTGTGCAACACCACTAATAAAACAATTACTCAAAGGTGAGGCAACACTTTTGAGGCCTTTGGGTTTTGATTTAACAGAACCGGTGGTCCTGAGAACTGAGGTTAAAACTCCTTCTAGACAGAAACAGGAAAAATACCAGCAAAAGAGGTCTGATAAAGTTAAAGATCAGGAGGGATCTTCAAGAAATTACAGAGACAAGGATTGGAAAAAGGACAATGACTTGCAAAAAGCAAATGACAAAGAATCTCATAGAAGATCAAAGGAACATGAGGGAACGGAAGAAAACTGGAAGCGGCTAGCTGGCCTACTGGCGGACAAGATCAAACCCCAATAATGCAAACGTACGCCGGACAACAAACACCGGAAGCTGGTAAGCTGGAATACGAGGGGGCCCATCTTTTTTCCAATCAAGATGCAACCAATGGTCAGTTTGATATTATTTGTCTCCAAGAGACATGGCTGAGTGAGCCGGCAGTCTTAGACGGCTACAGAATATACCTAAATGCGGCCATGAAAAGTCCGACAGGTGGTCTATGTTAGGTCTGCTGATAGCATTTAAGGAGGATCTCCATTTCAAGATCTTGAAACAGATAAATCCGAACTCATTTATTCAAATGCTAGCGGGTAGGGCTCAAAGCAGAACATCGGCAAAAACTGAAAGAATGAACGTCCTAGCGAATTTATATTGGAACCTGTCAAGTGATGTGACAACCAGTTTCTCCAAACAAGTGGCCGACCTTATTGACAAATTGAGAGCAAAATGGAAAGGTCCATGGATCATACTTTGTGGGGATCTCAATTTTACTTGTTTAGACAACCCAGAACCCAGACAAAGTGAAAAAGAAATTCTTTATGAAAGGTTGGATCACCACAAAGGATGAAAGACAACAATGTAAACTTTATGGAAAACCCCTGAAGGAATCAAGGAAACTAAACTGCCCACCTAAGTATTTAAGGCTGTTTCCAAATTGGTTCCTTAGGGACCAATTCATGAGGCTACGCTTACCACGCGAGAAATACTAAGACCCCGTTCAGAAAATTGAGAAATCTCTTGCAGATTATGCAAAGGACCAAATTCAGTTGAGTCAACATAGCATTTGATTATGTTCTGCACAGAGACGATGGACCTAAGAGTGTGATTTCTAGGGGATTACATCACAGAGTATTCAAGCAGATTTGAAGAAGATTGGTGGCCAAGACTGTTGGAGGGTGAAAGAATCTGGTTGACTGTGGCTCTGACACAACTCGTAATTGAAGCCTTTAAAATACTTATTTCTAAGGATGCATTGCGGCTAGAGAAGACACCAATTGATGAACTGGAATTAGTCAAGAGTTGAATGATGAATTTTTCTTTTATCTGTTAATTGAAGCAAACGATTCAGAGTTTTGGCAAAAGGTTTTTCTATTTGTTTGTTTAACCATTGTATGCCAAATAAAAAAATAAAAGATTGTGTGTATTGAACATTCAGAAAGTGTTAGATTGTTGAAAGCAATTCTACCTGCTTGCAAAAAGCATGGATCTGTAAGGCAGGTTGTAATCTTAAAAATGTGGGCCCATATAACGAGTTGTTCTGTACTCTTGTTATCTCTCACTCAACTGCCCTACTTAACTGGTTGTTGCCCAATAAGAAACAACATTCATCACTGACTGAAATCGCTAGGGTTGGCAATGAAGGACTGAAAGATAATGTATTTTTATTGTTGGTGTCGTGGAGATTTCGGGTTCCTAGGACTCGCTAATCGACCAATGCCCGTGGGGAGGGAAGAGGTATTTTATTTTTTAAGCAAGTCGATGATTATTGATAAAGGGAGATGGTTTATTCCCACCTTTGCTGGCTCTGAATGCGTAAATCACCTCAAGTTGTCTATTCAAGACTTGGTTCATGAAATGGTTGCTGGGACTTTTGGTGAGCCTTTGACATTCTTCTGGCGGTTTACACATCATATACTGGGGGGTAATATACTGGAAGATTAGGGGGGATTCCCTGTGTCGCTTTTTATATATCTCCCACTACAGTATGAATAATGATCTGATTTAGTGTTTGTTAAGGGTTATGACAAGTTGATGCAGATGGCAGCAACCATCCCATGCAGACTCTTCCTGCTCACTGGCAGCACATCCTGCAGGGCTAGACAGCCAGCAACCTGAAACACTGAGAGGAAACTAGGGACGGTGGGGAAATAGTCATTGGCATTTCTGAACTGGATTTCACTCGCTCTTTTCTTAGGAAGAAGTGTTAATTAATTTACTGATATAATGCCAAAGGAAGAGGAGCACTCCTATGTGCATTTCATCACATTCCAACCTATGGTTCCATAAATAATGCTTCTGAGTGCTCTGTGCACGTGACCTCACCAGGTGTCCTGAATTAAAATATAGGGATGGGCGACAGGTGGAGCCAAAGAGTGTGGACCTATGTCAGTTAGTGGAACTTATAGAGCCTGAACTCCACCCTCCATGTGCCTTCAGCTATACAACATGATTCAGAAAACCACAATTACCAGAATGCAACCATCATATATGCTGTAATCAAACAAATGATAAAATTGCATAAATCATTCAAAATCCTCCCAAAAGAGTATGAATAAAATCTAGCTCTTGAAACAATTTGTCCATTTAATCTTTACACCACAGTACCACTGGCAGCATATTTCTATTCTTCTATTCAGAATATGGTTTTGACCTAGCCAATGAACTAGCCAATGTCTGTTACATATGGTAATCTCAATTACCCCATATCCTACTTTTCCTCATCAATGCCCAAACCTATTGAGCTCATCCTACCATGCAACAGGCATTTGCACCTTCCTTTTTAATTTGGGCTATCAAGCGGTGCGGGGCTTTAACGCCACTCATAAGCTGAAACTATTGCACTAGAGTACAGATAGGGAGAAATGGCATATGAGGAGGAACACATGGCCTGTAGGTGTTGTTTTGTTATTTGACTGCTCTGGGCCATGCTAATCCCTATGGCCATTCCCACCCAGTTCCTGTCCCTCTCCACCTGTTAGGCAAGATTGTGTGCAGTATCCTTTGGAAGACTACAGTAATCTTGACCTGCTGGCAATAGGAACCCAACCTTTGGTATAGGTCTGTACTGCACAGGTTGGTAGTGTGGCTGAGCAGCCAGGCTTATCTCAAGAGGGGTCAATGTGAGCAGTAGGGTTGTAACACAGAGTTTCACAGTAACAGTTATTCAAATAAAGACTTACACTCAAGGTTTCTTGATTAAAGAATTATTAATGTATTTAACAGTCAGTTCTATAAGCCTTCTTCATAAGGGAGCAAAACATGCAACAATTATAATACACTTCAAAACACACTCTGTTTCTCTGAATAACAGATACCCATTGGGGATGGCACACAGACACTTCCAACACCTTCATGTGACTTAAATAGCTAGGGCACTATGGACATTGATTTATCACTGGTACATTCAGAGCAGTACTGAGTTTGGTGCAAAGGTTAGATTGGGGAATAAAACAAAGGTTAATACATAATTCATAAACAGGTAAGTACTTTTTAAACCTTCCAATGTCAAGTAAATGTAACCCTTTCTTCTGGGAAAGGTAAAGGCACAGAGTCAGAGGTAAGAAGACTCTCTCAGGGAGCCAGGACAGCTAATGTTAGTTGAGCAAAGTCTAGGGCAGCTGAAGATCTTCTTTGCAGGTTAGTAAAAGTATTGCACAATGCTTTTAGAAACGTTTGTAGAAATAAAATCACTTAAAGGGCCACAAGCTGTGAGGCTTGTGAGGGGCAAATCTGTATGAAACTCTGAAAGGGCAACCAAGACATGTCTCAACTGAGAGCAAGTAAGGCTACACAACAAGAGGTAAGTCCTCTTAACTGTATAGTACCTTTGTTTAGAAGAAATGAAAAGGAAGGTCAGCGGCAGTAATGGCCAAACTTCAATTCGGCGACACTTTAGGATTTCAGCTCCTCATGTCTGACAGCAAATACCAACACCGTGGTTCTCAGATACCACTTGGGACTTTCTTCGCATCTGGGATTCAGCACTCTATTGAGGTGGCTCAGGCTTGGACAGTCCTTCTTCAGGGCAGTCCAGAGGATCTTCCTGATGCTCGGCTCCAACTTAAAAGCAATCCACTCGGTTTGGTGTTCCTTTCCCTGGCACTTAGGTTCCAGCAGCAGCAGCACTGGAAGTACAGCCAGCTCCGAGAGGATGTCCAAACGAGTTCACCTTGGGGTTGATTGGTCCCACCAACCCAAAGGGAGAAGTCATACTTTCAGGGCTTCTCTAGTCGAAACGAATTCTGAGCTTAAGCACAGCAGCAGGGATTCACCGGGCAAGCCAACGGTCCAGGAGTTGAAGTAGGTGTCTCTTCCAAGTTCTTCTTCGGATTCCTTCGTCCAGTGGTTGCCTCTGCCTTGCAAGCCAAAAAGCCTCACCTTTTATGCAGGTTTCTCCCATTCATTCTAACCTAGCTGTCAATCACACAGCAGGGTGGCTGCCCTATGAGGACATCCAGCCGGCCAATCACCTTTGGGTGCATTCCTGTAACAGGGAGTTTCGGGCACCTCCCTCACTACCTGCCCCTGCCAGACCTACTGGAGCCAGAGGCGGGCTTCACTCGTGAATCCCGCCAAAGGCAATGCAAACAAAGGGACCAACGTGGTTTGGCATGCAGAGTAAATCTCAAGAAGGACCTTTCCAACCAGAAATGGTGAAAAAAGAAGACCGGGGCCATTTTGACTAAATGGGCACCCATGGGTGCCTTACTGCAGCTGCGAACGCAGCCCGCGGTAAAAACACACAATGGTAGTAAAAAGTAAACCACTGCCACCAGCTATTAATTGTAGAAAGGGTTGAAAAAACCTATTCTAGGTTCAGAAGTTGTCACAACTTCGGAGGGACTGCTAACTCAGATCCCCTATACATGAGAAACTAGACAAAGGGGATACTAAGTAACCCCCCCAGAACCCTGTGTGCTGGGTCTAGAAAGTTACAAAATGTAAGTAAAGTCAACTTCACTTCACTGCTCTTGGAAACAGTAGTTTCACCAAGAGAAGGTATTTAAACATTTGGGAAATCTAAGAGACTTCCCTGGCTTCACGGGAGCAAAGGACCGAATGACACGGAGGAGTGTGTGATCTCCAATTTAGCTTGCACAAAGAGACAGGATTCATTACAAGTTTGTCAGTGCAGCTAGAAAGCCATGGTAATTCCGTTACTGCCCCTTTTTTTGTGGTAACGGAATTACCGCCGCATTTACCACACTGCCAAACTACTACAAGTTTGGCTTTGAAGTGGATGATTTACCTCCAACATATTGCTGGAGGTAAATCCTCTACGTTAATGGAAAAAATCGTACGATTTACCACTGCAGAATTATTGCTTGCTGTAAATCTGTCGAAATCCCTATGGTGTTGCAGGGACTCCCAAAATACAGTCTAACACCGCCATACCACAACTCAAAATCCTGTGGTAAGTCCACAGAACCGAGTGGCGGTAACAACAGATTTTGCCAGCAATTTTACATATTGACTGTCAAAATATCGCCAAACTCAGAATGAAGCAGACAGTATTCAGAACTACCTGTATGCCTTCCAGCATCAATGTGTCCAATTCAGACAACTGATTTCAATACGTTTTGAAATTAATCATATAAGCCCGTTGAAATGTCCCGTGTATGCTTTTTCATGGTCAAAATACACTAAAGCAAGGGTTCTCCTGTCGAGGCGGTGTGTGGCCGCATACTCTCAGCGTATGACGCTGCGTCAGGAAAAACATTTCTTTAGACAATTTTGACCCTGAAAAAGCATGCACGGGAAAATGCGAAACACGTGATGGTCAACATTGTTATATTAGTCTCTGAAATCGCTTGTGCATTTGAATAGACATACCATCAGTTTGCCCATCTCATTGCCCATCTCTCTTGCACTTCTGGAAGGAGCCGAAAATCCTGCTCTTCAAGGAACTGCCTATTACTGCTCATTAAATTCCAATGGGGCGCTCTGTAAGCATGTTTTTAATTATGCAAGCCTGCCATGATTTCGCCTCAAAACACATTGTGTATAGACACATTATAAATACCCAATAAATAAATAAAATAAATAAATACCATGTCTCCCCTTTTCTCCCCCTCCCTCACCCGTCCCCTGCACCCTCTAAAGCTCTCCCTATGTATTCTACCACTGTATAGCGCTATGTTAATTTCTAGCTAGGTTTGCACTGTATAAATCCGGTGCATACATAAACACATAGTTGTATGACAGGCGGTGGCAGATAGGGCGACCAGGGGAGGGCCTCAGAGGCCTGCTTGCTTGGGATGTTCCGAGGGGGAAGAAACACCTCACGCATCTCTCTAGGATGAAAGATTTAATTTGTGTGTTGGCAAAGCGCAGAATTGCAATGGCTTGGAAGTCAGCTGAGGGGCCCATAATTGTAGCTTGGTGGGCGTATTTAAATCGTTGGTCAATGGCTGAGACTACGGCATGGTATAGGGCTGCACAGAGTGGGATAAGGGAAGGAGGTGCACATGTAGCCTGGAATGAGCTGATGCAGATAATGTTTGCCCCCTCTGATGAGGAGCCCCTGTGAACATGTCCGCTTGGGGGCGGGGGAGTTGCAGAGGCTGAAGAGTGCCAGAAGTTGCCAAAAAGGGTGGGCCCCATTGGGAATTACTGGGGGTGGAGCCAATTCCGCATACAGGGGCACCGACAGGATAACCATACCATGGGCATGCCAGGGATTTCTTTTGATAGAATTTAGGTTTCATGGGTACATGAAATGTTTGTCAATAATATTGAAGATTGTGGATAAGAAGATGTCACATAGACACAGTGGAAACCTGTCAGTTGATCTGTGGTTTGTTTTGTATGTGAATAAAAAATAAACAAATAGTTTAAAAAACATAATTATATCTGTATACAGGACACCTGAGGCCATATTACAGAAATGTTGCCCGGATGCAAGTGCAAAGTTGCCCGGCATTAGCATTAGGGCAAAGTTTCTGCAATCTGGCCCCTGATTTGCGGCTAACTCTGAAGGTTTAAAGTTTTCAGAAACATGTTTTAGCTACTGTTTGTAAAGTAGGGAGCCCGATTTCAAATATATTGAAAAGATTTGTAACCAAAGACTATCACCAACAATAACCAGTTTCTGCACTGGAGTCTGAACTGTGCCTCCCACGTGCAGTTTAACAAGCAGTTTCGCTAACATCATCCGACACGTGGCCCACAGATTTACACCGAAATGGTTTGTCTCGGGCGATCTTTCCATTATGAAACATTGTGCTTATTTCTGTTAGCTGTCTAATTACTCCACTGCACTGAAAACACATCTAACAAATCGTAAAAACAACACGTCTCGAAAAAAATGAAAAGAAAATTGCCCAAGTGCTGCACTGTTTATGTGCAGAGCGCAGGGCGGAAGGCGAGGAGACTCTGCAGGCAGTTTTGCAAACTGTCTATACGTTAGAACCAGACATGACTTCCGTTCTCTAAGCATGTTTTTAATTATGCAGGCCTGCCATGTTTTCTCAATATTCTGCATCACTGTAAAACCCCGATCCTGTATTTTTAAATATTTCATTTTTTAAAGCCCAAAATGGCAGTTCGTTATAATCTGTTTTCAGTGCTTAATAAAAAGTGGCAGGGCCCAAATAATCTTGGCTCACTAATGCCGGGCCCGGCGGTGACGGCGGCCTGGCCCAGCTCAGTGCTTGATCGGTCCACCACCAGCCCATCACACTGCTGCTGCTCCATGTCACATGTTTGCAGCTGCATCCTATCCCTCTCTTTCCCCAATAACGTACCCAACGCACTTTATTACAGAGCCACATGAGTGCCTGGAGACCACGCCAATGGTAGCAGTGTGCAGTATATATCAAATTAACATAACAATCTCCGAGCCTGGCAAGCTGGAAAACTAGGTTCGGCCTGCATGATTCAAAACATAGCTTGATCTGACCATCAGCTCTCCTGTGTGAAGCAGTGAGTCTTCTGCAGAGGGTGTGTTGAAGGTGGAGGCTCAGGTGGGCCTAGTATGCAGAGGGCATACTTTGTAAATGCATCAGCCTCGTCCAGAGATGGAGAACAAGTCGGTCATTGCCCGGCATGGAATATATAATGTATTTTTGACGTTCCCATAGTGTTGCCATGAGATGATTTTGTCTTCTACCAGTCGAAAGCTCTGATAATTGTAATCAAACCCTCCCCAAAGCACCACTTTCTGTCTCTTGGCTATTGCCCACATCATGACTCAAAGAGCACATGTTGTGTTTATGTCAACTATGGACAAATGAACGCTAAATTGAAATCCTGTCTTGGATATGATCAAAGTGTGTGATTCTAGGCAACTGGCATCGTAATCCCTTTTCTGCCAAATGTGAAGTGCTAGAAACCAGCTAATCTTCATATATAAAAAGTGGGGGGGGTTATTTCATTTCCATGAGCCATTCGCCCTTCTCACTATCTTTCAAACATCATCTCTCAGTCACATTTGCAATGAGCTGGAGTTGTTTGTCATGTGAGCACAGATTCACAGCAGCTGATACTGAGGACCCGAGAATATTTTTATCACAGACTGAAAGCAGATGAGGCCCACGGGGAGAACATGCCGGCATGGTCTCCTGTCTCTGAGCAACAATGGTGGCGAAAAACAGCAGAGCTGGGGAATACAAAGAGAAAACGTAGTTACTCGCTTGAGCAACAGAACCTGGCGGGAGCATGGCTGGTGGACAGGAAACAGAGGGAGCTGCAAGATCCGTGCAGAGGCCAGAGAACGCAGCTACAAAGTCAAATTGAGCTCTTAAAAAGAGAAAACATAGCATCGTCCTTATGGGGGACTGTCCGGGGACAGCAGGAGCAGTCCAAGTCACGCCGCAGATTCACAGAGCACAAGTGCCTGGCGGGCTCCCATGAGTAACCCCAACTAACATGGCCATGAGCATGTAACAACCCTGTTGTTTGGGTTCCATATGATAATGTCACTGCAAAAAGGCAGTGTAGCAAAAATGTCGCTGCAAAAAGGCTGTGGTTTGTCATGACATTATCACTTTGAATCTGCGGCGGATGCCCCCACAACTCCTGTTTTAAAAAAAATTGTTCCCCTCAAGGCAAGCAGGGGACAGCCCTGCTCTCCTCACAATTGGTCACCATACATAATGTCGCCAGAGCCTTTTGCTGGAGACTACATGAATGGCGACCATTTGTGAGGGGGTAATATTACCGGATACGTTGCTTGTGCTCAAATGGTGAAAATGTGTTTTTAGAGAAAGGCAAATGTGTGTCTTTATTTTCACACACGAGTCGCACTGAATCTGAAGGGGTGCCTTTAGTATTTTGTTTAGAGATTCCATTGTTGAAAATGGGAGCAAAACGGGATTGACAGAAGTCACTGGCTATGGGTTCTGACTTCTGACAGAACTGTAGAGGTGTTTTACAGTGCATTCGTAAAATGTTTTCTAGCTCGCAGGAGGAAAGGATGTGTTTTTCAACATGAAGGGTGTTTTTACATCAAAAGGAAACAGAAGTTGGCATTCATGCTTAAGTGCCCCCGCGTGCGCCCCTCCTTTGTCCCCGGGCCAGTCAGTACACAGCCCTGTCCTAAATTGTTGGTAATCTCGATTCCCATTAATTTACATCTTTTGCAGGTGATGCCGGTCTAACATATCATGGATCCATCTAGTCCCCCAATTTTCACTCTAGTAAAAGAGGAGATGAGCTCAGGTCAGTGCAAAATGTTGTCTCTTTGGGAAAACTACTGTAAAATGAATCTGGTTGAATGTGGCAGCTCAATTGAAGAATTTGTTTTGAATCCAACTAAAACGAAAAAACGTTTAGACGAGGCAGATTGGATTTCTACCTTAGAGAAAGCTGCGAATTACAAACTGACATCCCACTTGCCCCCAACGGTCAGAAAACGAAACGATCTACAACCGTTTCTGTTGAAACCCCAGAACAGAAAACTTTGATCAATTCTTCTGCGGGCAAGGTTGAACTTATTGCGATGAAATGAGATCCTAAACATAAGAGGAATCTCAACGACTAACAGCTGTCGCTTTTGCAACAAATTTATGAGGCCAGAGACACTGCGACATCTGTTATTATCTTGCCCAGGAACCAGGCATTGTAGATCACCGTATCTGACTTTGCACTTGGCCAAAGGACATTTGGTTGAGGAAGAGCTGTGGGGGGCCTGCTTAATAGGGGATCTTACACCATTCGGGCGATAGCCGCAGCAAAAATCTTGGATTTGATTCTTACCAACAAGTAACGGAGCCCTTGTCCGAGGTGAAAACTTAAGCAGCTTACGTGTTCATTGGCCACAATGCAGGACTGTTCTTGGAAAAAACAAACTTTTCAGGCTTCTCCTTCATCTGCAACTTGATTTTCTTTTCTTTTTTCTTTTTTTTTTCTTTTCTTACCCTACTGTTTTATGATTCTACTGTTTGATACTTGTAAAAATCACCTTGGTGATTCAATCTCGTAAATAAAAAAAATATTCAGGGTTGTTTTACGTTAGGTCCAAGCAGCCAGTCAAGTCTTTTACGTTTCCACACTTTCGTCAGTGAGCAGCACCTCAACTTTTTCAAGAAACTGTATGACAGATCTGTGTCTGTGAAATGTAAGGTGTAAGACGTCACAGAATGAAGTGAAATCATTATAGAAATCAGACAATGTCATTTGTATTAGGCTATGAATATGTGTGTGTGCATATTTGTAAAGACTCAAAGGCGTGTCCATCTGTATGTTCACTTCCCTCTCTTAGAGGTGGTGCAGCAGCATCCCTTGAAGATGGTAGAACTCAGTGAGTAGTGCAGAGAGGCAGCATAAGTGTGGGGTGGCCGGGTGTAGGTTTAACACCCCATGCACTCATGTAGGATCGGATCGACTGTCCAGGGAGAATGCAGAGTGGGTGGGAACAGTTTACGTGAAAGGTAGGATTTAAAAATGCAGATCTTCTTCAGAGTCCAGTGTCGCAGAGCTGAGCCCCCTTTTACCCTGTTTGCAAAATATTGGGTCGACCTGGCTTTCCTGCTTTCCATGGGAATTCCGCGGGAAAATGAAGGTTCGGCAAAGTGTGGGGGGGGCTCATTCTAGGTTTGCCGGTCCGGAAACAACAGTGCTGGTAAACTTACCGGCACTGTTGTTTCCGGACCGGCAGACTACATGTTTGCCTGCCGTAGCCACAGTGCCCGACAGGTCTGACCCTGCCGGGCACAGCAGCCACAGTATGCAGAACTGTTAGAGAAGCATCAGCACCATTTAAAAAACAGGTGACCGCCTGGTCCTGTCATGGACAATGCACGTCGTCAGCAGGGCAGGCCCGGCAAATGGATGGCACCACCTGACCCGGGTTAGGCTGGCAGTGAATGGCACAGTTGCAGTCTGCCTGACCTGAGGCCACGGCACGCTAGAAAGAAATAAGCTGCTGCTCAGCGGCTTGGAGCATGATTGCTAACGTTCACCACAGATGGCGCAGCAGTTTAAGACTTAGCCGCTCGCACGATCACTGTGAAACATGATAAATGGGCAGGGAGGAAGTGCCATAACTTTCACAAATGCGTTCATTTACCTAATGACAAAGCAGGAACATAAAACAGCTCTGTGTACTCAGCCATAGTCTGCAGACCACACAGATGCGATGAGGCATAAGCGCACCAAGGCCTCTGCCGGCCCAGGTCTGCTCAGACACAGCTTATAAATAGTGCCGGTGCTGAAGGAAGAGTGTCGGTGTTCACCACTGGCAAAACCCGGCACAAATTAAGCACTGCTTGTTTTCCCATTGAAAAATGCTTTTGTAAATCGGGTGCATTGTTTTTACAAAGCTTGAACACACTTTACTTCTTCTATAATATTGCTTTTGCAAATAATTTTCTTTGTGGATGTACCAGTCACACAAGAATTTTACAGAAAAATAAGGGGGCCGGGGGGATAGTCTTACGGCTAAGGCCAACTACATTCTGATCTTTTCACCTTCACTCAGAGGTGGCTTCCTTACAATGGCTGCAACTCCAAAAGGTTTTCCTGCTTATGTCTTTCCTTATTTATGCATTTTGTAGCATCGATATGACACATTTAAGCCACTAACTACACAGTGCAAGTTTCCTCGTGCAGTAAAAATGGAGGTAATTCTGTTTTCCTCATTTGTTGGCAGTAACATTATTGTTTCCATTTTTACTGACTGCCAAATCCAAGTTTGACCTTGAGTAAATCCTCCACTTTAATGCCAAAAATCAGAAGAATAACTGAGGGAGCAATAACTACCCCAGGACATTTTGCCAATATTGCCATGGAGTCCTTTGCACACAAACCATTGGAATTAACACTGCCATATCCTCCAGTCAGAGTGGCAGTAGTAATTCCACATCAATTGAGTTTGGTAGTAATTCACAGAAAACTGCAGAGTTATCACCAACCATGGAAGGAGGCCCAACGCTTTGTCTAAACTGCTTGGCATTTGTTATTGATAATGGGCAATTAGTATGTCAGATGTTGACAAAGAAAGGACAGTCAGTTTCATAAATATAGTAAACACTGACAAACCACTATCAGAAATATTGGGATGTCACTATGGGATTAAAGAACCATCATTGTTATCTACAGCTCCCAAGTAACATTAGGGATACCTGTCTTCTAAAATGACTTAAACTGCTTCAAAATCCAAATATTCTCATTTATTATTTGTCACTATGGTTCCTTGAAAAATAAAAAGATTCTACAAAAATGCAGAAAAACCTTTACGCTACTGTGAGTGTTATTGAACTAGAGAATCAACGTGCACATGTTTCTGTCCTTGTTACAACACCTAATGACCTGGACTTTCATCAGAGGAAGAATCAAAGTTCAGTATTCCTTAGAATTCTTCTGATGACATCTTAATCATGAGCTTTCTTCAAAACTTCAATTTTCTTGGAAGGTTTTCTAGTTTAATTTTATGTGTTTTTGTTGAATTTTTGTCTTTCTCAACAACACTTTTATATGTGTGTGGTTATTTAGTTTAACTCAATGTGTTGTTGGTGAACTTAAGGTTGATTTTATTGTTAATATTTCCATATTTATTTGCATACTTATAAGAAAAATTCGAATGCAAAAATATGTCAACACATGTTTTAGAATTTTGTTTTAAGAAATGTATTGAATGTACATTTGTGCAGAGCCTAAGAATATTTGTATTTTGAAGCAGTTGAAGTTATTTTAGATAAGCATTCCTAATTTTAGTTGGGAGCTGTTGATAACAAGGATGGTTCTTTAATCCTTTAGTGACTATCCTACATTTCAATCACTATTCCAATCACATTCTATCTTCTGCAGTGGGAGACTTGGGATCTCAAACGTAATTGCTGTTTGGACCAGGTTCCTCATTTCAAGAGCTGGTTGTGCTAATTCTAAGGGGTTATTTGAAGCATGGCAGGCTCCATATGTCCCTAAAGTTTGTGTTTAGGGAGTTCTAGCTCTTTCATGCTTTTGTTTAGATGTTTCTTGTGTTTGCATCTGGTCTGGGAGGTCAGGTTCGTATTCACTGTCCTTAGCCACCAACTGTGGGTGTAGTGAGCGAACAGCTCCTGAAGGGGCTCTGGAAATGTACCTCCAAAACTTCATAGATGGAGCATGGAACCCTGAATTTTAATCTTTGCTCCAGCAGGAATCAATGGGGGTCTTTCAAAGTCAGGGTGGTGCAACTGATTTTTTTAAGTTAAAGCAGTGCCCAATTTCTTCATTCTGAATTCTTTGCCATTTCTATGTTTTGCTTTTGAGCATTTCTGTATGTGTTGTTGCAATAATCCAGCCCAGAGCTATGCTAGAATTAATGCAGTGGCTCAGCTCGAGACATAGAAGAAACGTTTATAAATTGTTATTTTGTGTTTTTTGCAAATAATGTGCTCTAGTGCAAGAACGAGAACTCTGGGTGAAACCAGCTAAGAATCCAATTCAAAGTTCAATTATCCATGTAGAAATCTATTTGAGGAAAATTCCGATTACCATGTGGGACTTTTTCTCTCTACACTCCTGGGTTGAACAGATCACTGCTGGAGAGATGCTAATCATCTCTGCAGTAAAATCAAATGCGTCTTTGCTGGTGATGGTTGATACTGGACATGATTCGGGTAGGAGGTACGAGGTTTAATGTTGTCTTCCAAGTGCATTTTTTCATTATTGCTCAGTATCATGAAAGAAGACAAGGACTCGGGAGGGCAAGGGCTCGGGAGTTAGCGCCTGCAGGGAGGATCCTTGTGAGTTCCCGAGGCCAGAGAGAGTTGCCATACTGGAGGCCATGCCCACCTGCACTCAAAACTCCTGTCACCCGTCTGCAAGGGTGTAGCCTGCGGGAGGGCAAGGGCGCGGGAGTCAGCGCTTGCAGGGAGGATCCATGTGAGTTCCCGAGGCCATAGAGAGTTGCCATACTGGAGGCCCTGCCCACCTGCACTCAAAACTCCTGTCACCCGCCTGCAAGGGTGAAGCCTGCGGGAGGGCAAGGGCGCGGGAGTTAGCACCTGCAGGGAGTTTGTGACAAGCAGGCAGCCAAAGAGTTCCTGGGCCTACCGGTAGAAAAGAGCAGCTTTGTTAACTAAAGCACCTCCCATTGATGCTGCGATAATATCTGAGCAAGATGAGCAACCCTCTAGAGGACGGATACAAGGGGAGTGGAAAGGCACATAAACAGCAGACCAGCCCAGGTGAGAATCAAGGTGGGGGAGTGACAAAACGCTACAATGATTAGAGGCAAACTGGGCCTAACAAGTTAAACAGCTCCAATGGTTTAATGGATTGAGTCTTGCCGAACCTTGCGTGGTCTCAATTGGAACCTGATACGTTTTGAACTTGTAACGAGCAGTGAGTAGTGTGTGGTGTGTGTGTGCCCACACTTTACCATCAAAAGGTATCTCGTTTTTCTCTACTAAAACTTGTGATGCTAACTCCTGCTATGCCTGCTAGGTCTGCTATGCCTGCTTTATTTGGCACACTAGATCCTGCTGTCTTCTCTGCTGCATCAGATTCTGCTCTGGCACGCTTACCAACACGAAAACTGCTGACTGTGAAAAGGAACATTTTGGAAGTAGCTCCACCATCCTTACCATGCCCTGTCGAGACCAGCTCACCTATGCACCCAAGGTCCTTGGGGGAAGCCTATTCCCTTATCAGTGAAATTCATCAGTTCTTGGGTCCATCCAATGTCCCCCTCAGCATGGATCCTTGGACAGGAAATATTACACATAATGGAGAGCCCATTATTAAAAGTGACAAGCTCATATACCCCTCAGTGCCTCGGCTGGGGGATCACTCCATGGAACTGGCGAGTCCCACCAGCCATGCATACTTGACTACTGCTGTTGGACTAATTGCCAGGCCCACTCGGTCTACTGGGTCCTCATCAATACCCTCATCACAGGAACACCTGCTTCCTCTGTTTTTTTACCCCCCCAGCCAGGATCAGTTGGAGAATCATAATCTATTGGCCATAGATAATGGCAAATACTATATATAAATCAATGCAACAAACTATCAAGCAGATTAGATCAAGTTTCTAACACCCCCATTGTAAAAACCAGAAGGCAAACAGCTCCCCGGGGAGTGGGTACATTATCACTGCACAGGGTTGCCAAACTGGCATTAGACGAGTATGAATCCAGATAAGCTCTCATCAACAAATGGATGACACTGGATTCGAGTATTGAGGGGTTGCCTATTTGCATCCCAAAAGCACATTTTGAGTTGCACCAGCATCCGCAAGCAGGGGAGCAATACCCAAGACTCAATTAGAATTGACTTTAAGAACATAGGTCTCGGCAAGGACATATTGGTGTGCTCGGGAGATGTCACCCCCCCCCAGCAAATAGCATGATCGAACCCAGTGGTTATGACCTAGGTAGTATGCAAAGGTGGCCTGTGCTGTCGGGATCAACCATCATCCCACCTGGGAATAGGCCTTTAGTTGACACCCTTTGGCCTAGACCTCCATAGATTATGATAATCGTATGCCACTGTGTCCCTACTCCTGTACTCCTGGCTGTTTTCTGTCATTGATTTAACTCCCGGACCATTTTTGCAGTGTGAAACAATTGGACTCATTACAACTCCGGCAGTAGTCGTGCTAGTAAAACGGGCAGGCTGCCACCGGAGTTGTGATTTTTTCTGGCATCTGGCTCCACGGAAACACCGGGGGATTACAACCCCGGTATTCCTGGAAGTCAGGCACCGGAAAAATGTAAATCTCCATTGCCATTTGAGTCCCATAGGACTGCCACTGGTGAAGAGTGATTTTTGGAATATGCCTGAAAATGTGATGGATTTGATAAGATTCAGTGCCCTGCCTTACCAGTAAAAATATAGGTACATTTGAGAGCTTACTAAACTTGAGATGGTTTACTGAGGAGCAGGTGGTAAGAATCATTGAGATATAAGACATTGATTAGTTACACTTATAAGGTACAAAGAGCATTCTCCCCCAGGCTTTTCTGCCCAATGCATATAGGCGTGAGAGCTGGGTGTGCATTTATTGAAACTGATGACTATTAAAAAGCATTTACTTTTCATATTTAGATTTTCAATTTTTGTATTTCTTTTTAAATAGTTTGAATGCAGAGTGTTTTTGTCAGGGGTGTGAGAGCTTTAGAGTGGTGACTTGAATGATGATTCTCCTTGTTCGTGCAATCATAGCCATCATCCTCGCGGACCTAGACCACTCAAACTCCCTCCTATTAGGCGCGCCTACGTACCAACTGGGAAAGCTGCAATGGATTCAAAACTCTGCAGCAAGGTTCATCCTTGCACTCTCCCCCAGAGAACACATCTACCCTGCACTCAGAACACTCCACTGAATGCCCATCAGCCGACAGGCCTCCTTCAAGGCCATGTGCATTACCCACCGCTCAATTCACAAGCGAGGCCCGGAATTCCTCCAAAACAAGCTCACTCTGTACCACCCCACCACATTCCTCAGACCAGGCTATGTACACCTCCTGGTAGTCCCTCCATTCAAGTTCTCCAGATTAGGAGGTACCTGTTTCTCTGTCCTTGCACCCACTTTCTGGAACTCCCCCCCTCGCACTCCACCTCATAGAGGATCACCCGGCCTTCAGGAAAGCCCTCAAAACCTGGCTGTTCTCCTGGCTTCCTAATCCAAAACTCCCTGCACCTACTCCCCACCGTTCGCACACAAGTTTCATCCTGGAATCCTCCTCCCCCTCCCCTGCACACTCCCCCCACCAGCCCTTCTGTCAGCTACTAGCCTTCTCTTTCCTGTCAACCGCTTTGCTCCGCCACCCAACCTTCCTTAGGGGACAGCAAGCACACATGGAGGATTCAGGTAGTCACTCCAGCAACTTGCACCTGGAACGAATCCTGACAATGGCCCAGATAGTGCACTCATATGTGTTTGGAGGGTGGGCAAGACATTGCACCTAAAATGCACCGTGGGAAAATCACGCTGATGATCCTGCACGCAGACAATCAGACACCTCAGAGCCATAACTTGTGGCTGGCACTGCATGTAACTCTAAAACACAGGAGGGTAGGCCATGCCGCTGCATTTAATCATGAAACGTGGACCTTGTGCTCGCACTAGACAGAACTAGGGATAGCAATCTCTAACTCTAAGATCCTCCCAGAGGGTGTGTTTTATTCATTCATCTAGCACTTAGATTGCCTGTGAAACATACCACTGCTGCTTGTACATAGATGGAACCCAGGAATCATACATTTATATTTGTACAGCTACCCCATTGCACATCCTGCACACTGCACCATTGCAACTTAGCACAAGGCACGGCCCCACTCCACACACCCTACACTGACATATAACACAAACATTATTGCACATGACCACTACCATAAGAATGAAGCTACTTTTAATGACAGAAATTCGAACCGTAGCTTCCCACATAACTCTATCTTCTTAAACACACATCCCCCTTTTAGTCCATAGTATACCTCTGCTGCTCCCATACAAACTCCATTTAGACATGGGTGACTAGCAGGGTCTTGGCCACTCTCGCAGAACTTTAATGGCTGAAATGCACACACGCATAATAGCAACTCCCAAAAGCTCCCATATTTTTGGACTCCAGTCCTCTGAGGACGTTCAACCAAAAGCGCGTTGGGAAAGGCGCTATTACAAATGACAAAATGAATGAATGAATGAATGAATGAATGAATGAATGAAGAAAGTTGGATCAAATTAATTTGAAGCACCTACTGTTTCATATCAATTGAAATCATCTCAAACCTGAAAAAGGCATACTATCACAAAAAGATTATATAAAGTCAACACAAAGTAAAAATATGATAAAGAGCAATAAAGTGAAACCTGATGCCAACAGTCGAGGTACATTGAGCAAATAAGCCTCCATTTAGGCCAATTGAATCTGGGTTTGAACTTTTCTAATAAACAAGTTGCACTTGTCGTATCGTAAGCTGATTTCGCTCTCTCTGCGCTCTTTTTGTTTCTCTGTCACTCGCTATTTCACTCCATGTCTCAGTCTTATTCTGTATGGTGGAGAGTTGCACTGTCAGGAGTGTATGTGCTCTAGCCGAACCAGCCATTGCAGCCAGCAGTGAGACCAAAGCGGAAAAGAGATATCTTAAGCCGAGGGGCCATTGTGTTTTATTTTTCAAAAGCAGCTATTAAAAAGCTAATTATTTAATTGTAATAACACTGTAAACATTCTCTGTTTAAAATGGTACAATATGTATTTCTAAGAATTGCTTCCAGTATATATTTTACTCATAATAAGAGTGCTGCACTTTCCTTCCTGAGCAAAGCGCATGATCAAAACCTTAAATATCCATCAAAATTATTTCTGATAGGTTATAATTTCATGGCAGGCAGCTTGGTAAATTCATATTGTACTCTTTAGGAATACCGCTATGAGAGGGAGGGGAGGGGACAAATAGCACCAGTAAGCATTCCAGCCTGCTTTGCATGAAATCAAACAGCATTTTGGGCGCATAAGATCTTTATATTTGATATTTTGGTCAATGATAAACGGGTTGTATGTTTGAACCACTAAGTAGATTTTGCATTCTGGGTTTGGTGCTCATTTCATTTTTCACAACACTCAACCTATCAGTGAAATGTTTGTTACATTTACATATATATACTCATTTGGACAGCTTCAGGACTTGGCTCTGAGGGTAAAATGGCAGCACTTCAGTCACACCGTTCTGAAATTATTATTTTCCCAGCACAGACATTTAGCCTCTCTGGACTTGGTAAGGATGCATAGACATCTTAAAAGAATAAAATATATAGTATTCAATTTTCAGTTTGAAATTAGACACATCAGTCAAATAGATTTAAACACGGACTGTTTAGGTAGGCTCAAATCGCATTCAAGTTGGTTTGCCAGTCCTTAATTTTAGCATAATCGAGAAGGAGCTAGAGAACTGCTGCTATTACTACATCACCATTGTGCTACACATACAGTGCTGAACACGTCAAAGCTATGCAGGTTAAAATTAGGAAATTGATAAAGGGATGCTCTTCATTTTACATTAAAGAATATCGTATGCACTGGCTCTTAGGGACAGCAATGTAATGCACATTCATCTCATTTTGCTCAACTCCTGCCACCTTGGTTGCCTAGTGGCGCAATGTCCTGCAAAGAAACGGTGAGTTGAGGGCATGTTTAGTCAGAGGTCAGACTGAGGTAGTGTCCCGATCCTCCGTTTTGAGTTGTGCATATTGGAAGACCCCATTTTCTGTGTGCTATTATGTCTTTTGGTCGTTCCTGGTGAAGTGAGGGCACCTGGAAAATGTGTATCCAGGGGAGGATCCCCAGATATTAGTATCCAGCTTGACTATCAATGTGTTCTGCCCACACTGCAGGATGCTTGAGGGCTTGTGGGAGTCTGTGAGTGGTTGTGGACTAGTAAAAGTGGTGAAGAATTATACAGAGTTGAGTTCCTCACTGGTCAGCTGTCATTAGTATCACAGGGGAGTGGTACAGGTAGGTTTTTGGCTACAGTGTTTGTGGCCAGCTGTATGCGTAGTGCAGGGTGGACAGAAGAGTGGTGTGCAGGTCAGTGGGGAAAGGATACTGCAAGGGTTCAAGACAGAGGATATTTACCAGGCAAGGGGGTGCTACCTGTTCTTGGTTCTTCCTTGGGGTGACAGTGGATGATGATAATTTGACATTTTCTAGTTGTCTTGGGGCATGGGGAAGAGTATTTCCTATCTTGTTGCCACTCAAAGGATCCTTAAAGATCTCTGAAGAATCGCCTGGCTCTCTTTGCACAGTTAAGTTTAATGCTACTAATCTTAATCCAGGATTCGAAGACAGGTAGATGTTATTCTAGAATACTGCAATAGTACAACTTCTACTTCGATTACTCCTCCTCCTCTCATAGGGCCTCATCACGAGTTTGGCGGTAACCCTTAAATCCGGCTTTCGCACTATTACCGCCGGATTTAAGGGTCCGCCAAATCAGGGCTTTGGTGGGTTTCTCCCCAGCTCTGAGCTAGGGGGACATCCACCAAAAATTCACGCTATTACCACCGGCGGATTTCCTCCTGCAGTAAGAGCGCGAAAATTCCCCATTGAGCCCAATGGGGAATGGGGCATTCCCGAATGGGCTCAGAGGGGAATGGGGAATTCCATCACTGCCAAACCTGTGATCCGGCGCTAATAGCGCTGGGGGTTTGGCGGTAGGGCTAATACCGCCGGTGGTAATACCGCCGGCGTTACCGCCCAACTCGTGATGATGCCCATATGTCTTGTCTAGTACTACTAGTGCCAGCACTACAGTGGTCAACAATTGCACTATAACTATTGATGAATCATCTTTCCTCTACCATGTCTTCTGTATGAGCCCCCATTCCAAAGTACTGCTCATCCTAATGCACCCCTATTTTATCATATTTCTCCTTGCCTATGGACAGATCTCTCTTACAATACAAGCTAAGTCAATCATTACCAAATATACAAAATTAAATCAGATAAATACAACAATAACGCTAAAAATGACAATACATGAATATTTTGAATGGCATCAATCTGTCACCTCTGAGGCATTTCACAGAACTGTGGGTGGGATATTGTGATGCCTGCCCATTGCATAGTGACTGGGACGTGTAAATATGCTGAGCTCAGCATCAACAGAAATGGAGAGAGCGTGGAATGAGCTCAGAATGTCGCATATGAGGACCAGACCCTTTCTGGAGGAGGGTTATCCCAGTCAGGTCTTTCTATATGGTGAATGTTTCAGTAAAACAAGTATAATGTTTTTAAGGGTGTACATTGGATTCACAGAAACAAAATAGTGGCAAGGTCGTGTGACTCTATTTTTGCAGTTCCACATAACATATGCATACATTATATATACATTTTATAAATACATAAACACACACTCTCTTTACGTGTCTGTGTGTGTCTGTGTGTGTGTGTGTGTGTGTGTGTGTGTTTGTGTAAAGGGTTGGGGAAAGGGGCAGTGGAGTATGGGTGTTGGGCAGAGGGAGGTGGGGTATGGTGAGATCCGCCATTAAAAGAAAAAATTGCCCAACTCTGAAAATTAGGTCAACCCAAATTACCACTCAAGCATTTGTTTCTATGGGACCACATAACACCTTTTAAAGGCTTTCATAAAGTGGATAGGCTGGGAAAGGCCCTTGTCTGGGGCTCCAAGGAATTCCAGAGATGGGGTACTTGTATAAAAGGGGATCGTGCTGTCACTACCACTAGGCTCAACGATACACATTTTGTCAATCCCAAGAGAATGAAAGATGGAACCACATTTTTTGGAATTTGTACCAGTGACCTTCTGATTGCACGATATCTCTGAAACAGGAACATTAGCACACTTAGCAACATTGTAATTGGTGGCAACTACTTAGGGCAAAACATGTATGACCTCGGTACATTACTGAGATCAAAGATCAAAATATAAAATGAGAGCAAGTGGCACCCGCGGACCAGAGGAAAAGGGAAAGGAGGAGGGAGCCAGGAGTAGCGATGGATTTTAAAAGAAAAATAGAGGTTCAGACATCTTTCACAATCTCCTGTACTCAACTTTACAGAAAATCCTAAAGCAACTTTAATCCAGCAAGGTCTCTGTTACCACAAAAATATATGTAGCCCAAGTCTTATTCGTCAACTTTACCATGGTCTAGAAAGTTGTTTGTTAAAACAAATTTGCCATTTGGGCCCATAAAAACATCATGTTTGCAATGGAGCAAAAATGCAGCAAACTGAACTTGCCCCAATTATTTCTTGCTCTGCTGTCAGCCTGGTCATAACTTTCACATTGGAAAAGTTGAACAGAATCAAGTTGTTTATTATTATGTGGACACCGAAATAGTGCTAAATCAGTTTGCTTTATTTGTTCCCGATGCCAGAGTATTATTAAAATGGACACATGTGAAATCCTTGTTCCTTTCACTACCCCCTCTAAGAGCTACCAACCTCCAAGTATCCTTAAGCTGATGAGAGTTCCTAAATTCCAACAAGTTTTCATTTCAGGAAAAACTAAAGGCTCTTAGTGGATTCCATGGTTAAATTAACATTCCTATTATCCAGTTTTCAGTGTCGCACCCGATTTTACTTTCTTTCTTCGTGGTCTCAAAGATTGTGGCAGACGTTCACTTCTTTCTTCCCTGGCGAGCCGTGCAAACTTGTGGTGAAAGGCCAAGGCTACTTTTCCACCACCTTAACCTCTTTGTTGCCTCTGTAGGCTTCGCTTAGCAATGTCCTTACACCAGTGCCAGTATTCTTTACATTTGGAACACATTTTACAAATGACCGGTCATCTTCAACCATGGTATATCATGCATTTTAAAATCAGTTTTATCCTTCCCTTTTGAAACAACTTTAAACACACTCCACCCACTCCCTCCTCCTACCGCGTGCCTTGAACCAGACTGTGGTAAGACTGTGTAGTGCCTTAAAAGCCATGACTTTTTTATTTTTTAAACCATAACTTTCAAGTATTTTATATTGGATAGTAACTGCCCAACCGGACAGAACAGGAACACGAATTGTAAGACATTTTTAGGTAATTTAAAAAATGTTTTGAAAAAGAACGCACAATGTCCTAAAATTCACAAACATTAAGTGTGCACAATTTCAAAACACAGGTTGGTCCTAACATACAAGGGGGGGGGGACGCAGCCTTTTACCAAACATTCCCAACACAGAGACATATGCAGGAAACCAGTCTGTCTCAAAAGAAACATTAGAAAAATACAAGACAAAGGAATATGATGATTTAAAGGAGTGTGTATAAGGCAGGCGGCTTGCTGTGGCCATGAGATCAGAAGGGAGGAAATGAACCTAAGAAGCAAAAACAAAGAAAACATGCTGGGGAGGAGAGGGTATGCAAATGTGGACCAGGAGGGGGTACATGTGTGCTACTCCACTCACACTCTTTTCAAGTGAGAAACCTGTACACGTTTGGGAGTTTGGCCATAAAATGCCTTGGTTAAGACTGATCTTATCAGCATATTGATGGTCTGAGATCTCAGGTTCTTTGGGAAGAGCTCCTAGATTCTGTATGAATGTATTACAGATGACTGGTGACATGAGGTATCCTTGGGCTACCTCGCACTTGACAAGGAAGTGCATCAAGGTGATAGGAGGCGAACCAGTGTAACACAGGGCTGTAGAACCCTGTCTGTGAAGCTAAGAGTGCGATTAACGTAACGTGATTGGCGGTGCCAAAGTCTGCAGAAAGGTTGAGTAGGACTGGGAGACATGCATCATCATTGCCTATCATATGGAGTGTGTCAGAAACCAGATTGATAGTTGTTTTTTTAAAGGCTCGTTTGCTCTTTTGCAACTTGGCTATGATTTTCTTGAGGGCCTTCCACAGAAGTCGGTGATCTGGTGGCAACTTGAAAGGTTTTCCAGTTCTAATTTCTTCTGAGAAGTGGACATTTTAAACCTTCTTTCAGTGATTATGGGGACAGTACCTTTTCAACCAGATGTATTGATGAATTGAAGGAGGACCAAGAGCATTTGGCCTTTAATTGATTTTATGATGCTGGTGACATGAATCATCATTGGATGGATGCCATCCACTTATGTAGTGTGTTGGATGGATGCAAGGATGTTGGCAAGAGGGCACCCTACCACCCCCTGCAAAAAGCCATCTGCACTAAAAGTCCCTATACCTTAAATGGAACTTCACAAACATCTGCCCACCGGCATCCCTCTGGAAAATCAAAAGTCTGCTCTCCTGCTTTCAAGGATGTATTGGAGTGGATGGACTCAGGGCAGGGTTTGGGACAGTGCTATCAAAGTGTGTTGTGGTTCTTTAGATCTTATTAATGAAGAGGTTTTGATGACTACACATTTCTCCACTGATTCTAGGAACGAGACTTCTGAAAGGGGGGTTTAAACTGTTCTTTACAGTTTGGAAGGGTGTTTTTATCTGTTCTTGCAGCCTCAACTACTGTTTCTGTGTAACATAATGCTTTTGCTGCTTTAATGAGGGTGAAGCGAGTGGGCAAACTTGTTAAAGAGCGCAGAGATCAGTTCACATTTTGGTTTCATGCAGATCTTTTCTGGGACGTTTGATTTCAGAGAACTCGTGAGTATACCAGGGGTGGGTGATTTTGCCCTAAAACACTTTTTCAGAGGTGAACAGTGGACTACGAGACTGGTCACGTTGTCACCAAAACTGCGGAAGAGAGAATCAGAGGGCAAAGCACATCTTATCACTTGTGCCAAAATAGGTGTGCCCTATCACCAAAGGGCATTTGATGCACATTCAAAGAGCCTTTATCTCCCCCTTCATGCAAATATGAGGACATTACAGTGGAGGTGAGGACAACACTAGCTTGAGTACGTTGTCTTTGTGGTCTGATGTGCTATTTCGCTGAAGGCTCCACGGGCCACTTCTGCGCTTTCAGAAGCTGGGGCACAGGGGACTTACAATCACACAAAATATGAATCGAATTACAGATGCTATCAGTCTTCCAAAAGACTAAAAGAAGAAAAAGTCTTCTCATTCTTCTAAATGTTTTCTGAGAGAGTGGAGTGCTTTCAATGTCACTTTGAGGGTACATTTGGCAAATCACATAAGCATTTGTTGACAGTGCCTCTAAGGAAAGGTTATGCAGGTGTTGAGGTGGGTGGAACTGTGAAAGACCTGCCACTGACCTTGAATGGAACACTTCCATTCCAGTATCCCTCAAACCCGGCAAGGGGAGGACAATGAGTGAGAGGCTTCCTGCCACTGGGCTAGTGCATTGGTTGGCTGTCCGCATTATCCCACGCACGCCTTTCTAACTTTTCTAGCTTGAGATTTCGTTTCCATTTTCATAATTCCTTGGGCGCGCATGCTCCCTTTTCCATTATGCTTTCGTTATCATCCCATAATAGTAGGCCCAGGCTCTCAATTCCTTTATCTGAAAACGAATGCGGGAAGCTGGGTGCAGTAGCCTTCCTTACCTTTCTAACTTTTGCTTCCTTCATCTTTTCTAGAGCAAGTTTTATTTTATCAGCTTTTGCTTTGGATTCTTCTTCTTCCTGCGAAGGAAATAAACACATTTATGAAACTGCTGTTCTTATGACACAGAAAATCCGTATGTGAACAAATGGCGTTTGTGTGATATGCATGCACATGCATGTATTCACATGTTTTTTCCCAACGTGGAAAAGCGCGTTTGAGAAAATAACCTCATTTTGCAAGAGGTTGCTGGCAGCATGAGATAGCCATGTTGCCGCCTAAAGGACCTAATCGTAAATTAGTTCAGCGCGCTGCTGCAGCAGTGGCATCCAGATTGCTAGGTGTTTGTCGAACTGATAACATGCATAAATAGATCAATGCAAGTGTGGGAAGAGCATGCGGCGTTTGACTGCAAGGATACAACACGCACACACACTCACACACACTCATTTGCATAAACACACAGACACATTTGCATATACACAATCATTTCTATACACAAACACATTCGCATACACACACGTGCTTACACAAGCACACGCACATTTGCATGCACACGTGCATGCACGCGTGCCCACAAACACACACAATATGTCCCTGCATATTTCTCACTGTAGAATGGCTCTAATGGCGCCAGTAATTGTATCAGCATAACTGCAATAAAGTGGGGTTTCAGAGAGAGGTGAGATAAAATAAAGGCACTGGAGGCTATTCTAGGAGAAACAAAGTGGAGCAATATGCTTTCAAAGGGGACTTACACTAAATGGTGACTGCTCCTGCATGAAAATGTGCAGGCCCGAAACAGCCGGCTGCACTTAGCCCTCTGGAGAAATCTACTAAATATTAAATTCAATTTCGAATGGGCAAAATCCACTGTTCTCTGTTAGAGGCGGGAAGTGCCATTTCTAGAGGGCATGAAGGACAGGCAGAGGTGCAGAGTGTCAGGTGGGAGGTGTGAGCTATGCGAGAGGAGAAGGGGATGGGTTGACAGAGTCACTTAAACTGAAGAGATGCACAAAACAGAAATGGTGTTAGTAGTATCAAGTGAGGGGAGGACTGCATCTAGTTAGAAGGAACATAGTAAGGGACTAGAGGAAATAGCACGAGTGGGAGGTTGGAGACCACAAATCACTTTACAATCAGACATAGCCATTAATGTGCGTTAATACCCGATCCGGCCGGAGCCCGGGGCTGATAACACCCAATCCGACCTGCTGTATCGGGTGTTGAGGCAATTAGAACCCCTGGTTACCAAAGCTGCAACCTGGGCTGCTAAAAAAAAAAAGGGTTTTCCTACATACAACAGGACGCGCATGGTGTCCCATTGTACAAAGAAAAATCCTTTTCCAACATTACCGCCATGCAAAGGGAATCAGAGAGGAAGGTGCGGCTGCGGCGGTGAGTGCCGCCGCAGTAAGGTATGTTTGGGGGTGGGTGTGTTTGGAGGGAAGATGGCGGGGGAGCTGCGCGTTAGGCGGCTTGCACCACGGGCTTCCACCGTCAGTTCAAGCTCACGTTCGTATACACATGATTGGCGGGCTCCCCCCTGCCAGGTGCTAATGGAAATTACAGCCCCCTTCGTAAGCATAATGCTATGGCAACTTCTTTCATCATGTGTAATAAAACACCCACAGTTTTGTATTTCAATTTACATTTTTATTCTTTTAATAACAGGCTGTAATTGTGAACAGAAATTACATACAAAGTAGGCAATAACCGAAAGCAGAGGCAGAGGTCGGATAAGGTGCCTTTACATACGAACATTGTTGTAGTGAGAATGCCAGGTGCTGCAGAGGTGAGAATGGGAACACAAACCAGAGACAGGGGCTGGAAGGCATTTTTAACATTGGAAATCTGAGGCCAGTATTTAGAAATTTCCACATGTCTTACAGTAGTCTGAGAGCAGAATGCAGGAGAGGTGGATTGGGATGATAATATGGATAGGAGGTTGGAGAGGCCATTGCTAGAAGGTTGAGTTTGAGCCTTGTTCTAAAGAGTTCCACTGAATGATGGGGTGGGGGGGTGAAACAGAGTGTAGTGGAGAAACTAGGACAAAGGAGTGAAAAGCAACAAAGGTAGGAGGTGCAGAGGGAGGAGGGCTGATATGTTATGAAGAGTCGAAGAGCAAAGAGTTTGAAAGAGAGTACTGTGAGATGTATTCAGTGAGGTAGTGGGAGGCAAGACCATTCAGTGAACACCGAATTAGTGCAAATTCAGTTTGCTTTACTGTGCCTGATGCCTGAATATTATTAATATTAGCATACGTGAACTCTATGCTCGTTTCACTACCCCCTCTAAGAGCTTCCAAGCTCCATATATCCTTAAGATGATGAGAATTCCTAGATTCCACCAGTTTTCCATTCTCAGGAAAAACTAATGGCTCTCATTGGTTTCCATGAATACATTAAAATTCCTGTTATCAAATTTTCAGTGTCACACCCGATTTAGCTTTCTTTGATTGGGGGTCTCAAAGATTGCGGCAGAAGTTCAGGCCTCCCTTCACTGGGAAGCCGTGCACTCTTGTGGTGAAATTGTGGGTGGATTTATAAATATGTAACAGGAATTTAAAGACAAAGTGATTGTTTATGAAGAACCATCCAGTGTGGTAATGGAGGTGTGGGAGGATCTGGATAGGTTGAAAAGGGTGCACATTGCAAAGTTTAGGATTTTACTCACTGGAGCAAAAGGGTATAGGGAAAGAGCAAGAAGTAGGCTTATGCAGTAGTTCAGCTTGATGGGCACAATAGTAGAGAGAATGGATTCCATTGAGTAGTTTGTGAAGTGTGGGAAGACTGTTCTAATGTTTAGGAGGTTGAGTCTGCAATAGTGGGCATGATCAACTGGTAGAGTTTCAGGTTGTTGTCAATCAGAAAGTCAAGGTTGCAAGCCATGGGCGAGGAGGTCAGCAGGAAAAAAAATGGTAGAGGAAAGAGTATGGTTCGAATTGGAGGTCAGGAGAAAGACGGCTTCTGTCTTTGAAATGGTTAGCTTGAAGCAGCGTAGAGCTATCTAGTGGCGGATGGCAGTCAGGCAGTCGGTTAGCCATTCGGTAATTGCAGGGGTGAAGGAGGGGAAGGAGAAGAATATTTGAGTATCGCCAGCTAAACAGTGATAGTTGAAGTGAAAGGCTGAAATGAGTTTGCCAAGAGAAGAGGTAAAGGATAAAGAGAACTGGGCATAGGACTGATGCTTGATGGACAACCATGGGTAGGGAGGAGGTGCTCTAGACACATGAGGTAGAGAAGGAGCAGTCAGATATAGGAAGACACCCAACCAAATATGGTGTCCTTGATGCTAAGGAGGGAAATAGTTTGAAGTCGGGAGGGATGATCTACAGTGTCAAAGGTAGCGGAAAGGTATAGAAAAATGAAAATGGAGGAGAGGTGATTGTTGTTGGAATTTGTAAGAGAACTGGTAAGAGAACTGGTGACGTGGATGTGCGCAGTGTGACAATCATAGAAGCATCCTGTGTTCTCATCTCCCAGAGATGGCATTATGCTTTTATTGGACAGAGAATTTCAACATGATGACACATATTAAAGGTTATAAGGGCCATGTCTGTCATGTCCCCTTCCATTGTGATAATATCAAAACTAGTCCTATATTTGTTAATTCTGCTCGCAGAGTATCATACAAAGTCTTCAAATACCCCTCGAACTCTGGGGGAAACCCAGATATATGCAATGACTTCATCAGGTAGGGCCATTCTATCCAATCAAGCACTGGATTACCTTGAAATGGTCGAATCCGAAATAACAGAGGGATAAATAACCAAAAGTTATTTTTTAGAAAATAACTTTCGATGTTTCCTCCTGCTGTCATTTCAAACAACCCGCTCACCCTACCCCCTTATTAACCCCCTGGCGGCACACAGTGAAGTGTGCTCCCACCTCTGCAATGCCGGTTCCCTTCACACACATGAAAGGGAACCAGCGCGGCAGAGTCCTTTCCTTTTTTTAAAATTATTTTTTTAACTTTAGTCATCCCCTGCCTTGCTTTTAATGGAAGCCAGGGACATCCCTCAAACACCCAAAGTCCCAGAATATCAATCAAGGGGAGCGGGGGACAACCCTGTAATCCCCGCTCCCCTTGATCGACATTTTTGGGTTTTTTGTTTTGTCTATGCCGTATTCAGCATTTCCTTCCTTCGTCTTTTTTCTTTTTTTGTAATTGTATACGGATACCTGAAGCACTTTATCAGAATTCTTTGAGAGCAGGCAACCTATCTGGGTCCCTTTTCTTGCACCCTACACAAGGCACATCTAACTCTTCGTGTTAGCTGATGAGTGACTATACCCTAGGAAGCCTACTCAGTCCGTACTATTTTTGTGGTCTGGCTATGTGGAGTTTTGTTATAATAGTAAGAAATGGACCACTCAGTCTTTCTGTGATGTCTATGCACTACGTGTGGGTGACCTTTATGACTGTCTATTTAATAAACCCAGAAAGAAGCCCTCTGAGACTGTTTCATTATAAAGAGTCACCAATCAGCGAGATGAAAGTTACCTTTGCAACTTTGGGGCAAGGTGCTGGTCCTAATGGATGTGTTAGATATAATGTTTTACACTTCCCTGTGTTTATTGGACAGACTAGGATATCACCATGCTGGACGGATTGCTGATTTCAAAGAAAGTATTTTTCAGAGGGGCGACATTTTAAATATGTAGGTCCTCATTGTATCTGCTGATGGTGCCCACATACAGGTTCCCTGTTGGATTAGCATATATAACATTTTCATAGTAGTTTCTTTACCATGTGTTCCAATGGTATCCCCATTTTCAATTGGTGATTTAGCTTGATTTAAAGTGATAAGTGAATTTTCTTTGCACATTGGTATTGCTTTGCCTTCCAGGATTTCCCCTGATTCATCATTTTCCCTCTTGGGGCCTTTGTCTTGTTCTTATTCCCTTAATATGTCATGCAGTGGTCCATATGGTTCCACTCCCTCCCACTTGGGTTGGAGTAGTCAGCAATGCATTGTAATCTTCATCTTCTATTCCAACTTCCAAATCTCCCAGGAACCTAACCTCTCCTTTGTCATTCTTCACTAAATAATTGTTTATATTGACTGTCATTCACACAGTAACTTATGTTTTAATCACAGGATTCTGGTCTTTCCTTGGGAGCACCTTCCACAGTATACCGTCATTTCATCAACAGACTTTTCATCGCAGGGTTTTTTGCAGCGATTTTTTTTTTCGAAAAAAATACTTCAATTTTTTTTTTGGGGTTAAAAATTAAATAAATTTGGTGTGTGTCTAGGGTAATATAAAAATAATTAAACCGATGGGGGATTTGGGTGGGTAACCCCCCCCAAAAAAAAAAATTGATTTTTTTTTCCCAAAAAAATCTGCGGCAAAAAACCCCAAGATGAAATGTCTGTCGATGAAATCACATAGAACCCCTTCCACAAACATGATGAAAAGCCTCTTGTCAGAAACCTCACATCTACTAGGTTATTGAAGAACCATCAACAATATGAGCATTACGTCAATTTCGAATAGACTTTTGTGCTTTGATTTCACCACCCCCTAGTGCCAGTACACTGGCTAGATTTGTCATTGCCTCCCTATTATTTGGCTTTGTTGATCTACATGGGTTTGATTTATCTGTGTTTGGGTCCATGATATCATTATCGTTTGCCCAATGATTATGGCAATGCATCCTACATTAGGTGGTGCACGAGTACATTTAGTATTTCAAACATTTTTGTTTTCCATATAGAAGAAGATAAATGTCAAGAAAATTCCCATTCAAATGTCTTTGCACAATAACTCATTTATTTATGAGTCTCTCAGGATTTAGCTTTTTATAAATACTACTGTTTTGGTGATTAGAATGCCCCATACCCAATTTCTTGTAGGAAGAGGAGGAGTCTGAGGGGACATCACATATTCAGCCCTTCGTATGGTAATCATTATTTTGGCCATTCAGTGGATGCACTACAAATGTGCTAGCTCCATGCTTTCTTTGTGAATGTGAGTGAGCACACTCTTTCTCGTCACTGGCCATTGAGTCAAGTTATCTGCAAGACAACAACTACAATGACAGAGTGTCTGAGTTAGCTGTGGCTTTCATTTGTATGTCACTCGGATGGCATTGGGCGGTTTCCCACTCTAGATTGTGTCTATTAATTATACCAGACCAGTTCAGGACCTGACCTAAGTACCAAGCCTCCATTCATGTAAATAGAGTTAATGTATTTACAAACAGCCCTTAATTTCCATCTTCTCCCCCTTTCACCTTCTAACTATCCTGAGTTCTTTCAACAACCATCAAAATCAAATCCTCTACCCAGGGTTATTTCAATGTATGTATTTGTTTTTACTAGTGTTCAACTTCGTCAAACTGCTAGTGTAATTTAAAAGTGAATCCCAATCAGTCCAATGAGTATCCTCAGAACAATGTCCACATGTTAAATTGTATTCGTATAATACTGCCTTGTTATGAATATTGGCCTAAGTCCATTCGCGTTGCACAGAAAACCGCGTTTGAAATGCTACGATTTCTGATCAACTTCACCGCCATTTTGATTTTAACTCTTACTTTGTGTTCTAAAATGGTGGACTGGGTTTTCAACTACAGCTGAGCCGAACAACGTTTGAGTTTTGTCAACATTTAGGCTGACCGAGAGCAGACTGTTTGTTCTGTGCAAAGAAACCTTGTGACTCGTATGAATTGGAATCCTAGTGTTGTCTGCGCTCACAAGCCTCATCCTCATATAAACAACAGAACAATGTAGAGCAAACTCAAACCATGTGCTTTGGTTGTAATATATTGTGCTCTCTCTTGAAACTAGGCTTACTATGAGCTGGAAACCCAATACTGCCATTGAATCTTCATGGACAAGCAAACTTGTTAAATCTGTTGAATAATATTGTAATATTTGTCATGTGAACTGGGCACAAACTCTAGCATATAAATTATTAGTTTGGAGAGGGGCTGGACAATGATCATGAAAATGTATAAAACAGCTTACATTAAGATGTCCAGCACTCTCACCCCTCACTGTGTCTGCTGGTACACACTGTGAGGTGTTTGGAGCCAGATAGCTATCTGGTTTGCTTTGAATTCTGTACAGAAATAAAGATACTTGTATCTTTCGACCCGTGATTGGCGTATTTCATTTTGTGGTATTAAGCCTCGATATTTCTTTGGTCTTTCACACAGTAGTCACTTTGTGCCTTCTTTCATTCCAAAGGAATCTCAGTGACACCAGTTTTTGTGTCCCACACCCCTTTGAAAAGTCTTTATAAAATCTAGGCCTATGAATCCTCCACATTATTACATATTCTCATTTGCTTGCGCTGTTCTTTGTATTCATTTTTTTGAATTTAGCAGTAAACCTCCTCATGACTGATATATTGAATGTTTTTGTCACATTATTAACATTTTGCCAGTGGGCTACTTCAGAGTGGGTTTGTTCATAGATGTATTTGTTGCATCTCTGCGACAAGACTACTCAGCAACAATGCCTACAATTGGTCGTATTTGGACAATTTCTAGCAATGAGCCACATGAGCGAGATGCTGAGATGGACCATTTTAATGAAAATACCTTCAAGCGTTTGGCTAGTTAATGATGAAAGGAAACTACATGAGAGAGAACAACGTCTCATATTTTTCACTAATAGTGTTGAAATTGGCCTCAATGAAAATATAGACTGGTATAGAGTGTGAAGAACCATCTAAATTTCAATATACAAGATGTTCAATTTTATTCATAAATGAATTAATTACTGATTGTACGTTATTAATATGCTCATTGAGTCATATTCCACACACTTGCGTATCTATACCAATACGTGCGAGGAGTAGACCATCCACGAGTAATTGACACTAATAATTAGATTTATTTATATAGTGAACTCTAATTAGTAACATAATGTCAGTATTATCATTGTGTTGAAACTTTAGAGCACTAACATATGATCCAAATATAAAGATCGTATTCTCTTTATTCTGTCCATATATGATATGATATGATATGGCATTTGTAACGTGCCTATACACAAGTGTTTCAAGTATTTCAAGGCGCGACGAGGCAGGGAGGGGGGAACAAGGGGAAGACAGACAATGATCCTACTAGGCCAGGTGTCATTCAGATCGCGCAAGTGCAGGGGTAGGGGGAAGGGAGAAGTGCAAGGGGAGGGGAGGGGGGAAGTGCAGTACAAGGTAAGTAGAATAAAATAAATAAAGGGCCAGCTGGTGGCAAGTACAAGGTAAGTGCAGACAAGTGGTGGGAACGGGGGCTGTAGGGATACAGAGACAGTCCCGCAGTGCAGGGGTTGCCAGGGAGGCAGTGCAAGTGGAGAGTGGCTGGGCCCAGGACCGAGGTCGGCGAGGCTGGCCCAGTTGCAGATTCGGTGCAGATTCAGCGAAGAATTAGCAGGGGAGAGGGAGAGAGAAAGCAGAAGCAAAGAGGAAGGTTTTGAGGTGCTTCCGTAACCGGAGATGGTTCTCCTCAAGTTTCAGGGAGGCAGGAAGGCTGTTCCAGAGGGAGGCCCCTGCCGCGGAGAGAGATCTACCCCCAGGTCGTTGCTTCGAGAAGCGGCTGACCCTGAGGGAGATGGAGACGGATGAGCGAAGGGCTCGGGAAGGAAGATATTTAGGAAGAGAGAGTTGAAGGTATTTAGGCCCCAGGCCCCAGAAGGCCTTGTGGACAATGCAGAGGGTTTTGAACTTTATCCTCGCAGCCACTGGGAGCCAGTGTAGAGACTTCAGTCCTGGAGAGATACGGTCCCTGGGCTTGAGGCCAAGGACAAGTCTCGCAGTTCTGTTCTGGATGAGCTGCAGAGGGCGGAGAGTGGAGACAGGCAGATTAAGATAGAGGCTGCTACAGTAGTCCAGCTTTGAGAGAACCAGGGCTCGTGAGACAGTGAGTTTCTGGGGGAAGGAGAGGAAGGGAAGAATACCTCTGAGGAGGTGCAGCTGGTAGTGTGACTTCTTAGAGACGTCAGATATATGAGGAGAGAAGGAGAGTGTGGAGTCGAAGATAACCCCAAGGTTTGTTGCCTTGCAGGTAGGAGCAGGAAGAGGGCCAAGAGAGGCCGGCCAGAGAGCTGCAGGGAAGGAGGGAGTGGGTGTGCCGATGAGTAGAATCTCAGTCTTACTGGCATTAAGGCAGAGGTCATTGGCGGCACACCATTCCTGGATAGCAGACAGACAGTCAGAGATGAGGGAAGGAGAGGAGGAGGCCGAGGGTAGCCTGAAAATGAGCTGGGTATCGTCTGCATAGCACTGAAAGTTGGGGCAGAGAGCGGTGATGCGGTGGGCAAGGAGTGCCAGGTACTGGTTGAACAGCCAGGGGGAGAGATTTGATCCCTGGGGGGCACCACAGGTGGAGAAAAAGATATCAGAGAGGAAGAACCCCAGTTGGACCTGGGAGGGTCAATTGGAGAGGAAAGAGGTCAGCCACGCCAGAGCCTGACCAGTGATACCCAGGTTATCACGGAGACAGTTGAGCAGGATGGCATGGTTGACAGTGACAAAGGCAGGAGAGAGATCGAGCAGAATGAGAACACACAGAGTGTTGGAGTCAAGGTTCAAGAGTAGGTCCTCACGGATGTTCAGGAGAGCAGTTTCCGTGCTTCTGGCAGCTCTGAATCCAGATTGATGGTCATGAAGACTGCCAACAGATTCAGCATGGAGGTTAAGCTGGGAGATGGCCAGTTTCTCCAGGAGCTTGCCCAGGAAGGGAGTGATGGAGATTGGGCGATAGTTGGCCGGGCAGGAGGGGTCAGAAGAGGGTTTCTTAAGAAGAGGGTGCACAAGGGAGTGCTTAAGGGGGGATGGGAAGACTCCAGAGGTGAAGGAGTGGTTGCAAAAGTCAGCCAGGGCAGGATTCTCATGACAGGGGCAAGGATATCAAGAGTATCAGATATAGCAGAGTGGAGCATGGAGAGGGCTGTGTCAGGGTGGGAGTCAGCCGAAGGGGGACGGGGGGAGTGAGAAGGTGGCAGCGAAAGCCTCAACTGAAACGCGCTTCATGGGTCGGATGACTGAGATATAGAACACCAAGCGCAGCGTTGTCCACTCCAAAATGACCCAGAGACTAGGGAATTGTTATCAGACAAAACTGTGCCAACCACAAGCTATGCACATATGACTGACATAATTTATGCCAGGTGGCACTACGGAACTGGTGTTCCATTTGAAGTTCAACAAGACGTGGATTGCAAACAACGGAGGTGTCGAGCGAGAGTGTTCTCCTATTAGAAGTAAGTACAAACCTTGGTCTCGTCACAAGAATGTAGAAGATAGTATTATATATTGCTTTAAAATAAATATGCAATATATTAAATTGATCACATATTCTTGTTTCTAATTGTCGTAAGCATTCCATGTTGAACCAATTTTCGCATATAGTGAAGAATCTGAATTTCGAATTCTAGATTCTAGTAAGTATATTTAGCAACTCCTCGACGGAGTGTGTAAAGGAACAGCAGCTTGCCATATTAGAGAGAAAAAGGGCAGTCTGAGCACACCATTAGTTTGTTTCATTTGTACTTACATGTATTTGTCTATTTGCAAGACACTTGATCCACAGTTATAGAAGAGGTTGATCATCGGTGGTAAGCACCCCTCAATGTATTCCAAATTTGTTTAGGAGTATTAACATATTATAACAACACTAATTATGGCTGTGTCTGCACTGTTCCTTAGGTGACTCAACACCGCAGTATTAAAGAATCAATATCCATTGTTTGCATTTAAGAACACTCTGATCAAAGAAAGACTATTTTTGAAAACTATCTCAGCATTAAGAATATTCGTCCCCTGAAGAAGTTCTGTAATTTGTGCAAATACACGAGGAAGAACGAAATATGTAAGGCTATTGTGAACTGCATTGATAAGCAGTTATCTCAATAGCACATTTATGTTTTTGTGAGCTACATACTAGTAGCACTGGCATTATAAGTGGTGACAAGGGTAGCACGATATATAATCAGAACATGCCCTTAAATTCAATGGGTAGTAGATAGCTATAAAATATGGATTTCTTGTTTTCCCTTTTTTTTTAATTGCCATACTCACATGTCAATTTTATTTGTAGAAGAACATTGCACAAGTCACTTTAACTGGTAGCACGAGTAACTTTGCGGGGCAATTCTTTTGTATATTTAATAGTGAGTATTTTTCTACATGGTCGTTTTTATGATGAATGAATGTTAATAACATATTTTTCATTAATCTTTGTCCTCTCTGAAGTAAGACCTTTTTAGAATTTGATATTGAGTATTACTAATTATTTACCTATCGATTCAAATAAGATTCCAGTCATTAAGATAGTGCAGAGTTGGCTTCGTCCTTATATTGTGCAATTTATTTTTCGAGGTACGACCCAAACAACAGTTTTTTTCCTGGTGTCTCTTAAGCGGTTTAGAAAAGGTGTTCCAATTTTGCCATAGAGTAGAATGCAAGCCCTTTTCCTTTAATGTGCCTGGGAGGCTTGTTTTATTGTAGCCAGCAAGATATGATTATCCTCCAATAGATTCATTCCTAAAGTGCACCACAGCACAAAATCGTAGAAAAAATATTCTGAGTCTTTGTGCTTTTCACTCAACAAGAGCAACTACAAAATGGCCACCACTTTCACACTATTCTGCCAAGTGGGCCATGAATAAGATGTATTCCGATTGGCAGCTACATCCACTGATTGCCCAATCAGAATTGCTTGCACGCGGAAGCCAGTCAAGCACCCTAAGCCCCTTACCACAAGGGCCTGTCTGTGCCTGTCTGGGCCTTACAGGGGCGAGGGGCGGACCACGCTGCTTCCTTGCCGAAAACTCCACAATAGGTGCCACTTCAGCCACCTTTGCGCCGCGTGCCCAACACCCAGATCCATGACCAGATTCCAGTGGCCTGTGCTGTACATCTTAAGGATACCTCAGTACAGACCACAGACCACATCTCAAAGATGGTTAGTAATCTCTAACTGAGCTTTCTCTTTATCTACATATCCGTCAAACTTGCGGTATACCTGTAATTAACCCTATTGTCAGTTATTATCTCCTGCCGCAAACACAGGGCACCTATAATATGGAACAATCATATTGCTACCGTCAATTTACTGGGCTAACCCATTGACACCCAATCCACCCCTTTCTTACTGTACTGCTCTCACACCTGTGCCTAAGACTACATCCTTCTTTACTGTGATCTAGACATGCTCGTCTGCCATAAGACTTACCATTGCTGATAATATAGACACAGCAGCACCCAGCCTACCCTATTGCCCCTCTACATTGGCAATCTTTGAGCATAAATTAAACATGACCAGGTGAACTTTCCGCCGCATGCCACCAATGCGATAAGACTTCCACTTCCAGATCTATTCGTTACATCAAGTTGCATACCCATCTGTCAATCGCATATACTCATACTATGCACGCTTCTATTAATGTTCAACCTAGATTCAGAATATCGCTATTTGTAATAGGTTAGAACCTGTTCTTACAATACCTTGCATCAATCAGTGTAGAGCCATACCAGCATGCGCCTTCCACCTCCAAATATTGTCTATCATTCCTAGCCTTCTGAAAAGTACCATACTAGTTACATCCTCCGCCAACCTATCCTCTTGTTATGACTGTTTATCTCACACCTACTATTGTCATCATTGCTAGAGTCTCCTCAATAGTACATTGTACTACTCACTGCTTCTATCGGCACTTGAAAGTATGATATCCTGTGTTTCAACTACTGTATTCTGTGCCACACAATAAGTCTGCAGCTATGCATGTACCATGACTTACTGGGGCCTTCTGTGCTAGACAGACCATCATACTGTGATAGCATAGTTATAGCTAATTGTACCTTTGACGTGCATCAACTCATAGCCCACCAACGGTTTATGCTTATCTATACTCAGTAGCCCCACCACCAAATCGACTTCTGTTACAATGATTAGCATCCAGCATCATAATACTGTGGTGCCCTCTAACACATCCACAATCCTGCCTCACAAATCTCGACTTTCCCATAACATGGCCACCGTACTACCACAGTCGGCGCACATAATGCCCACTAAATTCCTGCCACGCTTCCAACCAGTCGCCATGACCCCTACCTTTAATACCAAAATAACCACTAACCACACCTGTACACTATCCCCAGCTCAATGGATCCAACTATATGCCACTCGGCCTACTCCCAACCAACCTTGTTCCACCGACATTAGAACCCAGAGGCTTGGTTCCATACTCTATAATGCTTTTCATCACCAAATTAATCATAGCATCAACCCAAGTACCCTTACCCTACAAAAGAAGAGACTCCCACGAAAATCAATCCATAAATCCTCCAATAACAACCCAACCTTTCAGAGGACTAGGATACTCTCAAAAATCTCGTCCAACAACAAAACACCCCTGATTAAAGGAGCTGTGATTAATGCCAGATCTATGGTTGCCCACGCCCTAGTCATTGCTGACCTTATTGTCTCTAACCAATTAGATTTCCTAGCCATAACTGAGACATGGCTTCACGCAGCAGCTGGCCCAACACTGTCACTAGCTATACCTGAAGATTACACCATACTAAGGCTAGATAGAGAAACCTCTACAGGAGGCGGCATTGCAAACCAAATTGGGACTAAGGGTCCTACCTCAATTCCCCTTCCCCTCAGGAGAATTTATGACAGTCAAGCTGCCACTTATCGCAACACAGACCATAACCAAGCACCTCATTTATAGACCCCCCAGCCCGACCTCAACTTTCGAGGAAGACATAACTTCACTACTTACCGTAAATACTAAATTAAGTTCACATATCATACTGCTAGGAGATTTCAATTTAGGCCTCCACGACATCAACGATCACAACGCTGCATCTCTTGCCAATACCATTACTGAATTAGACTTCACCCACCCTTATCAACATGCCAACACATATCAAAGGAAGAACCTTAGATTGATTCGCTGACCTTAATTGCAACATTAAAATCACTTCCAATGAACCTTGTGCATGGTCCTACCACTACCGGATCTGCTTCGCCCTACAAAAGAGTATACAACATGTACCGTTGATATCTCCAGCTCCCCCGGCACCTACTAGAAAAAAACAGAATATAACAATGGAGAATGTATTACCTTTACTCCAACCTATCACCAATTGCACCCCTACTAGCTCTGACACCTCAGTTCTAGTAGAAGTTTAAAACCTCACGATTGAAAAACCACAAGCAATTGAAACAAAAAACACCTTCAAAAATGCGCAATGGTAAGCCACAAGCACACCTAAATTCCTGGTTCACTCCTAATCTCAAAAGCCCTACGCAGCGAAAAATGAAGTCCAGAATCCGTATGGAAAAATAATCGTACTGCTTTGAATAAGGAAAAACTCACCAAACTCTAATAGGTACAAATCTGAGATCCTTCAAACTAAAAGGGCCACCTACAATGACAGGATCTAAAAAGCCAACTCAAGTACTAGAGAACTCTTCATCATCTTAAGAGAGCTAGAGTCCCCTATTCCACCAACAGAAACCTGCACCAAGGACAAATCGCGGTGTACTAATATTCAAACCGCATTCTTGAATAAAATCTCGCTTCTACAAGTTAAAATACAAACTAAAAACGAATTCTTGCATGGAACCCTCCTTTGTCGGATTCGCTAACTATTCCACACAAAACCTTGCAACCCCTTAACAAAACAGGATGTAGCATCACATAGCATTGCTCCTAAGTACACTACAAGAAATATGCTTACGATATCACTGTCATGTGATAGACATTTCATACAAGAATGGATCACCATATGTATCATTAATATCAGTGTGTATAGGCCAATATTTCCAAATTACTGTGAATGCAAGCAGGCGTCCAACGAGGCCAAATGATAATGATGTTTTATCATATAGCACTTACGCTTAAACGCTTTTTATAGAACAAATATACATACAATATCACCCAACCTGTGTTGGTACTCATTTAATCGACCTCAGAAGGATGAAAGGCTGAGTTGAGGTGTTCAAGAACACACTAAATCAGTGACTCGCCCCCTGAGGTGTGCCTAAAATAAACATTTAATGAGTCTAGCAATTATTGTATAGAATTCCAGAAAGACACATTATTTGTTATTCCTATTCTTGGTTATTTAGGGTCACTGCTCAAAGTGTTATACTTATGGAACCCCCTTTTATTTAAGAGGCCTGAACAAGAAAGCCAGTCACTACAGAAACAAAGAGCCACATGGCACTGGCCACAGCTCAGGAGCATTTCAAATCTTTTTTTTTTAATTTCTTTTTTGGGGTAGCAAGGGAGACCACAGGGGCTAGCAAGGGAGACCTCAGGGGTCGCAACTGTGACCCCTGTCGACTCCAAATGACATCCCTGTATATGGCTTGGGTGATAGAAGGTTTGATTATTTAAATAACAATTCTAAATTGTACTACTATTTTGTTTAACATAAAATACATATACATTATATGATGGTACATTATTGTTTGTTGTATATATAACGTAAACTTTATTTACCTGTAATTTAATTGAATGTACTGTACGATATACAGTTGGAAGAACATACAAAACTAAATATATTATAATGTAGAGGAATATTTAAAATATCTATTTTTATAGGGTGTATGTTTTACGCTGATTTTAATGTATATATCACTTACACAACACAAACGTATCGTAATCGACATCTACTTACATGTTTACAAATGAATATTGAATTTCTAAACTTTATTTCTTTTTTATACATACATCAATTTGCAGCAATAATATTGTTTTACAATACTTATATTTAGAAATCTTAAAAATATATCCCAATACATAGATGGCTGTTGTTTTGTAGCACTTCTCATGTCACTTACAAAGTGACATATTTGCAGTCATTTCTTATAATGAACACACCTCACTATTTACATCTGTTCATATAACATATAATAAACAATCAGAGTGCAGCATGTGTTTATTTCTATTTAATAATAAAAGACTGTACTACTATATATACATATTACGTTATGGTATAAATATCTTACTTATATTTGCAGCAACCAACTACAATCTATGCAATGGTCATTTTAAATTGATTGCTTTTTAAAGAAAGTAAAGATATTTATCAAACATCATCAATTTTAATCATAGTCTTCTGCCAAAAAGTAGAGATAAAAGCTTCACAGATTCTGATATCATACATGTGTAGCCGCTTAATGATTCATATAATGTTTTTATTGTTACTAAGTGCACTGAAAGCAAATATGTACCAAGATGGGGGTCCTATAAATATTTTCACATACCTACCAAGTGACCTTCTGCCTGCTGCCATCATACATGCAATTAGTGATGTAATCAGTGATGTCATAGATGATGTCATTAGTAATGTGGCAGTGATGTCATCATTGTGGTCATAGGGTGCACAACAGGGGGTGCAAAGTTAAGGTTGCTTTAGTTGGATTTCAGGGGTTTCATGATTTTCAATGTTACCGTTAACGTCCCTACAACTAACGATTTTTCCCTGATTTTCAAAAGTTTTGTAACAATGTATTGCCTGCCTTAACATCCCTGCAACAAAAATAAAATCCCTGAATTTCAAGGGTTTTGTTATACCATCGTTTTTTGGGGCGCCACTGGCCAGGGCCTTCATGCCCACTGTATATCGTAAAACAATTGCAGCCCACTGACCAAGGCCTTCGACCATGGCCAGTGGACATGGTCTTCGGTTGTGCCCAATGTATACTTTGAAACACAAATGGGCCACTAGCCATGGCCCTTGGCAGTGACCACTGATCCCGAACTTTGGCCATACCCACTGTATATTTTAATATGTTTCCGCACCACTGGCCATTCGACCATACCCACTGTACATTTAAATCACTGCCAGCTGGCCATGGCCTTGGCAGTGCCCGCTGTGTATTTAAAAACACAAAGGGGCTACTAGCCATGGCCACTGTATATTTTAAAACACTGGCAGCCCGCTGGCCATGGCCACTCAACCATGGCCACTCTGTACTTTAAAACACTACTGTGTCACTGGCCATGGCCAGTGATTTTTCACCGTGACCTCACTGTGCCTGAAAACAGATCAAATTTGATGTTGTCTTTTTTCCCATAACTACAGTAATTATTCTAATGTACTACATATACCCGCAGTTATTTGTAGTCATTCTAACCAAGGGAATAACCGAAGTTATCAGGAAAAGCTAAGAGAAAACAAATGGCTTCCTGCCCTTCCAGGCACTCACCAAGTGCCCCCCTCATCTGTGCCAGCTGCCCCCACCCCCTCATGGCCTCCTCACCTACCCTGCCCTCTTCCATTCCCCCAACACTTGTTTCTGTAACGCAGTTTCAGTTGAAATGTCAGGTAGCAGTGGTTATACCCCAGGTTGTACTCGAGGGTGTCGGAAAAACATTTGAGCCTTGTGTTGCAAACTTGGTCCCTAGCCCCACTCCAACTCCCACATTTCAATTGGCGTCCTACCCCGCCCACCTCTAGCCTTATGACATTTGCATGTTTTTTATTGCAAATGTTTTCTTTCTTCATTTTATTTTTCCAATACCCTCGGCTATAACCTGGGGTATAACCGCAGCTATCTCTCACATCGAGAAAAAAATGAAGATGGCAGCTGTTTCATTTATAAACACCCTAAACACATGGATACTGAATATATCGGGGTAGATATAGCTATTTATTTTGGAGAAGGGTTATTTTAAGAAGTACTGGACGGAATATCCCCAAACCACAAAAGGACTGCGATTCCACGCTTCATGCCCAAGTTTTTTCAAACCTGGTCTAAATCCATCCAGCGGTTTTGACTGTGTGGGCAAGAAAAATGTTTTGTCTATGGGAAAATGAATGGGGACTAGGCAAAAAGAGCTTTTTTGTTTTCTTAATAACATTTTTATTTTTTAAAGAATCTTTCCCAAACATTTCAGTCTGGATTGGAGAGGTCGGGGGGTTGAGGGGTGGGTAGGGGTTTTCGGGGTAGGCGTATAATTTTGTTTGCAAAATTTCAGCCAAATCCTTAGCAATTATTAGTAATTCAATTTTGGGATTTCCTATCTAACTCCGTCTCACCTTAACTATAGGGCGGCGACCACTGCCCTATAATATATATAAAATAAAAGAAAAAACACCATTTTTGGAAGCCATCAGCTGTTTCAAAGAATGAGCCATCACTCTCTCACCAAAATTACCCAGACATTCTTTCCTCTGGCCAAGAGAGCTAACACCTTTTAATTAAAGGTGGACTGGCAGCTCTTGGTGAAAGGAGACAGCAATTTCCTGCAGGGAAGAGTGAAGGAAGGGTGTGAGGGGTGGGGTCCTCCTGACTTTGATGGCCCAGTACCTTGGCCTACAAAAGAGCCTCCATTTACATAATGAAAGCAGTTAGCAGCAGCAGACTTCAAATCCTGAAATGGTGAATTTGGAACAGAGGGCTTGCGTGTGTTGTGTGTGTGTGTGTGTGTTGTGTCAGTGCAGCCACTCCAATATCTTTAAGAATCTTTCTGGTGACCTTAGTGTTGCTAGCTCTGCTAGATTACATCATTAGTTGTTTGGAACACCTAGCAATGACATGTTTAAGCTACATTGGGCCCTGCCAGTCCGGAAACAAGGGTGCCGGTAAGCTTACTGGCACCCTGATTTCCAGACCGGCATATTACAGGTCTGCCTCCCGGAGCCACTGTGCCCAACAGGTCTGACCCTAACGGGCACAGTGGCCATGGTAGGCAGACTGGTCACGGAAGCACCGGCACCGTTTGCAACGGTGCCGGTGCTTCCGTGGCTTCACTCCCGGACTCAATGGGAATGGGGACAATTTACCAGCGCCTGTGTTTTTTGGGCCGCCGGGGTTGTAATCTCCCGGTGGCACTGGGAAATCAGGCGCAGGTAAATGTATACGAGGCCGGCAGCAACACGCCTGTAGCACCGGCACGGTTACCGCCAGACCTGTAATGAGGCCCAATGTCTGTGCTTTGTTTTGAAGTGCAACATTCAGTTAGGTTTGGTATGCTACACTGTGTAATGTTCTGTTACACCATTTTATATTTTTAAGCTGTAGAAACATGTGCAATGTCTTGCTCTGTTAGGATGCATGTGTTATTTTTCCAAAGTAAATGTCATGTTAACTAGAATCTACCTGAGTGAATCTACCTGAGTGCTACTGTTTTATTTTACATGCATTTGTTAGTTCTCATTCACTCCTTTTGTGGGAGCGAATATGAAGCTGTTTAATTTTATGCTAGCCGGTTAGTTCATGTTATATTCTATGGAGGTTTCATTATTATAATGTTTTTGCTTTAAATGTATAATGTGTGAATGCCTCTGAAGCAGTGACAAGACAGCAGGTAGCACCTCCTAAACATACAATAAAAAGGAACAGAAGGTAGACCTGGCTATTTAATCTGTTAACTTGACAATACAGCCCTGTTTTGACCTAACATTCACATGATGCCCTATATTAACCGGACACAGTAGCTGCAGCACAAGGAGAAAAAGCTAGTAAAAGGCTGTATTATGGGAATTAACTCCCACAAGCACCCAGCCGCCGCCTAAGAGGATTCCTGCCTCGCACTGAAATGTAACCATTCCCATAAAGGCCCTAGCAGTACTCAGCTATCTCCAGGTAGGCTGGACCAGGCTTCTGCTGCCAGGGAAGCCGTAGTTAAAATACTACCCTCTGTTAAACGTGCTCATATTTCTTTCCAGCTTTCCCAACTATACAACCTGCTCTTTTGTGGCCATTTTGGGTTTAGAGGAGTGAGTAAAACGGCTTGCCCGCTGTTTTCCTGGGCATGGTTTCTTCATACCTTTGCTCACCATGACACTGTGGAAGATTCAAAGTCTAACCTCTGCAGAGTCATAGACATGCGTTGTGTCCTTAAGCATCATGCACAGAAGCAGAATCCCAGGGTTTTGCTAAATATCTTTGGGTAATCATGAAATAAATGGGGAAGCCCCAAAAAAGTCAAGATTGTTTTTGCTTGCTTTTTCAGAAGCTTTTTTCAAACTTGGCAAATTAAGATTTCTGATATAAAACCCATCCCAAATGTTTGTTGGGTGCCTAGGGAAAGACGTAAGTAGAAGGGCTTTGTCATCTGTGTCTTCTTGGGCATTGCTTCAATATGCCTTAGCTGACCAAGAGATGAGTAAATTCCAGATATGCCCCCTGTTGTGGCGAATACCTTTCTCCAGCTATCTGTCCTCTTCGTGCTGTGCCCCGTAGAATACAGTTGAGTCCCAGGATAAATGTGGTCCAATTTAACATATAGATCCTCTGTCCTTTTCCTTCTCACGACTTCCTTAGCATGGTATCTATCCATTGCCCTCATCCCAACTATCTACCTGTTTTTGCTCCTCCCTACCACTACTGAATGTTCGATCATACTCCTCCTTTGCTTCTCTGACAGGCAAAAAGCACTTCAATGCCATGATCTACAGTAGGAGGTGCTGCACAAATGCCAGATAACATATATTGTCTATAGACAGTTGTGGTCTACATTTCACAGGCTCCGTATTTGTAGAGTTTGGTAAGGTACATTATGCTTTAGTGCAGTAAAGTATAACACTTTGTGTTTATGGTTGCAGACAAAGAACACAATATATACACAGCAGGGCACCATTGGAGCATTTCATGCTCTGGTTCCGCCAGTCTCTAGCTTCCATTCAATTCTCCCCCTACACCACCCTTTAATCTCGTTCTACCCTCCCTGGAATATAAACCCGCTCTCACCCTTTCTATCCGAACGTCAAGGTTATATATATACAATGTGCAGGACTCTATTGTTATGGGGATACTCTAGTCTTGCCTAAAAGACCACTTGTGATTGACTTTTCTTCATGGGGGTGGGAGGGTCACAGGCTTTCCCAGCAAAAGGATAATAGCTGCAATATTTCCTGTGGTTTGCCTTCACCTTCTTCAACTGTTCAACTTCTAAGTGCAAACATATATATCTTTAAGTCTAAGGCAGTTGCCTACTTACTATCAGACACTTTTATTACCACAGGAAGGATCCGGATCAAAGGATTGTGTGGGGTACATTTACCAGCCCAGTAGAACTTCCCCAACATCACCAAACTGCATTTTCAGCAGTTACAAAAATAATGGATGTGCTGTGTCTGCTGAGCACATATTCCCTAGCAACAAAACTGCGTTTTGCAGTTACAAAAATAATGGCTGCGCTGTCTCTGCCGAGCACAAATGGGGCGAGATGGAACCTGGAACACCCTGAGAATGGCTGCAAGTATTTTCTTCACATGCACTACAGAAAAGAATTCAAAAGCAGCCTGGTGCAGTGCTGCTATGCTGCAAGTCAAGACTTCTAACTGAAAGAGAAAATGTTCTATGTTCAAATGACTGCGCACTGATGCAATTTCCATCTTTTCAACATTACACAGTTTGGTTCCAGTAAGGCACATCCATGCCCATCTCTCTTCAGGTTGTACACCAGCAAAGGAGGGCATTCCTCACTGAATGGCATGTGTGTCAAGTAAAAACTGAAAGAGCAGAGAAATTCATTTAAGGCCGAAAGGCAAGCATCTAATCTTGCAACAAAGTAACACAGGCAAAATTCCTCACAAGAAGCTTGCGCTCTCCCTTTGCTTATGTCAGTGTCAAAGAACCCTTGTTTTTGAACAGATTCCTGTGTGTTAGAAATTGACCAGAGCTATGGAAATGTTCAGAATAAAGATGCAAGGAAAATCGCATTTGTAAAGGACCAGGGAAAGTCAAAATAAACCCATGTTGCACTGCTCTGCAGAGCAGTGAGTGGATAATGTACAAGCTCAAGGGAAATAATACTGTGACATGCCCTGAAACAAAACTATATATGTTGGACGAAAAGCTGTCAAAATGTAAGTAAATTGTACTCTGTGTACTCTTGCAAGGCAGGCACTTCTAAATGTACCAGCCCCATGGGGAAGGAAGTTCCTTTGCCACATGAATGGCCCAGAGGTGTGGGAAGTGGCGACTTCGTCAGACTTAGTGGCATTGCTACAACACAGGACAATGGACTGCCCTGTCACTAATGTGTGAAATCCCCTGACACCTCTCCTCAGCTTCAAACTGCTTAGGATCAAAGAGGAGTCATAGTAACCCCATGTGCAAGTTGATTATGGAAGGACATTTGCCTGGGGGGTTGGAAAGATGCCCATATTTGGAAACAAAGCCAGCCAATTTGATTTCAAAGACTGCTCATATCATGACATTTATTTCAGTAATCTAAAGAAACAGTAATGTGAAATTATGACCGTTTTAAATTTAATTTTGCATGATTAAAATAAGACATTGTAGATTTTTCTGACATCTGGTGGACGCAAACACCAGTAAAATGTCATTTCTGGGGAAAGCATAGATGGTACAGTTTTTTTAACTTAATGAAAATATGCCCAGTGATAATATTTATATATGTAGACAATTGTAGAATTTTAGGTGAAATGTTTCCATGGAAATGGTGAAAGATTACCAGAATGACAGCATTGTACGACTTGGGATTTGGAACAGCATTTTCCTTGTAAAATATGTAGTCTGCCTATTTACTTTTCAGGAGGATAACAATTGTAAATATAGGAGTTTTGTGTCATAACTGATTTTGGTAAAAAGTAACTATGGCATAACAATGCACCTCATAAAAACACACACACTAAAACTGAGTCACTTCCTTCAGTCCAATCTGCTTACAGGGAGGCGGCAACAGTTACAGGCTGACCTATCTGATTTAGAGGAATGTCTAGCTTAGTTCTGCCCACATACTAAAAATCATCTGATGTCATCCGGTCTATATAAGGTGGAGACATACAGACAGACATTCAAGAAAATCCAGCATTCATACATCAACATACAGAGATCCATACATTCCACATTCACCCTGCAAGAATCCAGATTCCAATGCCAGCCAGGGGTATCTGATAGAAGATCCAGGCAGAACCTCTTACCCAGGCAGAACCACTGACCCAGAATTAAACCCTACAAAATCCCAATAATCCAGGGATAGCCCAGCTAATGCACACCACTCTCTACTGTGACCAGACCCCGGTTGCCCTGCCGTGTCCCTAGAGTAGAGCCCAGCTGTTGCCCAAGTGACCAGATCTTTGTTTGGCTGGTTGTCCAAACTGCCCCATTCAAGTGCTTTTTGTAAGTATTACACCTCCCCAATATAAAAATGCTGCATCCTTTACTCTGTTACTTTGCCATTTGTCCAACCCTATAAGTAACCCTATAAGAAATAGTGTAAGTGTCCTAGTAACTTCTTAAAAATTGTTAGAATCCTCTGTGTATCGTGTCCTTAGAAAAATCCGAGTTAATCTCTATGTGTTGGCGTAATCCGTTCCAACTCATTCAGTTATCTGTGTAAGTCCCTAGTATTATTTGAAGTAAATCAATGAATTTCCCAGTTGAAAATTCACATTCACTATTGTTGCTAATCGAAAACAACAATTTTGTCGAGTGTTTTTACTAATTATAGTCACTAATATATAGTCACAGTAGAATAAATCCTATTTCTGACCAAACCGAGTTGCCTGTGAAAGTGTTTCCCGTGTAAAAACCCGATTTCCTTTCCTTCAAAGAATCCTATAGTGTAATCCATCGAAAAGTCACCCTTTCACTTTCATGTCATACCTGTTATGTGCCTTTGTACCTTAGCATTGAAACTGCATTCCGATTTTGTCTGTGTATCTCATTTTCCAAGCCATTTTGCTATTTTAAATGCGTAAAGGTCAAGAAATTGCAATGCTGCCACGTGTGATTTTGCTGCACTGTTTTTCCTTCCCAAAGTCGATTTTCTAAACTGTATGCCCGTTGTGTAGTACTTTGCCTTGTAGCTTGTCAGTTTTCATGCTTCTTTGAGACAACCATACACATTCTTGCCTTATTCATTTAACTTCACATGTAAAATCACCATTCAGTAATTCTGGGTGCCATTTTGTTCATTTTTCAAGAGAGCTAAATTTTTGCCTTCCATTCAGGGGTGGTAGGTCGGATTTTCAATCCGATTTTTGCATAGTATACCGGACTCCTTGCTACTCCTTTCCATCCACACAAAATTTGGTTAAAAGGGGTTAGAGGGAGTGTTGCAGGGGGAATGCTTACCTGTGGTGCCATTTAAAAGAACTACCCAAAAGTAATCTTGCTTTCTTTCAATTGTGCATTGAGTCTCTTATATTAGAAGGTTAAACTAAGTGTATCATATCATTTTACTGTGTAATTATCACCACACTGGTGATTGCTGCCCTATATTGAATGTGTTTCATTTTTATTTATAATTAAAAATAAATAAATATTCTATTATTACACACCGACCTGGTTCATGGTTCATAGCGACACGGGGTGTACGTTAAGGGGGGTGTGAGACGGGTTGACTGCCTTCTCAAAGCTGCATCCAAATTCATAAATTTAAAAGTGTTTTTATTGTGCGCCACATCCCTTACCATTGAAAAGAGTCCTGGTCTGGAGTGTGACGCCTCTTTAAAATCCTTAACAATTGATAGGGGATCCAATAATGTCTGCAAGGAGTTGGCTCTAGGATCTGGCCTCACTTTTGCCTCTAAGCTTATCCAATGGTATCCTGTGCCACACTTTATGCTGGTGTAATGGCTATGGGTGCCTTCCACTTTGGCTTCCCCTCACCTTATGTTGTGGAATTTGCTGTAGGCTTGTGCTGTTCAGGTAGACCTTTGCAGCCTTCCCTTCACTTTCACAATGTCCCAGGGTTCCTTTTATTTTTTCTTTCTGTTAGCCTTAAGATACTGTACACCACAATCTTTACCACTGCATTAATCATGGGAATGAGCCATCTATACTCTGGCCATCAGAGGCCAGATCTCTCTTCACCAATTCAGCATGACTTCTCTCTACAGCTGTGTCAACTGACCAGTTGCATACACTTTGAAGTTTGATGTTAGGTCCCAGTCTGGTAGCAATATCTGTGCTAAAACTGCATATCCTCTGCTTTTAGGTTAGGCCATATACACATATTCTATTCAGTTGGTGAAAATCAAATTGGTGGGACACTGGATCTGCTTTTCACATGATGTACTATTACCAATAGATGAATATAGAAAAGGGATGAATGATGTTTTGTGATGCATTATTTCTCTTCCTGCATTTTCACCATCCCCAGCAATCCATGCTTGGGAGGTTCACTGGGTATAAAGGTGGTGGAGTGGCTATTTGGATCAGAAGTTCTATTCTCATGCCAACAGTAAAGTTAGGGGACGATGCTTGAGGTTCTGCTGTTTACATATATCTCTCACTCTGAGCTAATTCGCTTTTTAGACAGTGCTAGCAAGCCTCTTTCATTGTAATTCCAGAACTGTGAGACAACTTAAGTTTGAGTAATGCATTTGCAGGGCAGCTCAACTCTGGATCAAAGATGCACAAGTAATTGCCCTTTCTGACCAGTGGTCGAAGTGTCCGAAAAGAAGTAATGGAGCTATGTTCCCTGCCAGTCTTCCCCACTCGCCACAAACCCCATCGCTGTGCCCCCTCCCACACATAGTCCATACCCCCAAATAAACACACCTATTATGTAAGAGAATGTTCAGTGCATTATTTAAGGGACTGTTCAGCGCAGAGTACCGAAGTGCAAGCTTCAACTTCTTCCTACACTAGTATTTTAAAACGAAACCGTTCCGGAATGGTTTCTTTTTAAAATAAAAGTATATGAACAGTGAAACTGAAAAATCAAACATATATGAGCACCGCTCCAGACCGCTCCCGCCCACTTTGACCTCTGTTTCTGACGTAGAATGAGTGGTCAAGGTACAGTCAGCTGCAGAGTCATCCAGTCAGAACTCTGAGGGGCAAGGTATTCAATAGGTGCCTGAGTGGGCATAGGTGAAGAGAGGTGACGAGCAAGAGGGCCTCACAAATTAAATCATTTGCATATCCATAGCCCCATTCAGGGGAAATGGCTTGAGCATTGCAACTTATCCATTTCCTTTTCACAAAATTAATATACCATCCACTCTTGAGTTGGTAGTGTACACATGGCAAAACGTGTTGTAAAATGACCAATTTTGACTAATTTTTCGAAAAAACAATTTTCGGGAGAATGCCCCCAATTCCACATGTGTTGGGTGTGTTTGCTTCCATGCTGCAATTATTTCCTGGTGTGACAATATTTTCCTGGACTAAGTACGGTTCCCAATCTAACCCTACCATAACATCCCCACTCAGGGGTAGAGGAAGCCTCAACATATTCAAGGGAGGGGCAGCAGGGCTGGTTTAAAAACGGGATCATGAGGGGGACCATAAGAAATCAATCAATGCCCAATGCCCTTCGAAGTGCCTGGGTGCCCACTATCAATTGTGCCTTTGCTTTGTGCTCTCTGGCCTCCATAACCCTCATACATATGCTGTCTCCATGCTCCCAACTCACATGAAACTGTTGAGGGAAGAAAAGTGAAGTATACAGGTCAGTGTTGATATGTCACTTGTGCAGGGAAGACCTTCTCGTGGTGATGTGACGTGACTACAGGTCCTGATATAGCAAGAACAGGATGTGCATATAGTCTGCAGTGTGCACATAGATTGCTGAAGTAAGTGCATTAACACATTAGTCTGTTGACCCCGCAATTCCTGTGTGACCAGCTGCCTGAAAACCTATGATGCCTTCCTATGGCCAATTAGATACATCTTCCACCCCAATTCAAAGGATATTTAGTTTCACAAAGATATGCTAATCATTGGGACATTGAGCCATCTAAAAGCTGAGCAGAGCAGAGCAGTTAAGTCTTTGGCTCTGTGTTGGAGTGCATTAATATGGGCGGGGTAAGCTTCTGTTCTTTGCCAATGTGTGTTTTTTGTTGCTTCGTATTAATGATTGTTTAAACTTAGTGCTCTCACAGGTGAATAGAGTCTGGAGTGTTGGTGACTGGTGTCTGGTTTCTGTGTGACACAATGAGTGAGACACTCTTGACTGAAACTGACATAAATGCAGTGTAGTGTGCTGAAAGGCTGGGTACTTTCCCCAATCCACATTCTTTGCTACGGATGTCTGGGTGGAGTGAACGGCCTGAATGCCCTTCTGTGTGATTGGTTGACTGAGCCTGGATCAGCCTTAGTGAATGGAAACCAATGTGTATAACAGGGGACCATTCACTCACGAATTTGTTCAGAAGCTGAAGTTGAAGCTGATGCAAGAAGAAGCTCTTCCTTGAGCCCAGCTGGGAGAAGTCTGCTGCTGCATTTTCTTCATGTAATCGAAAATCTGCCATGTTCTTCCAAGGACTGATCCAGAGAGGACCTGCAAAGGAGACCTGCAAAGGAGACCTCTCCCGGAGCAATGAAGGGCCGTCGTGCAACCTGCTACTCTTCATCTGAAGTGCTCTGGAAGCCAGTCCTGTGTGCCTGCTGTACGGAGAAGGGTTCTTGTTGAGCCCTGAATAGGAGTGCCCGGAAATCCTAAGTGAAAGTGGTCAATTGGTGTCACCCAGGGTCCAGAAGTGCATTTCGTGACTGCTGGAAGCTGTTGATGTCTACCGCCCAGAAGAGTGGGTACTCTGGAATACTGCTGCTGGACACCCAGTGCTGCAAGAACATTTAAAGGGATATCTTTGTGTTTTGCTTTTGCTTGGCCACGTGGGGATAATCTCAGACTTACGTTTCCCCTGACCGTGAGAAAACAAGTTATTGGACTCAGACAGGCAAGAAATAATACTTCAACCAGTAGTTATGAGAAAAATATAGATGGCTTGTTATAGGCCCTGTATTCACTCCTTACATATAAACACCTCATACACAAAAATAAACATATAGTCAGTTATACAGAAACATAGAAAAAGAGAGCATCACAGTTACCAAAGTTGCAGAAGACACCTTCATCTTGGTCACTGCAACACTGCTTAGTCCCAGAGCAGGTAGGTAAAGAGATCACTCGTAATAACGGGGTCTCAAGCGGAGCGTCCTCTCTCTCAGCGAGACTGCATCACCCAGGGGGTCCAAATTCTAGCTGCTGACCACAGAGGAAAACCTCTTCTCTTTATAGGGGAACATCCCCACCCTTCTTAGTTATGACTGCCTTTGGCTGAGAACAGATCACAAGAAGAAGGGGCAAAGAGTGGAAAAAACCTACTAGAAGTGGAAAACCCCAGCTTCCCTCTCCTCACATTCATTCCCAGGACCACTTATCACTGCACCTGCAGAGCGCTCCGATTCCCTCTCTGGCTCGCCCTTCAGCGGACAATAGAATAACTATTCTTCACAGTAAGTCCACCCAGCAACAATATTTATGTGACCTTGCCTTCGCTTCGCTGCTGAGATACACGTTACTTTTCTGAGCCCACGAAAAATATAGGATTTCATTGCAGTGATGGGAGGTGGATGTCCAAGATGGCTGCGCACCGGCGCCATGTTGTTTTAGCTTGTCTTTTCGCATAAGCATTACACCTTGCCATCATCACTGCCCACTTTTTCCAGCTGGAGAGAGTCCAGAGTCGGTCAGTGCAGAGGAAGGTCCATCAGTCGATTTCGTGCCACCAGAAGCTAACGAAGATGTCCTGAGGGTCCAGACTTGGTAAAGGTCTGTGGTCCACTCCAGTGGTCGAGTCCAGGTCATCAGGCGCCATCGAGAGGTCTGTGCTGAGGCTACAGCACAGAAGAACCAAAAGGTGGAAAACCGCGATATTCTGAAACACAACACCAAACTGACCTATTCACCTGTCACCACCAGAAGTCATTGAAGGGTGCTACGGGTCTTACTCTCATCTGCCAAGCATTTAAGGAGCTCACAGCAAGTTTCATCTTCACAGGACTTCTATAGTCGGAGAAATCGTCGACCAAACGAGAGCATAGCAAAGAGTTAAACTGATGAACTTCAGAAAGACTTTGGTTCAATTTAGTTTGTTGACTCAGCATCCCAGTGGCTCCTTCTTCCAAGGGGGGTCCATCCTCAGAGGGTCTCCTTGAGTGAAACCAAGAAACTCTACCACTATGCCTGCCAAGGCACCCAAGGTACAGTAATGAGGAAGAGCATCTTCTAGCCTCAGGAGTCGTCCATGGGTTCCAGATCCATCTTGGATCCTGTTCCGTTGTGGCCTCTCAAGTACTTTGGGGTGGTAGAGCCTTTTAAAGAAGGCAGAAGGTTATTGAACATTAGGACTGGGCTGTAAAAGACAAGACAAGTTACTCCCTAACTTTTCGATTAGAGGTTGCCGAGGTGGGGGGATCTTCTCACAGAATTGTATATATAGTCTACAGAAAGCATTCTGTCACTATCCACAACTAACCTGCCTTTCTCCCCTATTCTATGCTGATACGCCACAATTAAGAATTCACATGCCTATTTAAAACTATCTGCAGTTAGTGCATCTATTACTGTATTTAAGTATTGTGTGGCACCACATAGAGTGCATATACATGCCATTATTTTAATAAGTATTTCTAAGTACAAAATAGTATTATTTAAATGTATATATATTCCTGAATCTTATTTCATATAAAGAAGCTGTGTTATCACCTAACATATTGTGTGGATATTCATTTGTGGGGGCTTAGGGACTCACTGTACTTATGAACCTGCCTGCATCACCTCCTGAAAGCTTAAGCCTGGCTGCTTGTCCATTGCTACCAAATTGAGAGCCCTGGCTGAGGTGTTCTGTGCCTTTCCCCTATCATATAGAGGGCAGAAGTACAAAAACAACCCTCCAGTGTTTACACTGAGCATACCTGCAGAGTGCTGCCTACTTCCTGCAACTTCCTCAATTTGGGAGGGTTGAAGCCCTCCCATGCCAGTGACTTGCTCTGCCACCATCCGTAAAGCAATCAAGAAAAGGGCAACTTTGATTCCCCCCACCCACCCCAATGATACAGCTAACCTGCTCCTCTATCCCTTTAATCCTGCACAGCAACCAGGGCACAAGTGGAGGGACCGTGTGGGTGGGCAGTGTCCGCCAATTTTTTTATGTGGGCGGATACCGTCCTCTTTTTGTGTTTAAGGAATAATGATAACAAATAATCTGCTGCAGGCAATTGAAGTGGGCAGTGCCATGGCCAGGATTCAAACCCAATTAGTGCAGCCCAGACACTTAGCCACAAAACCACACAAATCATATTGCATATAGGCGTAGAACAGGGGTGTTGCTAGGTCTGGAAAACATCATGGGTTACACTAATTTTGGGACTGTTGAGACTTGGGGCTAGCTAGGCTTTTGGTGTAGCTCTATCTGGGGCTACACCAAAAGACCCAGGGTTATAGCCCCCTCACCACTCCCCTAGCAACGCCTCTGGCGTAGAATGTCTCGTATTGACATCCTGCTATACAAGACATGTTTTGTTAGTGATTCTAAGATCTAAACGGTGCATACCTTTTATAAGTAGTCAGCAATGTAACAGGAAAATCTGTTCTCTTGTCAAATGCTTATTTGTCCTATGCCCCTCTGTCATTGCGTGCATCAGAATCCCCCATTTTTCTTTTAGGACTCGAGCACTCCATTTGTCAGCAACTAACACTATTTCCGTTCATCCTAACCATGTGTAGTGAAACTCTCTTGCCTCTGCCTCCCCACCAATGTGTTGACGCCATACTCTGGGTTGAGGCGCACTATAAATAAATAGAATATGTTCTGCCATCTTGCGTCCTCGATACCCTGCGACGCTGCAGGACAGAATGAAAAGAAATGTCAGAAATGATGGAAAGTGATGAGATTTTACCCTGCGTCTCTTCGGGATGATTGCAGTCTCTTCAAATATCAAGGGTTTGAAAAAAGACGAAAGCATTAACGTTTACATGGAAATCGCTACTTTTCACTCTTACTTCGTAATAAAAAATAATTGCAGGCTCTGACAAGTCAGCCACCACTGTGCATTCCGGGACCTGTATTATAGAGCACGTTGCCTTTATCAAAACGAAACACGTGGTGCTTACAGATGCTCTACCCGTACGCGAACGCTGTTTTTATTTTATTATCATTCCTCCATTGCTTTATTTAATTTACTGATTTGGTTTACGGTCAACATACAAATTCTCAAAGACATGTCCATTTTCAATGAAAGGAATTACTGTGCCAAATTTGTCCATTTCTATCAGAATCCAACTGTGCCACAATAGCCCGGGCTAGAGTCGGGGGCAAACTGAATTACTGTTGTGCAGATTTCTTAGGGGCAAATAAGGGCCTTCTATGTCGTGTTCAAGTCTTGCGAAACACAGCTGCCAGGATAGAAACCAACACTGAGCTCAGAGCCCTGTTCTAAATGAAAGAAAACCAGAGGTCATTCCGTTCAGACCCAGAAAACTACACTCTGGACTGCTCTTCGGAAGAGGTTCGCACGATAGAACATCTTATGACCTTTTGTAGCATCTGAAAACAACCCTCTTCCAGTAAATCCATCCCTTTATCCTCCATGCTGTGACACCTGGTGGGACAAAAGCGCTATACAAATTAAACAAATCAAATGAAACAAAAAAGGTTTTTTGGTTTCCAGAGAAGGTTGCCGTGCATGTTGCTTGGCGACCACCTTAGGTTCAAGCAGTGACACACTGGTGCGGGAACAACATAGAGACCCTTGACAAGAACATTAATTGAAAATTCAGTGGTTCCTAGGTGAAGGGCACAAGCCAGAGGAGCTGAAAGGCAGAGATGCTGTTGTCGTTTTAGTCCTTGAGCTAAAAGTCCCACATCATTGTGAGGCAGAGAATTAGGCTGCTGTGGTTGTGGTCAGCTTGGAGGGACTCTAGGTAATAACGATTGTTGATGAAAAGCTTACAAAGACATACCGAAGAGGAACCAGCCATGGAAGAGGAACCAGGAGGTGGGTTCAGTGGTGCAGTTGCAGGACAGAGAGCAGTAAAATACCTGGATGTACAAGTTGGGGAGATGGAACCAGGGGGCTTGCCCAATGTCCTGGGATGAAAGGTCTCTGGTCGGCTTGGCAGAGGGTATCTTTAGAGTCCTGGCATCAAAGGGACATTCTACTCTGCATTGAGCAATGCAGGCACTGCCATGAGATTCAGGCAGATGGGGCCATCAAGCAGAAGCTGTGATCCAGTTGCCACCACTGGATCTGGGGGAAGAAGCACAACTGTTGGTTATGTCTCATCTTCCGAAGAGGCACTGCTTCACTGTCAAATTTGCCAGGACATCAAAAGATGCTGGTGCAGAGTTTCGGTCCTTCCTCGAGCAACGTACCTTCCAGGAATGCCAGTGCAGAGTTCCAGCAGTACAAAAGGTGAGTGGGAAAGGGTTTCTGATGTATCCCCCTCAGTCAGGAGGCAGTGAGTGAACACAGCATCCAATCACACAGCACGCAATATGGAAACAGAGGGGTGGTCAGCCAATGGCAGACAGTACCTCCAAACCCACCCATGAACTCTGGAAGGACTCACGCAAAAAGAAGTGAATCCATACTATCTAACACAGGCATCTACATATGCAGAACTGGTTTCAGGCTGACTGCAGTCCCCATTCCCGACATCCATGTATCCAGTGTCCAAACATGGCCATCTCCTCTTACACAAAGAGGGACAAGGGATAGTGATGCAACCCCTTATATCTTCGTCGAAAACAAAGACTGAAGCTCAATTTTGTGGAATGGGCAAGGGTGCAACAAAGCAGCCTGTTAAAATGCTTTTCACCCAGTGGAACACAAAGGCCCTTTCTAGCCCCACCGCTGCATAGTAGCACCCATAGAAAGCTTACTAAAGAACTACATTCCTCCTGTTGTCACCCAAAAAAGTACTTGTCCACTCCAACTCTTTTCAATGGAAAGTCCATTTTGAACCAGATTTGAATATCATTGGCAGATTTGGGATATGTTTCTTGCATGAGGTGCAGTTCTGTAATTCTGCCGTGAGGGTCACATTACGATATTGCAGTGATGATATCGCTGAGGTGTAACACCGATGTCCTTTAATGGGGTACATTTGGGAGGCACAGATTTCTTATGAAGAAATGGTAACCAGACCAAAGATCCTTCGTTGGAGGTAGTTAGTTGGGAAAAGAGTGAGGTACTCTGGAGCCAACTGACCACAACATTGTCTGTTTTCTGATTCACACAATCCAGACAATCCAGACCTTACTGACAGTTGAGGTTAATTATTTAGTATTTTCTTTTACTTCTGGTGATGGCAAACTGATTAGAAAGTCGTATTTTGCAGCAAAACAGTAGATGGGTAAATAAAAGCTGATTTCGTAAGAATATGATATGATACGATATTGCGTTTGTAATGCGCCTATACACAAGTGATTCAAGGCGCGACAAGGCAAGGAAGGGGGAACAGAGGGAGGACAGAGACAACTATCTTACTAGGCTAAGTGACATTCAGATTGCGCAAGTGCAGGGGAGGGGGAAGGAGAAAAGAGCCAGGGGAAAGGGGAGAGGGCAGCGCTGTATGTTGGATCAAAACAATAACAAAGAGTGTGGCCAGCAGGTGGCAGGTGCAAGGGTAAGTGCAGACAGCAGGTTGTAAAAAAGTGCAGGTAGGGGGACTGTAGGGTTACAGATACAGACCTAAGTGCAAGGGTTTCAGGGAGGCAGTGCGGATTTGGAACTGGGAGAGGGAGGCCCCAGCCGAAAAAAGAGATATACCACCAAACCCGTTGATTGGAGAAGCGACTGACCCTGAGGGAGTTGGAGGTGGAGGAGCGAAGAGCTCGAGTAGGAAGGTATTTACAAAGAGAGAGTTGGAGGTATTGAGCACCCATGTCCCAGAAGGCATTGGGGACAATGCAGAGGGTCTTGAACTTAATCCTTGTAGCCACTGGGAGCCAATGCAGAGATTTCAGTGCTGAAGCGATACAATCCCTGGGCTTGTGGTCAAGGACAAGTCTTGCAGTAGTGTCCTGGATGAGTTGCAGAGAGTGGAGAGTAGAAGCAGGCAGATTTAGAAAGAGGCTGTTGCAGTAGTCCAACCTAGAGAGAACCAGAGCTCTAGAGACAGTGAGCTTCTGGGGGAAGGAGAGGAAAGGAAGAATACCTTTGAGGTGGTGCAGTTGGTTGTTTGACTTCTTAGAGACTTCAGAGATGCGAGGAGAAAAAGGGGAGTGTGGAGTCGAAGATGACCCTGAGGTTTTTAGACTCACAGGTTGGAGCAGGAAGAGGGCCAAGGGAGACCAGCCAGAAAGTGACAGGAAAGGAGGGTGTAGGTCTGCTGATGAGGAGAATCTCCGTCTTACTGGCATTAAGGCAGAGATCATTTGCCACACACCACTCCTGGATGGCAGACAGGCAGTCAGAGGTGAGAGAAGGAGAAGAGGTGGCAGAGCGGAGCCTGAAAATGAGCTGAGTGTCATCCATATAGCACTGAAAGTTGGCACAAAGAGCGGCATTGTGGTGTGCGACAGGTGCCAGTTATTGGTTGAACAGCCAGGGAGAGAGGTAAGACCCCTGGGGAACACCGCAGGTAGAGAGTGAGATAGAGGAAAGGAATGACCCAAGTTGGACATAGTAGGGTCGATCAGAAAGGAATGAGGTCAGCCAGGCCAGGGCCTGATTGGTGATACCCAGGTCATCACAGAGACGATTGAGCCTGATGGCATGGTTGACAGTGTCAAATGCAAAAGAGCGATCGAGTAAGATGAGGACAGAGGGGAGATTGGAATCAAGGATAGAGAGCAGGTCTTCACAGATGTTCAGGAGAGCATTTTGGGTACTTCTGGCTGCTCTGAAGCCATACTGATGGTCATGCAGACAACCAACAGATTCAGTGTGAAGATTAAGCTGCGAGATGGCCAGATTTTCCAGGAGTTTGCCCAGGAAAGGAGTGATGGAGATCGGGTGATAGTTAGCCGGGCAGGAGGGATCGGCTGAGGGTTTCTTGAGAAGAGGGTGCACAAGAGAGTGCTTCAGGGGGGAAGGGAAGGCCCAAGTGGTGAAGGAGTGGTTGCAGAAGTCAGCCAGGGCAGGAACGAGGGTGTCAATGTGGTCCTTTTGAAAGAACAGGGAAGAACCTGTTTTGACAAGACTTTCATAGATCGGACTTGTCCAGAAACCTCGCCAGGGGAGAACAGTGGAAATGAAGAGAAAGAGGGAGGAGAGGTGGCCACAGGGGGGGGGCGGAGGTAGATGAGATCATAGAGGGAGGAGGAGGAGAGGACGAGAGGGTGGACAGGATGTCCTGCGTTTTAGAGATAGAATGAGAAGCCAGGGTAGTGCAGAGGGCTTGGGAGGGGACAGGACAGGTACAGACTGCAGCAGGGTTGGCCAGCTCCTTGCATATTTTAAAGAGTTCAGTCGAGTTGTTAGATGCCGCAGAGAAGTGGGCTTGGATGTGGGCTCTCTTCATAGTGCGGACAGAGAGCCGGTATTGCCTGTGGAGAAGGCGGCAGGCCAGTTTGTCAGAGGAGGCACAAGAAGCTACCCATTTCCTCTCAGCCACCCTGCACTTGCATTTAAGAGTGACGAGGTCAGAGTCATACCACGAGTTGCACTTGGCTTTGGGCTTCAAGCGGATCCTCATGACAGTGGCAAGATCATCAAGAGTATCAGAGATAGAAGAGTGGGGCATGGAAAGGGCCGTGTCATGATGTGAGCCAGCCAGAGGAGGGAGAGAGAAAGTGTTGTCGAAAGCTTCAACTGACACACGCTTCATGGGTTGGATGACCGAGCAGGTAGATGGCAGTGCTGGAGTTGGCCTGGCCTGAGGGGTAGAGAGGGAGAGATGGGAGGAAAGGAGAAAGTGATCACTCCAGGAGAGAGGAGCTGTGAGAGGATAGAAAGGGGGAGGTCCAAGGAGATCAGAACATCCAGTGTGTGCCCTGCAGAGTGAGTCGGGCCAGAGGGGAGAATAGAAAGAGAGAGAGAGTAGCAGATGTCGTGAAAAAGTCCAGAGGAGGCACAGGAAGCATCCAGGTGGATGTTAAAGTCTCCACGAAGGAGGAATTGAGTGGTCGGGGCCAGGAGGGAGGAGCAGAGGTCTTCCCACTCAGAGAGGAAGGAGGCGATCTGACCAGGTGGCTGATAGATATTAGCCACGGTAAGAGAGTGGCCAGGAGCGATAGAGAGCCTGCAGACAAGGCATTCGAAAGATGAGTGGGCCTGAATAGGAATGACAGAGGCAGAAATCCACTTACATAAGGTCAAGGCTACACCCCCCCGGAACGGGTGGATCTTGGCGCAGAGAGGATCTTGTAGCCATCAGGGAGGAGAGTGTCAAAGCTTGTGACAGAGCTGGCTGTGCACCATGTCTCGGTGACACCGAGGACATCGAGATCAAGTTCTTCCAGGAGGCGGCAGATGTCATAGGAGGGTTTGAAAGCTGAGCAACAGTTGAGAGTGGCAATATGGAGAAGATTGACAACCTTTAAAGACTTCTGGGCAACGGTACAAATCAGAGATACACCCTGCAGCGCCAATCAGGCCGGCTACAAATACCAAATATAACATAACATAGCTAACAAATTAAAAGCATTTTGAATTCCAACATAGTTTTTTAAACAATGCCATTTGTGGATTTATTCCATTACCATTTGAGTTGCATTCAGTAGAAATGCAGTATGCACAGAACATGCTGCAATAAAAATGAATGATGTATTTCCAATTCCAACATAGATTAGCCAATTGTTGTTAACACATTAAAATTCAAAGATACCTAATACAAAACAAATATGATCCTTCACAACAACCTTGAACTGTACACAGATACTGGATAGGGTCCCATAGAAACCAATTAGAACAAACCATTCCAAATATAATTTAACAAACTGTTTAATATCACAGTCTCAAATAACTTAATTTACCATTTTAACTAGTAAAAGTAAGTGCTTACTTTCATGCATGCATGCCGGCAAAACTATCAGCAAAACGATCAACAATAGCATCATCAGAAACCGATTGTAGCACTGTTCTCTCTGCTGAAAGTACAACAAGGTCCTGTAGTCTAGATTGCCCCACTGTACATCTGAGCCAATTGTGAAGTCTCTGCAAAGCACTGAATGACCCCTCAGACTGCTCACTGGACAGTTAAAGTAATTTGATATTTTTTTTTTACAGTTGGAAACATTAGATGATCTAAAAGCTTATTTACTTGATCCATTGAGCGAGTTTGACCTTTTTTTGCTATAATTGCTTTGTCAGACTTAAATTCTGTTTTGTAATGGTTTGTAATTTCTCTTAAATCTTAAAATAGGAATTTTGTGGAAAGTGGACTGCACTCATCATTCCTCTCATCATCTCTTCTTTGACACTAGAGAACCTATGTTCTAGTTCAGAGATCATCGGATCCAAGCACGGGAAAAATGACTTTGTACTAAAGTCATCTTTTGTACTGACATGTTGCTTTTTTTTCTTCGTTCTGCTACTATTGCCTCACCTTCAGTGTTGGTATGAGAGAGACACTTACAAAAAGGAAGCCACAAGAGCACTACTGGTGGCCAATCATGGACCAAGGCTTGGATCAGATAATAAAACATGGGCAGGTTTTTCACAAAATTGACAAGTGCTTGTCCACAAGACAACCCTACTGTAAAATGTAGAATCGGAAAGGGAGTGTGGAGAGAGGTCCGATGGAGTACATGGGCACGAGCACAGATTTAACATAGTCCCCACTGGCTATGTCTCTTAATGTATGGAGATATATTTAATGGAAACTATGACAACATCTACAGCCATTTTTTATGCAAAGGGAGCATAATGTTTACATTAAATGAAATGTAGGAATATATGACGCATCAGGGAAACAGACAAATAAACGTGGCAGGCTAACAACCCCAACGTAATTACCAAGTGCAGTGTATTAACAGTTCTTTTTTTAAAGTATTGTGTAAGCCACCTTTGCAGCCCAAATCAATTCCACTGAAGCCAACCTGAGTGTCCTTACAGCACACCTTAACACTCCACATAAAGTCACAGGAGTTTTTCCTTTCATTGTGATTAAAGGCAGAATGGGCCAGTACAACGCTGACCATGCTGTGAATTTTTGATGAGAGTGAACCCAGCATGTCAACATATGTTAATTTAAAGAATAAGTACAGGAAGATCACTGGAAAAGGAAGTAGATTTATTAAAACAAAAAAGACATTTAATCATCCCAATTCCATATTGCTAAAATAGTGAACATATGACTGCCACACAAGGACTAAGAAACTCAGTCCCACATTAGCGCACCAAACAGAATACTAAATACAGTACAGTTTAGAGAACATTCATGCTATATTACGTTATGTTGTGTTAAGTTATATACGTTATCTTGCATTTGTATAGCACCTCCTGCCATAGGTTATGGCATTGAAGCACTTTATCTGTCAGAGAGGTAAGGGGGTAGAACATGCAGCAGAGGTAGGGAAGAACCAAGTCGGATAGATAGTTGGGATGAGGGCAGGAAATAGAGAAGATGCTCAGGGAGGCATGAGAAGGAAATAGTTAGGAGCTATGTGTACAATTACACAAAATGTATCATGGGACACAACTGTATTCTATGGGGCGCAGCATTGGCTCAGATGTACAGTGGGGCAATCTAGACTACAGGACCTTGTTGTACTTTCAGCAGAGAGAACAGTGCTACAATCGGTTTCTGATGATGCTATTGTTGATCGTTTTGCTGATAGTTTTGCCGGCATGCATGCATGAAAGTAAGCACTTACTTTTACTAGTTAAAATGGTAAATTAAGTTATTTGAGACTGTGATATTAAACAGTTTGTTAAATTATATTTGGAATGGTTTGTTCTAATTGGTTTCTATGGGACCCAATCCAGTATCTGTGTACAGTTCAAGGTTGTTGCAAAGGATCATATTTGTTTTGTATTAGGTATCTTTGAATTTTAATGTGTTAACAACAATTGGCTAATCTATGTTGGAATTGGAAATACATCATTCATTTTTACTGCAGCATGTTCTGTGCATACTGCATTTCTACTGAATGCAACTCAAATGGTAATGGAATAAATCCACAAATGGCATTGTTTAAAAAACTATGTTGGAATTCAAAACGCTTTTAATTTGTTAGCTATGTTATGTTATATTTGGTATTTGTAGCCGGCCTGCTTGGCGCTGCAGGGTGTATCTCTGATGTGTACCGTTGCCCAGAAGTCTTTAAAGGTTGTCAATCTTCTCCATATTGCCACTCTCAACTGTTGCTCAGCTTTCAAACCCTCCTATGACATCTGCCGCCTCCTGGAAGAACTTGATCTCGATGTCCTCGGTGTCACCGAGACATGGTGCACAGCCAGCTCTGTCACAAGCTTTCTCTCCTCCCTGATGGCTACAAGATCCTCTCTGCGCCAAGATCCACCTGTTCCGGGGGGGGTGTAGCCTTGACCTTATGTAAGTGGATTTCTGCCTCTGTCATTCCTATTCAGGCCCACTCAGCTATCGAATGCCTTGTCTGCAGGCTCTCTATCGCTCCTGGCCACTCTCTTACCGTGGCTAATATCTATCAGCCACCTGGTCAGATCGCCTCCTTCCTCTCTGAGTGGGAAGACCTCTGCTCCTCCCTCCTGGCCCCGACCACTCAATTCCTCCTTCGTGGAGACTTTAACATCCACCTGGATGCTTCCTGTGCCTCCTCTGGACTTTTTCACGACATCTGCTACTCTCTCTCTTTCTATTCTCCCCTCTGGACCGACTCACTCTGCAGGGCACACACTGGATGTTCTGATCTCCTTGGACCTCCCCCTTTCTATCCTCTCACAGCTCCTCTCTCCTGGAGTGATCAATTTCTCCTTTCCTCCCATCTCTCTCTCTCTCTACCCCTCAGGCCAAGCCAACTCCAGCACTGCCATCTACCTGCTCGGTCATCCAACCCATGAAGCGTGTGTCAGTTGAAGCTTTCGACAACACTTTCTCTCTCCCTCCTCTGGCTGGCTCACATCATGACACGGCCCTTTCCATGCCCCACTCTTCTATCTCTGATACTCTTGATGTTCTTGCCACTGTCATGAGGATCCGCTTGAAGCCCAAAGCCAAGTGCAACTCGTGGTATGACTCTGACCTCGTCACCCTTAAATGCAAGTGCAGGGTGGCTGAGAGGAAATGGGTAGCTTCTTGTGCCTCCTCTGACAAACTGGCCTGCCGCCTTCTCCACAGGCAATACCGGCTCTCTGTCCGCACTATGAAGAGAGCCCACATCCAAGCCCACTTCTCTGCGGCATCTAACAACTCGACTGAACTCTTTAAAATATGCAAGGAGCTGGCCAACCCTGCTGCAGTCTGTACCTCTCCTGTCCCTTCCCAAGCCCTCTGCACTACCCTGGCTTCTCATTCTATCTCTAAAACGCAGGACATCCTGTCCACCCTCTCGTCCTCTCCTCCTCCTCCCTCTATGATCTCATCTACCCCCCCCCCCCTGTGGCCACCTCTCCTCCCTCTTTCTCTTCATTTCCACTGTTCTCCCCTGGCGAGGTTTCTGGACGAGTCCGATCTATGAAAGTCTTGTCAAAACAGGTTCTTCCCTGTTCTTTCAAAAGGACCACATTGACACCCTCGTTCCTGCCCTGGCTGACTTCTGCAACCACTCCTTCACCACTTGGGCCTTCCCTTGCCCCCTGAAGCACTCTCTTGTGCACCCTCTTCTCAGGAAACCCTCAGACGATCCCTCCTGCCCGGCTAACTATCACCTGATCTCCATCACTCCTTTCCTGGGCAAACTCCTGGAAAATCTGGCCATCTCGCAGCTTAATCTTCACACTGAATCTGTTGGTTGTCTCCATGACCATCAGTATGGCTTCAGAGCAGCCAGAAGTACCCAAAATGCTCTCCTGGACATCTGTGAAGACCTGCTCTCTATCCTTGATTCCAATCTCCCCTCTGTCCTCATCTTACTCGATCGCTCTTTTGCATTTGACACTGTCAACCATGCCATCAGGCTCAATCGTCTCTGTGATGACCTGGGTATCACCAATCAGGCCCTGGCCTGGCTGACCTCATTCCTTTCTGATCGACCCTACTATGTCCAACTTGGGTCATTCCTTTCCTCTATCTCACTCTCTACCTGTGGTGTTCCCCAGGGGTCTTACCTCTCTCCCTGGCTATTCAACCAATAACTGGCACCTGTCACACACCACATTGCCGCTCTTTGTGCCAACTTTCAGTGCTATATGGATGACACTCAGCTCATTTTCAGGCTCCGCTCTGCCACCTCTTCTCCTTCTCTCACCTCTGACTGTCTGTCTGCCATCCAGGAGTGGTGTGCGGCCAATGATCTCTGCCTTAATGCCAGTAAGACGGAGATTCTCCTCATCAGCACACCTACACCCTCCTTTCCTGTCACTTTCTGGCTGGTCTCCCTTGGCCCTCTTCCTGCTCCAACCTGTGAGTCTAAAAACCTCAGGGTCATCTTCGACTCCACACTCTCCTTTTTCTCCTCGCATCTCTGAAGTCTCTAAGAAGTCAAACAACCAACTGCACCCCCTCAAAGGTATTCTTCCTTTCCTCTCCTTCCCCCAGAAGCTCACTGTCTCTAGAGCTCTGGTTCGCTCTAGGCTGGACTACTGCAACAGCCTCTTTCTAAATCTGCCTGCTTCTACTCTCCACTCTCTGCAACTCATCCAGGACAGGACTGCAAGACTTGTCCTTGACCACAAGCCCAGGGATCGTATCGCTTCAGCACTGAAATCTCTGCATTGGCTCCCAGTGGCTACAAGGATTAAGTTCAAGACCCTCTGCATTGTCCCCAATGCCTTCTGGGACATGGGTGCTCAATACCTCCAACTCTCTCTTTGTAAATACCTTCCTACTCAAGCTCTTCGCTCCTCCACCTCCAACTCCCTCAGGGTCAGTCGCTTCTCCAAGCAACGGGTTTGGTGGTATATCTCTTTCTTCGGCTGGGGCCTCCCTCTCCCAGTTCCAAATCCGCACTGCCTCCCTGAAGCCCTTGCACTTAGGTCTGTATCTGTAACCCTACAGTCCCCCTACCTGCACTTTTTTACAACCTGCTGTCTGCACTTACCCTTGCACCTGCCACCTGCTGGCCACACTCTTTGTTATTGTTTTGATCCAACATACAGCGCTGCCCTCTCCCCTTTCCCCTGGCTCTTTTCTCCTTCCCCCACCCCTGCACTTGCGCAATCTGAATGTCACTTAGCCTAGTAAGATAGTTGTCTCTGTCCTCCCTCTGTTCCCCCTTCCTTGCCTTGTCGCGCCTTGAATCACTTGTGTATAGGCGCATTACAAACGCAATATCGTATCATATCATATTCTTACGAAATCAGCTTTTATTTACCGATCTACTGTTTTGCTGCAAAATACGACTTTCTAATCAGTTTGCCATCACCAGAAGTAAAAGAAAATCCTAAATAATTAACCTCAACTGTCAGTAAGGTCTGGATTGTCTGGATTGTGTGAATCAGAAAACAGACAATGTTGTGGTCAGTTGGCTCCAGAGTACCTCACTCTTTTCCCAACTAACTACCTCCAACGAATGATCTTTGGTCTGGTTACCATTTCTTCATAAGAAATCTGTGCCTCCCAAATGTACCCCATTAAAGGACATCGGTGTTACACCTCAGCAATATCATCACTGCAATATCGTAATGTGACCCTCACGGCAGAATTACAGAACTGCACCTCATGCAAGAAACATATCCCAAATCTGCCAATGATATTCAAATGCTGGTTCAAAATGGACTTTCCATTAAAAAGAGTTGGAGTGGACAAGTACTTTTTTGGGTGACAACAGGAGGAATGTAGTTCTTTAGTAAGCTTTCTATGGGTGCTACTATGCAGCGGTGGGGCTAGAAAGGGCCTTTGTGTTCCACTGGGTGAAAAGCATTTTAACAGGCTGCTTTGTTGCACCCTTGTCCATTCCACAAAATTGAGCTTCAGTCTTTGTTTTCGACGAAGATATAAGGGGTTGCATCACTATCCCTTGTCCCTCTTTGTGTAAGAGGAGATGGCCATGTTTGGACACTGGATACATGGATGTCGGGAATGGGGACTGCAGTCAGCCTGAAACCAGTTCTGCATATGTAGATGCCTGTGTTAGATAGTATGGATTCACTTCTTTTTGCGTGAGTCCTTCCAGAGTTCATGGGTGTGTTTGGAGGTACTGTCTGCCATTGGCTGACCACCCCTCTGTTTCCATAATGCTTGGTGTGTGATTGAATGCTGTGTTCACTCACTGCCTCCTGAGGGGGATACATCAGAAACCCTTTCCCACTCACCTTTTGTACTGCTGGAACTCTGCACTGGCATTCCTGGAAGGTACGTTGCTCGAGGAAGGACCGAAACTCTGCACCAGCATCTTTTGATGTCCTGGCAAATTTGACAGTGAAGCAGTGCCTCTTCGGAAGATGAGACATAACCAACAGTTGTGCTTCTTCCCCCAGATCCAGTGGTGGCAACTGGATCACAGCTTCTGCTTGATGGCCCCATCTGCCTGAATCTCATGGCAGTGCCTGCATTGCTCAATGCAGAGTAGAATGTCCCTTTGATGCCAGGACTCTAAAGATACCCTCTGCCAAGCCGACCAGAGACCTTTCATCCCAGGACATTGGGCAAGCCCCCTGGTTCCATCTCCTCAACTTGTACATCCAGGTATCTTTACTGCTCTCTGTCCTGCAACTGCACCACTGAACCCACCTCCTGGTTCCTCTTCCATGGCTGGTTCCTCTTCGGTATGTCTTTGCAAGCTTTTCATCAACAATCGTTATTACCTAGAGTCCCTCCAAGCTGGCCACAACCAGCCAAATTCTCTGCCTCACAATGATGTGGGACTTTTAGCTCAAGGACTAAAGCGACAACAAAAAACGACAACAGCATCTCTGCCTTTCAGCTCCTCTGGCTTGTGCCCTTCACCTAGGAACCACTGAATTTTCAATTAATGTTCTTGTCAAGGGTCTCTATGTTGTTCCCGCACCAGTGTGTCACTGCTTGAACCTAAGGTGGTCGCCAAGCAACATGCACGGCAACCTTCTCTGGAAACCAAAAAACCTTTTTTGTTTCATTTGATTTGTTTAATTTGTATAGCGCTTTTGTCCCACCAGGTGTCACAGCATGGAGGATAAAGGGATGGATTTACTGGAAGAGGGTTGTTTTCAGATGCTACAAAAGGTCAGAAGATATTCTATCGTGCGAACCTCTTCCGAAGAGCAATCCAGAGTGTAGTTTTCTGGGTCTGAACGGAATGACCTCTGGTTTTCTTTCATTTAGAACAGGGCTCTGAGCTCAGTGTTGGTTTCTATCCTGGCAGCTGTGTTTCGCAAGACTTGAACACGACATAGAAGGCCCTTATTTGCCCCTAAGAAATCTGCACAACAGTAATTCAGTTTGCCCCCGACTATAGCCCGGGCTATTGTGGCACAGTTGGATTCTGATAGAAATGGACAAATTTGGCACAGTAATTCCTTTCATTGAAAATGGACACGTCTTTGAGAATTTGTATGTTGACTGTAAACCAAATCAGTAAAATAAATCAAGGAATGGAGGAATGATAATAAAATAAAAACAGCGTTCGGGTACGGGTAGAGCATCTGGAAGCACCACGTGTTTCGTTTTGATAAAGGCAACGTGCTCTATAATACAGGTCCCGGAATGCACAGTGGTGGCTGACTTGTCAGAGCCTGCAATTATTTTTTATTACGAAGTAAGAGTGAAAAGTAGCGATTTCCATGTAAACGTTAATGCTTTCGTCTTTTTTCAAACCCTTGATATTTGAAGAGACTGCAATCATCCCGAAGAGACGCAGGGTAAAATCTCATCACTTTCCATCATTTCTGACATTTCTTTTCATTCTGTCCTGCAGCGTCGCAGGGTATCGAGGACGCAAGATGGCAGAACATATTCTATTTATTTATAGTGCGCCTCAATCCAGAGTATGGCGTCAACACATTGGTGGGGAGGCAGAGGCAAGAGAGTTTCACTAAACATGGTTAGGATGAACGGAAATAGTGTTAGTTGCTGACAAATGGAGTGCTCGAGTCCTAAAAGAAAAATGGGGGATTCTGATGCACGCAATGACAGAGGGGCATAGGACAAATAAGCATTTGACAAGAGAACAGATTTTCCTGTTACATTGCTGACTACTTATAAAAGGTATGCACCGTTTAGATCTTAGAATCACTAACAAAACATGTCTTGTATAGCAGGATGTCAATACGAGACATTCTACGCCAGAGGCGTTGCTAGGGGAGTGGTGAGGGGGCTATAACCCTGGGTCTTTTGGTTGTAGCCCCAGATAGAGCTACACCAAAAGCCTAGCTAGCCCCAAGTCTCAACAGTCCCAAAATTAGTGTAACCCATGATGTTTTCCAGACCTAGCAACACCCGTGTTCTACGCCTATATGCAATATGATTTGTGTGGTTTTGTGGCTAAGTGTCTGGGCTGCACTACTTGGGTTTGAATCCTGGCCATGGCACTGCCCACTTCAATTGCCTGCAGCAGATTATTTGTCATCATTATTCCTTAAACACATAAAGAGGACGGTATCCGCCCACATAAAAAAAATTGGCGGACACTGCCCACCCACACGGTCCCTCCACTTGTGCCCTGGTTGCTGTGCAGGATTAAAGGGATAGAGGAGCAGGTTAGCTGTATCATTGGGGTGGGTGGGGGGAATCAAAGTTGCCCTTTTCTTGATTGCTTTACGGATGGTGGCAGAGCAAGTCACTGGCATGGGAGGGCTTCAACCCTCCCAAATTGAGGAAGTTGCAGGAAGTAGGCAGCACTCTGCAGGTATGCTCAGTGTAAACACTGGAGGGTTGTTTTTGTACTTCTGCCCTCTATATGATAGGGGAAAGGCACAGAACACCTCAGCCAGGGCTCTCAATTTGGTAGCAATGGACAAGCAGCCAGGCTTAAGCTTTCAGGAGGTGATGCAGGCAGGTTCATAAGTACAGTGAGTCACTAAGCCCCCACAAATGAATATCCACACAATATGTTAGGTGATAACACAGCTTCTTTATATGAAATAAGATTCAGGAATATATATACATTTAAATAATAATACTTTGTACTTAGAAATACTTATTAAAATAATGGCATGTATATGCACTATATGTGGTGCCACACAATACTTAAATACAGTAATAGATGCACTAACTGCAGATAGTTTTAAATAGGCATGTGAATTCTTAATTGTGGTGTATCAGCATAGAATAGGGGAGAAAGGCAGGTTAGTTGTGGATAGTGACAGAATGCTTTCTGTAGACTATATATACAATTCGGTGAGAAGATCCCCCCACCTCGGCAACCTCTAATCGAAAAGTTAGGGGGTAACTTGTCTTGTCTTTTACAGCCCAGTCCTAATGTTCAATAACCTTCTGCCTTCTTTAAAAGGCTCTACCACCCCAAAGTACTTGAGAGGCCACAACAGAACAGGATCCAAGATGGATCTGGAACCCCTGGACGACTCCTGAGGCTAGAAGATGCTCTTCCTCATTACTGTACCTTGGGTGCCTTTGCAGGCATAGTGGTAGAGTTTCTTGGTTTCACTGAAGGAGACCCTCTGAGGATGGACCCCCTTGGAAGAAGGAGCCACTGGGATGCTGAGTCAACAAACTAAATTGAACCAAAGTCTTTCTGAAGTTCATCAGTTTAACTCTTTGCGATGCTCTCGTTTGGTTGACGATTTCTCTGACTATAGAAGTCCTGTGAAGATGAAACTTGCTGTGAGCTCCTTAAATGCTTGGCAGATGAGAGTAAGACCCATAGCACCCTTCAATGACTTCTGGTGGTGACAGGTGAATAGGTCACTTTGGTGTTGTGTTTCAGAATATCACGGTTTTCCACCTTTTGGTTTGTTTGTGCTGTAGCCTCAGCACAGACCTCTCGATGGCGTCTGATGACCTGGACTCGACCACTGGAGTGGACCACAGACCTTTACCAAGTCTGGACCCTCAGGACATCTTCGTTAGCTTCTGGTGGCAGGAAATCGACTGATGGACCTTCCTCTGCACTGACCGACTCTGGACTCTCTCCAGCTGGAAAAAGTGGTCAGTGATGATGGCAAGGTGTAATGCTTATGCGAAAAGACAAGCTAAAACAACATGGCGCCGGTGCGCAGCCATCTTGGACATCCACCTCCCATCACTGCAATGAAATCCTACATTTTTCGTGGGCTCAGAAAAGTAACGTGTATCTCAGCAGCGAAGCGAAGGCAAGGTCACATAAATATTGTTGCTGGGTGGACTTACTGTGGAGAATAGTTATTCTATTGTCCGCTGAAGGGCGAGCCAGAGAGGGAATCGGAGCGCTCTGCAGGTGCAGTGATAAGTGGTCCTGGGAATGAATGTGAGGAGAGGGAAGCTGGGGTTTTCCACTTCTAGTAGGTTTTTTCCACTCTTTGCCCCTTCTTCTTGTGATCTGTTCTCAGCCAAAGGCAGTCATAACTAAGAAGGGTGGGGATGTTCCCCTATAAAGAGAAGAGGTTTTCCTCTGTGGTCAGCAGCTAGAATTTGGACCCCCTGAGTGATGCAGTCTCGCTGAGAGAGAGGACGCTCCGCTTGAGACCCCGTTATTACGAGTGATCTCTTTACCTACCTGCTCTGGGACTAAGCAGTGTTGCAGTGACCAAGATGAAGGTGTCTTCTGCAACTTTGGTAACTGTGATGCTCTCTTTTTCTATGTTTCTGTATAACTGACTATATGTTTATTTTTGTGTATGAGGTGTTTATATGTAAGGAGTGAATACAGGGCCTATAACAAGCCATCTACATTTTTCTCATAACTACTGGTTGAAGTATTATTTCTTGCCTGTCTGAGTCCAATAACTTGTTTTCTCACGGTCAGGGGAAACGTAAGTCTGAGATTATCCCCACGTGGCCAAGCAAAAGCAAACCATTTTTTAAGTATTTAGCATAGGGAGCATAATGTAAACAGTACTTCATTATCAATTACCAGGGAGCATAGAACCAAATGGTAATTTTGGTGGGAGGGGGGTGAGGGTGTGGTTGGGAGTTGGCAGTTGTGAGTTGTGGTGGGAGGGGGGAGGGTGGTGGAGGTTTTGTTTTTCACATTTCAATTTTCACTTTGAATACACTGGTTGTTCATCTAAAATAACCAGTGTGGACATTCATCATTGCGCATGTGTCATTTAATATTGCACAGTGCATAGTGTATATTTATCCCCACACCCAGTGCCCGATGTCCTGACATCCTCACACCCTCTGCTGACTTGTGTGTCAGAAATATTGTCCAATCAATGATTGCCGCACGGCACGTCCCTCCTGTGCATTGGCACTGTGATGCTGTCCTGCCACTTCTTCTTCCTCCTCCTCCCCTTCATCATCATCAGGTGGTAGCAGTTCCATGTCAGGTGGCAGGGGCACGTTCCGACGGATGCATATATTGTGCAGCATTACATGTGCCATGGCGATCTTGGACACCTTGTCATGGCTGTAGATGAGTGCCCCACCCGACCGGCTGAGGCAACAAAAGCATGCCTTCAACAGGCCAAAGGTCTGCTCAATCACCACATGTGTACGGGTATGGGAATGATTGTAGTCCTCCTCGTGCCTGTTCTGTGGGTTTCGGACAGGGGTCATTAGCCACGGCTTCAAGGGATAGGCACCATCACCTGCATGAGAGGGGAATGAAGGTAAGTGTTCGTACATTCATGGCGAACAACTGTACTAGTCTTACATGGCAGCAGGTGATTTCTGCCCATACACACATGTCCCTGGATGCATTGGCCCCATTTCTGGCCCTGCTATGTGTCCTGTGTAATGGAATGATGGAGGAGAGGGTTGCATCTTCAAGATGGGTTATGGTGTGCACTCACATCTTGTTGCACATGCATCGTATATGCATGCAGCAGTGTTGGACTAAATTCATTGATGTGGTGTGTTCTGTGAGATTTGTTAGCAGGGAGTGTTGGCTGTAGTCAGTAGCATATTTGTCATTCTGCACTGATCAGTACCATGGTGACTTGCAGCACTTCTATGGGTGTGCAGAACCAGTGACACGCTGTGGTATCCCTGTTAGGCTCAGTTCAATGCACTCCCAGGGATGACTGTCCTGTGTGGTGATATGCTGGAGGCAGCGACAAAGTGCATATGCAGTGCATAGTACAGGATGCCCTTACGGTGTGTGAGGGCCGCCGATGAGTGGTGCATGTTTTGTGGGATGTGGCTTGGTTACCTGCTAGTCATGTAGTGTTAGGTGTCGGCCTTATTTCATCACTGTGGGATTTGGTAGTCATGTGCCGTTTCACTTGCTTTGGGGCCCAGTGTTCGGTGAGGTGCACATCATGCACTGGCATCAACATTTCCACCAAGGTGGAGTATGCATCTCCCCCCCCCTTCCCACCCAGGTGGAGTATTCATCTCCCCCCCTTCCCACCCAGTTGGAGTATGCATCTCCCCCCCCTTCCCACCCAGGTGGAGTATCCATCTCCCCCCTTCCCACCCAGGTGGATGAAGTATGCAGCCACCCACCTCACAACCCCGATGCACTGCCATAGCCCAGTCAGGCAACTCACCAAGCAGCCAGGCACATCGTCCAGCACGTCACTCCATATAGCGTGGTAGCGTGGAGTTCCGCAGGACCAAAGAGTCATGAGTTGATCCTGGATATCGGGCACAGCAATGTGTGATGATCTTGCTGGCGTTACATACCATATGCACGTTGATGGAGTAGTACTGCTTGCGGTCGCGATATGCCACCTCCATGGCATCCAGAACCACCAACTCCACGTGGGTGCAGTCGAGGGCACCTATACAATTTGGCATGCCTGCCAGTGCATGGAAGGCAACTTTTGTATCGAATATCTCCTGGGGAGTCCATCGTAGGGATATGTAGTCCCTTGTGTGCTTGTGGAGGGCATCCAGCACTTGTGTCAGTATCCGGGAAAATAAGGGTTGTGATATGCCATGCATGTGCCCCACTGTGTGCTTGTAGGTGCCTGTGGCAAGGAAGTGAAGCACAGACACTACCTTCAGTAGAGGGGGGATGGCAATATTTCTATGAGGCTCACTATGTCGTCATGTATCAGGTCCACTATGGTGGTGATGGTGTCACGGTCAAGCCGGTAAAGGGTGTGGATCTGCTCTGGTGTTAGGTTGAAGGGGGTGGCTCTGATGCGAGGGATTGGGGGCTGCTGGCATGGTAACTGTGGCTGCACTGGTGGAGCATGCTGGGCCTGTCTCACGCTCCTTCTCCTCCTGTGTATCCTCTGTGGTTGGGGCTGTGGTTGTTGTTGTTGCTGTTGTTGTTGTTGCTAAGCAGGGCCTCCAGCTCCAGTAATGCTACTACTATTGGTATCATCTTGGTGTGGGAGGGGGTGTGGTGTGTGGGTGTGCTCCTTTTGTGCTGTGCCAGACTCCATCGCATCCACCTGTGCTGATTGCGTGCACCTGTGGCTCTTGGAAACACTGTGCAGGGTTCTTAACACCTTCTCGGAGATGCCAGTATTTACTCCATGCCGGTAAGGTACTTTTCGGCCTTCAGTAGGCCGTTATTTGCATGTCCGCATGGCTTGTGATCAGCTCCGGTTTACTGCATGCCGGTAATGCCAGCATGTTGTGTGGCGCGCGCTTGGACCGCTATTTACGGCATCGTAAAGTACGATGCCATAAATAGCGGTCTGGTTGGTCAGAATATCCCGTAGCTGTAAGCGATGCCGGTAATCCTTTAGCAGCATCGTTTTTATCTTACCTCCAACCTCGGAATGACCCCCTATGAAAAGTAACCAATCATCACTACTGCACCTTCAATCCAGGTAAGGGAAGTGATGTAGTTATGATACCATCTTTCTGGGGAAGATGTGTACATCACACGCAGAGTGAACGTGTGCCAATGTCTGGAGAGGAGTGAAAACCTGTGCTGTTTCCTATACAGCAAGGAAGAAACCAGAGAGCGGAAATAGGGATCAAGCGATATGTAGTATTTAATGATATGATATGATATTTTATTTATATCGTGCTCATACACACGTGTTTCAGAGTAATGTTGAGAGTAAATTAAAGAAATAATCTCTGACACATTTAGGCATGTAAAGAATGTATTTAATACATTTTTAATTGAAATGAAGCACCCACGTTTGATCACTACCACTATTTCTGTCTCTCACTAACCTTCCCCCAACCCGCTACATTCACACACTTCCCTTTGCCCAACTCCTTTGTTATCATACAGCAGCACTCCTCCTTTAGAAGTTATACATCCATTGCTATTTATACTGCGTATCGGCAAAAGACTTTCAGACTTTCTCAGCAGATTCATGACTTTGGAATCTACTTCCTCCATCTTGGAGCTGTGAGGAATGTTTGCGTGGATTTGCGAAATGACCTAGATCTTACTTAAAGAATCTCAGGAGTCTGACGAGGTGCATTAGTGGGGCAGTGCAAGAGCAGGAACATTTGACTACAGCACACTCTCTTGGTCTTTAAGGTGTGTAGGAGCATGGGGCAGGGTCCCTGCTTGCCCCCTACCTTGATGTGTGTTGATTGCCACATATGGATGTTTGGCAGATTTTCTATTTGCAGAGCTATATGCATCTGTAATCCCTATGAGGCTCACCAGATCCCCTTTGCCGCAACGCGATGCCAAAAGTATAGTTTACTTGTACCATTCTGCATTAGTAGACCTATCCGCAGCACCCATTCTGTTCGTGGCGCAGAGCAGGTTCCAAGGTTGCAAGATTTCCACTTGACCACCACCGCAACAGCAAAGTCACTGGAGAATATTTAAGATATGTCCTCTGTACCCAAACTATGATGAAAATTACTACCCCATGCTAGTGGCAGCGTCATCTGTAAGAATAAGAGCTTAGACATAGTGCATGTCAATACTTATGATCATGGCTAACACAACCCAATTGACACTGCACATGTGTCAGCTCCTGTGAGTCAGCTCTGCTATGCAAGCAAATGTGTATTTTGGGTCAGACGGGCTCATACTGCCACAAGACAAGACAGAACCCCGAAGGACCCAGCCTCTCTTTGATTCTCTTAGGGATGGCCCGTAACCCCTTCCCCCAGAGACAGCCAATGTCCTGGGCCCAGGTATCAAAGGAGCACACCCATTATGAGGAGTAACTTACACCAGGGTACTGCATAGACAAAGGTCTTTGTTTTAAGTAGGATGTCTTTGTTTTAAGTAAGAGGGAACGGGGAAGGGGGAGTAGGATAGGCAGGAGTTCTCTGTACACTGAAAGAAGCCTTCCACCATCTTGTTTCTCACTGTCTCTCTTTCCTTTCCTGTCCCCGCCACTTCTTCTGGAAAAAAGCACTTTCAGTGCAAGATCGACAGGGCAAAGTCCACTCCGGCCAGGAGCAGGGACTGGTCCCCCAAAGCAGACTTGCTTTAGACCAAACACCTGAGTATGTGTGCCCTTAAAAGGAGTCTAGCACCCATTCCACAGAATTCCCTATGTCCCTATAAGGCCGAGTAAATATTCTGAACATTCTCACCTGGACTTCCTGTGGTCATAGTTGCACTGTCCAAAGCCCTCTGCCAGATGTGAAAAAGGAGTCATCCAAGACAGAAGAAAGATCTGATCCCTAGCCACTCCCAGGGAACATTAGGAGTGACCAGTGTAAGCATATGGGCCTCTGGCTAATGTACATGCATTGGATGGGGATGCAGAATAACTGTGATACCAAATAATTGAACCAACTCATGAAGATGGCAAACACTGTTTTATTAACAATTATCTAAAACAGAGAATTACAACTGACATCAACGGACGTTCGCTAGAGCTCTCAAACATTTCACATAAAAAAAGCCTTTTATCAAAGAAATATGTCAAATGTGACATCATGTTATGTGTCAAATGAGAAAAACCTACGAGGTGTTGTGATATGTTCAAGGGGAACATCTAAGTATACTTTCTATAAGAGGTGGGATTGTGATTGGATGTCTACTGTCAGGTGAACAACGTATGCTGACCTCTAAAACATGTCATCTTCAACAATATTAAGTACACAGTATATAATTGGCCCTCAAACTATAAGGACCTCCATTATACAGCCCTCTATAATTGGTTGGCATGCTTGTGCCATGTCAGGAACATTCGGGTCACTTAGCAGCAGATAAGCTCAGACCCAGGTGCCTGGAGGTGGACTTGACGTTACCTCCCCACCCATTTAGCCCATCATCTCTCATCACCCATGCCTTCTGCCATGAAGATTGTTTTTGAACTTTGCCTTGCAGAGTATTCTTGCCTCTGGAAAAATAAGGGAGTGTGAGCACACACAATCGTTATTCTAGAACTCCACACTCAACTCCATTTCCATCCTTGGCTCACATGACCGGAGACCACGATTTGGTCCATTTTGCAGCATTTCAATGTCTTAAATGAATAAAACTTGGCACGGTTGGTGTTCTTTCTTTCCACCTTAACAAGGGATGACTCAGCTTCTCACATTCACTGCCTTCAAGAATATATAACCGGCATTGGCTGCCTCAGCTTTGGTACCAGGCCAGACAGCCTTGCCATTCGTGTCAACGATCTCAGCTATTTTTTGCTGCGACACAGTTCTCAGCCATTCCTCTCCATGGGTCGGGGCTTACTAAATTCATGATACCGATGTCCAACTTCTATACAATGGTGGCTTTGCCTGCAGTCTATTTACTGCGTATAGCCAATTTCTATGATCCCTTAGTTTACTTGTGTTACAGCATCTGTACAGTTATTGACCGACTTACATTTTCTGCAGTGCGTCACACATATGCAATCCTCTTTTTGCATATGAAAGTTTACTCGATTCTTAATTTCGTCATCAGTTTCTATAAGATCCATGAATTCCCTTCAGCCAGTATCATCAGGGCGTCATGCTAATCTTTCGTGACATCACCAGCTCCTCTTTCACTCTTTTTCATATTCTTTCGGGGAGTTCCTCCCTCAGATTGTCGTCTCTTGGGGAATACATTTGGTAGGGCTTTCTCAGAGGGTATCTTCTTTTGAATATTTGCTGTGGTATGGTCACAACTCTTGGTGTCAAGCATGGCACAATCTCAGACTTACAACATATTGGAGGTAGGGGGGATGGACTTCCTGCAGAGGTATGAAACTGCCCTTCTACAAGTGATGTGTACCAGGACCAACCATTCTGCAACAGCTCTTCTGTGACAGAAGAGCAGACCCTGAACTGGAGTATACTGTCCTTGAGTTCTTTGAGAATGCCTCACAGCAACCGGAGGGCCAGAACAGCTGAAGCCCCGGGTTCTCCCACACCAAACTGGTCACTCTGTTCTCCCCTCATCCTGAATAATAGGGAAAACGATGGTGCTGGTGTTTTCGTGCCTCCAACCGTCGGAACTTTTGCACTGCATCTAAACCAACTCCACATTACGAAATGAATGAAGTTTGGGATGCAGCTTCTTTCTTGAGTTGCAGTCGGTTGCACGTTTACTACTGCTAACTTATCTTTGAGTTCACTGGCTATTTTAATGCCCATCAGTTTAGCGATGATACCCAAACACCTATTGAGACATAATACGTCTCCAGCGTGCCCTGCAGCATGTGAATCTTGCCACTCAGATCAGAAAGCATCACATTCATTTGGCCCAACCATTCCTCCAGGTACCTCTCGCTCAGTCTCAGCTGCGCTTTATTCGGGCTGCTGCCATGCACTTGTCTCTCATCAGAGAGCAATAGGGGAGGAATTAGTGTCTCCATCGTGGTTTGGTAGCTATGCGTGCTGCCCTTCCTCTGCAGTCCCAGATTGAGACTTGCTGCCCAAACCTCTTGTGTGCCATAGCAACCCTCTCTTGGGCGTCCTGCACATTCTGTGATTCAAACGTTGGTTTTCTTGGGTTGGATTGTCCATACAGTCCCTTATGACACCATTGATTGAGAGGATAAAATATCTCAAGTGCTTAAAGACATAAATGATCTTTCATTTATTTCATAACGAGGAACATAAGGACATGTTGAATGTTAAGAAACCAGGTTGGGTATATTCGCGTAAAATAATGGTGTCAACCAGCAATGTTGAAAAGCAATGATCATCTTTCAGTATACAAATTAAGTGAATACTGCTTTGCAAGAACTTTCTTAGGCTTTGTCAGAGAAGGGCGAACTGCTGTAAAACACTGCATGACCACATTGTTCGGTAACTCTAAGCATCTCATGGGAGGACTGCTAAAATAAGAAGCACTTAAAATTGGTGAAATGGCTCTATGAAACACTATTAAAACAAGTGAAGATAAATAACAACACTCATTTAGAGGACTATCAAATGAAGTGGCCACAACTATTAAGTGGAGTCGGACATCCATTGCTGTTGCCTCCCAACCCCCATTCTTAATCTGGAATTTGTAGACCTGACTATATGCCGATAACTGATAAAGTACAAAACGCAAATAATAAAAGCAGGACTGACGTATGGCATGGGCAAATGTAAGTGCTAAAGAATAATGTTGCACGTGAAGCTACCAACAAAGGGTTTTCCTGGGACCCAGATTTAAAACATATTTTGGGAGAGGACAGCGTCTCAAAAAGTAGCAACTGAATAGTTGAAAAAAAACATCTCTAGAAAGGAGCCACATTCATTTGGGAATTCAGCGAGTGGTCTAATCCGGAGAGAGTTCGTTTCAGGGAGGGTAGTTTCATCTGGACCTCTGGGGAGCTTGCCAGAGTCCCATGCTGGAGTTATTTAGGGTGCCCTTGCCCATGTTACCTCTTGAGTGGGCGGAGAGGCACTCTACACGGACATGCTGTACCGCTCAAAATCCGCGTTGCTGCGCCTCATTTTGGCTGCAGCTCTCGATCCCCTTCTTCTTCTGGTGTTGACCAATACTGTTGCAGGGTCCACCACACCCCTCTTCCACAGCGCAGTGGGTGACACTGTCAAGTGACGCATAAGCGACAGTGGCAGTGACAGCACAGGCATGAGCCGGCTGCGTGGATACAAGTTAGATAGGAGCCAGAGAGTGGAAAAGGAAATAGGACATTGAGCCTGGAGCCAAAGTTGTACCCCAAAAGCTAGATGAATGTGGATGTCGGGACATGGGTCTAGCCTTTTGAGTTGTAGCCCCTGAGCTTCTATCTGGCGTTAGAACCAAAATACCCGGGGCTCTAGCCCTCCCATCCCACCTAGTGACACCTCTGGCAGGCTGTCTGATGCTGGTTGGAAGGGGCCTTCAGATTCCAGCTACATAGAATGGGAAAGCATGTTTTGTTTTCTATTTTGCAGTTCTTGATTTGCATTTCTTTCTTGATTGGTTTTTATCAATGTGTGTGCAGAAACTGATCAGAGGTCCATGAGCATCAACTTCTCTAAGATGCTCTCTCTCCCTTGCACAGAATCGTTTGAGAAGGTCATCCTGCCATCTGCGATAGACAAAACACGTGGACACAGAGCATCGATTATAGCAAGTTAGCTATGTTTCAAAATCTAAAAGGAGACAATATGAGTACATTTCCTTTAAAACACGAGATTTACAGCTCTATCTAGAAGATATGTTCTGAGGTATGTGTGTGACAGTGCAAACGAGTGAACAAAGCATGAGTGAATGAGTGCCTCAGTGTGTGAGTGAGTGAGTGAGCCATTCCTTAACTCGTCCTTTGCATTGAATCAATGCAATGGACGAGTTAAGGAATGGGTAAAGGAGCATAGTAGAATAAGCAGCTGATGGTGAGAAACGTTAGTAGGACGGAAGTAGAGAGTCAGAGAGAGAAAAATGCTGTTTTCCATAAAATTTGCGAATGCTAATGCTGAAAAATACAAAAAGAGCTAAATAAAACCAGCTGAAAAAACAATGCCACTGGAATGCTCGGACAAGGAACAGAGAGTTGCAAAAGATAAATGGAGCTGGATGGTATCTATGTGATTATTGCGACGGCCGAAAATGACGATTTTATTTTAACCCTTTACTCCACATACATATACGGGGGAGACCCCCCCGCACCACCCCATATTAATATTATACTCTAAACCACCCCACATATACATGTGGTGTAAGGGGGGGTTAAAAAAAAAGAAAATCAACATTTTCGCCCGTCTTCCCAGGTCGACATTTTTGTACGATTCCAGCTGGATGTGGTTGTGTATTTACAAGAACAAACCACTGCTGCTCATTTGAAATGTGATTTTTATACGAGAATGACAACTGTTTGAATGAATGCATGCACACATCTATTTCCGAAGTTGTATAGCTTATGAACCTATTGCAATGCACCCTTCCAAGCCCTGCCTTCATACAAAGCATCTTTTTGAGCCCATGGGCAAGAGGCATGCTCCAGTTTCCCTAATCTCTTCCGTGTTGCCTTGCTGTGTGGATGTTCACCCATTTCATCATATATCCGTCAGGGCATCACTACCACCACTTCTGCTGCTCAGTGTTACCTCCTCAAAATTCAGAAAATTCATCTAATTCTTACTCACTACAAAACTCTAATCTCTATGTTCAGAGGAGAATTGCCCAGCCTTTCGGTGTTGGACTCTGTTGGGTGATGGGGATCAGACGGATATGCAAATGGAAATTTTACATCTGTGAAAGGTACAGTGAGCTAAAACGTGGTTGTAGACCCTCCTGAGTGGGAACCTACCCAGAGAACAGGCTATTCTGGCATGTTCGTTCTCAATAGAGGGGCTACCAGCTCTTTGTTGAAATGTCCCATAGAGCAGTACATGTGCCTGTGTATCCTGGCATTCTGTCCAGGAGCTCCCTGCAATTTGCTCCACTCTCCATCTCATTCCCGCAATATGGTCCTCCACCCGCTGCTTCAAAGTGTTCTTTCATTTCATATGCATTTGATAATGGAAGTAGATTGTGAATACATAAAGGTGTTGTGTTTCCTTTCTTGTTAACTGTCTTTTTTGTTAAAGCATTCAAATTGCAAATCTTTTTTGCAATTGACAAGCAATATTTATGAAAAGCCTTGTAGCATTCATGCTTTCTTTTGTTACCTGTAAGTGCAATAAAGGTGTAGCAATTGCTAGGTATTTCAACTGACATCCTGTTAAATTGCTGCAAGTGCAAAGACTTGACTTCACCTGACTTAGGGTATTAAATGTGCTGCTGCTGAAGCTTACTTCTGTTGCCACTTCCAAGAACAATGACGATGTTTGTATATTTCCTCAATGCTCCTTTAACTGATAAAGATTTTCGAAATGACTTTGATGTGCATATGAACGGTGAATAGGTGTATTGCTGTGTTTGCATCGTTTTTTTAGCCATCAAATGTCGACGTTTCCCCTCTTGTAAATATGCAAATGGTAGTATATAATTTGTTTAATTTCAGCCACAGATTCAACCTTTTTCATGAATTTCCCAACATGCTTTTGAAACTCATTACACTGGTATCTCCTTCATTTCCACCCTTTCAAGTCACTTCTTTAACATGATACTATCTATTGTGGTGCTGCCCCCTTAAGGGATGCGCACGCGGCGGCGTGACGTTGCACGCTGGCTCGTGCATTATAAATAAAGGGGCGTTTCCGGCCACGGTAGTGCTACCGGGGAGCCCAAGCTGAACAGACGTGTGTGTTTGTGTCTGTGGGGCTGGAGGCTCACGAGAACCGCCGAACGGGTCATGGAGAGGTGGGATGGTAGACGTGAACAAGTCGCCCGTCCCGATGCTCGTGGACACGGGGGCGTCGGTCAACGTGATGGCCCGTGGACACTATGATGCGATGTGTGGGATGTATCAACCCACTCATCCAAGCCCTGCAACATCACTGTGCATTGCTGGCAGCAGAAACATCATAATGGCCACTAGAAAGCATGCTGCTCGCCAGAAATCACCAGAAATTGCGCAGCGAAAACCTGAAAAATAGGCCACCATCTACTTTTGCCTATCTTAGTGAGCACAGGAGATCAATGCCAAAAACCACCATTGCGCTTCCCACAAAGTAGCCTGAAACAACTTGGAAATAGCAATGCCGATTGAAAAATAAACACAGAGCTGTTTGAAAATCCGTTTTCTTGATTGTCAAAAATTGCTAAGATCATGGCTCACAAATCACTTAAAAGATCCAACCTCTTTGTTGGGTGTTCCACATCATTTACTGCAAGAATCCACATCAATACAATATCAGCAAGAATCCTATGTTCTCAGAACAAAGTCCTATTTTAAAGATACTTGATGGAAAAACAGCTGTCAAAATGGGTGTAGTACCGTTACTCGCCTCTGTCAGGTGCTGGCGATATATAATTCTGACAGGAGAACTGGTGTTTCAGAAGTTAAATATGCCAAAGAAGAGAATTCCATCAAAATGCCATATAGAGTGCCACACAGTGATTCCATGTTGAAAAAGACTTGATTGAAAGATATGTTGCTTATTTTAAGTTTATAAATGTTATTTTTTTTACAAGGAACTATGTTACAATTGATCAGAAAGTAACCTGACGCACTTAAAACTTCTAAAGGCTTGCTTCCCCTGAGAACCCTTCACACCTTGTCATTCCCACCAGAAGGAGGATGTCGTATTGGCATGCTAATCAAAAAGGGAGGAGATTTTCTCTGCAGCCTGGAGAAAGGAACAATAGATTCCTTGGACTGAATGGGAATGCTAATTTGGGGTGTAACTGACCACAAACTGTTGGCAGGAAACAAGACATGTGACCCTCTGAGTCAGCCCAGCTCTAGGAGGCGTTCCAGACTGAGATGTGATTTGAATTGAAAGCAAATGTATGTTTTATAAAAATGTGTATAACAAATTGTACCAAGCTGACAAAAATAGGGAACTTTGAGGTTCTTAAAATATAAAATTCCCTCACGATTTAAGACTAAGCTGGACGCCGTGTGATGTTCTGAGACCAAACCCCAGAATTTATTCATCTTGTAGCTACTGCATTTATGCCAAGAACCGGAAAAATTATAGAAATGTTCCCAGGTGGGGTGTGCAGGCATGTCTAAAATCTGGTGCAGAAAGAATATTAGGAAACCCAACAAAAGCACAAAAAGTGGTCATTTCTGAACCAAAGCTCCTAGGAAGAAAAGAGTTGGACAGAAATGTACCTTAGGAAATCTGTCATGCAATTTAGGTAATATTAACAAGTTGTGGATATTGTAAATATGTGTTTTATGAAAAATCAGATATGCTGTACAGACACAAAGGGGAGTGTTTTTTCACCTAAGCCATAAACATGACACCCGGTGACACGCTGATCCTTTCTCCAGTCAGGGGACAGGAAATCCTCTGACCAATCAAATCCTTAGAGGGTTGGGCATAGAGAATCAGCCTCCCCACCCACTTTGGAAATACATAAATAAGGACTGCTAGAACAGATAGGACACACACAATTTTCCACTACTCAACTATTCTTGACGAAGCACCCTGCAGGAAGACTCCAGACTCCAGATAGATCCAGCGACGAGACTCTAGAACCAAACTATAGAACTTTGAAGCAGAGAGGCCTAATTCACAAGTGGAACCCTTCTCAGCAGGCCTACAGAATAAAGCAACCTGATTCTAACCCCTAAACTTCCACGGGGCCTAACCAAATCATTCGACAGCCGGGCTGAGCTGTTCTATTCTAGCCAAGAACCCTATTCTAGAACCAAGTTCCAGACCCAGAAAGCAGATCTGTATCCAGAACCCGTCCGATCCAGTGCAAGAGGCCACCCAGACCCCCATGCAGTGCAGAGAGCAGAACCCAGAGTGCCTGAGACCTGTCCGGTGGCGAGTGAAGCCAAACCCTTGACCAGATCTTTGACGAGGCCCATTCCATTCTAAAGCCTAGGAGTGAGTATCTAGTCTAGAACTGTGCATAGTCATCTCTTAGTTTAAAGTAATCCTATTCCATCCATTTCCACCTGTCCAAAACTGCATTACAGAACCTCTTTTGTCTATCCTAAATTCTTCTCTCCTCCACATAATTCTTGATAATTGTAGCAATAATCATTTTTGCGCTGATATTTCAGAAGATGGACAGGTGTTTTGACGGACAGAGATCAGAGCGGTGGCGCCGCTGTTCTGGTGGCTGCCCGTTTTGTGTCTTGCTTCTTCATAGCTCCTTAGTTTAAGTCCATATTGGTTCAGAATCTTTAAAGCACATCTGTCATTTTGAAATCTTGACTTTATTTCTGACTTAAAATCTACCTTCACAAAAACATCCGTAACTTTTGAACCGCACGTCCTAGAAATGTAACTGTCATATTGAAGCTGAGATCCTAAGCTTTCCAACGAACCTAAAACGACATTCCAATTCATTACAGTTTTTCCGTAATCGCGTTTCACGCACGCGGGAAAATTGCTTCGAATTGCAATTTAGCTCAATTTCAACACATGTCAGAATAGCTGTTTCTTGTTTACAACTGCTGAATTTCGTTTTCCATCTGATAATCATTCATGAATCATTACTAGTGTTGACCTGAACCAATCCAAAGTAACTCTCACTAGTGCTGAATATCCTCCAATGAATTAAAATCATTTTAGCATATTTTCCCTTTCATGACAATCACATTCAAAAGTATTTTTGCCTGTTTTAAAATAGTTCCTGTGTCTCTCTAAACTTGCTGGGGGAACTGGGATTGAACTGCATTATTGATTGTATTTCTGAAACCTGTGTGCCCTCATTTCCACCTCTTCATATTGCATACTGGGGGGAGTGAGTAGTCACAAGGGAAAAAGTGATCATATTATCTTTTGATTGAAAGCATATCAAGTTTATTTCTGTGTTGCATTCTTTCCCATCATTGCATTTCCTTCAATCATATAAAGTATTCTCTGCTACCTTATCCTTCCTATTCCTACTCCTTACTGATTAAAGTGATTGTTGAGATTGTAATATTACCCATTGCTGATCATTGTCATATTCATAAGTGTGCTATTCAGATATTATTCTATTCATAAAAGTGTGATATATATTGTTCAATTCTTCAAATAAACCTTTTAATTTGTAAAACAAACCTACTTCTTGGCTCAGTGAGGTCGGGGAGATCCAAAGAGAGGGGCGTTATATAAGGGTTTGTCATCCAGATTTAAAGAACTTTGACATAAAAATATATAAATAAGGGCTTCCATTGGGCATCCCAGACAAGGCACTGTCTTAGTTGGAGTGCTGGATTGAAGTCACTTACAATCTGTAAGCCGGGACTTCTGGATTAGATCTACCACTTGTGCAGCTTAATACAGTGTGCTAATTGACAGGATACATAAATCCTGTTGGGCTACTACGCTGTGTTACACTGTAAAAGCACCACTCAAAAGGAAACGCTTTACGGAAATGGTCTGTTTTGCAAAATGAAATAAAAAACTTCTGTAAATCAGGAAGGAAATCAATTTCCAGAATGGCGACATTGGTAGACATCAAGATAGCTAGAGAGCACCTTTTGCATAAGTTGTTTGTGAGCGGTGCGTGGACTGAGCAGGACCAGAATGCAAGGTTGCGGGCGATCACACAACAGGTCACTGCAACTGTGTTAGATAACTGGAGCGATCAGGGTCCCTTACACGGGGCCCTGAGTGAACTATATATGGCCTCTAAGACCAAGGATGAGCACAACAAGATTGCCAGGGCAGCAGCCTATTTATATTTATCTATGGGAGCCATACAGGACAAATGTGCTGAAGGCCAAGATCTGGCAAGTAGGCAACTGATGGCAGTAGAGAAGACCCAATCTGATATGGACTCTTCTTAGCACAGGCTGCAGAGGAGCCAGGAGTCAGAAAACGAAAGTAGGCAGTATCTAATTAAAATAAAAGGGGACATGGGTATCGTGCAACAGGAAAAGGCAGACCAGGATACCAGAATTCTGGCCTTACAGAAGGAGTATCAAGAAGGTTTGGACTCCCTACTGCAGATCCAGAAAAAGCTGGAGCAACAACTGGATTTCAATAGGGCATGCACAGAGAAGGTAGTCACCCTGCAAAGCCACCTGGATAGAGAGAAGGCAGAGTGCAACAAATTTTTTCTGAAAGACCTGGACACCCAGGCAGAATTTGAGGAAGAGCGCCAGAAAGCTGGTGCCCTTCAAAGACAGAGGGACGACCTGGCGGTGCAGAGGCAGGCACTTGCTCAGGAAAGGGATACCTTAGGCCAGGAAGTCTGTCACTTAAAAGGGAAGCTGGAAGAAAATCACCTGGCCCTCCAGGGACTGGGTGACCTCCAAAAAGAGCATCAAAACTTGTTAGAGCACACCAGGAGGGTGGAAGATGCTCTGGCAAGAAAGGAGCAGGCCAGTAGGGACGGGACTCAGGAGGTAACCCTCCTGCAGCAAAGACTGGCCCAGTACTCCAGGACTAACCAGGAAGCGCAGAGAGAAAATGAGGCTCTCTGTCAGCACAATGATAGGCTCCAGCGACAAGTAGCCATGCAAGACAGACTGATAGAGTCTAGTAATGCCTTGATTGAGGAACTGAAAGCTCAGGCTCTTGCATGGCAACATAGAGCAGGGGCTGATAGAGGTTCGCTTGGAAAGGGAAACACCTGAGCATAACCTCAGGAGCCCTAGTACCAGAGGCTCTCAACTCTCCCAGTCCCTGGACTCTGCCACCTCCATGTCCTCTGGCACACGTGAGCCCAGGACCACGGGGATGGCAGATTACTATCCAGTCAGACATATGGGGCTCATAGGCCAGTACCTCCCAGGAATGGATGGGCGGGCATCCGGGTATGGGCATCCAAGTACAGTGCAATTTAGTGGGGAACCCCAGGAGAGTAGGCCCAATAAGGGCATCCTGAAAACCTCTGCCCAGTTAGGTTAGTGGGGGGGGGTACCCATCAAATCCTGGCAGCAAGGAGGAATCTGAAGACTCCTGTGAGCGTCCCAAAACACAAGAGACTAGGTCCCCACATTCTGCCAGCCATTCCCAGGCTCGCAGAATCCGGGAAGACCTGGAAGATCAGACGTGCACCTCTGGGAGCAGTGCCTCTGAGTCAGAGGATGAATGGACCAGGATTACGCGAACCAAGAAGGCCAATAAGGCAAAAAGGGCCTTGCTTAAGTACCCCTTAATACAGTTTAAGACAATAAGGAGTGTCATCACGCCTTATCACAAGAACGCCAAGTATTCTGTGTGGGAACACTTAGAGCTCTTTGAGCAAATGATGGAGACTTCCCAATTGAAAGACAGCAGTAGCTGCATTCAGTACGTCAAATGGACATTCTCCCCAGAATACTCCAGTTTCTTTACGGGGCTGGAGGACCAAAATCATTCAAGATGGTCCACATATAGGGCGGCCACCTTAAAGCACTTTTCTGTTCATAGAAATCCCCAAGAGGCTCGCAAGGCAGCCTACAATTTGCAATGTGGGGAGGATCAGGCCCCACAAGAATTTGTGCGGGAGTTGAAGTGTGACGTTGCGCAGTCTACCAAAAAGGTGCGCACGGACAGTAAAGAATTTGTTAATACGGTTTTCCATGCGTTGCCGAAATACATCATGACCCAGCTAGTGAGAGATTTTCATGAGAAAAGGTCACTAGACTGGGTCATTGAACAGGCCACCCGAATATATGAGGTGCAGAAGCCCATAGAAAATAAAAATAATGCTCAGAAAAACCCCAAACCGACCAGCACCCGTACCGCTGCTAAGGTGGCAGAGGTAAAGGTTGCCCCCATTTTAGATTGGGAGATGGGGTGGCCTAAAAACCTGCCTGCACAGAATAATTCCAAGCCCAGAAAGCCCTCGAGCCAGTCACAGACAGGAAGTGAAGGAGGTAGTCCCACCAGTGGGATCCCTCACTCCCCTGACTATGTAAGTACCCGCTACAACGGAAACCGACCCATCCTGGGTTATGTGTGGACTCCTCCAGCGAAAGGGGGGGATCCAATAAAGCACCTAACCCAGGGAACATCCCTCCTAACTTCCCCCAGGAGGGCAGAAATTCACCAAATCCTGGGCAGAACCTCTCCCCCAGGTATCCACAAAATTTCCAACCCCAAAATCATCCATCCTTCTTTCCCCACTTCCCTGAGCCCAGATAACCTAATCCGGGAGAGGGGATGCCAAGGGTGGAGGGATACCCAAATCTTCCCAACCCGGGGTACTACCAGAGAAGGGATAGCTACCCTTCCCGGGATCAGCCCAGGGGAGAAAACAGAAACCCGTATCAGCCTGAGCGGGTTTCACAGCTTGAGCGCCAGGTCTGAAATATGGCACACGATCTGGGTCGCATGCTGAGGGCTCAGCAGAACCCTCAGATGAGCATGCTGACACAGAATGCCCCAAACTGTGGACCTGGTTCTCCAGAACAATGACGGGGGCAGCACCCCGACAACCCACCGGTTCCCAGGGAGGAGGCACAAGGGGAAGGGGGGTGTAAAGCCTTGGAGGAAGCTTCCTTCCCCACTTGTAAACAGCCCCTGGAAACCCAGGAACCGGAAACAAAATCTCCCGCCCCTGAAAGTCTGCCACCCAAGGAGCAGAGGGGGGGTAGGAGAAACAAAGGACCCAAAGAGACCCGTTTTGAGGAGGAGGTACAGATCTTCCAATTTGAAGGAGAGGGATCCTCAGAGGATCCTGGGAAAAGGATCTTCTCCTTCAGAGATGGGGGAACTCCTCCCAAAGAAAAATGGGTCCAAAGGGATTCAATTTCAGACTGGGTAGATGTGGGGACTGAGCTAGTGCTGCCCATCATCCCATCCCAGAACCAACAACAACAAAACCCCCTAGTTCAAACCCATCCTGGTGACTGCCTCCAAAAAGGGGGGCGGCCCAGAACCGGAAACCAGGGGAACTCAAAACTTCTCCTATCTCTAGTTGCCACCTTTTTCTTGCAGATTCCCATGACTCTCCACAGAATTCTGCCCAAATCTCTTCTCTCTCAATGTCCAAGACTAGAAAATTAGCCCACCAGTTGTCCAAAAATGTGCATTATCTGTGCCCCCTTGCGGAGAAGGAGGGAAGATACTATGCCCCGGTTCAAGTACAGGGGCAGGGTACAATTTTGGCACTGGTGGACACTGGATCCCAAGCTACCCTTCTGTCCAAAAAGGCCTTTGATGAACTAAATTCAGGAAGGGGGGAGAATTACCAAATTCCTCTCACCTCTCTTCCTGGACAACTTCAGAACTTTGACGGGAAAGAAATTCCCGTCGAGGGGACTGCGGATTTGGACAATAAAATTGGGCGACACAAGGTGAAACACCCGGTCATAGTAGTGACTCCAGAGGGCACCCCTTGTTTACTAGGGAATGACCTCCTGAGAAGGTTGTCACCCCTAATAGATTGCATAAACAAGGTCCTCTGGACCCAGACTAGCCGACCCATTAAGTTAAAACAGAGTGTCAACCATGTTAGTTTAAACGGCACCTGCCACATGGTTGAACAAATATCTGACCAAGTAGAATTCCACTTCCAGAACAACCAAATTCCAGACGTGACAGTAATAGCAGTAGGACAACAGACTGGTGATGGGGGGGTCCTCTCTATTTCTGAAAATCAACCTTCCTTCCAGTTTAAGGTGGTATTCTACATTGGAAGGAAACACTCTGAAATTCTTTACCAAACCACAATCAGACATTCCCAATTTGGAGAGCAGTTGTTCATCCCAATTCAGTTAAATGAAGGGAAGGACTATCTTCTCGCCCGAGTGTGTGTGAACAATGGTAAGAGCTTCATCAGCGAAGCCATGTTCCGCCAACTCCCAAAAGATCCAGCCATTCCCACATTCAAACTGATAGACAAATGGGAAATGGATCTGGAAACACCCAATTCCAAACATCTTCTGCCAAGCAGATGTATGCTCAAAATCTCCATAGGCAACAAGAGCATAGTCCATAATTGTTGGGTCGTGCGAGACGTCACTGCTGCCTTTTACTTAGACAGTGACATTCTCAATCGCTTTGCCATTAGTTTGGACCTAATAAACTTCAAAGCTTGGTCCTGATTAGCGGATAATCCCATGGGCTTTGATGATCCAGAGAAAGCATTTAGGTCAGCTCAATTGCTACCTTATGCAGTTGAAATTCAGATTGGAGAGGAAGTCACCATCCCAGAAAGGACCCGACGATTCTCCCTGGAAGTGAAAGTTAAAAGAGGACAGAAATTGAAAAACCCTGATGCTTATACTCATCTAAATGCTTCTCTCCAACAGCAAGGGTTGGGGGTAAACCCAACACCATTAGTCAATATAGAACATGACACCATTCCAATTGAGGTGGATAACAGCGACTTAAAGAGTATCACTCTAGCCGCAGGCACCATTATTGGAATGGCGGTTGATGACCGACATTTTTCCACTGATTTAGGAAATGAACTGTTAGGACCAATTCCCAAGGAATGTTTTGACAGTGACGGTGATGACAACACAACACCAGACAGGATCTTTACCCGGCATCGGGGGAACTTCCTGGTGTACATTTCCTGCCCTTATGGTAAGGAAGATGTGACTTGTAACTTCAGGAAGGATGAGGTGATTTTCCAGGTCCATGAGGGCTGCCTTTCCCACCTGAAGCCACCAGTCCAAATCAGCTCTTTGACCAGGGACCTCTCCACCCAGCTGGAGGAGGCTGCTGATATAGCTAAACCAGAAGTCTTTCCAGGCTTCAGGCAGATGGCTGAAGAGATAGTCAACCTAGCTGATACCTGTGTGACTCTGGAGCAGAAGGAAAAGTTGAAACAAGTTTTCTTGGATTTTCAAGATCTCTTTGCGGTGGACTCATATGACTGTGGTCGCACCGACATCCATACAACAACAATTCCCACAGACCCTGGTATGACTCCAGTGTTTGTGAAGCAATATCGCTTGCCTCTCGCATCAATGGAGTCCCTTACTGAAATCATTAAGAACCTTGAGTCCCGTGGGATAATCCGTCCAGTCCACAGCACCTTCAATAATCCAGTGCTGGGGATATTGAAGCCAAACGGCCAGTGGAGACTCTGCGCTGACCTTAGGGAGCTCAACAAACGGGTCCATGCTTCCCGATGGCCTCTTCCCTACATTGACCAAGGGCTGGCCCAGATGCAGGGGTCACAGGTATTCACTGCAATAGACCTGACCAATGGATACTGGACTGTACCTGTCAGTAGGGAGGACCAATACAAGCTGGCTTTTACCTTTGGGGGCCAGAAGTACACATGGACCCAGACTCCCTTCGGATACCTCAACTCCAGCAATGAGTTCAACATTTTTCTCCATAAGGCCATGCCCGACCTGGGTGAGAGGGGTAACCTGGCTTATGTAGATGATGTCCTCATCAAAAGCTCAACTGTGGAGGAACACATAGCGGATATCCGTTCTGTTCTGACACAGTTGAGGGCCACTGTAGCAAAACTTTCCTTTCAGAAAGCACAGTGGTGTAGAACCCATGTTAATTTCTTGGGGCATGAGATTACTCCTCAGGGTCTCTGTCCCCAGGAAAAGAAAGTGGAAGCACTCCAGAAAGTGAAGGACCCCACAACTCTGCGGGAACTAAGGAGCCTCCTGGGACTGACTAATTACAGTAGAAAGTTCATTGAGGGCTACACAGAGATCACCAGACCCCTGATTCATCTTTTGAAGAGGCGGGTCAAGTGGGAATGGCGTCCAGAACAATCTGAGGCAGTAAGACAACTAAAAAGCGCCTTGCCTAGCTTACCCTGTCAGAAACAAGGAGTTCTTCTTGGAGACAGGGTTCTCTAATACATGCTTGAATGCAGTATTATACCAAAAGCATTACAAATTACAAATTAAAACTTTATCCTCTGTGGAGGAAAAATTCAATGATTGTGAGAAGGCACTCCTGGCAACTGTGTGGGCATTGAAGAATTATCGCCCGTTTATCCAGGGGGAACACATCATAGTGGAGACTCCACACCAGCCTCTGCAATATCTCAAAAGTGACAGAATCTGGGCCGGAAATGTGAGTAATTCCCAAATTACTTCCTGGATTCTGTCAATGCAAGGCTTTCCTGTGGAGGTCAGATATGGCCAAAACAAGAAGAGTCTCCATCGCACAAGGTCTGGCTGACTTGCATGATTGTGCCAGAGAAAACTGTCTCGAGGACGAAAGCCTAAAAATCAAGGACAACATGGAGGCATACCTCAATTCCCCACATAAAGTCTTTAAAGAAGACAAGTGTGAGGGAATGCCCACTGTCTATGTGGATGGATGTTCTTACCATGTTGACAACAACGGGGAGAAAGAACTTGTGGCCGGCGTTGGGAATGCATTGGTGAATGAGTCCCCAGAACCCTCCGCTGGGTACAAGATTGGTCCCCGAAGTAGTCAAGTGGCAGAGTTGATGGTTGTGCATCAAGCCACCCTCACTGCTGTCCAACATCCACTCGAACGAACTGGTCATAATCACAGATTCGTTTTATGTACGGAACGGGTTCGTGGAGCACCTGGTTAATTGGAAAACCAGAGGCATGTTATGTGCTAATAACAAACCCTTGAAACATGGGAAGTTAATTCAAAATATTGATGATCTGGTCACCTCGAATGGGATGACCATCTACTGGAAAAATATCAAGGGTCATTCCAAAGTAGAGGGACCAGACAAAACTGGAAATGACTTAGCTGATCAGTTGGCCAAAACCGCAGCCATCCACGGGGATCTAATAGAGATCAAGACCCTGTTGGGGGAAATCCAGGTCACTGCTATCACTAGGTCCCAGACAAATGCTCACAATGATCTCTGAACTGCACAATGGAGTAAGGACACCCCAGGTGCTGATTTGATTACGGCTCAAAAAGGGGATCCAATAATTGGTAAGTTTTTTCAACACATTGATGACCCTGAGAACTTTCCCCTGACCGATACCGATTACATTGGGAAAGAGGACCTCAGAGTGTTGATGAAATGTCCAAAAATGTTCTGAATCCAAGACGGTTTGCTGGTAAGGAAAACCCTAGCTGGCCATGATCAGTGGGTGGTTCCTACCTCATTCCGAAGCCTGATGTTAAGTCACGCCCATGATGCAGCCACAGCCGGTCATAGGGGGTTTCATACAACACTTGAAATCTTAAGAGAGGTTGCATACTGGCCACACATGGGGCAGGACCTCGACCAATACTTGAAGGGGTGTCTTGTGTGTGCACAATTTCAGCCAACATCCCTCACACACCGTGCGCCTCTCCAAAAGAGGGGGATGACACTGCCATGGTCAGATTGGCAAGTAGATTTCATCGGGCCTGTGATTCGCTCCTCTAGGGGAAATAAGGACATGTTGACCGTGACATACTTATTTACTAAATGGGTGGAATGTCTCCCGGCCCCAAACTGAAAGGCAGAAACAGCAGCTTCCCTGATGATCGACCACATCTTTTCGCGTTTTGGACTACCCCAAAGGATTGAGTCAGACAGAGGTAGCCATTTCACCAGTGAAGTAATGACAAAGATGTGGGAGATACTTGGGGTCAAAAGGAAGCTACACATTGCTTACCGGCAGCCTCTAGTGGTGCAGTAGAGAGACACAACAAAACAATTGTGAGCATATTAAAAAAGTTTGTGGCAATTCTGGACCAAGTTGGGATATTAAATTACCTCTTGTCCTAATGGGCATCAGATCTACCTCTTCATCTGCAACTAAAATGTCACCGTTTGAGCTGATGACTGGACGCAGGATGGTGCTTCCCCAGCATCTGCTCTACAGGACCCAAGAGCAGACATTGATCAATGCCTCCACAACTCATGAGTATGTTGAAAATTTAAGGAAACACCTTCAACATGCTTTTGCCTATGCTCAGCGAAATCTAGAAAGATCAGCCGATAGCATGAAGACCCACTATGACTTAAAGACTACCAGAAAGGAATACAATGTAGGAGATCTGGTTTATCTATACAATTTCCAAAGGAACCAGGCCAAACAGCAAAGATTTCTGCCTACCTGGAAGGGACCTTTTGAAATTGTGGATAAGATCTCACCAGTCGCCTACGAGATCCGCATCCCCAAAGGCAGTTTGGCAGAGGGGGAAGATAAGTGCGTCCATATTAATCAGCTGAAGTGTTGCCATCCTAGGCATACTGTGCAGCACTGGAGGAGTCTTTTGGAACCCCAGAGGGGGCCACTCCAGATCCATAATATATCCACCCTAAAATATTCCACATATAGTCTATAAAATGCAATAATGAAAATATCTCCTGATTTATAAATTGTATATGTCCGCCCCACTACATTAATAGTGGTGGGGAAATGTCTACAAATATGTTTTTGCTTTGTCATCCTAGGAGAGAGAGAAAGAGAGAGAGATAAACCATGGAGACTAACCAAGGAGGATGACGCGGGGACCGGGAGAAAAGATCCGAGTGGCCTGGGTTATCGCTCAATACTCCCATCAGGACTGGCGAGGAGAACCGATCGATCCACCCCTGATGGAGGAAAAGATGCTGAACTTTGCCATTTGTGGAATCCGGAAAGATGAGGCTGACATCCCAGTCTTGCGAAGTTCCATTGATGGAAGTTTAAAGGCCATCGTAAGGGGGGGGCTTGTGGGATGTATCAACCCACTCATCCAAGCCCTGCAACATCACTGTGGATTGCTGGCAGCAGAAACATCATGATGGCCACTGGAAAGCATGCTGCTTGCCACAAATCACCAGAACTTGCGCAGTGAAAACCTGAAAAATAGGCCACCATCTACTTTTGCCTATCTTAGTGAGCACAGGAGATCAATGCCAAAAACCACTGTTGGGCTACCCACAAAGTATCCTGAAACCACTTGGAAATAGCAATGCTGATTGAAAAAGAAACACAGAGCTGTTTGAAAATCCGTTTTCTTGATTGTCCAAAATTGCTAAAATCATGGCTCACAAATCACTTAAAAGATCCAACCTCTTTGTTGGGTGTTCCACATCATTTACTGCAAGAATCCATATCAATACAATATCAGAAAGAATCCTATGTTCTCAGAACAAAATCCCATTTTAAAGATACTTGATGGAAAGACAGCTGTCAGAATGGGTGTAGTACCATTACTCGCCTCTATCAGGTGCTGGCGATTTGTAATTCTGACATAAGAACTGGTGTTTCAGAAGTTAAATATGCCAAAGAAGAGAATTCCATTAAAATGCCATATAGAGTGCCAAACAGTGATTTCATGTTGAAAAAGACTTGATTTAAAGATATGATGCTTATTTTAAGTTTATAAATGTTATTTTTTTCACAAGGAACTATGTTACAATTGATCAGAAAGTAACCTGATGCAGTTAAAACTCCAAAAGGCTTGCTTCCCCTGAGAACCCTTCACACCTTGTAATTCCCACCAGAAGGAGGATGTCACATTGGCATGCTAATGAAAAAGGGAGGAGATTTTCTCTGCAGTCCGGAGAAAGGAACAATAGGTTCCTTGGACTGAATGGGAATGATAATTTGGGGTGTAACTGACCACAAACTGTTGTCAGGAAACAAGACATGTGACCCTCTGAATCAGTCCAGCTCTAGGAGGCGGACCAGACTGAGACTTGAATTGAATTGAAAGCAAATGTATGTTTTATAAAAATGCTTATAACAAATTGTACCAAGCTGACAAAAATGGGAAACTTTGAGGTTCTTAAAATGAAAAATTCCCTCACGATTTAAGACTAAGCTGGACGCCGTGTGATGTTCTGAGACCAAACCCCGGAATTTATTCATCTTGTAGCTACCGCATTTATGCCAAGAACTGGAAAAATTATAGAAATGTGCCCAGGTGGGGTGTGCAGGCATGTCTAAAATTCGGTGCAGAAAGAATATTGGGAAACCCACCAAAAGCGCAAAAAGTGGTAATTTCTGAACCAAAGCTCCTAGGAAGATAAGAGTTGGACAGAAATTTACCTTAGGCAATCTCTCATGCAATTTAGGTAATATTAACAAGTTGTGGATATTGTAAATATGTGTTTTATGAAAAATCAGATATGCTGTACAGACACAAAGGGGAATGCTTTCACCTAAACCATAAACATGACACTGGGTGACACGCTGATCCTTTCTCCAGTCAGGGGACAGGAAATCCTCTGACCAATCAAATCCTTAGAGGGTTGGGCATAGAGAATCAGCCTCCCCACTCACTTTGGAAATACATAAATAAGGACTGCTAAGACAGATAGGACACACACACCTTTCCACTACTCAACTATTCTTGGCGACGCACCCTGCAGGAAGACTCCAGACTCCAGATAGATCTAGAGACCAGACTCTAGAACTAAACTCTAGAACTTTGAAGCAGAGAGGCCTAATTCACAAGCTGAACCCTTCTCATCAGGCCAGAAGAATCTAGCAACCTGATTCTAACCCCTAAACTTCCACGGGGCCTAACCAAACCATTCAACAGCCAGGCGGAGCTGTTCTATTCTAGCCAAGAACCCTGTGCTAGAACCAAGGTCCAGACCCAGAAAGCAGAGCTGTATCCAGAACCCGTCAGATCCAGTCCAAGAGGCCACCCAGACCACTGTGCAGTGCTGAGAGCAGAACCCAGAGTGCCTGAGACCTGTCCGGTGGCGAGTGAAGCCAAACCCTTGACCAGATCTTTGACGAGGCCCATTCCATTCTAAAGCCTAGGAGTGAGTATCTAGTCTAGAACTGTGCATAGTCATCTCTTAGTTTAAAGTAATCCTATTCCATCCATTTCCACCTGTCCTGAACTGCATTACAGAACCTAGTTTGTCTATCCTAAATTCTTCTCTCCTCCACATAGTTCTTGATAATTGTAGCAATAATCATTTTTGCGCTGATATTTCTGAAGAGGAACAGGTGTTTTGACGGACAGAGATCAGAGCGGTGGCACCGCTGTTCTGGTGGCTGCCCGTTGAGTGTCTTGCTTCTTCATAGCTCCTTAGTTTAAGTCCATATTGGATCCGAATCTTTAAAGCGCATCTGTCATTTTGAAATCTTGACTTTATTTCTGAAAAAGCTACCTTCACAAAAACAACATTCCAATTCATTTTAGTTTTTCCGTAATCGCGTTTCACGCACGCGGGAAAATTACTGCGAATTGTAATTTAGCTCAATTTCAACACATGTCAGAATAGCTTTTTCTTGTTTACAAATGCTGAATTTCTGTTTCCATCTGATAATCATTCATGAATCATTACTAGTGTTGACCTGAACCAATCCAAAGTAACTCTCAGTAGTGCTGAATATCCTTTATTGAATTAAAATCATTTTAGCATATTTTTCCTTTCATGACAATCACATTCAAAAGTATTTTTGCCTGTTTTAAAACCATTCCTGTGTCTCTCTAAGCTTGCTGGGGGAACTGGGATTGAACTGCATTATTGATTGTATTTCTGAAACCTGTGTGCCCTCATTTCCACCTCTTCATATTGCATATTGGGGGGAGTGAGTATTCACAAGGGAAAAAGTGATCATATTATCTTTTGATTGAAAGCATATCAAGTTTATTTCTGTGTTGCATTCTTTTCCATCATTGCATTTCCTTGAATCATATAAAGTATTCTCTACTACCTTATCCTTCCTATTCCTACTCCTTACTGATTAAAGAGATTGTTGAGATTGTAATATTACCCATTGCTGATCATTGTCATATTCATAAGTGTGCTATTCATAAAAGTGTGATATATATTGTTCAATTCTTCAAATAAACCTTTTAATTTGCAAAACAAACCTACTTCTTGGCTCAGTGAGGTCGGGGAGATACAAAGAGAGGGGCGTTATATAAGGGTTCATCATCCAGATTTAAAGAACTTTGACATAAAAATATATAAATAAGGGCTTCCATTGGGCATCCCAGACTAGGCATTGACTTAGTTGGAGTGCTGGATTGAAGTCACTTACAGATGGACACACCACCCAAACTGGTCAGTCCGAAGGCCCAAATCTTTGCTTTCGGTGGGTCGGAACCGATTCTCCTGGATGGCGCTTTTGTGGCAAAGGTGGAGCATGATGGCTCGCAGATCACAGACCGCTTCTACGTCACATCGGTGAGCACAAATACCCTCCTGAGATGTGCTGCGGCGGAGGCCCTAGCCATCGTCAGCTTTGACTATTCTGTATATCTTGAGGACATACATGATCTGCAGGATAAATACACCATTTCGTTCCAAGGAATTGGCCAAATGGCCGGTGACCCGGTGAGGCTGCACATTGACGAGTCTGTGCAGCCTATAGCCCTGAAACAGCGAAGGGTGTCGTTCCATCTCCGGGAGCTGGTGGACAAGGAGTTGGACAATCTAGTGAATCTAGACATTATCGAGAAGGTTGAAAGTCCCACACCATGGGTCTCACCAATCGTGGTGGCAAGAAAGCCAAAGCAACCCGACTCCATCCGCATATGCATCAACATGAGGCTTGAGGCTACCCAACAAGGCCATTAAAAGAGAGAGACATTTGACCCCAACCATCGTCAACATCATCGCGGAGGTACAAGGTGCTCGCTTCTTTTCTAAGTTAGACCTTCGGGCCGGCTATCATCAAGTCGTCCTGCACCCGGAGTCAAGATACATAACCACATTCACTACCCATCGTGGACAAGAGACTCCATTTTGGCGTGTCATCGGCCGCACAGGTGTTTCAAAACATCATTAGAGGTGCCCTCGCTGACCTGGATGGAGTCTTAAACATTAGTGACGACATCCTAGTGTTTGCCAAGAACTGAGGTAGATCATCTGCGTAATTTGGCTAGGACTTTTGAGAGACTGCAATCACTGGGCCTCACGCTACACAGGGAGAAATGTGAGTTTTTGCGCCGGACCATCAAATTCTTTGGATTTGTGTTCAAGGAAGGAGGTGTGTCGCCAGATCCGAGGAAAGTGCAGGACATTAAGAAGGCCCAACCACCTGAGTCGGTGTCGGATGTGAGGAGTTTTCTCTGTATGGTTAAGTACTGTGGTTGATTCATAAAGAACCTGACATCCAGATCAGAGCCCCTGAGGGCCCTCACGAAAAAGGAAACAACCTGGCACTGGGGCCCTCTCGAACAGGCGGCGTTCGAAGACATCAAGAGTGCCCTACCGGCTGAAGACACCAAGGCATTCTTTGACCCCACCCTTCTATCGGAAATCATTGTGGATGCCAGCCCGTTCGGCGTAGGGGCCGTGTTGACGCAGGTTGATCGGGATGGCGGTGTTCGCTCCGTGGCCTACGCCGACACCAAACAGCGATACTCGCAGATAGAACGCAATACCCTAGCAGTGCTGTGGGGATGCAGACACTTCCAGCTGTACGTCCTGGGCCGTCCGGTGACTGTCGTGATGGACCATAAACCCTGTTGCCCATACTGGCAGGGTCCTCGTCCAAACTACCGGCGAGGATTAAACGATGGATGCTTGCCCTCCTCAAGTATGGTGTCACCCTAGTGTACAGGCCTGGTGTGAACAATGCGGCGGACTATCTGTCCAGGCATCCCGGTGTGGACAGCGAAGAGGAGCAGGACATGTGTGCCGAGGAAGCGGACTATCACGTTCGCATGGTGGTTGAAGGGGAAACCCCCCAACACCATGCCCCTCGAAGACCTGGAGGCGGCGGCAGCTCAGGATGACTTTTTTCAAATACTGAAACACGCTATGCAGCAGAGATCATGGAAGACCCTGCTGGAGTCCCTGGCCGGGCGCTCACAAGAAACCAAGGTGGGGCTAGAACAACTGTGGAGGGTGAGGGAAGAGCTATCGTTCTCCGTGTCTGGCCTCCTACTAAGAGGTGACCGGACAGTCGTGCCCCAAGGTAAGATCAAAGAAGTGATCACTCTGGCCCACCATGGACACCAAGGCGCCGCCAAGATCAAGGGCCGGCTATGCCTTAAAGCATGGTTCCCTGAGCTGGAACAGAGGGTCAATGACTTTGTTGCTGCCTGTGCTGGTGCCAGGCAGCCTCCCCACTGCAAAGATTGCCGGCTGCAGACGGAACAAGAGAACGCGAGGAGAGGACTCCGCCGGCAACGACTGGAATCGGGAGTAGAGGTGCTCATAAGGAACAGGCATCCCCATGGAAAGCTCTCTCTCCCATATGAACCTGGACCACTTGATGTAGTGGCCTTCAAGGGGTCCATTGTGATGGCCTCGGACGGAATGTCGGCCGTCACCCGGAACGTGAGCTTCTTTAAGAAGCTAGGTGACCCCAAAACTGAGCCTCCCCTTGAGCCTGACAGGATGGAAGTACCAGACGAGGGCGGAGGCCATCTCCCCATGCCCACATCCCCAGCCCGGGGAGTTTCGCCAGATGGACTGCCCTTGCCGGAAGTAAGGGGGAGGTACCCCAAGAGGTCTCGGCGAGGGAAACCCGCTTACCTCAACGATTATGTGCTGGGACATGTTTCGTAATGGGCCCGTTGGCCCCATGTGATAGTTATGGGGATCCAGGGTGGTTGTGAAGAAAGGGGTGTTTGGGGAGTTTTGCAATTGCACTAGTTTGGTTATTGTTGTTGTTCGAGAATGTTTAATACACTGTTGTTTGTCCTCATGGAAAAGGAGGAGTGTGGTGCTGCCCCCTTAAGGGACACGCACGCGGCGGCGTGACAGTGCATGTCGCCGCATGCATTATAAATAAAGGGGGCTTTCCTGGCCGCGGTAGTGCGACCGGGGAGCCCGAGCTGAACAGTCGTGTGTGTTTGTGTCTGTGGTGTTGGGGGCTCACGGAAACCGCCAAACGAGTCATGGAGAGACCCCCAACATCTATCTGACACCCTTGTGCCTGCTCTGCTGGGGGTCACCAATCAGTTCACAGGAAGGATTGCACTTTACATGGTACCCCAACGAAGAACCTAGAGAAGTAGACACATTGTTTTCTTTTCAAGCTTTCTTGGTTTTGAGGTTGCACATTTTTTACAATATTTATAGTATATTAAGGTACCAGCATAAACCTGACCAAGTTGCCTTGACGCATTCCCTGGCACCATTTCTGGTTAGTAAAGACACAGTCGTAATAGGTTATAGCCATTACTACTATAGACCATGTTTGTGTGCAGCAGAAGCATCCCAGAATACGAATTGGCTGGGAGGAGAGTGGGCAAGAGTCTGGGTGCGTAGGGCTTCAGGGAAGAGCTGCAAACAGCAGAAAACCAGAGCGGAGAAGCAGCAAATGTGGAAGAGGCTGGTGTGTGCATATGGAATGGGACGAGGGAGGGCTGTGGATGTCTAGAGAAAGGAGCGGGTAATAGCAGGTAGAGAAATCAGTGTGGCGAGGCTGAATCAGAATTTAGTGAGGGACAAGCCTGAGGGAGCAGGCAGAAGGCCAGTGATGTTGAGGGAATGCAGAGAACTTGCAAGCCTTAATATCACTTATATTGACAGACAGCCAATCAGAATGGCTAAAGGTGGAGCCCCAGGTACTAATCAAGCTTTTTTGCAGGTATTACCACCGGCTCAGGGACATTACCAACCATGGAAGCCCAAGGTGGGAGGGTTATAAAGCTATTAGTACCCTCGGGTGGGCCACCTCTGCCAGAGTGGACAGGGGCACTAATACGAAAGTGGTACAGACAGGCCTCAGAAGGTGCGACAATAGGTGAAGGTGTGGTTGTTAGAGTGTTGCCAGCGTGAGATAGGTAGCCAGCAATGTTGCAGCAAGAAATACATTGAACACCATCCTAACTCAGAGAAAAGAGGGGTGGTGTCTGCGGCTAGAAGTGCCGATCTCCTGAATATAGAGTTTGATGGAGCAGCAGCATGTAAGTGTGAGGTAGATAGGGGTTGCAGGAGTGCACAGCATGCAATGGTGGTAGTATGAAGTGGTCAGAGACGGATGCAAATCTTTAAGTAATGCAAAAACTGCAGGCTATTCCCCTTTGTACAGCTGGAGTTGAGTCTATGCACGATTTAGGTTCGAATTAATGTAAAGGATCCAACTTTGTCAATAAGAAACTGCAGACAATGTAAGAATACTCACACTAATTCAGGAAGGGGGCAGGAAACTTACATGGTAAGGTTACATCTGATGAAGTTAATGGTTACACCATATTTCATTGATCGATAAAATAGTTAATTTTCAGTCGGGAGTCGTTTTAAATGAATCTGACCCTGGGACAGACTAGCTTTTTGGTTGGTTACTTGTGAAACTTGCTGCATTGATGATCTTTTGAATCCTAACCTACAAAAAGCTGATAGGGCAGTAGCTGAGGGAACACTCTCTGTACTGTTACAACTGGGCACCACCCCTCTGACCATTTACCACAATTATCTTTGATGTGAAGATTTTGATTTGATAGTGGCATTCAACAACTTTGGATGAGATGGCCATCTAATAAGAATTCTCCTAGAGAAGAATAACTCTGAAGTTGTTACAATATTTGGAATGCGAAAAATAATATGATTGGGAAAAATGAGGACAGGGGAAGGTTACACACGTTTAAAAGGCATTTGGTTTTGCATTCAACATTATAAAACTGTCTTGTGCTGCCCTACCTAACCCTACACATATTGGTAATGTCTGTACATCGCAACATACTTTGAAGATTAACTAAGCAGGACTGACTTCTTTAATTGGATCTTTTCAATATTGTGATGAGCCCTCCATACTCAAGGTGTGACATGAAATCAAATTAAAATTGACCATGTCCACGGACAATATGCTTTTTACTTTCTTTGATCTTAGAACACTCTTCTTTGTGCTGCTCTCAGAGTTGAAAAATTATGAATAAACCTCCAGATGCACAGGTCATCTAGCCAAATCTGAGATACTGGGCCTCATTACACGGATGGCGGTAAGGATTTACCGATACCGGTAAAATACCGGTACCGGTAAATCCTTAACGCCTTACTACGAGGTCCCTTTGCGGGTTGGGGGATTTAACGCCTGCTTTTTGCAGGCGTAAAAATCCAACCCGGCAAGGGACCTCGGAGCTAATTACGGTACCGCAAAGTAGCGGTGCCGTAATTAGCGCCTTCCCCATTCCCAAAGAGCCCTATGGGGCAGAAATGGGAATGGGGAAGGGCAATGGTGGAAGGGGGATTTACCGCCCCTCCAACCTTGGAATGGGGCGGTAAATCCCCTTTCCACCAAGGCGGTGCCGGTATTTTACCGGCATGAGCCATGGCGCTAATAGCCCCATGGCTCACCGCCTACCGTGTAATGAGGCCCACTGTCATAGAAGAGGCCACCACTGCACTAAAGACACTGGTTGCACTTAGTTAGGCAGAAGACTCAATGACTGATCTCGGAATAACGTTGACTAAAGGCTAAGCCACACTTCTCAGACAACTTACATTATAGCACTTGCTTATATAACGAGGGGTTAAAGTGTTGATGGCTTGGAAGGTAAAGCCACTCTGAAATATACGTCCTCACCAGAATGTTTTATTTTTTAATGAGCTCTGGCTTTTGCAATCACACTTGTAAAGAAAATCAAAAGTGAGGTTCTGGCATTTACATAGACGGGGTGACGGTGAAGAGGATAGATAGATGGAGTGATGGTGTAGAGGATAGATGGGGTGACAGTGTAGAGGATAGGTGGGGTTATGGTGTAGAGGATAGATGGGGTGACAGTGTAGAGGATAGGTGGGGTTATGGTGTAGAGGATAGGTGGGGTGACAGTGTAGAGGATAGGTGGGGTGATGGTGTAGAGGATAGGTGGGGTGATGGTGTAGAGGATAGGTGGGGTTATGGTGTGGAGGATAGATAGATGGAGTGATGGTGTAGAGGATAGATGGGGTGACAGTGTACAGGATAGGTGGGGTTATGGTGTAGAGGATAGGTGGGGTGACGGTGCAGAGGATAGATGGGGTGACGGTGTAGAGGATAGGTGGGGTGATGGTGTAGAGGATTGAGAGATTAGTACTTGATTTTTGAGACAGCCTCTCCTGTTACTGGGTTGCTCACAAAAGAATTGCAGGTTAAGAGTTTCAGCCGATGTTGGTGGCTTATGATCCTTGCATGAACCTGGATTTAATTGTCACTACACATACGACAATAATCGGATCCCAAGAACCTATTGAGCAATTCATCGCTAAATGCTGAGGGCTACCTCAGGAGCAGAAATAATACAACTTCACTCGCAGGTCAGCAGACTCCCGGGTGCCATAACCCTTTCTTATCTTCTGGTCTTCAAGCACAGATGTAAATTCTGAGAAAACAGGCATTGGCAAAACCAATGTGTCTGATTTTCTAAATGTATAGTGTCAATGGCAGCTCAGCTGCATGCATACATGAAACAACATAGGTGACAGGATTGACCGGTGGCTCAGACTAAAAGGAATTGGGGTTGATGTGTACCCTATCTGTTGCTCGTACAAAAAACAAGGGTAATACTCAGCACCTGCTCTCCGGCCTCTGATGTGACGAAAAATATTGAGAAGAATCCAATAATTAATCCATTTATAAGAATGAGGAATAAGACTTACATTTAAATGAAATGGGCTTCAGGGGGTTTGCGGGTGTGGAAACATTTTTAAAAAAACAACAATGTATAAAGCTAAGAGCAGAAGCTTGAAACCCATAACAGCCATGATGGTAATCATGTGACCCAGCTTGAACTTTCTATGGTAATTCAGGTGTTAGGAAGGACACAGCGGATGCCCACTGATTCTTAGGATTATAAAACGTGTGCCTGTTTGATGTTAATTCATTTAATGATGGGTGGAAAGAAGCTCTGGGTATCCCCAGCACCTCTCTATCTTCAAGGCAACTAGTCCTTGGAAGAGGCAGCCAGCATTACCACCCCTTGCACAAAGTCCTGCTACCAGGTAGCCTCTGAGAGAGCAGCTATCATGCAGGACAGCACATCTTTAAAACACACTGCTGCCTGAACATCTATAAGTAGCCCTAGGAAACCTTCCACCATTAATCAACATTACGTTAAAAAACCTTCCACCGACCCTATTTCGTCACACCTGCATTCCTTAGAAATTGCTCAGAACTAATTAAAAGTGGTGTATAACTTCCTGATAAAGGATACTTTCAAAACGTTTTCTCATTCAATGTATTTAAGTCATGAACGTAAGGGCCGAAGAATTCCACCCTCAGTTCCTGCAGTTGCAGACATGTGATCATAAGGTGCTTTTGGGATTCGGTAGCAATTCTACCATGTCGACATGCCGCATTTCCCGCTAAGCCTCTGGTGAATAAAACCTTGCCTGTGTGGGTCAAGTTGAAACATAATCTCATAAAGATTTCTCTGTAGCGGCCATCTGGACATCGATTTGGTAGATCACCTTTTCTCAGACTCTAAGTTTATTTCCCCAAAGGACTTGAATTTCCTTCTCTTTCCACAGGTTTTAACGCAATCATGTTCTAAAAGTTTCTTTTTCGCTTTCTCTGGGTTTTCTAAAATCGAGGCATTGATCTCATAATGGGCCATTATTTCCTCACAGTTGTTTTCAAAAGGCGCAAACTGGCCTTGTCCATAACGCCCTGTCTGTTTCTCCATCAGGGCATATAGGGTGTTCGAATCACTCCCGATTAAAGCAGTAACCTTCACAGGCAGACCATGCTATTCATTGAGTTTAAACCCAGTTCCAGACGTAACATAGAAGCTGGCACACAATTCGGGAGTGCCAGGACCTTCCTCCAGATTTGTCCCTCTCATTTACTTAGGTCTAATTTTTCTACCTCTCCCCCTATTTCTAAACCATGTAGAACCCTGCTGGAAGCACCTTAGTGCCGTAAAACTGAAGCAGTGGATCCATAGTGAAGCGACAGTACTTTCTTTTAATGTGCACCATGTGGGCAGCATATTGTCTCCCCATGGCCACACTGCTTCCTTCTTAATCCCATACTTCTATGGCGTAGTAACAAGGGTTAACCCCAAGTATTTCACTGTTTGGAGAACCTGAAGTGTAGACATCCCCAATTGCCATTTAAATTTAGTTGGTTGTTTCTTTTTTCCATTGTAGCACAGAATGTTAGAGACTATTTGCTTTCACGTTGTCTTCAAAGCTGTTAAGGAGTCTCTGCAGGACCCGGGAGGAGGGGGGGGGAGTTTATCCAATAGCAGCAGGTCATCCGCGTATGCCAGTGTCAACACAGGGAGGAAACAGGCTCTAAGGCAGTAAGGACAACAGGCAGTAGCTCATCATACATCACCATGGAATATTTCCTCGACCCAAGACTATGGGCCTCATTACACGGTAGGCGGAGGACCAAGGTGCTAATAGCACCTTGGCCCATGCCGGTAAAATACCGGCACCGCCTTGGTGGAAAGGGGAATTTCGGCCCAATTCCAAGGTTGGCGGGGCGGTAATTCCCCCTTCCCCCATTGCCCTTCCCCATTCCCATTTTTGCCCCATAGGGCTCTATGGGAATGGGGAAAGCGCTAATTACGGTGCCGCAAATTGCGTTACCGTAATTAGCACCCTGGTCCCTTTGTGGGTTGGTTTTTAACGCCTGCTAAACAGCAGGCGTTAAAGTACCTACCCACAAAGGGACCTTGTAGTAAGGCGGTAAGGGTTTACCGGTACCGGTGCCCTTACCGGTACTGGTAAACCCTTACCGTCATCCGTGTAATGATGCCCTATGTTTTGGTCTGGTTCTGAAATGCACAAACATTCTTGCAGTACTTAATGAAATCCCGGCACTGTCCCTGATCTCCACCAAAGGCATTGACCAGTTGAAATTTAAGGACAGGACTAGATTTGACACTTCCATGGTAAATAAACCCTCAAAAGTTCTGTATCTGATGATTTTACAGGAGGCGGAATTGCTTAAAATAATGGGCTTTGAGATCAGACTCTGCCCATCCCCTCATTTTCAGGAGGCTAGGGGTCCCTGGAGTGCAGGTTTGCTTGACAAATTGAGGAGGGGAGGGAAGTCTCTAACCCCAGTTCACGAAAGATTACTCCTGGAGAGGAAAGACTCTAGTATTTACGACCCAAAAAGGGAGATATCCAGGGGCCATAATGACTGGGGAAGAGCGCTGCCCTCCTGGCGTAAAAGACAAGCCTATTAGGCCTTGCCATGATGCTCATGCCAAACCATTGAAGAACCCAAGGGGCCCAAGGTCTCCTCTTGGCATCATGGAATGTTAGAGGTTTTGGGAAATGAATATGAGAATCGGTATTATTGGAAATCCTAATCAAATACTCCATAGTATGCCTACAGGAGATGTGGGCAATGGAAAGATTGTTGTGGGATGGACATCATGTTTTTTCTCTGGGAGCAACAAGAATGAATGTGGACCGACTGTCAGGTGGCTTATGTTTAGCAATCAAGCAAGGCATTGGGCTGAAAGGATTCATTATCTCGCAAGATATCAGGGGAGTATTAGCTGTGGATTTAGAATTTGACATCAGTTCTGTCCAAAAACACATCATGGTGGTACACATATACTGGCATCAGACCCACACTGAATTGATTAGTTTCTTGGGGGCCTTGGATGGCATTATTGAAGCCTGCAAAATAGAATGAGGAGAGTCTGAAATAATTCTGGTGGGAGACGTGAATTCCAATTGTCTATCACCTTCTGCATGTATACGCAACATGCTGGGCCACCTTAATGATTATGGGATGCAAAAAATTCAACAATGGCTGAAGTGGAGGGAGTTTTGGAAGAGTTGGGACATGCAGATTGTAAATGGTCAGGAACTAGACGATATGCCCCTGAAACCTACTTGACATAGGAATGACTCATTGGGCCTCATTACGAGAAGTGCAGAATGGGTTTAACGGCGCTGTTAATGGTGCCGGCGCCATTAAACCCACTCTGCACTATTACGAGGTCCCCTGGCGGGACCCGCTCTGGACGTCTGGTTTTTCCAGATGTCCATAGCGGGTCCTGCAAGGGGACCAGGGAGCTAACAACGGGTAAGTTCGTAATGGGCCCGTTGTTAGCTCCCTCCCCATTCACATTGAGCCCTATGAGGGCTGGAATGGGAATGGGGAAGGACCAAGCCCGGGTTCCCTGAAGGAGTAAATACCGGGCCCTCCATACTCGGAATGGCCCGGTATTTCCCCATTCAGGGAACCCGGACCCGATTTTGGAGGCAGCCATGCCCTTGGTAAGGGCATGGCTGCCTCCAAAGTCGTAATGAGGCCCATGGTCTTGGATTGACTTCATAGCCGTGTCAGATGGTCTGTTTCATGAGTTGGAAGCCTTTAATGTGATGAGTAATTTGTACAGTGACCACTAAATTCTGGTTCTTCACCTTGCCTTGGTGACAAAGTCACGCGGGTAATTGGTTTGTGGAAACCTTGCCATTAATACAAAGAAGAACCGAATTGGCTGGAATCCAAGGACACTTGACACGATGGATAAATACATATGAGATTTTTGGAAATCCACACCTTGAATTGACAAGCTTTAGTCCTTATCAGTGGAGAGGTTCCCATTCTTTGTAGAACAGGGGGTGAATACATGTGGAGCACAAAAGATGGCCTGAAGACACTATCAGCCCCACATGGATGTTATGGAGGTATAACAGAGGAAAGCACATATGCGCAGAGATATTAGAGCCATAAAGGCAAGGACAGTACCTGCCATGAAAAAAAAGATCCTAGTCAAAAAAAGCAAAACCGTGCTACAAAAACGGGTCCATAGCCCACAGAAATTTGCTAATGCAAAGAGACGGGCAACAGATTATGGAGGTGATGAAGAGGAACCTAATTAGGAACTTTGACACAGTAAACAGGGAAAGATTGTGGTCCAATTTATCAAAGTGGGGACTACCAAACCACATTTTGGACATTCTCATCCAGATACATAGTAACACTTTGGTCAAGTTGAGGCTGATCGCTAGGGGGACACATCTTAGACAACATGCACAGTGCATTGTCTGAGGTAGGGGTGTACTTTGATCGCCTGCCTCTTTAACATGTACCTACGAGACCCTGGTGAAGCTCTGGAAGTAGTGTCATTCGTGCCCCAGGGGTGGAGGTCGTTACAAGTGAACAGCATTTTGACTGTTAGAGAGAGTTACACTGCTTGGGTAGTGCCTTGAAAGACTTGTTCGTGCCTTGAAAGACTTGTTTCGCGCCTTGAAACACTTGTGTATAGGCGCGTTATAAATGCCATATCATATCATATCATATCATACTAGTCGGGATACTACAAAGCAGTTTTTAGTTTTGTATGGTATCTTTGCCATGTTGTATTCCATTTTAGTAGCCTACACAGGGAAGAGGAATAAATAAGGTAACTTCACCTGCTAGAGTTTATGCACATACCTAGGCTAGACAATCACAGGTTGTGTTATTTATATATGATCCAAAGAGAATAGTAAGAATGTCCAGATAGGTATAGGGCAAGTCTCTTTTTCTATCCCTTAACCCTAGATAAGCGGCTCATCAGCGCGGCCTAGGGTGAGTCACCACACTAGGGTCAGATAGAATGTTGAAGGGAAAGCAGTTACACGCAGGGTAACTTAAAATAGGTAAAGCAATGAATCAGTGTCCTAACACTACTTGTGTGAAAAGATCATACTATTTGTCATCATTATTCATGTCATCATCATGCACTGTGTCTCTTATCAGTAGATGTGGCACTGGAGACAGAGAGCTGGAATTTCGGTCTCTTTCTGCTTTTCAGCTCCCCCATAATGTATTCTTCCCTTATCTTCCCTAGACAAGTTCTGTACGTTTTCCCCTTCTGCTCCTGAAGTGATGGGAGAAATTGAAAGTGCAAGAAAAAGAGGGTGAGGAGGGCACCACATATTATAATAGTTGCTTATATTAAAAAAATATACTGAATTCACTATACAGTGAGTTGATCATAATGTTCTTGCCTGGAGCTGCCGATTCAAAAACAGTCCTGTGGCACTAGGACCTAATCCAACAAAAAACATCCAAGAAACAAAGTGGGACCACTTCGTTAAGAAAGGCGCATCTCAGTTAGCCCCAAATAGGTTGCCAATATTTAATATATTAGAGATTAGGTATCCAGTTTATGATATAAAAGTAATGAATTTCAAAGAAATATTTTTAAAAGAAATATTTTAACAGGAATTTTTTTATTCACATTCCTGTGATGTTTGCCGCCAAAATGTGTTCATGTAAATCACACAATGAGTTTGCATCTCCAATTGCCCATAATACTCTAGTGCCAATGCATTTCGGAATTAATCCTTCATCAGGGCGGTATCATAGCAACAAACAATTAATAAAACATGACTTATTACATTGTTAATAGTATATATACATACAACAACCATTGTTTAAGGGTTATTACAAAAAATCACATACCAATCCGCGAATCGCGTCTATTTGTAGAGATAAAAAAAAAAGCAAAACGGAATACCAATTAGTTAACTGGAGATAGTGTGCATATTCTCTCTTACAACTATGCGTGCGTGTCATACCTTAGTCATGCCGAACGCTGAAATCGTGGTGTTGTGCGAGGATACAACACGATCTACAAAAAAGTTTAACAAAAACACTATGTCATCCTCAAGTCTTTCCGTAGATAAAGCCTGTGAAATCTAACTATTACTCCTGTACTTACTAAGCTTCTGTTGTGCACAAAACGTGACCGCAGAGTGAGCCGCTTACAACGCTTACTCCCTGACTAACATCCACTTTTTGGATGTAGACATTAAGATTACTAACACAGGCTATCAGACCACCATCTTTCGAAAACCTACAGATCGGAACAATCTATTACAACGCCTTAGCTTTCATCAACCGAGTCTCATAAAAAACCTTCCATACAGCCAGATGCTTATTCCGTATTCCGTTTTGCTTTTTTTTTTTATCTCTACAAATGGACGCGATTCGCGGATTGGTATGTGATTTTTTGTAATAACCCTTAAACAATGGTTGTTGTATGTATATATACTATTAACAATGTAATAAGTCATGTTTTATTAATTGTTTGTTGCTATGATACCGCCCTGATGAAGGATTAATTCCGAAATGCATTGGCACTAGAGTATTATGGGCAATTGGAGATGCAAACTCATTGTGTGATTTACATGAACAAATTTTGGCGGCAAACATCACAGGAATGTGAATAAAACAATTCCTGTTAAAATATTTCTTTTAAAAATATTTCTTTGAAATTCATTACTTTTATATCATAAACTGGATACCTAATCTCTAATATATTAAATATTGGCAACCTATTTGGGGCTAACTGAGATGCGCCTTTCTTAACAAAGTGGTCCCACTTTGTTTCTTGGAAGTTTTTTGTTGGATTAGGTCCTAGTGCCACAGGACCGTTTTTGAATCGGCAGCTCCAGGCAAGAACATTATGATCAACTCACTGTATAGTGAATTCAGTATATTTTTTTAATATAAGCAACTATTATAATATGTGGTGCCCTCCTCACCCTCTTTTTCTTGGATTCCTCACTTGGCACAAATAGAGGTGGAGCACACAACTCATAAAAGAATTATAGATCATTAAAGTAATTTTGAACACGGAAAAGAATGTCATACACTGACATCGAAGCCATGACCACTAACAGGGCAGACACATTGGGTTTTTCATCTGAAGAAGGAGATGCAATATTAGGTTTGATTAAAGACAGCGGTTTTGGAAGCAGTAACAGCAGACGACAAGATCCCAAACAACAGATCAAACATTTAGAGTATCTAATTCGAAAGGAAATAAACCGGAAGCTACATGCGATAACCCTAGGGAGATACCATAAAAGTCAACGGATTCCTAGAGGACTACGCATCCAGTTACGTCCAACACTGTGTAAAGAGAGTAAAACTTTTGTAAAGAAATGGGAAGCTATACTTAACAAGTGCTCTTTGGATCTTATATTTTTGACCATACAAGAATTAGCGAAAGACATAACAGAGATCAGTAAAGAAATCCAAGAGATTGAAGAAGCCTTGGTAACAACATTGAACAGAGAGGAAGTTGATTCTATTATTCAGGAGATAAATGACAAACTGGTAGAGTACAAAACAGAATTAGAATCCAAAAAAATCCGTAAATTTAAAAGGGATACTTATGATTATCTTAAAGATGAAGTCTATAATTGGATGGACAAATATGGCCCCCCAATAAGGAAGCCTAAGCCTACAAATTCAAGTGAAACATCAAGCTCAGGAACTGATACAGAAAGGGAACCCCCGAACCGAGAAGAGGCCAGCACGGCAAGCACTTCAGTTTTCTCCAGAATAACAGAAGAGACACCAGCGAGGGACACACCGTCTTCTTCTTCTTTTTTAGACAAAGGAAGAAGAGAACGAGACGGGGGAGGAGAAAGACCCAAAGGAAAACCCAATATGAGACTTCAACAAAAGAGAACATAGTAATAAATGTATCATCTAGAGTTTTGACTGATAAAGAAACAGAGACATTACAGAAAGGCCTGAGTTTTGTTCCAACATATGACAGCACACTATTTGAGTCTAAAATAGAACTTTTTAAACTAATCAGAAAGATGAAACTAAAGGTGTTCTTTAGCGAACTGGACCATCAAGAAGCTAGGGAAGAAGCAGAACTCATGGAATTCAGAAGTAAAAGTACCTTTATCCCTCCAATAAGTATACCTTCAATTGAAATCTTCCAGAAACAAGTTACGAGAGATTTTGAAAAACTTAAGTTTAAAGGTCAGTCACCTCGAAACATGAAACCTCATGAACTAAGGTTGATACGTGACTTATATGGTGATCCAGCAATCACAATAAGGGCTGCGGACAAAGGAGGAGGTTTAGTACTGCTTAATACTAGAGAGTACGAAGAAGAATGTGAGAGACAACTAAGTGATGGCAATACGTATGCTAAATTGACACAAGATCCCACACCTGAGATAAAAGTAAATTTGAAGATTTTACTAGATAAAGCGGAGGAATTGGAGTGGATTAATCACCATACAAAGACATTTTTGACCAATTCACACCCGAAAATACCACACTTTTATACCCTTCCAAAGGTACATAAAGACCTCATCAAACCCCCCGGGAGACCTATTGTAGCAGGGATAAACAGCATCTTAGAACCTCTAGGTAAATATGTGGACTATTTTTTACAGCCACTGATTCAAAAAACCAATACATACATCAAGGACTCAACCCATTTTTTACAACTCTTGAACCGAACTCCATTCAATTGCAACAACATCTGTTTTACCATCGATGTTAAAAGCCTCTACACATTGATCCCCCACGATCTAGGGGGTGAGGCGGTGGAATGGATGCTGCTTAATGCTGAAGAGATACCAGCTCAGAAAGAATTCATAATGGTACTCCTGGAGTTTATTAGCAATAACTCATATTGCCAATACAAGAATGACTACTATCTCCAAGTGGCTGGGACAGCCATGGGAGCCACTATGGCCCCCTCTTATGCTAACTCATTCATGCACAAATTTGAATCTGAAAACATACTACAGAATGAATATTGGTACCCAAAATTGGGTCTTTGGATCAGATACATCGACGACATATTTGGAATATGGAAAGATACAGAGGAAGAACTGCTCAACTTCTTCACATATCTTAACAACATAGATGCCCGCATCCAATTTACTCAAGAACACTCCCTGACTAACATCCACTTTTTGGATGTAGACATTAAGATTACTAACACAGGCTATCAGACCACCATCTTTCGAAAACCTACAGATCGGAACAATCTATTACAACGCCTTAGCTTTCATCAACCGAGTCTCATAAAAAACCTTCCATACAGCCAGATGCTTAGAGTTAAAAGATTGGTAAGTGACCCGGAAGACTACAAGATAGCCATTCAAGAAATGGGGAGAAAGTTCCTTGAGAGGGGATATTCGGAAGAAGAAATAAATACAGCTCAGTCACGGGTAGACACACAAAGCAGAGAAGACCTATTGAAGATGAAAACTAAGCAAAAGTCGGCTCCACCACTGGTCTTTGTGTCTAAATACTCACGTCAAAGTAACCGAATTAAGTGTATCATTAAAAAACATTGGAACATATTATTATGTGATCAGAGAGTAGAACACCTGTTTAATGAAGTACCCACATTTGCCTATCAGCGAAGTCAAAGCCTAAAAGACAGACTTGTTCAAACAAAACCTACACTTAAGAAGAAACTCACAGAAAGAATTGGAACATTTCCTTGTTTGAATTGTAGCAATTGTAGTTATGTGATGAAAGGAGAAACAGTGAAACATCCCCATACAGGAGAGACAATCAGATTGAAAGATTTCGCTACATGTGACTCAATTAATGTGATTTATGCCATCAAGTGTCCGTGTGGACTGTACTATGTGGGTCAGACATTACGAGCAGCAAAATTTAGGTGGAATGAACATAGATCATGCATAAGGAACCACAATCTGAACTCAGCAGTGTCAAGACATTGGGATGAGAAGAGACACAACCTGGCTCAAATCCGCTTTGTTATCGTAGAAGTGGTTTCGAAAAGAGACACCCACGAGAATTTTCAAAGGAAAATGGATCAAAGAGAATCCTTTTGGATAGACCGTTTGAGTTCCCTGACTCCAAGGGGGCTCAATGAAGAAATAAACTTTATGTGTTTCTTATAATATCATGTCTGTAAAAGAGAATTAACTCTAGATTTTATTCACAGTAGATTGATATTTGCTATGAAAACAACCACTGCTATTGTTCCGCTAATTAACCGCATTTTATAGTTCTTGCCATGTCTTTTTCTAAGATTACACAAGATCTTGGTTTTTGTCTTCTTAATAGTGAAAACTCTTTGCTTAAATAACACCATAGTAATAGAATACATGTTCTAGAGTTGAACACTATGGTTTATTTTATATGCCTTACTACTCAAATTAAGTCATTTTGAACCTTTTACCTTGCACACTTTATTATGATCCGCTAAATGAATACACACTGCCAGTCCCCTAATTGCTCTGGCTCAGTAGACATGAGATTACAATCACGCGCGTCTACTTCGAATGGGTTGGTCACCATGGAGACATCCCCGCCCCCTGGCTTGCGCCCGAGGGTGGGGCGCGAGGCGTACGTGCTCCAATCTGGACCACAACGCCTCGCACCGTCTCCATGGTGACCTTTAAAACGAAAGGTAAACTAACGCTAGCGCGTTGTAAGCGGCTCACTCTGCGGTCACGTTTTGTGCACAACAGAAGCTTAGTAAGTACAGGAGTAATAGTTAGATTTCACAGGCTTTATCTACGGAAAGACTTGAGGATGACATAGTGTTTTTGTTAAACTTTTTTGTAGATCGTGTTGTATCCTCGCACAACACCACGATTTCAGCGTTCGGCATGACTAAGGTATGACACGCACGCATAGTTGTAAGAGAGAATATGCACACTATCTCCAGTTAACTAATTGGTATTCCGTTTTGCTTTTTTTTTTTTATCTCTACAAATGGACGCGATTCGCGGATTGGTATGTGATTTTTTGTAATAACCCTTAAACAATGGTTGTTGTATGTATATATACTATTAACAATGTAATAAGTCATGTTTTATTAATTGTTTGTTGCTATGATACCGCCCTGATGAAGGATTAATTCCGAAATGCATTGGCACTAGAGTATTATGGGCAATTGGAGATGCAAACTCATTGTGTGATTTACATGAACAAATTTTGGCGGCAAACATCACAGGAATGTGAATAAAACAATTCCTGTTAAAATATTTCTTTTAAAAATATTTCTTTGAAATTCATTACTTTTATATCATAAACTGGATACCTAATCTCTAATATATTAAATATTGGCAACCTATTTGGGGCTAACTGAGATGCGCCTTTCTTAACGAAGTGGTCCCACTTTGTTTCTTGGAAGAAATTGAAAGTGCAACATCCTCTGTTGGTCTCGGTCAATGTCCCTCATGTTTCGATACTCACGCATGAACTTGTACTCCTGCATGTACTTGCCCAGAGTGGCTTTTGACAGGGGGTGTGGAATACGAGTTGGATGATACCTTCACTTGACTATGTCCAATTCAGTCTTTCACAGTTCACACAGCAAGTGCTGCTGCAGATGTCAAAAGACTATGTGAAATACACCCCCCCCTACTCTGCCTCTCGCTTGTTTGGGTGCTGCTGATAGGTCCGAATGTGCCGTTCATTCACTGACTGGTGAATGACCCACCTCTCTCAATCTCTGTTGCTTCCGCCCACAAGAAAATCACCTAAACCACCCACATGGTTTCCCATTTCCTTCAGTTTCTCCTCCCAGGTGTCACTGGAGGAAACGTGTCTCGTCCACTCACTTCATGAGATAGATCATGACTGGTGTATCACCTGTCTACCTGAATCTCTGCTGCTTCCCCCCATAAACTGCATGCAAGTGTGACTCTCCCACAAGCAGCACTCAGGTGTTCCTGCTCTGCCTAGCTGCCATCCGATGGTGCATGGTCTCATTCACTTACTTCAAGAGAAGTACACTGACTGGTGTATCACACACTTTCACAAATCTCTGCTGCTTCCTCCCACCTAAATGATGCAAGTGTGACTATCCCACAGGCTTCCATATGGGTTTCTCAGCTCCTACTGCTCCTCCTACCATGTGTTACCCATTGGCATTTAACTCTTCCAATCACTTCAAGAGATGGGCATTAATGCATGTTTCACCCACCTCCCTGAATTATGTCTCCTCCCATGGAAATTCAACTAGCATGACTCTAACTGCCATCAGGAAATTAAGAGTTATGTGTGTGCCTCTCACAGTCATCCAAGTTGAACTCCCTTTCTGGGATTCTCTCTTCCTAAACCCACACACTTGCAGCACTTTTGTATTCACCCACTTTAAAACACTGACTGCATCTCTACAATGCTGCATATGCAAAACCTACTCACAATCTAACTCTTTGAGTCTCCAGTCACTAATTCTCCCTACCCTTCTTGCGACACAAATACTATAATTCCCTCCAAATGAACCCCCATTTTCTAAATGTCCTACGCCTGCATCCAGCAATAACCTCCTGCCTCTTTGAAAGCTGCCTAGGACTGAAAAGAGGTGCAATCATTTGCTCACCTTTTGGTCCATGTGGTTGAACTTTGGATTCACTTTTTAAAAGGTTTGTCAGAAGTTTGACCTGGTCGGATCAACAGAAATTTGGGTTATCCAAGGTGCTGGTGTTAAAGTTCATCAAGGTCAACTTCTGATTCAGGACAGGAGTGACTAGCTTGCCAACTATAATGCAAATGAAAGAAGAACAAGCCCTTTGAGAAAATCAGGGCCCTTGACTTCTTTGTGTGGCAGCACATATATAAGAATATCAGACTTTATTGTAACTTATTATGTGTATTTGTAGAGGGGTATCTTGGCACTACTGACAGAAGACAGATGTGTATTGTTACCTAACTTAATAGTACTAATTTTATTGACCTCGGGAGGATGAAGGGCTGAGTGCACCTGCCAAGACTCGAACCTCTGACCGTAAGGTCAAACAAAAGTCCCTGTAGTGGATGCATTATTCCAATGAGCCACAGACCTGGCATGTACCTTTTATTCTAGATTATTATGACATAACATATTTTGTTTTATGTCTGAATTTGTTGTAAAGAAATGCATAAGGTGACATTATGTAAAGTTGTTTGTTGGTGAAGGAACAGACCTATTGGTACAATTTCAAAGAAAATATATTTTTGCCATAACAAAATCTACTCAAATGTTCTATGAGAGTGCTGTACAATTGTGTATTGCGCTTACCTGATCTAGAGTCTCTTGAGGCGTTGCTTCTGGTGGGGGTGGTGGAGGTGGTAGAAGATCAAAATCAGGTTGCAGAAATGAAGGTGGGGGTGGTAGATCCTCCTGAAATGGTATATTGAAGTCATCAGGGGAGTTTGATTCATAATCAAAGGAAGAAGCACTTCCAAGATTGGTTTGACTAGCCAAGGATGTACTCTGTTGGTTTCCAGATGAGGGTTTCTTTGACTGGAATGCTTTCTGCTCAGCCTCGTTGATATCTGCTAACAGGTCTGCCATTAAAGCATCCAAGTCATTATCTTCCAGTTCATTTAGTGACTCTGTCAACGGAAACACAAGTACTTGAGCATTGAAGTCTGCACATATTTAATGATCTTGTTAAACTCATTTATTGGAATCAATCAGCAAAGCTTATTAGCACTTGGATATCCTTATTGACCTTGTCTGAACCAATCAAAATGTTCAGATTGCAGTCGAGAACTTCGGGTATTGACTGCATGCTGACCATTCTCACTTCAAAAGCAGAAAGGGAAACCACAATGCAATTTCCAGACAGGTTTTTTTTCAACAACACACTTCCTCTCTAGCACACCAGATAGAAAGCTAAAACGTGGGAATATGTTTTCATATTCCTATAGATAAACTGCATGGAGATCAAATTCAAATAACGACTGAGGCGGCAGTGGTTATACAACAAACATGAGTGACAATTTAAACCAGCCGAAGGACAACGACCATGAATGGTCGTGGCTAGCCACAGCCCTAAGTGCAAATCCTCGAATCTAATGCTAGGATCCCAGTCATTTCATCACTTACACCGTAGGATCGTGGAACACCAGAGGGAACACACATCTGTTTCAAAGCAACTAGATAAATGATCTAGATATAGCTTGTCTGCAAGAAACCTGGCTGATGGAGTGTCCAATGATGAATGGATTTGAAATCGCAATAAACCCAGCCAATAAAAAGTTAAAAGGAAGACCAATGGCAGGCCTACTAACAATAGTTCAGCAATCTTCTGGATTCAGGATCCTAAAATCTGAAAATATCTCACCCTGCATAGAATAACCACCGTCATGCGGCCGAAGAAACTGAATGAAGAACATGGGTTATTATTCATCATCAACGTATATTGGAATCATGCAGCAGCAGGTACTACATCGTTCATTGATCAAATCACAGTGATTATAGATGCAAAACAAGAATAAACAAACTTGCCTGCCATAATAGTTTGTGGAGATCTTAACATTGACTGCATAAACTACCAGAACAAAACTAGCTATGACATGCATGCAGAGGCTCAACTGATAACCCAATGGTGCCTTGAGATAGATCCATGTTAAATGGCAACAAAGTCGGTGACATCCCGGCCATCCCGACATGGCGAAGACTCAATCAAATCTCCACACTTGACTACATATTTGTATCTGAGTCTTTACAAACATTGTCCAAAAGGCTTGAGATAATAGCAATGGCCTCTAGTGATCATGATATGGTGAAGCTGAAATTACTCTTACCTAGCAGCAACAAACAATGCAAATGGAACCATGCTGCGTCGGTAGATTCAAATAGAATAAGACTAAAACTGAAAGATGATGATGTAAATCAAATTGCACTAAAATGCTGCAATGATGAGGAGGCTGTTAATTACCAGCACCTATTACTCCAATTTACGGGGAAAAAAAGGCCTAAAACAACCTCACTTTGTGCCCAAACATAAATACGACCTTGAAATTTCAAAGCACAAATGGCTGAAGCGATCAGAAATAAGAAACTTGCCACAAGCTGACACAACAGGGTTTCAAACTGCAAAAAAGCTGTCAAACAAAAATACAAAAATTGGATTAGAGCACATAAAGCAGTAATGCTACAGAATGATTCAGAACTGATGATGTTGAAAATGAAGAACAAAAACTCAGCGGAGTTCTGGAAAATCATTAACAGTAAAAGTACGTCACAGACTGCCCTTCAGACGAACATGGTCCCCGAGGCAACTTGGATTGCATTTTACACCAAGCTATTCAACAATAAAAGTGAAGATGACGATCTAAATCTACCACATCTTACTCATTGGGATCTCGGGTTTTAAAAAAACAACATATTGAGTACTGTTAATAAAGCAAGTTTATCAAGGGCCCCCGTACCGGATGGCTTGACAAACTTTCCAATCAAGAGAAATCCCGAGATATGGGCGGATCTCTGTGACACCCTATTCAAGAGAATCACCACCAAACGTGCCACCCCAAGATTGTGGAAAAGCTCAGTAGTTGTACCAACCTTCAAAAAAGGCAATATATCTAATCCAAAAGACTATCGACTGATAGCGTTGCTAGACGTCTTGGGAAAAATGTATGCAATGATCCTCCAACAAAAGTTGCTTAAATGGTCCTCGTAAAGTAATCACATTGATATCAGACACGCAGGTTTTGTAAAGGGTGTGGGCTGTTGCTTGAACCTCCTAATTCTAAACCTACTCAAAACAGAGGCGCTAAGAACCAAGAACAAAATCTATATGGCTTTTATAGATTTTTCATATGCCTTCGATAGTATTGACCGAGGCAAGCTGTGGAGGAAGCCAAGAGATTGGGATTGCGCTGTTAGCCTACTAGCAGCCATTAAAGAACTTCATACGGATACCAACATCAAAATCTGATTGGATCAAAACGGGACCTTATCTACAGCAATTAACATATTTAGGGGTGTGAAACAAGGATGTCCCCTTGCAACCATTATTTTTTGGTTATTTATCTCCGATATTGGTGCTGCAATCAACGGAGTACCTTCATTTCCACCGAAAGTAAACGGCTCACATGTGAGCTGGTTAGTGTATGCTGACAACTTAATATTACTAGCTATGACCCCAATTGGCCTACAACATAAATTGGATGCAGTCGAACATACGTCAAAGCTAACGGTCTCCACATTAACAAAAAGAAGTCCGAAATAATGTCCCTGCAAAATCTGGTGACGAGAGGAAACACCAGCAAAAAGAAATGTGTCTGGAGTATAGAAAAGGAGATTCTAAACACAACATCCACAACCAAATACCTAGGTATGAGAATTAGTTCAAATGTCAATGACGGCCCATGGGCTGAACTGCTAAAAGCAAATGTCAACAGTTAGCATGCCAAGCACTCATACTGAACAAACAAAATGGGAAGTTTTTCGTTAAGACCGGTGATTAACTTCTACCAACAAAAGGTAATGCTATCACTAACTTATGATGTTGAAAATGTGATTGGCTGCTCTTATGAACCTGGAAAACATATCTTGGGTTAAAGTACTCCAGCTTCCAAAGGGAACCTCTACTGCATGCTTTTGTCATGAATTAAGCTTAATTTCGATCAACGCACGAGCATGCTGGAACCTACTAACCCTCTTTCGGAAAACAATGATACCACAGTTTCAAATCTTACACAATCCTTGCAATGATAATCCAAATACCATGCTATCTTTGTGGAACAATCGAAGTGTAGAAGTTTTTTTTTTTTTTTATTGTTGTATGATTAGTTTAAATAAAACCTTATACAACATAAAGTACATTCCAAACAAGTAGAAAAATACATTTCATTTTATGAGCAGAACATTTTTAACACTTTTATCAACTTTTAAAATCGTTCCCAGACATAAAATCAAATTCCATATGTATTATAAACAGTTTACATTTCATATACCGTATATCATTTCATATACCATAGGATCAATCTAGTCTCTACTCATTGAATTCCTTATTTTTTGCTTCCAGTTCCTCCTGAATATTAAGTAGGAGTGAATTCAATGCGAGGATTAGGGAGATATTTACTCCCCACATGCAGCGACTCCAGAACAGATTCTTCGACATTTCCCAATCCCCCTCAAATCTATCTGTAAAGTAGAGAGATCTTTTATTCCCAAAATGGGTGCATGTCAGGAGAAGGTGCCTAAGTGTTTCTGTCATGTCAGTCGCTCCACAAAATCGACATGCGAGATTTTTAGAATTATCCTTCGACCCTTTTTCTGTATGGGTCCAATGGTAAATTCTTTCTAGAGTGGGCATCTGATTTAGTCTGAAACGCATAAATGTAGTTCTCGCCTTCTGGCAAAGAAATCTTTGAATATATAGAGGAATCGATTCCCTTGCATGCAAAAATTTAGCATACTCCTTGTAGGTAACATGGGACTCAATATCATTTACTGTGTCTACCCAGTCTGACCTAAATAAAGATTTTTTGACTAGTCCCGGTCGTTGAATCAGATCATCTAAACAAAGTCCTAGCGATTCCAACAAAAAGAACATTCTATCGCTAAAACTCTTAATAGATAGTACCGTCCCCGTTTTGACTACCTTATTCAACAACTCATATAAAGTGTTTATCGGAGGATCATATATTTTTCTAAAAGAGGAGAGTTGCCTCCACAAGTATCTGGCTTTAAGTGATATGAGACATAGCTCGTGCCGAATAATGGAATTGGGGATTGCCCTAGAAAGGCCCATTGCTTCCTTCCACAGTTTCCCCTATATCACATTTAGGTATGAACTCAAGTCCTTTGTACAAATGTCCAAACCGTACAAAAGAACCGGTTCACATTTCGCAAGGTAGAATCGTCTAATAGGCAGAAGCGAAAATTTACAGACCTTTCCCCTCAGAAACTTCATCTGATTCTTTAGTTTAGCTGTTTTATCCCCAAGATTCAGTTTCCACATCTTTAAGCTAGATTGGTTGGAAAAATTATAACCCAGATAGGTTATGGCCTGAACCTGTTCCACCGAGTTATCTCCCATCTTCCAGATACATGGTTTGGCATCTCTTTTCCTAGAAATTACAATCGTTTGGGATTTCGAAGCGTTGGGGGAGAGATTTTTCGCCAGTGCATATTGATAAAAAATATCCATCCTTCTGCGAAGGCCTCTCGGGGTACGATCAAAAAGGATAAAGTCATCTGCAAAGGCCATCCACTCGATAGCCAAGCTACCCAACCTGACCGGAGCAATGGAAGGGCCCTGCCACATGTCCTCCACATCGCTAACGTACAGGTTAAAGAGCGTGGGTGCAAGGGAGCAGCCCTGCTTGACCCCAACCTCAGTATCAACTGCATCGGATAGGGAACCTTCTTGTGATAAACGTACCCTAACGGAGGTATTCCTATGTAGAAGAGCCAAGATTTGGACAATCTTGCGTGGAACATTCATAGCTAACAATTTTGTCCACAATCTTGCTCTAATAACCCCATCAAAGGCATTAGAGAGGTCCAGGGAAGCCATGTATACCTCTCCCATTTTAGTTTGGTGAACTGTATCTCTTAGATGAGCCAAAATCATCCCATTCAGGTCGGTTCCCAAGCCCTCTCTGAAACCAACCTGGAATTTACTATAGCAGGCCTTCCCTCTAATAACCTTATTAAGGTCCCTCAAAAGCAAAATACCAAAGACTTTGCTCGCTGCATCTAACAGTGCTATAGGCCTGTAGTTCTGTGGATTTAGGACGTCCCCTTTTTTATAAATAGGAATTATAATGCTCTGCGACCAGGTTTTAGGGATGGAATGATATTTAAATACATCATCAAATATGGGTTTGAGTAACTTAGCCCACATTTCCGGGGCCGCCTTTATAACAAAGGGGGGAATACCATCGGGGCCCGGTGCTCTAGAAGGTTTGAGCTTATTGATGGCCCATTTGATATCCTCTATATCCCACAAACACTCACTTACAACCGGAGGGCCCAAGTTAACATCCTGTTCCCTAGAGAGATTAGCGGGTAGAGCGAACTTTGCCTTATAAAAGAGAGTCCACACATCCGCTTGAATGGGGCAGTCTAATTTATCTTTAGCAGGCGTGAGTATGGAGTTGATGGTAGACCAAAATTTAACCTCTCTTCCCTTGCATAGATTATACATCATCAGTTGATGTGTTTCGTGATATTGATCCATTCTAAGAGACTTGATAAAGTTTTTGTAGTTCCGAATTATTTTTTTCTTTTTCAGCCTAAATTCCGCGGAAAGGAATAGATGCTTTTTTCAAGACTTTAATTTCCCTATATTTAGTATGCTTGGCTTTTTGAATTCTGGGATCAGCCGCCCGCACCCTCGGTGTCGGCACCCCCAGATCTCTGGCCATACTCATTTTATAGACACATGACAAAATAATATTATAGTAGGAACCTCCCAACTCAATGTCATCCCCCCTGATACTTTGAAGCTGTACCTGTGACAGATTTTCCAACACCAAGGTATTAAATTTCTTAATTATTTTCTTATTCCAAGTAACCCTTCTCCCATTGTTTCCCACCTCTAAACCCTGCAACATGGGATTGATATAAATACCCTTGTCGGGGATGAAGAGAGAAAAACATAAGGGAACGTGATCACTGAACTCGACCTCCATATGTGACAGTTTTCCACAAGCTTGCTTCCAGCCATTAGATACATAGAAGAAATCAATTCTAGAGCTCTTACTTCCTCTTTTCCAAGTATGTTTAGGAAGATTCCAATCTAAGGCATGGTCTAAAAGACCCAAATCCCAGTTATCTAAGTAATTATCCCACCTTATACCTCTTTTTGTAGTCGTACTAAGAAGTCTAGGTAATACCCCTCTTTCATTAAGCACCGAACCATCGGCACAAGCTGAGTTAAAATCCCCTCCCAAAATAATGCGATTTCCAAACCCTTTCTCAAACCAATTTCCCAAGATTATATCTAGAGAGTCCTCCACTTCCTCAATGTCTACTTTTAGCGGATTCCAATAGAGGTTCAAAAGGAGTATCGGCTCTAAATTATTCTCCCTAGATAGCATAATAGCCAGAAGCCAGTTACTCCTAAATATCACCTCACCTACGAACCCCAAGTTACGATCGATGGCAATAATCAGGCCTCCGCTGGGTCTGCCCAGCTGACCCCTGGTAGCTACTGAAGAAAAAGCGTAGAAATCTTCTATGTGCATATCTGAAAGCATCATAGTTTCCTGTAAGAAATAGATACGGGGGCGTACATAATTTTCCCTTTTATTCAGAAACGTGTTGAGATTGATTCCCCCACAAGAATTCCAAGAGATCACCTCAATCTCTATATAGTTAGGAACACCCCTTGTCTTGTCTAAATGTTTCCAAGGTTTTGAGTGCCGGTTGTAGCCATGACCAATCCTGATTATTATTCAGGAGGCTTGAAATCAGTGCCAACCCTGGGCCCAAATTTTCTAATTTATTATTATCAAGTTGAATAATTTGTTTGATTTGACTGTTATTCGGTTCCTGATATTCAAGAAAATGATTGGCCTCTTTCTTATCTGCTAATGAGAGTAGATCATAGCCCAAAGAATTAAGGTTTTTTTCTTGGGCACGCACCATATCTGCTACCATTTCCGAATGAAAGCAACTTACCATTCTGTGGTTGTTGCAGTTAGGAAGAGATATGGCATCTACATCATCTGTTGTTATAGCTCGTAGCACATGGATCTTTTTAAACAGATTTAAAAGATGAGTTCTGTTCAAGTTAACCTGAGAGTCTGTTATATTATTGTTAATCCAACCCACTATTTTCCCTGTACAGAGCTTAATAGGGGCCTGAATCACGGTAGATTGCTTCTTTGTATGATCTACTCCAGAAGGGATCATAGCATCATCTTCCGGATCTTGTAGTTTTGGTGGTTCTATATTTTGGGGGTTTCTTTCCATAATATTAGTGGTAGAACCACTATACCTCCCACACAATTCGGTCAACCCCTTAACGGGATGGGTAGTATTACTTATAGCTGGCAGAGTTTCTTGGGAAACCGTAGGGAATTTGACTTGTTGTGTGCCTACAGATGTTCTGGCGTGTTTAGTGCTAATTATTGTGCCAAAAGCTGTCATCTTTGTTTGTTTGGTTTGAATAAGCTCAAATCCACGTTTCAGCAAGTTATTCTTTTCTTTATTAGCGTCTATAATAGTTTCCCCACAAGCCACCGGGCCTTTATTATTCTCGCCCTGAACTGGATTCTCTTCCTTATGAGCATTCTTGGGACCCCCCCCTAACTTCCGTCTCTTCCTGAAGCGCGATGTTTCTAATACCTTTAAGGTTGGCATTTCTACCTTTAATTTTTGTATTGGGCATGTTTTTGCTTTTTTTAAGTGTCCTCCCCTGCTTTTTAGATTTATTACGCTTACCCACTGGGGATTGGGGCACCTCATTTATATTATAGTCGGAAATATTCACAGGCACTCTTCCATCATTGTTACTCTTTGCCTCCAATTCCAGCTCTTGATTTGATGATTTTTTCTCTCTATGTTTGGTCTTATGTTTGCTTTTTAGCCCTTTAATTGGTGTGGTGTATTGAGGGGATCTTGTATCTTCACTACTGATGTTCAAAAGTTCTATGTCATTAAGGGATACTCTCGTATGCATCTGTGTACTGTGATTATCCAACTCCTGATCTTCGGAGCACCCTTCAGTTGCCATCATTATGACATCTACGAGGGTTGAAGGACTATCGGGAGAAACCATTTTATTTCCGTAATTACTATTGTTGTCCTCATTACCTTTTTGGCCCTGGGAATCGCGTTCCCCTAGCTCTCTCTTAGATGAAGTGGGGCGGTCTCCTGAAAGCATAACTTCCAACAGAGTGGTAATTTTTGCATCCATGGTAGTTAATCTTATGTCCTGATCCTTTCTAAATTTGTCACATCGACTCTGTTCTTTAATAATATGCTCCTTCATGGTCTTGCCCTCTACTATTCCCTCCAAAAATGCCAGACGAGACACCAGCTGATTGAAAGCCGCTTTTTGCCCTATCATAGAGCCCGCCATAGTCTCTTGAGACTCCCCCAGCGTTTTCAGGGCCAGATTTAGACTAATGTGTAGGTTCGATAGGAGTGGTAACAAATAATCCCCTCTCTCCTTCCTACTTAAACCAGATGTTTCTTGTTTATCTTCTTCTACTACATGGTTTTCTCGTAGAAATTGCTGGGGATCCGTTGCTTTGTCTTCCATTTGCACTATTGTTTCCTCCCATTTGTCAGTTTGAGTAGAGGCTATTTTATTGTGTATAGACGAATTGGCTGTTTCTATGGGCAATTTAACCAGAGATTGTTGCGTACCCACTAGTTGATTCCCAGTTATGTAGTTGTTTTCATCACATGGGTATGAGTAAGAAGGCGCACCCTCCGATAGACTCCTTGCCCCCTTTCCATTATGCACAGATCTACCTGCTGGTATCTCTAAATCCACAATTTCTTTAAGCAAAACACCAGTAGCATCTGCCATAGTAAAGAAAGAGTCATCTAAATCGCTTTCCCCAATAGGTTGATTGGGATTATACTTTGGCCGACTAGGAGTCCCTTTAGAATGTACCCCCCCATCATTTAGTTTAAGGGTTTCTAACCTTGGAGAATTTATGGAAGACTGCACATTATAATAATTCTCCTTTCCAAAAATGAATGTAGCTGGCGAAATATGTGAAAATTGCATGAATCCGGATGGTTTTATACCCTTCCAAGGTAGCGATTCTAAACCTTCTCCATCTTGTGTTTTTCTATTCAAAATCTTCCTCTGAAGGGGGGTAGAAGCGTGATAGCGGACTACCTTTTTAGTACCAATAAAGCTTTGTTGGAGGCATTCTTCATCTGTAAGTTCCTGTCTAAATTCTGGTTTGTCCCTATGAACCCCATTAAATTCGGAATCTGCTAACTCCATATCCCCATAGCTAGGGGCTACGACATCGGACACTATGAGGTCGGTAGAAGCGGAGCCCCTCTGACCCCCTTCAGCACTTAAAATAGACTTTTCTTTAGTCTTACCCACAGCTAAAATAGGGTTAGGCATATTTCCAGTAGAATTTGTGTACGCAGGTGCCTCACTGAGCCTCCCGGAGCCAGGTTGAACCTCTACTATTATAGGTGCTTGGTTCTCAACAGTTTCAAACCCACTTCTAAGTGCGGGCATGTTAAAAGTAGATGCACAGATACTATGTTACTTACAGAGGGGAGCACAGCTCGCAGCCTCTAGGTATTAATGATAATATCTCCGAAGTGGCTATGAGTAAAATCAATAAAAACAATAGCTGGGAACAAAAGATATGCAATTAAAAGAGTATATTATGTTTGTCATTTACTTTTAAAATCAGTATCACATATATATAGAAGCATCACCTTGGGAACGCCCGATGGCTTGAGGAGCAGCTAGAGTCCGTCTCTGCTCCCCAGTGTCCAGCTAAGAGCAACAGTTGACCCCTGTAGATACTTCTTAGTAAGTGAGACCCAACCGGGCTTCCTGCGCCACCCTGAGCCAAACAGCAGCAAAACAGTACAGCTAAAGATAGACTGCAACGCCCTTTACTCCGCGGTCGGGCTTAACGCCGCAAGGGTGGTTTGGGCTGGACTATGAGGCTGCACAAAGTCACGTGATTGCCCACGTGATCGCCGGTTGGCTCCGCCTCCTCCCGGAAGCGAGCGTGCCTCAGCAAGAGACCTCCGTGGCTCGCAGTGCCAAGGATAATGTTTCCAAATGAACGTTCTTACAAATATAGCAGCGCTCTCCTCCAACAACAGAATACACCGCAAGGGCGGTTTGGGCTGGACTATGAGGCTGCACAAAGTCACGTGATTGCCCACGTGATCGCCGGTTGGCTCCGCCTCCTCCCGGAAGCGAGCGTGCCTCAGCAAGAGCCCTCCGTGGCTCGCAGTGCCAAGGATAATGTTTCCAAATGAACGTTCTTACAAATATAGCAGCGCTCTCCTCCAACAACAGAATACCACATATACCACATATACAGAATACAGAATAACAGTGTAGAAGTATTAAAAGAACACAACATTGATCTAACCACGCTCCTTGAAAATCCAGATTTGGCGAAAAGGAAATTATTGCGATCTGACTGGTTTCAGACGAGTGAACAAAGAAGAAACCCCAAGCTCATGCAAGACGTCCCTAACGAAGCAAGAGAGCATAACAAATTGCAAGAGTATGTTTCACTATTTCCTGACCAAACAACAAACATTAAATGTGGATGACTGGTGGCAAATCATGTTTGATGGAACCGAACGAAAACTGACATTTGCACTCATATTTTATTTTAAAGTCATCCGAGATTGTTTGGCTGAGATGAGCTGTGAGCCAAATTTGCAAGGTCCTCAAAAATAAGAAAGCACATTGCAGGAAGAACAGCTATGAGACTGATATCCATTTGATTTTAAGGAGTGTCATGAAATTCCTTTTTTTGGATAAAAGATTGAAGTAAATCTGTTTAGTTTTAAAGGTTTAAATAAACCAATAATAAAAAATAATAATAGCTAAACTCTTTACCTTTACATGACCCCTTATGCATGCTCATGTCCAGCCCACTACAGTTTAAACAAGCGTGTAAAGAAAATACTTAACTTATAAAGACAAGCTTGTTAGTTACACACTACAAAATAAAACCACATTTAATTTATTAACTCAATTTTTCTATTTACTTTATTCAGTAAAGTAACGTTTTTATTTCATCAACAAAACTCCAAAGCATGCATTGTACTACCACCATGAGCCTTATATTCCTTGGCCCTTCCCCAACTTATTATCCCACAATAACTACCCCTCCTTGAGTCTAGAAGGCAATATTATCATCATTTTTATACTTAACGATAGTATCCTGGCCCCGGGAGTAATTAGATCGCTCTGTACAGTACTTCTCAGATCTGCCAAAACAACAATATGCAGCCACCACACAAAATTAAAACACAAAGTGCAGAAAAGAACCCATGTCCGTTTACACGATCCATATAAAAAATAAGAAAACAACGTTAACTAAAAAAGAAAAATAGCATGAGAACCTCAACCAAACACAGAAGCAGTCAGGTAGACAGGGACAACTGAGGGAGACATTGTCATTTATTTTTTATTTTACACTGTGTTACTCTGCTGTGCCTCCCACCATCTATACCCTTTTCTCTTATAGCTGTATATGTAGAGGGCAATTGTGAATGCTGTCGCTGTCATTTTTGCCCCAAGATAAATAAGTGGCTGAAAGATCCAGAGTGGAACAAAGTAGGTAAGAAAAGAGAAACACATGTAAAGAAATGCATCCTGAGAGAATCATTTCTTACTGATAGCTTATTTCAAGGTTGGAGGGCAGCAGCCAAGAATGCATGAGAAGAAGAGTTTATTAGACATAAATTAAAATGGAAGAGAACTGTTATTGATCGCTTGGTTCGTGGTTTCCTCATTACGATGAGGATTTGGACTAAGTCCATTTGAATCTGCTTCACTTTTCTGGAACAGCTTACTTTTTTCTGAAAAGGATGGTCTTAACGGATGAAGAACTTGTAAAACTGTCTTTGAAAATTGAATCAAGTAAATAACAAAAAAAATTAAAAGATGAAAGTTGGAGGACAGCAGCCAAGAATGCAGGAGAAGAAGAGTTCATTAGCCAGGCAACATTCTTGAATGTAATGATGTTTTACTTGCATATAGTATTTTACATGTATCTTAAAACGGAATTGAGTAGGATGTTTTAATGTGCATTGATTTCTACCATATATATGTTTGGATTTTATGGGCTTGTCCCAAAATAAAACTATACAACAATAGTTGTCATGCTAAAGCCTAGGAACATCAAGCCTTAGCAGGCTGGCAATTATTCTTAAAAAGAACAGAATGTCATGTATTTGTCAGATAGGTGGGTTGGCCCAGGACAAACTCCTCAAATATCATTCAACAAAAACATGAAGAGTGAGCCTGTGAAGCTGCCAAATAATATGAGTGATAAGGTCAGAGCAGTACGACCAGGACAATTGTCATGATACAATAGAAGAAAGAAGCAAACCTGAAAAGACATCATGTCTGCCACACTAGAGGGACCAAACGAGAGCCTGCACATTGCATAAACAACTTTCAAACCCTGCTAAAATTGGCTTCAGCAAACATATTTACGTAGTCCTTAAATATTGATATGACTAAAACTGAGAAGCTAGTATAGCATGGCCTCACATAAGTGCATCAATATGTTGAATGCAGAAAGATGACTATAGTTCAAATTCCTGCCCCATACCGTTTGCATGAGTGAGGGAATGATTAGGCAATACCATAGCTCCCCCCTTTCCCATCTGGCACAGCAATGTTGTGGGCCATGTGGTTCCCTAAATTCCTGTTTGCAGATAGACTTAGTAGCCAACACTCCCTACTTGTATATGGTGTCCTCGAAGACGTCTTGCAATGTACATTATGTGGCATTTGTAGTCTCTAGACAGCATACAAGTATATGAGCCTATGTGCAATGCTGCAACCAATAGGAAGGGGGAGGGCTGTTATTTACATGTTGTTGTAAAATAGACGAACTAGAATAAAAAGAGAAAGTGCGACAATAAAATGTTAAGGAAAGCGTACACATGTCCTATAGAATTGGGTCGTCGTCGCAGCTGAGGAACAGCAACAATTAAGGATTGAGTGTTAAAGGCCATGGAGAAACACGTTATTGTGGAACCAGTGTGGGACTTCTGTGCAAATACAATTCTGCTTTTCAGCTCCAAGAGGTATCCATGAATTCTAAACATTAATGGATGACATTCGATTGTTGGGTACAGAGAAAGAACAATGATTCTAAAGTTTTCAACCTTGATATTAAGCTTTTGGACACAAAACATGCCAGGGGGACTAATTATATCAATTTATAATGTCAACAGTAGGCTTAACCCACAATAGATGTTCTGGGCATTATTAAATAAACTATATATGTTACTGAGTGGAAGATTATTTGATGTAATATTACATTCTAGATGAAGAAACATATGAGGAGTGATGCAATGATGCATCAGAGATTGACCCCTGCCCCTGGTTTAGAAGGCTATTATCAAGTCGAGTTAGTAGCAATACATCTTTTGGAGTTTTGGTGAAGTAAAACAGGTTAGTTTAATAATGAGAAAAATAAATCCATAATAACCTGAGTTAGTAAATTAAATGTGGTTTTACTTTGTCTAAGTAAAACCACATTTAATTTACTAACTCAGGTTATGGATTTATTTTCTCATTATTAAACAGTCACACTGTGTTACCTTCCTTATCACTGTCTCTGTTGCAAAAACCTGCTCTAGTCCACTCAGATCAGCCTTTCTTTAGGACTTGTGTCACGAATAGTTCTTATTAGCACATGCTAATCGTTATTGACCTCCTCTCAGCCAATCATAATGTTCAAAGGACAGTCAAATACTACTGATATTGACTGCATTCTGAAAATGTTTACTTTTACACAACCCCTAAATGCATGCTGATGTTAAATCCGCTTCAGTTTAACCAACATTAGAATTCAAATGCTTAATGTATGAAGACACAGTGTGGCTGTTGCACTGTGGCATGCAGGATTTAGCGTGGGTAAGTGAGGGTAAGGCAATGTGGTGCTTGTGCAAGGAATGGTTTACATAGTAAAAGAGAGGCTTATATTGAGTGAGGAGGGATAATGGGGTCCCCTCCTATCCAGTTCATCTCTTGAGTTACTGCTACAGTTAATCCGGTTCAAGGAATGGAATCCCCCTTTTGAGCCAGCTGAGCGGGGCATCAAGGAGCAGAGCACCCAAACCTTGCTATGCACACCAGCACAGAAACACACCTATTTCAAGGCTCCGGGTGGTTTAGGGCGTTCATGAATAGACCTTTGGTTGTCTCATACAACTAATGTTATCCTTCAATGGAATTATTTTTGGAAAGCAGTGGGAGCCAGTTACTAAACCTAACAGGCTGTGCTCAAAGGCCTAGAAACTCTACTAGTGCAAATCCCTGATAGCAATTTCCTGTTAGTTTTCGTTTCTGCTGTTTGAGGTCATGTTAGTACACCAAGACGTGTCAGGAGTTCTCAAAGAAGAGCCGAGTGTTGATTGGTCGGTGGGGTATTTTCTGGCCCCTCAGGTATTTGGTGACTGTCATCCTGAGGAGGGTGCATTGTAAAGGAGTACTTGTGCAATATTTCATGGTTCTGTTTAGCAGGGAACTAAAGGGGAGGAATTGCTTTAGTGTGCTACTTGCTTGAGGCCAAGATTCCTCACAGCCTGTTGCCATCTGCCTGCAGGAGGGCTGCGGAGGGCGGAGGGCGTACATGTCTTTGGTCTGGCTAAAGATGCGTTCCAAAGTCCATCTGACCTCACATCTAGCTTTATTACTCACTATCTGTTGCCAGGCGTTCAGCTTCTTGGGCCAGAATTTCTAATATCTGCACCCCTGCTAAAAACGGAGAATATGCTTAGATAATTGGGAATGTAGCAGACGTGTTGTCACAATCCATATTAGCCTGAAAGGTTTTCACTAGCTCCAAACTTTTTTTTGTACAATGCTTGCTGCATGATATAAAAAAGAAATGTGTTTACTACATTTCATATTATGCTACGTGGCAAAACAATAAAACAACCACATGCTACATGTTGGCGATAGTGAAAACCACGTGCGCCATTCCCTATTACAAAAGCTGCAAAAGTGGTGCTTAATTCATTTGCACAAGAGCAACATTAAGCTAATACAGTTCCCTCTTAGACGGTTGTGTTTACTTTCATCCCATTCTGTGAAGGAAGTGGTTCTTGGGAATAAAGGGGAAAGGAGAATACTTTGTGGGTTGGGGTGGCTGTGTGGTCTGAATCAGTGGTGGCTGCTGAATCTTTGAACCAAAGGGGAGTAAATGTATATACTAACACGTAGGAACGGCTAAGCAGAATATTTTAAAATGATGGGTTAAATTGGTGCATTTTGCAGCATTTTATGTGCAAAATTGGGTAATAAGCCACACAGTTTGCAATTCGTTTTGTATGGTAGACATGAGAAAACCCAATAGAGGCAAGTCACCAACAGTGCACAGAACCATTTTGCAACATATTGTTATGATGCCTTTGTCCACAGCATATGCCAGCTATGCCCAAACATGTCCATGCCAGTAATCCTACATAAGGCCTACAAGACAGTAATAACATGGTATGCAACAGAGATAAAAGTATATCCAGACTGGCCAATAGATAGGCCGGCATACCATGCAATGACACTTATGTTCGCTTTTAACCTTGATGAAAAGTACAAAAATGCCATGACACACGAAGAATATATGGCTACACAGGAGCCACCAATTTAAGCCAGTCTAGCAATGTAATAACGCTAATCACATTTGCTTTACCCTTGATGCCTGGTAAAAAGTAACAAAGGCCATACCACAGAAAGAAAGTAAATGCACACTGACACCATAGGCCAAGCTTGCCACGCGATCAAATATATCATGTTTGCTTTACCCTTGATGCCTAGTGAAAAATGTCATGCCACCTTGTGAAAGTAAATGTAGACTATTACCACTAATGAAGGTCAGCCTAGCCAAGTAATAACACTTATATTTGCTTTTCCCTTGATGCAAAGTAAAAACTGCCATGCGTCCTTAAGAAAGTATATGCAGCCAGCCTGTATATATTAAATGTAGGCCAGTTTAGCCAGGTAATAACAATTATGTTTGCTTTATCAAGGGTAAAGCAAACCTAACATTTATGCAAAGATGATAAGTTGTGTTACCTGTTTAGAGTGGCCTACATTGAATTTGGGCCAGTGACAAGACTTATGTTTGCTTTACCGTTAATGCACTGTAACAGGTCAGAATACAGTCTCTCACCTTAAAGGGTTCCTTGTAGATGATGGTCCTGACCAGTACCCATATACCCCAAAAACACGTCAGTCTGTGAGGAAAGGGGAGAGGGATGTTGGTGTCATTAGGGCATTTTTTGTCACCAAAGACGGTGGTTACCCTGAGTGGGATCCCACTTGCCCTGTCCTCTACGGAGGGTATTGCATAGCGGGCTCACCTATCTAGTCCCAAAGCGAGTGGCTCCTCCTAGCGGAGAAGGGATGAACTCCCAGGATTTGTCACAAATGCAAAATGCAAAAGGGTGGTAAACATGCGATTTTGGCTGTTTTATGCACCTCCCTTTTGCACCTCCAAGTGTAAACGACAAAAATGGCACATAGGGGATATGTTTGCAAGTGTGCACACATGAATGTAGTCCCTGCCGTGCAATTTGTGGGAATATTGTGATGTTTGTTGGAGTACTTTGATATTTGTTGGGATACTCTGTAGCAAGAGGTAAAGTTTCTGTTTGTTCAGGGAAGGTGGGGAAGGGAAACATGAAGAGGTACTATTTTACTTGAGGGAGACAGTAATTCGAAAATTAGTTCGGAGAGAAATGTTTTTTCCACTAGAAAATCTAACCAGTACTGTGTGGACATGACTCAAGAGAGACATTGGTGAGACCTCGATCTGTTTTCCTCCAGTCATGTAGGGTGGGGTTGCCCAAGGGAAACTCATATAATGAACTACGGCTAATTTCTTAAAAAATTGGTAGATTGCATTATCAATCAATCAATCCTTTATTTGACTTTGGCGTTATCAGATATTAAGCAACATCATAATTCAAAACCATTAATAAACAATCTAAAAACAAGCATAGATACACAGAATCCTACAACATTAGGCATGCCATATAGAAAGTCAATAAAAGAAGAATTGCTCTCATGAACCAAAAAGGACTAACATCGATAAAATATAGTTAAAAAACCCTGTATCTATGGCACTACTAAAGTGTGTCGTCTTAGCCATACCCGTGGATGCATTTTGAGATGCAGTATACCACATCCATATTGGAGGAACATTTACAAAATTGTATGCCTTCGGACAAAGCACAAACTCTATCAAATAAAAACAGGGTTTTGAGCTATTTAATTCTCAGAAGTTTCAACCCTTCACAGATAAACAATGAAATAACACATATAAAACAACTTGCTGGTGGCATGTTTTTCCAAATGGCTGGTATGTACTGATACATTCAAGCAACCAATTCTAAATTCAATGTACAAACGGAATTCAATGTACAACGGCACAAAACAACGCCCTCAGAGCGGCCCTCAGCATACCTAGGAGAGAGCACATCTCAAAGGCAAGAAAAGATGCCCACTGGCTACCCATCAAAGAACGCATAACATTTAAAGCCCTCACGATCATTCACAAATGCATTGCCCAGACAGCCCCTGCCTACCTGTCTGAAAGAATACACCTTGCTCCAGCCCACAGACCAAGGCGGGACCAACACTCCCAGCTATTATCAGTTCCATTTTTCAATAGAGCCAAAGCGGGCGGTACGAGCTTTGACGTACTAGCCCCCAAAGCTTGGAACGCACTCCTGCCCAACCTACGCCATGAAAAATCTCTCACAGTCTTCATAAAGGTGCTAAAAACAAATCTATTCAACTAACCTACTATTCCTAACCTGTACGACTACCTACATAAAGATTTTTTCTCAAATCTCTACAACGACTATGTAATGCACCTGTACTAAGTGAATAAGCTGTAACAGCGCCATGATGCCTACGGGCCGCTGGGCGCTTTATAAATTCAAATAAATAAATAAATAAAGTGCTCGTGCATACTTGGGATTGATGGTGTCAAGATACATCTTGTAGCCAAAAGTATTTTTCGAGTTCAGGTAGTCCATTCCATAGAATAAGCCAGTACACATTCTTTCCATCGTGTTCCTCCTGCATTCTGCATAGGCCTCTTTTACCCTGGATTTTGTATCCTTCGAAATAGAATTCGGTGACACCCAATAGCAAGTCAAATCCAATGCTATAAGGCACCTCTTTACATGAATGGCCCATGAAATATTGCACCCCCCATCCAACTTCATTATACAAGCCAAGGCTTCACGATTTATTATCCAAATACTGGTCTGGCTGAAGCCTCTTCATCAAGTGGACTCAAGTCACATTCCATGCATACAATGCTCGGAGCACTTTGGGGTAATAATAAAATGCCATTTAAGTATTTATTTTTAATTATTATTAGAGATTGGGTCTAAGTGTAGCCTCATATGTCGGCACCACACAAAGCTGATGCCTTTGCTTGTAACCTGTAAACATCCAAGACTGGTCTAATTGCACCTCCACCATGGTTACAATAAAAATATTCCACAGTTTTTTTTCAAGGGCAGCATGGACTTTAAGCAATTGTCAAGCCCACCCAGCATTACTTGAGAAACGAAAGCCTAGGTATTCATACTGCTCTAAATTGAAGTCTCCTACACTTAAATGGAGGGGTTTCTGTTTGGAATTCTTGGGGCTGAAATACATAGATTTTGTTTTACTGGCATTAATGTCAAGGCCCCAGCCCGTATACTTCTTTGTGAAACAAAGCAGCATTGTTCTAAAACCTGACGGAGTAGTAGATGAAAGAACAGCATTGCCTGCAAAAAACAATGCAGTAATGATATCATTCACTAAACGTGGAAGATCCAGACTAAATACAAAACAGTGAGGGGGGCAGAATCCATCCTTGCCGGATGCCTCTATCTACAATAAAAGTTGTAGTTACATCTCCTGCTAAATTCCATCGCACAATAGCAGAATTGTCAGACTATAAAAGCTGTATCAGTGATAGTGATGTTTCCGGGATGTTTTTAGACAGTAACATAACCCAAAGTAGTCTCAGCGGGACACTGTTGAATGCTGTCCTTAGATCAATGAAAACTGTTTTTGTTAAGAATACATGCTTTTGGATGATCAAATGTAACCGAGTCCACTGTACTCGAAGCAGATCTAAAACCTGCTTGTAAATTGCTGAGTAATCCTTCCAAGTCGACCCAAACCTGAAGGTGTTTGAAACGGGCTTTTGTGAACATTTTCCCTGTTACGTCCAATAGAGAAATAGGGTAGTAGTTGGATGGGTTTTCCTTACCACTCTTCTTGTGAATCAGAAAAATGTCAGCAGTCCGCCAAGACTCAGGGATTTTATTCGTAACCATTATACCATTGAAATGGTTGGTTCATCCTTGAACAAATCTGCTGGGATTTTATCAGGGCCAGCAGCCTTGCCTGCCTTTTGTGATTTGAGGACATCCTCTATGTTCCTCAAAGTAAACTGAAGGCAAGGGGCCATATTGCTATATGTTCCTCCCTCAGCTCTAGTAGAAATTGCGTGGTCTCAAACTCCACTATCGTGCAAGTTCTTATACAGATTTTCAAAATGCTCATGCCACAAATCAGGTGTAATGCAGGCCTGGAAATAAGTGTCACACCAAAGTTCATAATGTCCCACGTGCTACCCAAAAAACTTTTCTTTATCTTCACTAAATTCCTTTAGGTAGATCTGAACACTTGAAGATCAGTCCTATACACTGGAGACTCCAAATGTAAGTATAAAAATAAGGCCTGTTTGGCTTCTGTGAGGAATCTGGTGATCTCATCACTGCTTTCCCCGGGAAAGTCCCTCCCCATTTGGCCAGGGAAACTTAGAAGCTACCTGATCCTGACCCTAGTGGTGGTTATCTGAGGGAGCACCACATGGGGGAGACGACCCTCGTGGGATTGGAGAGGCAGCACCATATGAGACATGGGCCCTCATTACGACCCTGGCGTTAAGGGATTACCGGTACCGGTACGGGTACCGGTAATCCCTTAACGCCTGATTATGAGGTCCCTTTGCGGGTCCCGACCTTAACGGCTGGTCTATACCAGCCGTTAAGGTCGGGACCCGCGAAGGGACCTTGAAGGTGATTACGGTCCCGCATTTTGCGGTACCGTAATTATCGCCTTCCCCATTCCCATTGAGCCCTATGGTGAGGAATTACTGCCCCGTTAACCTTGGAATGGGGCGGTAATTCCCCATGTCACCATGGCAGATCCGGTAAATTTCCGGCGTTAACCATGGCACCATTGGTTAACGCCAGGGTCGTAATGAGGGTCGTAATGAGGGCCATGGTATTGCCCAATTCCCTTAACACCCAATGACCCCCTCAAAACTCCAAGCCATTATGGCTTATTGTAATGTGGCATTTGGACATCCCGTGAAGAATAATAGTGAATATCGGGTACACCCTCATGAGAATATGCTAAAAAGTACTTTGGCGAAGAAGAGGGTCAGAGTCAAGGAGAGCACTTGTAGAAACCCACTTGCTCGGCCTAGCTGTTGGAACTGATTGGTAATGGCCTATTTAAAACATGCGAGGGAAAACCAAGATGGAGCTTCCTCCGGGTGCCGACTGGGAGATTGGTTTGTGGATTGCAGTCCAGGGAAACAGGTGCAAGCAGAGAGAAGACTGTGTTCTGTCCGGAGTCGCAATGGTGAGACATGGAGCCGACACAAGAGCTTCAGACCAGCATGGAGAGCCGGCATGACAGATGGAGACCGGACTGCTGTGAAGGAATGCTGCAGGCAAGGCACAAAGCTGCAGCAGAGAGAAAGAGAGAGAGTCTACCAATATGGTTCCTCTTCCTCACCTGAAAAATCTGCTGTGATCTCGAGGAACAATGGTGGTCCTTCTTCTGGTAGAAACTCAGCTCCTCGTAGAGAAAGGGTCTATCCCGAGAGGAAGCCACTATGCCCATACACAGCAATCAGAAGGAGAAAGGGACCCCCCCAGGTATAGCCCAACAAGGGGAGAAGCCGTATAGGGCAGAAAAAAAACCTGGATTCTAGATGTAGAGAATGACCTTCTGGTTGGTCAGCAAAGGTTATACTGGTCCGGGCTGTATGGCCAAGGAGGGTGAAGACAAAGGACTTTATCCGCTTGAAACTAGAAGCAGCTCAGGAGGAAGCAAAAGTTAAATGGAGCCAAGGAACAGAAGAATGAGCGCATCAGCGTGGGCCGAGCACCAGGCTAGCAAGCAGGCAGGAGCAAAGCAAGAAAAAATAGCAAAAAGGAAGTGTAGAACTAACAAGCGTCTTACCGAAGGAAGAGTGAAGGAAGGGTTGCAACGCAGAGCACAGCAGTTCCGGATAGAAGATAAATTGCAGTGCGGGCACCATGTTGGAATAAACTAGGCCAGTAAAGCTGTTAGGAGACTCGCGTGATGGAACATTCAATGGTGGATGGTTTAGGAATGCCATGATTTCCAGGGGGATGAAACCATGACAGCATGCCTCCTTTCATACTTGGATGTACCAGGCTTGCCCGGGTGTAGACGATGAAACTACTGAACCAAAAGGGGTGCCTTGATGTGTGAAGAAGGTTCCTCTGAATTCTCAGAGGTTGGGTACCTTTTCCATTTTACCAGATATTGTAGGGTTCCCTTAGTCGCATATCCGAGATACTTTGAATTCTTTACAGTCTTCAGAGCCACATATAGAGATCGTCTTCTTGCATATATATCTGGCAGATAAGATCGTAACAACAAAGAATGAAACACAGGATCTATTCTGCAAAGATGTTTGGGCAAACCTAGTCTAAAGGCTAAAGGATTTATCTTTGCTGTAATCTCAAATGGGCCGATGTATCTTGGCGACAGCTTGGAAGGTGTGATCCATCGTAGTAAAACTTACGCTCAAAGTCATACTTTGGAACCTACATCCCATCTCCCCTCTGCTTATCAGATTGTTCCTTGTTTCTTTACTTACTCTTCTCAAGGTTTTCGTAGGCTAACATATCTGCCTGAGAAATGTCAACCAAGAGGGAATCAATAGAAGGTAAGCGGGAGGGTGGAAACATGGTGCAAGGTACTGAACGTGGTGCATACCATAGGAGCAGTAGATGTGTATCATGTTATTATAAGAGAATTTGGCAGTAGGAAGAAGATCCATGCAGTTATCCTGCTTAGAAATAGCAAAGCAGCAGAGGTACTGCTCTATGGTATGGTTAAGTCTCTCCGTCTGTCCGTTGGATTGGGAATACCCTGAGGAAAAAGCCAGTTCAATGCCAATGAGTTTGCACAACGTTTTCCAGACCAAAGAAGTATATTGCAGACCACGATCTGAAAGGATAGACATAGGAAGACCATGCAATCTGAATAACTCCCAGAAGAACATCTTAGCCATCTCAGGGCGAGACGGCACTCCAGGTCACGGAGTAAAGTGCACCATTTTACTAAAAGAGTCGACTTTCACTATGATGGCTGTACAACCTTGCAATGGCGGCAGATCAACCACAAAATCTGTAGAGAGATGGCTCTAAGTTCTGATGGGAGTTGGGCCTTGTTCCAGAAAGCCCACAGGTCTAGCTGTACTGTATGTCCCCTGTATACACACTGGACACGTATTGATGTACTTATTGACATCCTGTCTGACTGTAGGCCACCAGAAAGATAGTGTTATGACATCCAGAATGGCAGCAACACCCTTATGACCAGCCATCTTGGAATCATGACACCATGACATGATCTTTAATTGCATAGAGCGGGTAGGAATCAATAACGGGTTCTCCTAAAAGACTAAACCGTCTTCCTTAGTCAATGGTCGGTTTAACATTTTGGGAATGGGATGCCCAAATGCAGCAGTAGCCTCCTTGATCTCCAGTAGAGAAGAAGAGGTAGCAAAAATGAATCTCTCTTCTCCTGAATGATCCGCTCCGGTACGGGGTAAGAACTCAAGCCAACTACAGGGTATTTGACAGACCATCCTCTATAATGTTTTCACTTCCTGGAATGTAGGTGATAGTAAAGTCGAACTGAGCAAAGAAGTATGCCCATTGGGCTTGTCGAGCAATATTACAATCCATTTGTTGAAGCACCATAAGGTTCCTATGGTCTATTCGAATCACAAACGGTTGAACTGCCCTTTGCAACAAATGACACCATTCGGAGCAAGCCTGTTTTATTACGAATAATTCTCTTTCAATCACAGAATAATTAATCTTGCTTCAATTTAAGGTCTTCGACAGATAGGCAATTGGATGTTCTTGGCCGTTGACCAACTGTTTAAGGACTAATTCCAAGGCCTGTGCCGAGGCATCAACCTTGACTATGAAAGGCAGAGGCTGGTTGGGCGCAATCCTCGATGGCGCAATCCTCTGGCTGATGAGGGGGGAAGTCCTTTGGAATCCATATCTCTGTTACTTTAAAATGCACACCAACAGTAGTAGACTGAAGCAAAGGACACCTAGCTGGAAGAACCTTATCCTCCTTGGAACTAAGACAATGAGACAAACAAAATTTAGAAGTGAAATGTAGAGTGTTCTTTGTCCAGCCTATAGGGGGTTGTTAAGAGAAAGCCAATCAAAAATGATCGGAAAATGGGCTGCACGGATCTGGTCAAAACATAATGTTTCTTGGTGACCAAAAATGTAAACAACTGTATAGATGCATGAGTTATGGGACCAGAGCACAATGGATGACCAGCCACTCCCTTGACCGGTTGATTTTCTTTTCATTCCTATCTAGGAATCCCCTATGTGTCTGCCCAAACGACATCCAAAAAATTGCCTTTGGCACCATTATTAAGTAATGCCAATGCTTTGATGCTTCCCTTTTTCTGTAATTGTATGTTGACACGAAACCACCAACCATTGAGAGTCCAGGTAACTGACAAAGGGTTTAGTGGAGATTAAGGGACCTTCCTGAACAACCTGGCTTGTCATCCCTCCTAGGACCGGAGTCTTTAGTTTCCCTGGCGTCTTGGTGGGATTTCCGGGCAGGTGCGAAGAAGACGGGCACCACAACCACAATACAAGCACAGCCCAAAATCACTTTTTCTCTTTTTTTCTATAGCTGTCAAAGGTCCTTGAGCAGAACCGATCTGCCTAGGTTCATCTCTCAAGGAAGCTTCTGAAGAAGAAGGAGTAGTCATAGGAGCAGACTGGGGGCAACGTGTGCCCTCGTACTTCTTACGTTCTGCCCTATGCTTTGACAATCGATAATCTTTCTGTAGTACTAGAGAAATCAGATCTGACAGTGTAGTTGGTCGAGTGGTGCGAGCCAACTCATCCTTAATATAGTCGTGCAATCCCCTCCTAAAAACAGTATATTGTGCTGCCTCTGGCCATCCTGTCTCAGCGGCGGTCCATTCAAATGAGGTTATATAGGACAAGATATTAGATGTTGTTTGTTGTATATCCAAAAGAGACTCACAAACTGTATAGACCACTTCTGTTCTCTCAAAGGTCTGCATTAACAAAGTGATGAATGCAGCAAAATCCGATAAAACAGGATTATCAGAATCACTAACGGGGTGGCCCAGGCTAATGAATTGCCTACCATATTCAAAATCATAAAACCAACCTGTGATTGGTCAGAAGCATAAGTTGTGGTCTGGAAGTTAACATAAACCACACAGGCATCAATAGATTCTCATAGCTCATTCAGAGAACCATCAAATTTGACTGAAGCCAACCCCAAAGGTGGAAGATCAATGAGTTAATTATCTCTTGCCGTCACTTGTTGTTTGATGATGGCATTCCAGCCTTTAATCCTTGAACCTCTAAGGAAAGACCCTGGACTGCTGAAACAAGTTAGAGAATGATTTTACGGTTGGTCAGCAAAGGGTATAGTGGTCCGAGCTGTATGGCCAAGGAAGCCAAAGGACTTGAGCGGCTTGAAACTGAAAGCAGCTCAGGAGCCAAGAAAGACAGAGAGCAAAAGTTCATCCAAGCCAAGGAACAGAAGGATGAGCGCATCGGTGTGGGCCGAGCACCAAGGTAGCAAGCAGGTGTGCGCAAAGCAAGAAAATATAGCAAAAGGGAAGCATAGCACTAACAAGCGTCTTAGCCATGGAAGAATGAAGGAAGAGTTGCAACGCGGAGCATGGCAGTTCGGGATAGAAGATTAACTGCTGTGCGGGTGCCATGTTGGAATAAACTAGACCAGTAAAGCTGTTAGGAGACTAGTGTGATAGAACATTCAATGGCGGATGCTCCAAGAATGCCATAACTTCAAGGGGGATCGAATCAAGGCAGAGAGAGGCAGATGGGATGAGAATCCAACATACTGGCTTCAGACTGGAGAGGGGAACTGGGGTGCTATTGAAGCATCATACCACTGCTGGGGAGAGCTGCCTGAGCATCATGGATTCCCGAAAAGTGAAAGTGACCTGAGCGAAGTCGGGTGAAGTGGAATATGAGCCACAATACAAGTGAGCCCACAGAGAAGGGGCGGGACGCCAAGGAAATGTGTTGAAAGACCAAAGGGGGTATTTTTGCTTATGGGAACAAAAATAGATTCCCACGGAGCATCCTCAATAATCATGGGAAGACACATAACCCTGGGTTTCTCTTTCTAATATCCCTTGAGACCATGAGTTGTATGAAAAGAAGAGAACCATAGGGGTGAAAAGGAGATAAATGAAAAGGGGTTGAACAACCAGTACCTGAATGAAGTAAACCGTTGTGTGCAGCGAAAACCCTGGCAGGAGAGCATACCAGGCAACCTGTTGCAAGTCTTGGACACACACCGTACCATAAACGGAGCACTGGTATAGTCCTGGCAGGAGAGTACACCAGGCAACTTGTTGTGAGTCTGGGACCAGCACCCAATCCTAAAGTGAACGTTGTGAAAGTCCTTGCAGGAGAGTACACCAGGCAATGTGACTGCAAGTCTGGGACCTGCATCCAATTACAAATAGATTGTAAGATTAAGGAAAAGGAGAAAGAGCCTCTTGAGAGTGTGAACCCCAGGGATAGTGAGCCATAAACTTTGGGCTGGAAAGGTGACTAAATTGTGGTAATCAAGGAGAAGAAAAACAAACCCCTTGAGTGTGTGCAATCTAGTAGAAGGGACCTACAACCCATGGACTGAATAAGTGCACATCCAGAGGAAAAGCACTATGATTTTGAATTATAAAGAAACCTGAGTATTGTGGAACGTTGTGTTGGAACATTGGAAAACGCTAAACGTGGTCATTTAAAAGACTATTCCCCGTTACACATTATTGTGAGTGTAGCATGTAAGGGCCAGGTTAGGTTTTTGGAGACAGGACAGAGAACTCTTTATTTTGGACATTCTGACACTGCCAGTCATTAGTTTTTTTAAGGCGGGGAAACCCCTCCTAGTGATAGGGTGATAAAGGTATTTCTCCAACCCTCTTTATACTATAATAAAAGTTTATAGCAACCATCACAATGCCCCTGTGTCATAGTCTTACTCCTGATTCATTATACTTCCCTGCAATCCATGACGTACCAGAATTACTTTATTGATTAATGCATCCTGGTCTTCATAACTCCCCTGTTCCAGTGATGGATCATTATACATTACAAAAGATTGGTGATTTGGGCCTTTTCCACTGGGCCATTTAAGGAGATGAAATCTGTCTGTGCCCCTGTCCTGACTGGGGTAATTGTGCCTGTCAGTTTGACCTCTGCCTGCTGCATCGCGGCATGGGGCAAGGTGGGGTATATCCTGCCTAATCTGGGTTTTCAGTTCAACATGCTTCCTAATAACATCAGTAATGGGTTTAGACCAAATAATGTGGTCTCTGGGGTTCGTTGCCCCTACATTTGTACCTCTCTGTAATATATTACTACAATTTGAATTGCCGCTATTAGCGTAAGTGATATCGGGGACCCTCCCGACTGGTAGTGAAAAAGGGTTAATTTATCTTTCCTTTGAGGGAAAAGGTCTCGCAATATCAAGTTGTTTGCTACTTAGTTCTTCCATCTTGGTCCTCATATGGTTAACCGATATCATTAGCTGGAGTACACTTTCTTTCAGGCTTTTTTACCTCATAAACTGAGCCAGTAGAAAAAGTCCCTGCAGTAGATTTATATGTGCACCATGCTTTAGAGCATTTGGAAGCATTTGGCTTCCTTCAGCTTTGTTTTAGTAAAAATTAGTTTGCTAACACCCAGGAATGCAACTTTTTCCCCATCATTTCGGCACTTACTTTTAGGGTTTCCATCCTTTTGATCCTTACCACCCCTTTCCTTATCCTCTCCCTTCCCTCCTCCACTTCTCCCACGTTCTACTGGGTCTGGGTCAAAGTCTGATATATCTAGAGGCAAGAGTATATTATGGGTTGGAATTAAGGTGGATATCACCACCCTGTCATTATCTGTAGGCTCTGAGTCTAAGTGCGCTAAGGCAGTAAGTTGAGCCGAATCATGAAGCTCCCCAGTGTGTTTATTTCTGAATGCTCAATAATGGTAAGATTGAACTGTCCGAATTCTCTTCACAAACTGGGAGCAGGTAGTTCCCCCCACTTGTTAATATGTTTTGTTAAGCTCAAATGAGTCCAAGGATTCTTTTTGCAAACCCCCGATCTTACCCTTTCAAGGCCAGTTGGAAGATTGGTTACTAGTTAAATCGATAAAATTTCTACTATCCCTAAAAATGTAACATCATTTTCTATAAGAGTGCATTTTGATCTGAGATGCCTTCTAACAGGGCATCTGCCATCACTCGCTAAATCACACAAAAGATCCTTTATTTCATTAATTAGTACATTAACTTCACTAATAGGCTGAAACATCTTATATAATTTTAGGGATGCTTCTGAAACTGCTTTTTTTTAGAAATTGCCTTAGAGAAAAGTTATACTTAAAGGAATGGTTCGGTCAAAAAATATTATTGTCCCTATGGGTCGGCCATGTGCTTTCAACCATAATTCGATCATTCGTACAAACATTTCCTATGCACCTTACCCGAGTTTTCGTCTCTTGAACACAAGCAAAATCAGGCAGCAGGGCGCAGCTATTTTGTGATAATTTTATCACTTGCCGCATCGCCCTGGGTGACCTGCGTTTGCGGCACTAAATCATATCCCCTGCCCCTGAGCCTGACATCACTAGACGCATACCGCCCATTTCACAACGCCAAAGAACGTTTCGTGTAAACATTCTCTGCGCCTCAGCTAATGACGTGTCACCATGGAAACGGCAAGAAGCCTCTTTCCTCGATAAGTATAAACAGAGCGTTTCACAACACACAACAGCAGATTTTCTTTTCCATTCCTCTCGCTGTATTTCTTTGAGTATTCTGTGCCTCGTTTCTGTGCTCTGGTCAGCTACCTTCATTGCTTGTAGCCCGTGTGAACAGATACCAGTAAGACCGCTATAAATTATATCCATTTCTTTACCACACAATAGCAACAATAATGCCCTACTTGTACAAACCCGAGTATTCTGAGGAGGAATTACTGGAAAGAGCAAGGTCTGTAAACGATGGGGATTTGGACAACAGTTGGGCAGACGTTTCAACAGATGAAGAGCCTTGGCCTAGTCGCATGGACAGTGTTTCCACCTGGTGTACCTGCAATCGGTGCGCGCTAATGCCAACCGAGGTGGAGAACTGCCGCTGCCGAGAAAACTCTGGATGCATGTCCTACATATCGCAAGGCGATCCACAGCCGCAATGCGTTACCGAGCTGCCAGACTTCACGGCAGTCTGTCTCACACGGTCCGTGTTGAGGATTTTGATGGTGCTTATGCACGAACTTTGCGCAACAGTTCGCCCTCGTAATCCAAGTAACGAGTAAGTATAGTCTGGTTGTGATGTCAGTTAGGCTACTTCTATTTCACAGTTGTCCCCTATATTCTCGTAACTTCAAGATATCATTGTCATATCCGTTTAGTCCTGCAATTCTCTAGTAATAGTCACATAAAAGTCGTTCAATTTTGTTCAGTGTCTAGTTAGCATTTCTCCTGGCAAAATGCCTGGCAAAAATGCCATTGCATACAAGAATTGTCATTGACTACGCCCAGGGGCCATTGACAACTAAGGTTTAATACACTTATTTTGGTAATTTAAAAACAGATTGTATCTTTCTCTTTCGTAGGTGGTATCGGCTGGTGGCATATCGTTCGTACACATGGTGGCTTCATGGGAGGCTTGGACACCGCGTTCGACGAGTAATGCCTGCCTGTGTCGTTGGCGCCATTAGACAAACTTTCTCCAGTGACAGCGGTCAGTACAGGGGATTTTCCCTCGCTGAGCTGCAACCAGACCTTTACAATGTCTAGTATTTTTGTGCCATCAAAATAAGAAACCAAATAAAACACAACATATTTTTTATCAATGGTTGTTTCAATTTTTAAGTGAATCAAGTGTGTCTTCATTCAGCAGTGTTCCGGTGCCTTGTCTGCACGCCTCCCGGCCCATCCATCCCACCCACCACTATCAAAGGCAGTTCGCACCAGTGGATGTGCGCTGCCATGGGGCGCTGCCATGGGGCGCTAACAGCCAAGGTGCGAAACAACATGTACACTTCAAAAGGTATCCTACACCCAGGGGCCATTGCTCACATGACCTCCCCAGACCCTGTGTCTCCAGTCAGCCCTCACCTGAAGGTCTGCACGCCTCCCGGCCCATCCATCCCACCTCCCACTATCAAAGGCAGTTCGCACCAGTGGATGTACGCTGCCATGGGGTGCTGTCAGGGGCGTGAACGGCCAAGGTGCCAAACAACATGTACACTTCAAAAGGTATCCTACGTCCAGGGGCCATTGTTCACATGGCCTCCCCAGACCCCCTGTCTCCATGCAGGCCTCCACTCAAGCAGACCGTGCCCCTGCAATCCACATAAGTGTGTCTCCATTCAGCAGTGTTCCGGTGCCTTGTCTGCATGCCTCCCGGCCCATCCATCCCACCTCCCACTATCAAAGGCAGTTCGCACCAGTGGATGTGCGCTGCCATGGGGTGCTGTCAGGGGCGCGAAGGGCCAAGGTGCCAAACAACATGTACACTTCAAAAGGTATCCTAAGCCCAGGGGCCATTGTTCACATGGCCTCTCCAGACCCCGTGTCTCTAGGCAGACCTCCCCTGAAGCAGACTGTGCCCCTGCAATCCACATAAGTTTGTCTCCATTCAGCAGTGTTCCGGTGCCTTGTCTGCACTCCTCCCGGCCCATCCATCTCACCCCCCACTATCAACGGCAGTTTGCACCAATGGATGTGCGCTGCCATGGGGTGCTGTCAGGGGCGCGAATGGCCAATGTGCCAAACAACATGTACACTTCAAAAGGTATCCTACGCCCAGGGTCCATTGTTCACATGGCCTCCCCAGACCCTGTGTCTCCAAGCAGGCCTCCCCTGAAGCAGACCGTGCCCCTGCAATCCACCTAATACCACGACGTATACACGTCATTCATTCACAAACACACCCCTTTTTGTTATTCTTTATAAACCACTGGATATTTACCATGAGAACATCTTTGAGCACTGCATGTCAACTCGTGAACGTGCTACTCTGTGACCACTTCGAGTGAACTTGTCAGTGTGCTACCTGTGAACAACTCCCTGTTCTCCTGCCACTAATTACTGTGCTTGCTGAATCCAACTGTTTGTTGGTAAAGGTAAGGGTATGTATCCTAATCATATCTCCTTCATTTGTAAATTTATATCTATTCAGAAGTATCGAACTCCGTAGTGCATTGCTATTGACTTGAGTTTCTTTTGTTATGTTATCGATAAATCAATTTTTATCAATGTCCATTGGCATCGTATTGCATCCTTCGCGGACCGTGTCTATAATATAAGCATGTTTCCTTTTCATGCACGGTAGTACATTCAAGGGACAAGTAACATGTTCGGAATTTCAACACATCAAAGAATCGCTTCTGAAATGTATCCCATAATACAGCCGCACACGCTGCACTGGTTTTGCTGTGGTGCCCAAAAGAAAGCGTGCAATGAACAATGTATGGTCCAATTCATTCTTTCTCACATGTTTATGCAAAATAATTTTCTAATAATGTTGACCTTTATTTTGCAGAATTTAGAACAATGCATGCATGTTCTATTTTCGGTTGCCCTTCGAAGACCCATGACAAATCCGAAGGCATTACAATGCATGTATTCCCTAGGACTGTTGATCGAATAAGAGAATGGGTCAGACGTTGCGGATATCCATCAGAAGAGCTTGAAAGTAGAGTCAAACAAGTCTTGGAGGACAAGAGGGGTCATAGATACCGCATCTGCAGCTTGCACTTCGACCCTGAAATGTACGACACATCCTTGTACACAAAGAGGAATTAACTGAGAACAACTCGGAAATGCTCCCAAATGCTATTCCGACTTTATTCGTGAAAATGCCACCACAGGTGAGTCACGCTTCCGCATTTAGCTTTACGCCTGTATTTTTGGTGTAAATGTCAATTATAGTACTTCCCATATTTATGTGATTGAATAGCTTTTGAAATAATGAATATTTTGCTAAACATCATTCCTTGTTTTGTAGAACCCACATAGAAAAATGATTTATGGGGACGGATAACTATGCAATATTATGCATTTCAATAAGTGTAATTTTCTCGTATTCAGCCTCCTTACATGCCATTTTGTAATGTTGGAATTTCTAAATGGAATAAAACTTTGCCTTTATCACTCCATAACTATCCACCGAATATGAAGGAACAAGATTCAAGATCCATATCTTGCCAGGAGTCATCAACCACTTTGAGTGCGTATCAGGTAATCTTGCCTAGCTATTCTGTTCCAGACTGTTTTTATGCACGAAATTCTAGATAATGTGATCATATTTTCGCAAAGTATCATTCCTTTACACAATGTTTCATTACTAATTTACTGTTGATATGTACTTTTGTCGTCTTTCCAAATTGTGTGCCCCGTTTCCAATCATTTCGTCCTTACTAATGCAAGTGCTGTGTTTCAGGGAGATGCTGAAGCGTCCACTACAATTACAACATCCCTCTTAGTCGATCCGGTGCCAGAGTTATGGGTCTTCATAGCTCAATAGGACGAGATAATCTGATCATATTTTCATATTGTGTAATAGTTTTACACAATGTTTCATTCCTCCTTTATTATTGATATGTACCTTTGTCGTCTTTCCAAATTGTGTGTCCCGTTTCCAATCATTTTGTCCTTACTAATGCAAGTACTGTGTTTCAGGGAGATGCTGAAGCGTACACTACAATTACAACATCCCTCTTAGTCGATCCGGTGCCAGTGGTATGGGTCTTCATCGCTCAATAGGACGAGATAATCTGATCATATTTTCATATCGTGTAATTGTTTTACACAATGTTTCATTCCTACTTTATTATTGATATGTACATTTGTCGTCTTTCCAAATTGTGTGTCCCGTTTTCAATCATTTCGTCCTTACTAATGCAAGTACTGTGTTTCAGGGAGATGCTGAAGCGTCCACTACAATTAGAACATCCCTCGTAGTAGATCCGGTGTCAGAGGTATGGGTCTTCACATTTCAATAGGAGGAGATAATCTGATCATATTTTCATATTGTGTAATAGTTTTACACAATGTTTCATTCCTACTTTATTATTGATATGTACCTATGTCGTCTTTCCAAATTGTGTGTCCCGTTTCCAATCATTTCGTCCTTACTAATGCAAGTACTGTGTTTCAGGGAGATGCTGAAGCGTACACTACAATTACAACATCCCTCTTAGTCCATCCGGTGCCAGTGGTATGGGTCTTCATCGCTCAATAGGACGAGATAATCTGATCATATTTTCATATCGTGTAATTGTTTTACACAATGTTTCATTCCTACTTTATTATTGATATGTACCTTTGTCGTCTTTCCGAATTGTGTGTCCAGTTTCCAATCTTTTTGACCTTACTAATGCAAGCACTGTGTTTCAGGGAGATGCTGCAGCGTCCTCTAAAATTACATTATCCCTTCCAGTTGTTCCGGAACCAGACCTTACAGTTGATCCGGAGCCAGAGGCATGCGTACTGACAGTACCATCGAATGAAAGAAAGTCAGTCTAATTATATGTGAAATGCCAATGACTTATTTTAAATGGATACCATTTTTTGTAGGGATGTATACTAGATCCGTATATTGAACCGGAGGAACGTGGATCTGAGTTGGTGCGCAAGTTTGCTGATGTTAGAGTAAAGAAGGTTTCAAAGAAAAGAAATGAAAATAAGGTTAGTTATAAACACTTTATATTGTTGGCAATAGTTTTGTGCTAAGGCCTTCATTATATGCTCTTTTTAATGTAAATTGTACAACACTGTATGTTGGATTTACACTGAACATCCCTTTTCCTATCTGTCCTGTAGTTGCCCGATGGAGTACGGACTATGCAGACACAGACAGCGATACAAATGACAGATGCTGCTTGCCAAACTGATTTCACCATGGAGGAACTATTCATTGAGGCGCGTTGTGTTCACACTCGAGATGCCTATGTCCAATGGCCAGAAAATGAATCTAATATGACCGGCAATTCCAGCAAAGTGTTCTTGGACCATTGCTACAATGCGCCTGCTCTGCCAGAGGAAGGTGAAATTGAATTTATAGATGATAGTTTAACATTACTAGATGAGCACTTGACACAATGGACACCCGCCAAGAAAATGCCCCCCTAAAAACACTCTGCATTGATGTTTTCTCCTATCCATCGTCAAGTAACAGATATTGAAATTACAGAAACTGAAGCATCAACGCTATTGACTGATGAAACAGACAAAGATATCGACAATAGTATGTCCGGTTCGGCTGATATGTCCACAACATTTCAGTCTGAAACCACAGTGTTGCCAGATGACAGTATAACAAAAGAGGCCAAATACATAGTATTCGACAGCAGCTTAATGGAGATTATACAGATGCTGAAATGTGTGCATTCAGTGGGAGGGGAACTATGTGGAAAGCCATTGGTGAGCGTGATTCGTCTAACACAAGGCAGTAACCTCAAAATACACCTGTGAAAAGTCACATAAAGCATTTTCATGGTCCGCTCAACCGATGCTGGGGAAACTGCCAGCTGGCAGCCTACTGTGTGCAGCAGCTTTACTTTTCAGTGGCTCTAGTTTCATGACGTTATCCAGTTTCTTTCAGTGTGTGGACTCCATTTCATTTCTAAAACGCAATACTACAAATACCAATGTGATTATCTATTCCCTGCTATTAGTGATGCTTGGAAAATTGAACAATTGGCTATACAAAGTGCATTCCCCGACAAACGGTTCAGGCTAGCTGGCGATGGTCAGTGTGACAGCCCTGGATTTTCTGCCAAGTACTGCACATACCATCTTCAGGACATGGAAAGTAAGAAAATTGTGTGTTCAGTGGTCGTGCAGATGTCCCAATGTAAATCCTCGGTGGCCATCGAGAAACTTGGTTTTATAAAATCACTGGAAGATCTACAATCGAGGGGAATGCAGATCGACCTCATAGCCATGGACAGACACGTTTCAATAGCCAAGACAATGAGAGAGCAGTATCCAAATTTTAAACATCAATTTGATGTATGGCATTTTGCCAAATCAATCAATAAATAAATCTCGGCTGCAGGGAAAAACAAGGTTTGGAAGGTATTTCGCAATGGTCCCAGTCTTTCAGCAACCATCTTTGGTGGAGCTCAAAAACATGTGATTTGTCTGTGGAAATTCTACTGGAAAAATGGCGGTCACTAATGCACCACTGTTCCAACGTTCACCACTGGACAGAAAACCAACATTTCCACTAATGTGAAAATGGCCCTTTGTCCCCAAAGCAGGCACGGAAGAAGAAGTGGTTGATCCCATCTTCACCTCCACACAAAGCCCTTGAGAACATTGTGTTTGATAAAACTCCATCAAGAGATCTTAAGGGACTCACAGAATTCTTTCACACAGGAGATTTGGAGGTGTTCCACAATATGTGTCTAAAGTAATGAAATGATTACCGTCTGTTTTTAGTTTTTTTAAAAAATGTTTCTATAAACTGTACAAATAAAGTATGCAACTTCTCTTTTGAAATCTATCCTCTCAGTGCTTTTCTTAAAAATATATTACAACTATTAAGATTGCTTTCACATTTCACAGTTTAGTCGAGATACTGTGGAACCTTCATTTTTCGTGTTAATGACCAATGGGTAACAGTGTTTAAGAATATTTGGGTTTTGGCAGTTGACTTGCATGCTCGTCCTACAAAAGGGATTAGACCTAGGCCACAAACATTCTAGGTACGCAAGAAGTACTGACTGTGAAAACATGCCATGGGGTAGGAGGCCATGAGATAAGCAGAGGTGGGCCTATCACTAGACACATTTTGACTCATTTTATGTGTTACATTGACTATAATTTCGGAATGGGGAGCATTCTGTCGTTGTCAATTTTTCCCCTACAGCTCAGCAGCACCACGAAAACAAGCAGTGACAGCCACAAAATTCCCTGTGCCCGTGCTTCAAAATTCATGTTATCATTGATGAGTTGGCACGGGATTTTGCGAAGTAAGAATTTATGTTCATTTTGAGTGAAGGTCACCAGCTTTGAATTTTTGCTTGGGAGATGGGAGGCCCACGCGTCCAGCGCACAGTATAAGGTTGTATTGTTTTTTGACCTTGAGAGGCAGGGACCATACCGAAAAGGATTCAATTGAAGGGGGGTGTAATAACGTATGATGTGATAAGGTTGCCCATTCCGAAACTGCACCTAGTTACATATAAGTTCATTTTATGAGAAATCATTGACATGAACGGAGGAGTCTGCATTACGGTCTGCAAAGCGCCTAGAGAATTGAAATGCTGAATATAATGTAAGTTTCTCTTTAGACGATTTCATACCACAACTGTTCGAAATACGAATAGCTGACCGTTATTGCTGGGTCACATTGTACTTGTTTGTTCTGTGTGGCATATTGAAATGAAGTGCTGGTACAACCTTTGTGCGCTGGGCTATCTACCAGGCACATGGGCAGGCTAGCATCGAGACGCATGTAAACAAGCACTTGTTTCACCCTGGCTCTACGCAAATAAATCATTACATTGTTTTTGCACCTCGAATTCTTGCCCCAGTTTACGCATTATGTTTAGAGCTCAACATTCTCAATCGCACTAGCCTCGGAAGCAAATTGCAGAGTACTTTGATATTCCACGTTGTATTCTCTCGGTTCACATTGTGCCACCTCTGCACTAATAAAGAAAATGATTAATTGTAATAAAGATCGGCTACTGAGACACATTTCGATTTTTATCTTTTGCAAACAGGTACATTGTGCCGTTCTGCGATTGCCATCTATTACAGACCCCAACCGATGGCTTCTTCAACCGCCAGCTGCAGCTACATGTCAATCAGTGGATCTACTTAAACGTATTTTGGGACAATAGACAAGTTCCAATCTGTCCGCATGCGGTACCGACGCTTAGGAGCAACATAACAACGTTTACGGTGATCTAGTGCCAAGTTGATGCACCAGCCTTGCAATTCACCGAGCGACCGAAATGCTTCATTGAGACAAAACAAACACCCTGTGTACCCAAAAGGAACAGCGCATGACTCACGATAAACATTTGCGTATTTATGGAACGAGAGCAAAGAAAAGAATTTCCAATTTCTAAGTTTATTTCAGACGCCGAATGTTATCGAATCAATTAATGTGAAATAAATGTCCTTTACCAATTGTACAGTCTTGCTTTTTCCTTTTAAAGTACAGTTTCATATTCCTAATTGTGACGCGCTGTGCTGTGAGACGATGTGTGTTGTTTTCCGGGTTCAGAGTCTAGTCGCGTAGGTGACGACTGGGCACGTTTGGCTACGCTGCCCAGCAACGTCACAGAGAGAGGGGGGGATATGATTTAGTGCCGCAAACGCAGGTCACCCAGGGCGATGCAGCAAGTGATAAGATTATCACAAAATGGCCACGCCCTGCTGCCTGATTTTGCTTGTGTTCAAGAGACGAAAACTCGGGTAAGATGCGTAGGAAGTGTTTGTACGATCGATTGAATTATGGTTGAAAGCACATGGCCGAACCATAGGGACAATAATGTTTCTGACCAAACCATTCCTTTAAAACCTTAATAAAATCGGTTATTCACACAAAGTGCAACACACAATGTAAAAATGGGCAAAGTATATGCCACTATCACAAATCCTTGAGGAAAGGTAGGCAGGTGAAAATCAACAAAACACCCAATTTAAATAATTGCAGTTAGTGAGCAAGCAGTTAGCACACAGGGACTAATAATTCCACACACAAGTGCAAGAAAGCACCCCGTAATAAGGAATGCACAAGATCAAGGTACCCACCCCTGCTTCCTACAACACCCAGGCCCACGCCTGAAGAAGCTGCAAGGCCATAGTATCAAGAAACGTCCAACTGAATTCGGAGGCACTCAGAGCCCGAGTACCCCAGAATCCGACCACCCCTCACTCCCTGCACCCTGAGTTCAGGGTATCCAGTAGTTTGGACAAGTTGCCAGTCCATCGCTCCTTGGTTAACGCCCTTGTTTGGGTCAACAAAAGTTCACCAGGCAATTGAGGCTCGAATCAAGTTCAAATAGTACAAATAATCGAAAGCATAAAGTGAACAAAAGTGGTACGACTGGAAGCTCTATTACCGTAATTCGGCTCAAGACGCTGCCACAGATAAGCAAGAGTATGAATTCTGTTGCTAGGGAGTCAGACTACTTGCAAAACTCATCCAATTTCTTGTGCTATGGAAAAATACCACAAGTCCTTAGGACCTTATCCACTTGTGTGGTTTCAAACTGTTTGCAATATCCACAGCATGAACAATAAAGAGTAAAAAACGCCTCTGGGTGACTCTACTCCCACCTCAGCACGAACACCAGTGGCCCCAACACTGCACCCTTGACTTGCTGCGGGCTTCACCACTCCGAGTCCCCACACAGGGTTTTAAAGTCCAGGGGGCATGGCTTCAGTGATAGAGATGGTGAAAATCTTCTGGGAAAGCTCACCAGCGGCACCAACTCTGCACGCTTGACCTGCTGCGTGCTTGTCATGCTCTTATGCAAAAGAGACATTATTATAAAAAAACAAGAGGCTCCCCGGAAAAATCATACCTGCCATAGACATGATCCTGAAGTGGCTGAAGCTAAGTACTACTAAAAAGAGATCCACGAAGGACATTAGGCAGTGAACTGTCTTTGCATTAACAGATCCAGGACAGGAAACTAGGAAAAGGAAAGCTCCATACAGAAAAAGGCTATTCAAAATAATCACACTAAAAAATGTTGGGAGATAGACGATGGACATAAGACAGGAGACAGGCTAAATTGATAGGTCTCCAAAGATCACTGGGCACTCTATATTGCATCAACAATAGGAGCCACACCTACTGATTAGGATTCAATAGAGCAGACAGTTGATAGATGGGAATACAGATGTACTGTGGCTTAGGTCTGCAAGACTATTCTTGCAATGAATGCCCCCAGTGTCCCCGGGACACAATGAAGTGTGTTGCTCGTTCCTTCAAACAAACCCAACATTATGGTCAGATAATGTTCATGAGATCTTTCAGGATATTAGCATTATGGGAATAATTCCAGCAAGCAGGCAGAAAAGCATCATTGCCCGAGGGCCCAGCGCAATACCTAAGAGCAATAGAATACTCTCCATGTTGGATGCCCCATATAAGATGGTAGATACATTCTGAAGGAATTTATAGAATGGATTAAGGGGAATAACCTCCTACCTTACAATCAGAAAGTCTTCCAAAAGGGCTCATCTACCCTGACTTTTATCTAGCATTGATTTTTGTTTTTAAATAAATGTCTTTATTGGTATTAACAACATAAACAAAGCCATCATCATTTATCAAACGGTATACTTTATCAGAAATATAAATCTCCTCCCTTTCCCTCCCTCCCCACCCTTTCCCAAGACCACGGTTAGTTCCCAGTTCTCCTCGAGTCAGTTTCCTGGTTTGGGCTGCCCATGCTGCTTGAGGCGCTATCTGCTGCCCTGGGATGGAGCAGGGGCACCGTTAGCGCCACCCAACGGTGCAGCTCCTCACTGGAGTCAGCCTCTGTACTTGAATTGCGGTTTCCCATGCTGCAGTCTCAGCAGTGATCCACTTCGTAAGATCGCCACACCACTGGGCCTCATTCAAACTCCTGGGGCTTTTCCTTCCCATGGCTATGCGCCTTTTTGCCGTTATATATATTAGGTCTCTGAGTTTGTTTAAGGGCTTATTTTTCCTATTGCGCCTATATCTGCCCTGGATACAGGCTGTAGGCTCATGCACTTCCACTTCAATATCTGCGTTAGCCACTCTATCCTTCACTTGTGTCCAGAAAACTCTTATCACTGGACAGCCCCAGGACATATGGGTCATTCCCGCCTTGGGCTCGCTGAATTTGGGGCATACTTATATCTAGCATTGATCACTTCCTCCGAAGAGGTTTGAAGTGTGTATAACAACTCCGTATGTGCCCCCTATATTGATGTTAGTGTGGCATTCACTACTGTACACTGAAATATATTATGGCGAAAATTGGATGGACTAGGAATTCTTAGGGGGTTATTGAAATTGCTAATGACCCTTCAAAATAACACCTCATTGACTGTGAGAATTAATCACGATGGACGTGTACGCGATCCTAAGGCCATATATATACTGGCCTTATGTTGGGATGTGTCCAAGCCTTTGTTTAACTTGATTCTAGCGGACTTGCCATTGCCACTCAAAATGGATGAAGGATGTCTCCCTAGATTAGTTACCAATAGAATCCAGTGGCTGGTTTATGCTGATGACCTGATTCTACAGGAAACTACTCATAAAAGCATAACAAGACAATTTGCTTTGTTAGCAATCTATGCCTTGAAGAATTGATTATTAATGCAAATAAAACCGAGATCATGACACTCAAAGCCAGACTTACCAGTTGCGGGAGACAATACAAATAGCTGCTGAATGAACAACGAGTTACAAATTATAACTACCTGATGGCAGTGATTGATCAAAAACTTAAATGGCATTTTCAATTTGAGGATGCTGGGTGTTCAGACTAGTTGCTACCCTCAAGAGGTTTACTCTATAATATTCTGGCTATTATATCAAATCGCTCAGAAACATAAATAGATAACAAATTAGGCATGCTTTGAGGTTCAGAGCTGAGAATTGGGGCACTGGGGAAGTTGATGAATTCATAAACTGGAAAGTTATTGTTTAAGAAATCTTATTAGGTTACCTGCCAATTTACCAGTGACATTTTTACAAGCAGAAATTGGAATTGATTTGGTTTATCTTATAATAATGTATGTCTATCCAATGTATATGGGAAATACATGCAGGCCTCACTGAATACTCTGATGTATCCCACTGTCAGGGGATACTTGGCTATGCTATGGGGGACTACCATAGATCAGCTAATGAAACATGGCCATACATGGAATACTTATTTACGTGATGAACTGTCATACAGTGAACCTTGTCTCAAGACCCACATCAAAATATATGTTAGATCTACAGCAAAATGGTTCCATGTGATCTTAACGAAAAATGAAATAACGCAAACAAATGTAACAAATCTAAAATGCAGAGAAAAAAACAAATTATTATTTTTTTTTATTTGGGTGGTACCCCCTATATCCCTGTTTCCCTAGGTTTATAGCGCCACCCAAACCCCTCCCCAACTGTTTTAATCCCTTACCCCACCCCATATATATTTTAATAAAACATTAATCGGTTTTCACTATTTTAGGTTTGTTAAAATTCGTTAACATCACTGGATACCGAGCAAAACGTGATGAATTTAGCCACAAAATCGCATTTTTATGAATATCTTCTCTTCGCCCCTATTCTACATCAAACATTGACTATTTGCTAGAATTTCCGAATACAAGCATTAGACGCGATTATATGGGGAAAATAACATAGTGCCATCTGGGGAGATTACTGGGGCATGGGAGAAATGAAATAGAGCACTAAGCACATGCCGTCTACGTGACATACAACAATCTGAAAGTGTGAGACACATTGGTTTCATTCCGAGATTGGAGGTAGTCATGGCGCCAATTGCGCCATGACTGCCTCCAATATCGGTACCGGCATCGGTCCCGTTCAAAGGGGATTTACCGGTGTAGTCCGACCGTTGCGAGACCGGTAAATCCCCATTGAAATAAACATTCCCCATTCCCATTTGAGCCCCCCTAGGGCTCAATGGGAATGGGGAAGTAGCTAATAACCGTATCCCTTACCGCCCTACTCGTAATGACTCTGTGCCAGGCACTTTCTCCCTTATGCAGAAAACATTTGCAGGCATAAGGGAAACTTGCGGATTTGATAATAGTCAGCAGCAAAATGTGGAGCAGAGTTATAAAGGGAAAAACTCGAACGTAATTTATTATATGCCAGGTCTATTTTACGATATTGAGATTCTTGTGGATATATCATAATGTACTTTTTTACCTTCACTACTGCTTTTAGGATTTTAATAATTTGAATGCATGTCAGCTGATTTACCCCATATTCTGCGATTCTTCCTTCTTGTATTTTGGACACTACAGTTCTCTTTAATATCTTACATCACAACAGATGTTTATGTATATGTATAAAAAGCCATAGAATGTATGGTTAAATTATACTATATACATAAAGCACTCTACTGTATTTGCAACAGAGAGAAAAGGAGACAGGCAGGCTAAGGACAAGTGAGTGAGAATAGAAGATTTCCATCAGATTTCCGAGAAGTGGTGAACATACATGCAAAGAACACTCCTGAAGTGCCCTGTGGAAGTTTATAAAGGAGGGTCTTGGCGCCCCTGCAAAAAGCCCTTCTTGAATTAGAGACATGATAGACATGTAAGGGCCATGAACCTTGCAGAGGAGGGCCAAGAGCACCCATGATAACACTAATATCACAGCAGAAACTGTTAGTGAAGGTGTATAGCTCAAACACATTTCTGATAGAGGTGGGTACACAATTTTTGCTGACAAATATGCTGCACTGCTCCTGAAGGTCAGAGCTGCTCGGGAGCAGCATATTTGTTCAGTTGGGTGAACAGCCCTGAGTTTCATGTGGCACATCCTCAGTAGTCTGTGTATGGTACAAAGTGGGGCTTTACTAATTGGACCCCAGTTTGACAGTTGTTGGTAAGACTCCCACAGCAGTACATAAACTTGAGGAGAGAGGCAAGGGAGGAACTATCACTTGCACCAGGAACCTCTACTGAATTGTACAACCAAAGAGGATGCCCTGACCCCAAAAAGAATCCAGGCAATATATCACATACCCCGGATGCACCTGTGCTGGTCTGATGCACTGACACCGTGCACCAAGGACGCATCAACACCCTGCACATAGGATGCATCGCTGGAAGCTGCCCTGGCATTTTCTGGATTAACTGTGCAGGCAAATTCTACACTTCCCAGGACTCCGCGCACACCAGTCCATCCAATCACCAGTCCATCCAATCATGTGACGTGATGCCACACAATCACGTGTCCCACGCTGGGATGCCGTAAAGGCTAACACATGGAATGTTCCACGCTCCAGTGCTTTTCAGATGATTTTTCATCTGTGAGTGGCGCTTTACACCGGTTCTGTACATTTTTGGGTTTCTTTGGCTTTCTGGACTTTGGCTATCCGGCATGGATCTTGTTCTTTGGATTTTCTTTCTGTTTTGACGTTTTTTGATAGAACTGTAATTATGATCTGGATTTGTATTTGGATTGTAGACCTTGGACTTGGTTTACCCCTGGATTGATTCTCCTGCTAAAGGACTCCACTTTAGGACTTCAAGAACTACTCTTCTGAATCCCTCCTTCTCCCCTAGCTATTGCGCCCTCATGCCGTTTGTGTAGGGTCCCTGACTCTGCCTTCCTCCCAGCCTAACACCCATCAAAAGAACTACAAGAACATTGTGATATTTTGGGGAGCAGTTCGGGGATAACACTGGAGGCCTTTTATCTGATTTCTGCCTTTTCCTTTTCAGCTGCAGAGGTTACCTTTTTCGATCTTGTTCCCCTTTTGTCCAATCGGTTGGCCAGCAGAGTGAGATTTAGTGCCTCTCTGGCTGATCCATTGAAATGAAGGTCATTCGTTCACCTGGGATCCACCTGACAGATGTCTACAACAGGGGCACACATTTTTGTAAAGCACATTTGTAAAGTACAGGTAGTTGCAGGCCTCTGGTTGAATGAACCCAAATATCCCCAGGCACTTCCTTTTTGGTCAGTTCATAACATTATGAAATGCAGAGGACAATCCACCTGGACAGGGCTTGTTTGATAACACTTATGCCAGTGTAAGTACCACCAAAACCACCAAAGAGTTGGCCATACTTACGATGCCCCTGAGACATGTAGTAATTGAGAGCCCTCTTGGTGTCCAGATGATGACATCTTTCCTCTGTCTTGGATTGATGAGGCAGAGTGAGGAAGTAAAGAAAATGGATCTTCCATGAAAGATGAAATTCTGACATGACCTTGTGCAGGAAGGATTTTCTCACTCTCAATATGTCCTTCTACATAGAGAAGAAAAGGCAAGGAGACTTAACAGAATGAGGCTAGAGCACACTAACCCATTGAACGGAAGTGATGATAATCTTGAAAATCACCTTAAGGGTGAGCAAACAAAGAGCACGAATGCAAAGGCACAAACATAGCTACCATTAAAGATTTAAGAACACGGTTTAAATCCCATGCATCCCAACAAAAAACTGATGCGGTAAAAACGAATTAGTCAACCCCTCTCGAAAATTGCAAAACAGTCGGGATAGTAAATTTGGATCCCTCTGAAAGGCCAAAATAGAAGCTAGTTATCTCTTAACAATGATTATCTGAAGGTCCTCCCGGCCAAGGAAAGCCGACAGTCAAGAAGAGAAGAAGCCCCTCAGTTACAGAATAAACTCTTGCATGGCACCAGCCAGAGAACATACGCCACTGTGGGCATGTATCTTGGTTGCTGGCCTCCAGACTGGAATGAGCACATTCAGGATGTCACCAGGCAGATGCCACGGCTTTTACTTTACCCTCTCAGTAATCAAACATGACATTTGAGGACTGCGTAAGCTCAGGTGGAGGACCCTGCCCCCCATTTGGGAGGGAAGATCCACCCTCAATTAGAGATTAGATGTGACATGGAGAACTCACAGATATATCCAGACGTTCCATGTTCCTCTTACTTCTTCCCACAGTAGACAGTTTGGTGACAACTATGGGGTGGGGGGTGACAGGCCGATCGGCACGACTGCACACTGGTAGTGGATATTAGCAACTACAAAACTCAGGTACTATCTGTACGTTGATGGATCAGCACATGGAAAGTAGAGGTCCTCGAGACTCAGGGACACCAGCCAACACAGGGGGACCAGGTTTAGAAAAACTGGCCAAAGTGACCATCTTGATCTTTTTCTTGTGCAGGTGCAATACAAGTTCCACAGCCATGTGTTGCTTATAGGTTAAAGATCTCCATCCTTCAGAATCAAATAATGATAAGAGTACAATTCCCTTCCCCTCTACAAAGTGGGCAAAATTTGTACTGAGTTGGGAAATCCCCTCCATCATGAGGGTTTTCAGTGGAGAGAAGGCAAGGGCCCTTGTCCGGCTGGGAGGTGGAATAAAGGCAGGTCACATCCAGTAGTAATAGCCTGTAAGGCCAGGATTCCTGAGGCTCCGGATATGCAGGCACAGACCCGTCTCACTTAGGTTCTAGACATGGGGTTGAAGAGGGCACAGAGGAGGCAGACACGTTGCCTCTTGTCACACCTCTACCTCTATGCTGGAGGGTGTAACCTGTCTTTTGCTGCTTTCCCAAAGGCATAAAACACCTGGCCCTCTGGGAAACAGAGGTGAGAGAATGAAAAGGGCATCCCTTGGTGAAATACATGGATAGCTTCTGGATCACCACACCAGGAAGTTTGGAAGGATGTTTGAACCCTTGAACATTTCATTGGATTCATCATCCTTGGAGCCAAAAGTGTTTTCCCAATCAAAGGGCAGGCCTAGCAGTTTAACTTTCAACAGCTGAAGTGTACATCCAAAAATGTCTTCTGAGAACAGTCACAGAGCTCATTGAGTGAGCCACACAGTCCGCTGTACATATACTTTCCTAAAGAATCTGCTTGGTGGCCTCATTACTGTCATTGACCAGTTCCATAGAGACAGCGCTCATAAGACTTCTGCTGGGAAAACATGACAGGCTCTTAAACAGCCAGATTGAACGGGGGAGAGGTCTTCCTTGGAGGGCCCTGTTCCACAATAGCTATGAAGTCATGCTACAACATTAAAATTGAGGGTGCCGAGATCACCGGGAAATTAAAACCCTATGGAATGGTCCATGAAAAAGGGACATCAACTTGACCATAAGGAGAAGCCTGCATGAACTCTAAACCATGAGATGGGTCAATGCCACTGGTGTCCTGAAAGGTGTAAGCCAAGCTGACCAAGACCACATCCTATTCATGGAGCTCTTCTAGGAAATCACCCAGCCCACCCTCCCACCAAGGAACTGAAGCCTAAAGCTGACAGGGTCATCTTCGTCACTGAAGACCTGCTAAAATTTGGACAGATACTTTTATTTGGAGGGAGAAGCACATTTGTTGAGAAAGAGCAATGTGGACTATTTCCAAAGGCAGTGTTGCAGATTTGGCACTTGGCCACTACCAAGCTATTCATAGTTGAAGAAGCGAGGTTTCCACATCCACAGCCTGAACCAGGCTAATGGACATGCAGTGGTGGGCGAAAGATGGTCCTCTACTTGCCATGGAAGTTATAGTGGGCCATTGCCCCACCATTGGCACTAGTGCTAAAGGCACCATTGCCAAAACCTTTGCAAAAACGAGTGGAGGGGTTGGTGTAGAGTTGTTCCTTCACAAATGTAGCTACTGACTTCTATGAATTAGAGGATAACTTTTGGGAGTGGGAATGGTGGTGACAATTCTTCAAAGATGATGATGAGTAGCACTTGGAGAAAGAGTTATCAGGTGAGCAGGATCTTCTGTACTATATTTCTCTCTTTTACCTTTTTTCTCTGTTAAATGGGACTGTGACTCCTCCAGGTCTGTGGTGTTCTCAGAAGAATGATAATTCTCCTTAGAAGCTGACGGCTCTCACAAAGCAGGGGTGTTTGCCAGTATTTTCCTGCTCTTGCAGGGTGCAGTGAGCACCTTCACATATCTCTATCTAGCAACCTTAAGATGGATAGACTGATAGAAGCCATGCCCATTGAAATCAAGATAAGAACCAAGCACAAGACACAGTGCTTGAGCAGATCGGATCATTACATTGGCTTCCTGCAGCCTTTGCAGGGTATGAACACTGAGTTCTTTGTGGGAGACATGATGCAGGTCGAATCTAGCTATATTGAAGTGGTTTTCCAAAAGGCAGCATTGTGAACATGTGGAAAAGGGGAACAGAGGTCTTGGGGCACAGTCCCCATCGTGTGTACGACTCAATGCACCACATCCAGATTCATGGGCACCAAGGACTCTGAGAGGAGCTGATCCAGTGCTGCAGTGCACCCCCTGGTGGCAGAAAACTGCTCCAAAGCCAAGGATGTGTGAAAGATATTTCTAAGATGAGCCATATGGGTTACAAATGTAACTCCAAATATCTAAGGTAGAGGCCATTCATTGCCCAAGAAAAAGATCTTAAAGCATTCCTGGTCTCATTGCCTGTTATCATCAAAAGCTAGTAGCATGACGGATATGTTTTCCAATAACCATCCCACCATCTTCAGATGGTCCAGTTTGGACAGAGATGCTTTTCAAGATTAGATGGGCCATGTGCGCAGCACTAGTGGTAATCACTCTGGGCTTTATTAACCCCTTAATACTGCATGCCAATGATTCCCAGTAGGCCTTAGCACAGCTTTGTCCCAAATGCCAAATGGTGATGAGAGACCTATATTTTACATCAGCAGGAAACTCTTTCCACATGAAAATAAAGTGCCACCATCAAAAGGAGTGCCTGGTTATCAAGTGGTCTACAGAAGCTATATTTCATAGCCCAAAAAGTAGGGGCGAGGTGCGCACTCCAATTCCTGGCCAATATATTACCTGAACAAGTGTCCAAAAACAAAGGGTTAAATCCCAGTCACAGGGTTGATTCCTTTTTTACAATGTTGTGCTCCTTCAAGTGTCCAAAACATTCACAGGGTTAAATCCCGATTTGCTGCCCAATAATTCACAGGGTTGATTCCCTACTTGCACTGTTGTACTCCTCCAAGCGCTTTCGTATCTGCAATACTCATCAGGGAGGCTGAGTTGCCATTAAATTCAGGCGAAACCAATATAAAGGCAGTTGCACTCTCTAGGAATTATGGTCAATGTAGTGAACCCATTTAAACAATTCAGGTGACCAGTGACAGACTCCCTTCCTGGTCACCTGAATTGTTAAAATGGTTTCACTACAGCTATCACAATTCACATTTACAGATGTTAATGTCTCTTCGGTGGGACCAACTACATTAGTTTTAGGCCCCACTTGTTAGACAATTCTGACTATACCATGAGAGCATCAGAGGCGACGTGGCTTTAAGAAATATGCTGCAGCAAAGGCTGCAGACTGCTAACCTTGGTGCTTCACTTTGACACCTTTCCATTTAACCTATTGGAAAAAGCTGCATGTTTGGTCATTTCAAGTCATTGACCACGAACAATACTGGCATTTGTGCTTCTCAATAATAGAAAATTCAGGATTTACTGGAGCAGACTATTTTGTCATGTCTGGTCCACAGCCTAGTTGTTATCGCTTAATGGATGAAATGAAGGGTGAGATTGTGGTGATGGGATTTCAGAAATGTCTCACATAGCGGTGCTAGAGGCTAAGATTTTCATGGATTTTAAAGTTTGCCAGAAACAGGCTTATGTTGGCATTCTTCCCGCAAAAGAATTGGAGGACTGATTGAGGGTGGGTGTGAAAATGTAGCTTCAGTGCATGTTAGAATACTTTTGTTTAGTGTCATCAATTTGGAAATATTTGCCTCTGCTCTTATTACAATCATTATTTTCTTATCACAAGCTGGAGAATATATACATTACTTGTCTATTAGCCAATTCCCTAGTTGATATTTGTGAAGGTTGCGGTGACGAGCAGTATGCAGAGATACACCATGCCATTTAATGCAGCACATAAATATGTGACTGAGGTTATCTGCTGTTTTTGGTTCCCTATTGCCAGCCCCAAAAGTCAGTTCAGGAAGAAACCTGTTCTGTTTTTAAATACATCTCTGCTTTCAAAAGGGATGTTTCCTAATATCCACGGATTCTTTGGAGGAGAGGGTAATAATGAGAGACTTCTTTAAAGAGTTTTGTAGGATATTTTCTTGGGAGGCACAAGTAAGCGCAACATGTGCAAGAAAGGTTTACATATATGCTGTTCAGAGCTGCCAACTTTCCACCTTGATGTTCTACAGGCCAGAAAGAGAAGATTAAGGAGAAATCTTAAAAACAAAGGAGATGTATAAGGATTTGAGAGCCATATGTGTTGAGAGCCACTTGTGTACAGGTGCGTTAAAATGACGTATATCATATCAATGAGGCATATATCGAATCCCCAAGTTGTTTTGAGCTTCAGATGACCATTGCCAATACTATCAAACCTGGTTCCAACTAATAAGTGGGACATTGCCCACTCTTCAAATGAGTATTTCACAGCTTTAAAATCATTTAGGCTGATTTTTACATCTGCATGCACTTGATTTCCTTGGCCTGTGTGATTTTAACAGTGTTTTAACATGATTTAGCCATTCTCACCGAACTCCCTCAGCATTTGTGGATACAGGCCAGACAATTTTCCTACATAATTTCAGATCTCCAATACTATGAATTTGCAACCGGACTTCATACGGGAGTGGGCATAAACCCAACTCTATGCAAACTTGTGTCACCAGGGTACTCACAGGGAGCCTTATCCTTTACCCGCTCCTGTTAAATTTTACCCATGTGGGAACTAACAAGCAAAGCCACCACTGTAGGCCCCCCATCAGCCAACTACACCTGGCCCTGTTCCCTGTTTAACTGTGTCAAGCCCGACCCATCTGGGTTGTTGGGGTCCTGACCCACGTTTGAGCTATCATGCTGCAACATTTGGTGCTGTGGGCTTAGAAAATCCAAGATGGCCAAAAAGCCCACATGTGCGCCAGAATCCAGGAGAACCACGCAGTTTGTGCGCACACCAAGATGGTCACCCAAGGTGCCACCCATTTTTGCCTATGTTGTGAGCACAGAAGGGCACAGAGCCTAAAACCATTGTAAAAGGGGCAATGCTGATTGCCAAAAGCAACCCATAACTGTTGGGAATTCGTTTTCTTCAGGTCAAACATGGCTAATTTATGGGCACAAAATTATTTTACTGCAGAACTACACCAATGCCATTTGTTGAACCTGGGCAATATACTTCCATGTAATATCTCTTGTTTGAAATGCTTGAATTCAAGACTGATCCAAAAAAATGCATGCAGTACCCGCTTTTGACTGAGGACGGCGCTAGCGGTCTAAACTCTGACAGGGAAACTGCATGTCAGGAGTTGCAGGAGAGGCCTTTACATCAAAGGCTGGGAGTTAATTAAAATCTTAACCACATGCTGTTCCGAGAAGACAATCTGATTTAATTAACAGGCCAAAGGCTGGGAAACCTCTCACCTCCAGAGATTCACACCAGGAGTCAGAATCTCACATGACCTCTTGATTGATAGAAGGCAGACTGGCTGGCAGCCTCCTGGAGACCACACAATAGGCTCTTGCACTTGAATAGAATATGCTGATGTTGACTGTACACAAAGAACTCCCAGCAGAAGACACATGTGATCACTGACCCACCCAAGTCTTGGAGGTGGACTCCAACACTCTGAGAACTGAATTTAAAGCAAAATATATATTTTACAGAAACACTGATAACTTATTGGGACTAAATGACAGGAATGCACAACTTTGAGTTCCTTAAAATGGAAACGTTGCCTACAATTCAAGCCCAAACTCCAATTTGTGTGATGTTCTGGGGCAAAATCCCGCCATTTATTGATACTACAGACTCTGTGTTTAAGCTAGAGACATGGGAATTTACTGGAGTATGTATGGACAGGCCGTGTATATGTGTATAATTTTTAATGAAAAACCAATATTGCAAAACCAGTTAAAAAACGCAAAATGTTGCCGTTTCTGAATGCAAGCTCTTAGAAACATCAGAGTTTGAACAGAGTATACCTCATGTGATACGTGATGGGTGCATGTAATTTCAAACCATGTGTATCTATGAAATATGTCTTTAGGTCAAATATAGATTTGTGGGAAAACTGACCACGGGAGGATCCTCTGACCCGCAAAACCTACAGCATCACTCTGACTCACATTTCCTTCCCCCAATCATGGGAGAGGGGAGAATTGGGCCAATGAAAAGTAGAAAGGGGCAGGCTTAGCTAGGCCCAGGCACACACCCACTTTCAAAACACATAAAAAGAGACCGCTGGGACAGGTAGAGACATTCAATTCCATTTGCTGCGGAGCATGCTGACCGACGACTTCACATCCAGAGGTCCAGACTTCAAATCCATCAATCTCCAGAACCTGTAGCAGTACCCAGAAAGCAGTGTTACATCCAGAATCCAGAGAGGCTAGACCAGCAGAGCAGAGCTGACCCAGATCACTGTGAAGTGCCGAGGCCAGAACCAGATTCCAGTCCAAAACCTGACCAGATCCGTGGCGAGGCCTATTTCAAAAATATATTGTGAGTACCTAGCAGAACTGTGCAGAACCAATCTCTTACTTAAAATAATCTAATCCAAACTATTTTAATCTAACCAGAACTGCCTCCTAGAAGTTGTCACCTGTCATTTTCTAGCTGCAAGTTGTAACCTGTCGCTTTGAACTTTTAAAATTTCAAATCCAAAAAACAACCTTCACAAAATCGTTCATAACTCTGTAACCGTTTGGGCTAGGAACTTGGTTTAACTTTCCTCTGAAAGCTTAGAATCTTACCTTTCCAACAAGCCTAGAACCTACTCCTTATCCCCGCAATCACGATTCACGCATTCGCGAATTTTGCCGCGATTCGCGATTGGGCCCGATTTCTTTACTTGTAAAAAGATAGCTGCTTTTGCCTGAACTGCTAAATTTCGTTTGCCTCTTAAGAACCATCCCTGAATCATTGCTAGAGTAAGCCTGAACTAATATTAACTAGATACCACTCACCCTGAACCTTCTGAAGGGAATTAAAAGCATTTTCAGCATATTTCTCACTTCATTGTCACCATATTCAAAGCATTTTGCCTGTGTTTCAAACTTCTGTAGTCTAAGCTTGCTGGGGTGAACTGAATTACATTTGATTGCATTTCTAAGAACTGTGTGCTCTCCTCTTCATTTCCTTACATTGCATAAGGGGGGGGAGTGGATTGCCAGAGAAAAGTGATTACATTGTTTTGTTGAAATCATATTGAGTATTTTCTGTATTGCATTGTCATTCAACATTGTATCCATCTGAAACTAGATAAAGCATTCTCTACCACCTTATTCTTCTGTTCCTATTCCCAAGCGTGCTACCTCATCCTTTATACTACTTCTGAGTAACCCAATCAGTTTGTTAGTAGAACATTACCCATTGTTGTTAACTGCTCATGTTCTGAAGTGTGATATTAATTATTAATTTATCATAAAAGTGTGATATATATATATTGTTTAATTTTTCTCAAATAAACCTTTTAAACTTGCAAAACAGAACTACTTCTTGGCTCAGTGGGGTCAGGGGGATTCCAAGAGAGGGGTGTTATATAGGGGTAGTCATCCAGAACTCATGAACTGGACATAAAGATATATCAAAAAGGGTTTCCATTCAGTATCCCAGACTAGGCATTGACTTAGCTGTAGTGTTGAATTGAATCCTCTTACAGGGTATCAACTCACAGAGCCACCACTGAAGAGCCTCATAGCACTTATGGTTAAAACATTATGGTTGGATCATATCATGCCACTTATCAGGTACACAAGGTGGTATATAATCAAATGAGGCATCCATGACCTACCTAGGAATAAGGCCAAGAACTCCCGCACCGGAGGCATAATAGCGACTATGCTTGGCTGGACTCTCTGCAGAATCATGCGATAACCACAAACATGTCAGGAACTACCCAACCTCCTGCCATAACCTTTGACTCGGGACCCAGAAAATGGGACGTCTGACACCTACAATAGAGCCTCTGGAAAAAAGGACCATCGAACCGAGCTAACACAATATACCCTGTACCATCCAGAGTATCTCTCTCATTAATCCACTACCGCAAACCACCAGGACAGACACAGCCTGCTCATCGAGCTCTGAAAGTAACCAGGAATGGGGGCCTGCTACAGACAATCACTGACACTCATTCTTATAAATATGCTCACTCTCCGCTTTAAACCAACAAACAATAGAACGCAGCTATACCCCTCGATCAATTTCGTCCTAGCTTCACACATACCTACACTACTCCTTGAACACCTCAACAGTCTGTTAGAACGCAGTTATACCCCATGAGAAAATTGGCCCAGCTGCACACATAATCTCTTACACAGGCCCCCTTCACGGCAGCCAGAATGCAGACTCGGAGACCACCAACCTTGCTGCACACATTACACTGATCTCTCACAACCACTGCATCTAGCATTAGAATGCAGCCAACCCTGCGCAGACCACTCTGACTGCACACATGCCAAGCCTCTACTTGCCAAAGCACCATTGTTGAATGTGAACCCTGCATAATTGCCACAAGCACATTTCAGCTCCAAAACCCTAACTTTGCTCACAGCAGCCCTGAAAAAGATCAGCAAACCAAGAATAAGAAGGCTGCCACCTTTTGCAATGACTCACCAGCACCCTGTGACTCAGCGAATGTCCTGCCTCACCACAATGCAATTGGCTGGGAATCAGCCTATGGGTAGTAGGCAACCAGAGCCGGCAGGCCCTGCCAGCAGGCCCAAGGCAGGAAGGCCCAGTAGTAAGCCTGTTTCCTGTCGGTGCATGTCAAGACCTGGATCCAACCTCACGTCCCTGGCACTGATGTTGCCTGTATTTCAAGGAAATCTGTTCAACTATGTGGCGGTCCTACTTTGGACCCTGACATAGGTATGTACACACCCCATCCAAGTTCACCCCCTCTGGATCTGTCTCCTACCCCATCCTGGCTGATGATCCATAGGGTTGATTCCCACCAGGGCCCTCTCCCCCTGATATCCTATACCTCTCCCTATACTTCACCTCTAGGGCCCACTACCCCCTCAATGTAACCCTTGACTAATGTGCAACCCATCAGCCAATCCAACAACACGATGCACAATGTCTGTTCCCCCCAACCTAGCATAGCACCGCATATCACTTCCACAACTAAGGCTATCACCACTGAAACACACACCCCAGCGCCATCTGAGACTTCTTGCTCCAATATTGCACTGTTTGCACCGATGATTACTAATGCCATTACTTCAGTTGACTTGTCGGATGTTGCTACATTCGTCGCAACCTACAGAGCCGCTTGGGATCAACTGCGTCTCTGTGGAAAAGCACAGCATTAATGCTGCTGGGCCCTCCCAGGACCTGCCAGTACTTAACCAAGCTAGTCTGTACTTGTGTGCCACCAAGGGGGCCAGCCTCTCCCAAGAGCTTCCGACGTCTAAACTTGATTCCACCAATGTTGGCAAACCCTCCCAGGAGCTACCTGTTGCCAATTCTGCCCCACCGCATTCACATCTCCTCAATGCGGCAGGCCTCTCCCAAGAGACACTAGCCCTGAACTGTGCTCCTCCGATCTTGTATGCCAACATGCTGGTTGAGCCCATCAGAGAGCCACTTGCCTCCCACAGTGCTTCGAAAGTGAAAATGTATGCCCTCACAGAGGGTTAGCCCGCTCCTGTTAAACGCTCAATGGCATGCATACACTGCGCTGCTGTTATCCCTCTAAAACCTTCCAGCCCCTTTCGACATACAGCCTGTTGGGGGAAATCATCCCTCACCCCATTGGAATTTGCCTCTCTCCCTGCCTCACACAGTAAGACAGCACCACATGCCCACCTTGCCCGTGTGCACTTTACCTCAGGCCAGAGTGAGCCCTGTGAATGACAAACAACTCGACTGCACCTAGCTCCTCAGCCCACCCTGGCCATGCCCCTACCTACTTTCCCCTCATGCCTCGCACCTTGATAACAGGCCTGAAATTGGCACATGCTAGATTACCCACCAGCTCATCATCCGTGCACTTGCCCTCTGGTATGAAAGGCACTCATAGTCTCAAGAGCAGGAACACGATCACCAATGCCACCTACACACTTCATGCTCAGACCACTGTCCCACAGCTCTCTGCGCTAAGAAACTTCTCAACAGATAGCATCTGGAAGCCTGTGCCAATTGCCAGGTGCTGCCCACACTACAGTCCTCATCACACTGTGAAAGCACAAAAATCTATGACTACCCAGTCGGAAGCTAACCACAAGGCATGAAGACTACTCCCTATTAGCCCCCTAGGCCTGATGCCCAGACCACAATATTTGCGCCACGCTCCTAACATATACAGCAGAACAGAGCAACAGAGCAGACCAGTCCAACTTCTTGCATGTCCAAACCTTTGAGCCTTGATCACAGGAACAGCAGGCTTGGCCTGAGAAGCTATCCCCACCAGCCTTGTCACATACTCAACCCAGACTTGAAAGAAACAAGCATCAACACACACCGACATGAAACTGAAAGTATTTTCACTGCAGCAGCGATTTTCGGCTGCCGCGGTGAAAACACAAGGTGAGTGTCCACCTTGCTCTGCCTTGATCTCCGGCTGTATTTCAAGCTGGAGATCGAGGCAGGTGTGTTTGAAAAGGGGAGATTCGAGCGCTCAATCCGTGACTAGCAATGCCACTAGAAACCAGGGTGTCTTTTGAATGTGGGGTGAGGGGGGGCTGCTTACTAGGTAAGCATCCCCCTCCCCCCTGAGGCCCCAAAGCATGGATCCACACGTATGGAGACCCCTGGATGCAGATGGGTGACCATCTGCCCCCAGGGGTGGGAGGCAATTTAAAGAAAAAAAAATCAGCCGAAATGGGGAGGGGGGAGGAAGTTTGGGACCACTAGCCACCAGGAAATTGTTTGCCACATGAAAGGGTGGTGTCGTTGGAAAGGGGAGATTCTCCCCTTTCCAACGACATCTTGTGTATAGCATTGCTGGCCACGGATCCGTTGCTAGCAATGCCCACTAAACCACCAGGGATCCATTTTAGAAGTGGGGGGGCTGCTTACTAGGTAAGCGAATCCCTCCTCCCAGAGGCCCCAAATCATGGGGCCACAGGTATGAAGACCCCTGGGGGCAGATGAGTGATCATCTGCCCACAGGGAAGGGGACAAATTAAGAAAAAAGAAAAAAGAAAAAAGAAAAAAAGGGGAACCAAACAGGGATGGGGGTGGGGGCCCACTAGCCACCAGGTTTTTTTTATATGAAAGGGTGGTGGCCTTCTCCCTCCCACCCCAAGTGGAAAGGGGGGGCACCCCTTGTAGCCCTCCCTGGCGGCAGATTAGTGCCCCCAGGCAGGAGTACATAAGGTGGCCCCCCATCCAATTGGAGGGGGGAGGGCCACCAGAAAAGTGTGGACAGGCCCCCCAAAGGATGGGGCTTGCTGTTTAGGGCCCCCACTGGGGCAGATGGGTGCCCATCTGCCCCATCTCCCCCTAGCGAATGGGCCTTAGGAAAAAAAATAATGGAAAAACACGGATGGTGTTGGAGGAGTGCCCCCCCACCCCGACTAGACCCCAGCAAATTGTTTTTATAGATAGGGGGTGTCCCTCCCCCCACCCAAAATGGACTAGGGGCCATGGTATGCACCCCTCCCTGGGGGCAGTTATTCGCTCCTAGGAAGGGGCATCTGACCCCAGGGTGGGCTGCATGAGATGCTCCCCTCTTATCTGCCCCTAGGGAGGGCTGATTGAGATGGCAACCCCTTTCATTTGGTGTGGGGGGGAGAGGGCCACACCCCTTTACATTGGAATATTCCCCGGAGGTTTAGGGTGCCCCTCAGTCCCCCTGAAGTGTAGTATACCATTTTCAATTTTTTTTTCTTTGTTTACCAAAATTCCCATGGCGCAGATGGGCACATTAGTCTGCCAATCTGCCCCCCAGGGTGCCCAAACCTTACTGCTCCACCCACTGGGGGGGCTGTTCTACATTTTTTGGTGGCCCTCTCCCCCGACCCCAAATGGAGCCGTTCGACGGAGCCCCAGGGAGGCCTGCATGGGGTGCCCTCTCCATCCGTTTGGGGTGGGAGGCAAGAGGGCCTCCAGAAAATGTCAGACATGCCCCCCAATGGGTGGAGCAGTAGGTTTAGGGACCCTGGGGGCAGAATAGCACACTATTGTGCCCATCTGCGCCAAGGGAAGTTGGGTAAACAAAGCAAATTAGTGAAAATGGTAGACAGCATTTTAGAGGGGCTGTAGGGCAACACAAAGCGCCAGGGAATTTTGTAATGTGAAGGGGTGGTGGCCCTCTGCCCCCACACCCAAAATGGAGTGGGGGCCATGTCGTTCAACCTTCCCTGGGGGCAGATTTCTGCTCCTAGGAAGGGACACCTGACCCCAGGGAGGAGTGAATGACAGCCCCCCCCTTACCTGCCCCCCGGGATCGCTACATGAGATGGCCTCCCCCTCCATTTGGGGTGGGGATAGAGAGGTGCACCCCCCTTCACTATTCAAAATTTCCTGGCGGTTTAGGGTGTCCCTCAGCCCCCCTAAAGTGCAGCCTACCATTGGTGTGCCAATCTGCCCCCAGGGTGCCCAAACCTTACTTTCCCACCCACTGGGGGGCCTGTCCCACATTATTTGGTTGCCCTCTCCCCCCACCCAAATGGAGAGGGTGTGTACCTCATGCAGCCATTCGTAGGAGGCCCAGGGAGGACTGCATTAGGTGCCCCCCCACCCATTTGGGGTGAGGGGAGAGAGGCCCACCACACAATGTCGGACAGGCCCCCCAATGGGTGGGGCAGTAGGTTTAGGGCAACCTGGGGGCAGATTGGCTCATCAATGTGCCCATCTGCGCCAAGGGGAGTTGGGTAAACAAAGCAAAAAAGTGAAACTGGTAGACAGCGTTTTAGGGGGGCTGCGGGGCACCCCAAAGCGCCAGGGAATTTTGTAATGGGAAGGGGGTGGTGGCCCTCTACCCCCCCACTCAAAATGGAGTGGGGGCCATGTCGTGCAGCCCTCCCTGGGGACGGATATCTGCTCCTAGGAAGGGGCACCTGACCCGAGGGAGGAGTGCATGACAGGCCCCTCCTTATCTGCCCCCGGGATCGCTACATGAGATGACCTGCCCCTCCATTTAGGGTGGGGATGGAGAGGTGCACCCCCCTTACATTTCAAAATTCCCCGGCGGTTTAGGGTGTCCCGCAGCCCCCAAAATGCAGACTGGGGGTGGGCACCACTGTTATTTGTTATTCTTTCCGGTTCAATGAGTTTCAAAAATTCAAAATTTGATTCTTTGTGGTTGCTTTAGCCGGGAGCTGCCGGTGAAAAATGGTCAATGCACAAGAAAATAAATAAGGTGGCTCCACCTTATTAGCACTGGTGCTCTCAGTTGGCCCCTGAAGGAGCTGCAAAGAGTTAAAACATTTGTTAATCAGATTATTCTGCTAACTGTAAATTCATTTCTTAGAAATTTTTGCCCATTAAGTTCCTTCTAAAGCTTATGAAAAAATGAAAGAAATGAATGAAAATGAATCTTATAAGTTTAACAGGAACTGGTTAATGCATATTCCTGTGTAAACCTTATGTCTTGTATCGAGTAGTGAGGCAAAACAATAATAGCAAAAGGCCCTAAGTGTACATGTGCCAATGCATTTTGGTAAAAACAATCTTCAGGGCAGTACACTTGTGTTTACTATCATGCTGTTATTTCAAGCCTATGGCATTTGACAGAACAGAACCAAACATATAGCGCAATAACCATGGCGTTAAAGGATTGTAAAATTCAAAAATGACATACCAACGTGTGCCAAATATGTTCATTGATTGGTGTCATCCCGAATCACAAGATAGAAGAAAGAAAGAAATGCATGTCAACTACATTTGTGTCTCAGTTGTTGCCTTAATAGCGCTTTTACAATCTAGAATGGAAGTCTTGATCGTACCTCGTTCTATGCTTACAAAGTGTTTTCTAACGTGATCAGTGTACACACTGGCATCTGTAGAGAAATAACATCAATCATCCTATGAACTTTCTGTGCGTATCTTGTGTGGGCTCCAGTCTGACCGGTACTCACCTCTCGTCCGTATTCTGTCTAGAATGGAGCCGAACGAAGCTGCGTTGTAGCGGGTGAGCACCGGTTCTGTTACTATTTGTATGTCACCATGGCGACGGTACGAGGCTTCATGCTCCCGCGCAGTTTCTGGAGCACATACGCCTCGCGCCCACACCCCGTGGGGTCACGGATGGGTGGGGATGTCGCCATGGTAACGTCCAAAGCCTTAGCGCAATGCCAGGGCGTAAAGCTCTGGCTGCATGATCCAATATGCATATTCACAACATCTGATGTTGTTGATGAAAATACTATATGCTTTTGTGTGAAATAGAAGAATGAGGCTCGTGTACAAAATGTTTACTTTAACCAAAGCGCAGCTCCATAAGTCCGAGTGAGGTTCTATATTAACAAACACTCGGCGTAGCTCTATCCATGGTGCGTGTGTGTCTGATTGAAATCTATGCATAAATAGCGAAACAAGTTTGCTTGGTGGCCCAATTATGAAAAATATGGCACGCATAGAAATAACAAAAAACAACATTTCTAACAGTTTTTCAAACATTTAAAGTCAGGTATGGGGAAAATTTCCAGTCTACATGATTCAATCTGAGCAATCTCATGATAATGTAAAGCCACCTGCCACCTAAAAGTGGGTCACAATCATTGCAACCATGAGGTTAAAGGTATATATGCAAAAAGTGTGCAAGACCTAGTGCCAAGAGTATGTGGAAAGAGTACACACATATCAACATCCATGTGGTTATAGATAACACATATAGTTTATCTCCTCATTTAACCCTCAGCCCCCCCTAAAGTGCAGCCTAACATTTTCAGTTATTTTCTTTGTTTACCAAACTTCCCTTGGAGCAGATGGTCATATTGGTGTGCAAATCTTCCCCCAGGATGCCCAAACCTTACTGCCCCACCCACTGGGGGGCCTGTCCCACAATTTTTGGTGGCCCTCTCCCCCCGACCCCAAATGGAGGGGGGGTGTACCTCACACAGCCGTTCATAGGAGGTCCAGGGAGGCCAGGCCTGCACTCACAATTTATTACCCAGAACCCCCACCAAATATCACACTTTTCCGGGGATTGTGGGTAAAAAAACTGGGGCAATTTGCACAAGGCAGACCTCTGCAGATTCCCACGGGTGTCCTCTTTTCAGAAATGCATGGGGTTACCCGTTTTCCTTGGTCGCTTGGACACCCTAGGCACAAATCTGTAGGGTGTGCGCATGCACAGAATTCCTGAAATGATGCTGTGCCGAAAGACTTGGGGTTAGCCATGTTTTAGGCTTTCCCCTTTGCACCCAGGTAGGTGCACCCACACATGTGAGGTACTATTTTCATCAGGAAACCTGTGGGAACGCGGGAAGGTTGGCCATGTGTTGTTGGCTGCGTGTTTCGGTGGGTGAGCCGAGTGAAATGTGCAGAAATTCGTTTTTTTTTTGTTTGCCTTTGGACTTTGCCGGGGTTTCTGGGTAAAAAATTCTGGGTCAATTTGTACAAGTCAGACCTCTGCGGATTCCCACGGGTGTCCTCTTTTCAGAAATGCATGGGGATCCCTGTTTTCCTTGGTGGCTTAAACACCCTTTGGCTAAATCCGAATGGTGTGCGCTTCTGAAAAAATCCTGAAATTCAGCTGTCGGAAAAGACTTGGGGTTATCCGTGTTTTAGGCTTTCCCCTTTGCGCCCAGGTAGGTACACCCACACATGTGAGGTACTATTTTCATCGGGAAACCTGTGGGAACGCGGGAAGGTTGGCCATGTGTTGTTGGCTGCGTGTTTCAATGGGCGAGCCGAGTGAAATGTGCGAAAATAAGGGGGTTTTTGCCACATTTTGGACTTTGCCAGGGTTTCTGGGTAATAAAGTATGGCCCGATTTGCACAAGTCAGACCTCTGCGGATTCCCATGGGTGTCCTCTTTCCAGAAATGCATGGGGTTCCCTGTTTTCCTTGGTGGTTTGGACACCCTAGGCCCATATCTATATGGTGTGCACTTCTGAAAAAATCCTGAAATTCAGCTGTCGGAAAAGAATCAGGGTTAGCCATGTTTTAGGCTTTCCCCTTTGCACCCAGGTAGGTGCAGCCATACATATGAGGTACCGTTTTCATCGGGACACCTGTAGGAATGCATGAAGGTAGGCCATGTGTTGTTGGCAGCGTGTTGCGGTGGGTGAGCCGAGTGACATGTGCGCAAATTAGGTTTTTTTTGCCACATTTCAGACTTTTCTGGAGTTTCTGGGTAAAACATTCTGGGCCGATTTGTACAAGTCAGACCTCTGTGGATTCCCACAGGTGTCCTCTTTTTGGAAATGCATGGGGTTCCCTGTTTTCCTTGGTGGCTTGGACACCCTAGGCCCATATCTGTATGGTGTGCGCTTCGGAAAAATTCCTGAAATTCAGCTTTCGGAAAAGACTTGGGGTTAGCATGATTTTTTGGCTTTCCTCTTTGCACCACGGTAGTTGCACCCACACATGTGAGGTACCGTTTCATCAGGACAACTGTGGGAATGCAGGAAGGTAAGCCATGTGTTGTTGGCAGCGTGTTGCGGTGGGTGAGCGGAGTGAAATGTGTGGAAATTGAGGTTTTTTTTGCCACATTTCGGACTTTGCCGTGGTTTCTGGGTAATACATTCTGGGCTGATTTTCACAAGTCAGACCTCTGTGGATTCCCACGGGTGTCCTCTTTTCGGAAATGCATGGGGTTCCCTGTTTTCTGTGGTGGCTTGGACACCCTAGGCCCATATCCGTATGGTGTGCGCTTCTGAAAAAATCCTGAACTTCGGGTGTCGGAAAAGACTTAGGAATAGCTGCGTTTTTCGGCTTTCTCCTTAGCGCCCTGGTAGGTGCACACACATGTGAGGTACCGTTTTCATCAGGACACCTGTGGGAATGCGGGAAGGTAGGCCATGTGTTGTTGGTTGCATGTTTCGGTGGGTGAGCTGAGTGAAATGTGCAGAAATTGTTTTTTTTCGCCACATTTTGGACTTTGCCAGGGTTTCTGCGCAATAAATTCTGGACCGATTTGTACGAGTCAGACCTCTGCGGAATCCCATGAGTGTCCTCTTTTCGGAAATGCTTGGGGTTCCCCATTTCCCTTGGTGGCTTGGACGCCCTAGGCCCATATCTGTATGGTGTGCGCTTCTGAAAAAATCCTGAAATTGATATTTTGTAAAAGACTTGGGGTTTGCTGTGTTTTAGGATTTTCCTTTGGCATCCAGGTAGCTGCACCCACACATGTGAGGTACTGTTTTCATCGGGATACCTGTGGGAATGCGGGAAGGTATGACATTTGTTGTGTTTGTGTGGTTTTCATAAAGATCCGACCCATTTGATGGTGCCCTTTGTCACACAACCCTTTCATTTCCCAAATGTGCCCTGCATTCAGTCGCTGCTTCATTTTCCTCACCACATTGGTTTTCTTGATTTACACATGCTAAATACGTCTGTTAAGGCCGTAAGCATAAAACTCCAGTGTACCATGGCACAGTTTTTGGCTTGTAGTAATGCTTGTTTTGTGAAACACTACAAAAAATGTATGATTTCCTAACTGCAAGCGTCGGGAGAATGTAGCAGAGCATTGTTTTTCTCAAAATTCATAGAAGCCATTGTCGTACCAAGCCAACCATGTCCACCACATACCTTTTTTTCTGTCATTTTCCCGCTTTTTCCCCAAACTATGGACTTTTCCCCTACCTAGTTGTTGCCTGACCTGTGCAAAACACTGCTTCCTAAACCTAGAATTTTGTCTTCTTTTCAAAAATGTATGCCTTTCTCTCCTCCGATCCGGCTTTCCTACCCTTTTCTTACATTCTGTCCACGCATGTCCAATTGGCAAAAGGGCCAAAATCGCCTGCCTCACACAAAATGGTTGATAACCATTTCAAAATATTTTTTTTTGTTTCTGCTCAACCTGTTCTTGAAAGCCAGGAAATTGGGGAGTTCAGTACAGCAAACCATCTGTTCCTAGCTCTTACAAGGAAAAAAACACAGGCTTCTTTGTACATCATTTTATTGGCATTTCTTGAAAAACCCCAAAATGTCCCCCCTTTTTGGTTATTTTCTCTTACCCCCCTCCAGCAATCTAGGATTCCTGGGTGGCGTTATGACTGCCTACATGTGGGGAAAGAAGGGGCTACATTTGGCTGAGATATCTCATGTAGCAAAAAAGTTACAAGGCATTGAATAGTGACATACTGAAATCACGAAAAAAGGCCTTGGCACTGGTGGGGGGGAAACCCATGGCACTTAAAGGGTTAAGGAAGCATGGGTGCTCCCGCTGATCAAAAAACCTCCACTTGACCCCTCAGTCCACAACACCTATCGACCCATCACCATTGTCCCGTTCCAACTAAAAACGTTGGACATAGCAGCAAATATTCAAATTCAGCATCTCTTGGAGGCCCACCACATCCTAGGAGTACATCAATGCGGCTTCCGGCCTAGTCATGGCACGGAATCCATCCTGCTTGTTAAGAATCAGCTTGATGAGATCAGAGATGAGGGGAAACCGACCTTCCTCGTCCTCGACCTCTCACCTGCATTCGACCTGGTTGACCATCAGATTCTCTGCCAGCATCTCACTGTCGCAGCACACTTCTCATCCGAAGCTGCCACGTGGGTGTCATCCTTCCATGAGGTCAGAGCCATGAGAGTCTTTGCCAAGAACAGCTGTGCTCTACCCACCCCAATCCACTGTGGGGTACCCCTTTTTGATCTACTTGATTCCATTGGCATATCCTACACCAACTATGCCGATAACACACAACTTCTCCCCTTTCTAGCAGCTTTCTGGAAGACACTCGACCTTCTCTAAAAGACAGAGCTCCTCTTGGTGGTTCCAGCAGCTGTAATCAAGAATCTCAGTCCCCAATCCACCTCCTTCAAAATTTACGGCATCCAAATATCTGTCTCTGCATCATTGAAAACACTCAGGGGATACCCTCTCACTTACGTGCCAAGTGCCAAGTGAACGCAATTGCCTCCTCCTCAGCACATACTACCAAATTGATCAACGCTGCCAGATCCTTCCTATCCAAAGATAGCTGCCTCACAATTGCACGTGCAATTATAGTATCAAGGCTTGACTATTGTAATGCTGTATTTGCTGGCACCTCTGGCAGGAAGACCAAAAAACTACAGGTGATTCAGAACAACGCTAGCTGTGTGGCGCTCAACATCCCCAGAGGGGAGCACATCTCAGCCACCAGGAAAAAAGCTCACTGGCTACCGATTAGAGAGAGAATTATCTTGAGGACACTCTGCATCACTCATAGGTGATTGTCCAACTCTGCTCCCCCCTACGTGGCACAGAAAATCACCAGAGGCCAACCCCACAGACCCCGCAGAGCAGCCTACAACAGTCTATACCAACAAACTGATTCATCCTTAATACAAACGAGCTAATGCTGGTGGCACAAGCTTTCCAACCTTTACTGCTAAGCAGTGGAACTCGCTCCCCCCCAGCTTTAAGAGCAGAAAACTGTAACTGGATCTTTTCCTGGATATTTGCATGACTGCACATGGCAGTATGCTAAGATTTTGGCCATTAGCTTGAACTCTTGATGTCTATGTATGCGTAACTGGTCTGTAACAGGGCCTTGATGCCCCTGGGCTTAGCACGCTTTAGAAATGAAAAAAAAAATAATAATAAAATAAGTGCACCCAAGCTTATGCTACCCTACGCTTGCCACTGACCTGGACTACGGTCCCCAAGGGTATTCAACCCACAGCGCATTGAGACCATATCAATGGTGTATAAGGAGCTATACAAATGCACTGTAACATAACTTAACATAACATAACTTTGTTTAAATAATGGCTCTTCATTTTCTAACATGGAACATTGGCATTGCCCCCAAAACTCAGCTCCGTAAAGAGACACAGAATGGTACTAAGACTTGCAGAGTTGTAATATTGGCAAAGGTGAGTTGGGCCCATAGTCAGTGGTTGAAGTGGGCGGGAGCAGTCGGAAGCGGTGCTCCTCTACTTCCTTTAATTAGGTTTTACGTTCCTATGCTTTTATTTAAAAAAGTAACCGTTCTGGAACGGTTTCGTTTTAAAATAAAAGTGTAGGAAGAAGTTCAAACTTGCACTTTCAGTGCACTGCACAGGACGTTTCCTTAAAGAGCAGGCACATGTGTTTTGGGGTTTTTATTGTGCATCGGAGGGGGCACGGCGATGAGGTCTGTGGGGAGTGGTCCAGGGCGACCACTTCCCATAGTCTGCTTGTAAAAGATCGGATTGCACCTAATCCTTGTGGTGATGATTTACGAGAGTCTATATGAGCAGACCAACTACTATTTGCCTCAATCTTTATTCTGAAATAAGCAAACGAGGACACCTGCCAGATGAGGTCACCATGGAATCTCAAGGAATCATTCCTTCATCTCGTTCTGTGACAGGCAGTGCTATCAATGCAAAATCTGTGCACGTTTTCAAGTTGTTTCCTTATTCGCAGGGGGGATTTTCAAATGCAATTAAAATTCATTAAAATGCCCACCTTGCTACCTCCAATCATCTGGGTACCATAGTCTAGATGTTCTATACTTATGTCTAAGATACTAGTGTACATCAAAAGCCAACAAGTGGGCCAGCACAGGCCTTGGCTGACCCTTTTCTTCTTATGAAAAAAATAATTAAAATAATTAGTACATTTGCATCTCTGGCTGGATCGGACCCTTGCAGAATTACCATTATCCATCCTTGATTTAGCTTTCACGAGATCTGCTGGGGCACCCTCAACCGCTGGTTCTGCCCAGCGCTTGGATCTGACTAGGCCATCAAAATCAATTTTTAAATCAATAAATACAAGAGATAAAAACATCTTCTTTTGTACTACAGATTTTTGTTAGAGGGCGGCCAAGATAACCACATGCTCTACGGTATCATCAATTTTCAGGAAGCTACCTTGGGGTTCCGTTATCCTTTTCTTTCTTTCTCCCCAGTTTTCAAACCTGGACAGTATGGCCATCCTACACATTTTAAAAGTATTGTAAAAAAGTATATATCTACGGCTGTTTTGCTGAGGTTTGACTTTTACTGTTTACATTCTTAATTTTTTAATCTTATGGCTTTGACTTCCCCCTCCGTTCTCCCCAAAGAACAAACCACACAACGAGGAGTCCCAATTTTGTGTCCGGTTGCATTTGCTGAGTGTTGCCCTGCAGTGGTAAAATACAATTCGGAACTGGCATGACTAAAAAGTTCCCCTCAGTTCAAATCACATTGCAAATACTGAATGTTATCAATATAGCCAAACAATTTCTAAGAAATGTTGGATGCCAGGGAACGTGTTCAAGCGTTACTGTAGATTTCTTCGGATACCATTTCCCCGAATATATTTCACCAAAATAGGTAGGAGAAATGGTATATACATAATGCATAATAGGTGGGGTGTGGGGTAAGGGTATGCGTTAGGGGAGGGAGGGCCAAGAGGGGCTGCGGGGGGTCTCCTCTGCATTAAAAAAAAGAAAAGAAACAGAAAATAGAAGATGTGGTTTTTCAGTGAAATGGATTCGGGGAAATCTCCAGTAGGAGAAATATATTTGGGGAAATCACATACATCCATGTTCAACCACTGTCTTTATGCTACTCCCAAGTTGTATCCTTATTTGTATATATACATTGTTTTCCAAGAGCACGCTTTATAGCTAAATATTAGTATCAGAAAATACATACCATTTGGGTCTTTAAAACCAACTGAAAAGTTGAAATCTGTGCTGGGCATTTTGGGGTTTGGTGGTAAAGTCGATTCAACTCCTAGGCTCTGTTGAGAAATAAGAAATTGACATTAAAATAGAACATCATTGAAATATCAGGGTATGCACGTAATCAGTCACTTCAAACATGGTATTAAGAGAACATACCTATGGTTTCATTATAAGCTTGGAGGTTTCAGTAGTACTAACCCCACAAATGGAATTACGGTTACCACCAGGCATACCAGTGGCGTCTACATCTAATTATGAGATTTCGTCATTCCCCGTTCAGACGTCTCTTTGGACTTCACTGGGAAATTAATTTATTACCACTAGCGGAAATACCACTGGCACTTTTACTGCAGTTTCTTGGAGGTTATACTGCCCTGCATGTGCAGGTATGGTTCTTGCTTATGGGTTTAAAAGCCAATATTCAAGAGAACCGAAAAAAGGAGGTGATCACTGATTGACTGTTTTTTCATTTATAAGCCCTTCTGCTGAAACCATTTTAAGTGAACGCGGACGCACTTTCATATCCCTTACATTTAAGGTAACAACATTGTTTGCTGGACCCAAAAGCAGATGACAATAGGGTTATTTTAGGCGCCCTCCTATTTACCAATAAGCCTGTGATAACTATCGCTACTGTGTATTATTTGAGCTGGGACTGTAGCAGAAGAACCTATGACTCTGCCATATTCATTTCCATCACTTGGGATGGCAATGCTTTTTTTTCCGGGTGCCAAGCCATGACATGCAGATTTTCAGAAATACGGCTTTCAGTATTTCAGAGAGTCGCATGTGTTACTGCTGGTTCGGTGTGTGACAAGCCATTAGAAATTACACATACAAAGAATTCTCCTTTAACGTGCTTTGTCGGGTTATTCATTAGTTTATTTGGGGTTTCCAGAGTCTGCCCCATACTACGAATTAGTATTTCCGGGCTTAGTGCCCGGCCACTATACAGGCATTTCTTATGCCAGGGTGAGTGCCCAGGACACTCCTCTTGCTTGCCTTTGAAGATTTGCGATCAGTTCCCTGCATCCTTTTTTCCGTGCCCAAGGCCTGCGACTTTTTGTTTTCTTTTTTCTTGGTATGAGCTTCAGTCTTTCTTTCTCCACCTTTTCCTTGGCCAGAGCTTCAGTTCTGCTTTCCTGTGGCTTTTCCTTGCTCAGAGGTTTGGTATTTTCTCCCACCACTTTCTCGTTGGAACAGGTGTCATCATATGCCCCTTGAATCCATCTTTTGGCTTATGACTCAGTCTTTTCTCTAGCCACCTTCTCTTTGGCCACTGACTCTGCCTTTACCTTTGCTGACTTTATATGGGCCACAGCCTCTGGCTGTTCATGGGACACAGACTAGATATAAAGTACTCGACGTACCTTCTTCTCCTATATCTCTTTATGGGCTTTGACCTCTCTCTCTTCACTGACCACCACCTTTGCCTTTTGTCTCTGGGGAAAAGATGTCACTTGGGATAATCTGCCCTACTAACCCTTTTCTCCTCCTCTTTGGCGTCATACTTTTCCATAGTCCTCCACTATCCAGAATTCCTCCTTTACTCCACCTCCCTCCATACTATTCTTCTATTTCACTGTAATCTCCTCCACTGTGTGGGTTTTCTGTTTCACTAAACCATCTTTCACCTTCTACGTTTCCTCGTTTTCTCCACCTTCGTCCCCTCCCTGGGTTTTCTCTTTCACTCCATGTCCCTCCACTCTATGTGTTCTCTTTCTTTCCATCTTCACCTAATCATCATGGTTCATCTTTCCCTCCATCATCCTCCACTTTCTGGCTTGTCTTTTGCATGCCCATTCCCTCACTCTCAAGCGTTTCCCTTTCTCTCAACATTTTATGACTCTCCAGAATTTGTCTTTCTCTCCATCTTCCTCCACTCCCTGTGTTTAGTCTTTTTCTTCACTTTCTGCTACTCTCTAGATTTTCTCTTTACCTCCTCCACTCTCAGGGTTTTAATTTCCAGCTTTTTTCACTCTCTGGTTTTGCTAATTCACTCCACCTATCTCGACGCTCCTTGTTTCCTTTTTAACTCCACTATCTGGCTTGTCTCTTTCATTTCAATTACCTCCAGACACTGCATTTTATTTTTCATTCCACCTTCCTTCACTCTCCGTGATGTCCATCTGTGGGCTTTCTCTATGACTCCACCTTTTTCCACTTTCTGTGTTTTCCACTCTGCAAGCTTCTCACTCTTCTGATGGTCACCGACTTTTGTCCACAGTCCATGCCTTCTCATTCAAAATCTGTACAGCTCGCTAATATTACAATGTGTTCACTCTGCAACCCAAAACACCATTTCACTGGTGTCCTGGGAAACAGCCTTTATATAGGCCTTGAACTGAATGTCTTCTCCCCAAGAGGCCGGAAAGGTGAGACAACCTGCTTAGTGGCAAGAATGTTTGTAGTGCTGAGTCTTGGATGGGGTCGGAAAGTAGGTCAGCTGTCATTTTGATTTGCTTTTCTGTCTGAAGGTATGAGCTGTGCTTCTGTGCTGATTCACCCTCTGTTGCTGTAGGTCTTCTCTTTTCTGGAGTCTGGTTTGGCTGTACACTGGACTCAGCAGGTGCGCATCTGTTGGGTGGGTGTTCTCTTATTGCCTTAAATGGGGATGTTGACTGCATGAGACTCTTTCTTCTGGGGTCCCAGCTGTAGGGAAATGAGTTTCCCTTTCCTAAAGATGTTGTGTGAGGAAGAAGTGGCGTCTTCTGTTTGATGCACAGGGAAGAGTTGGAATTCTCCATGTCATCCTGGGTGCTAAATGGGAGAGAGGTGCAGGTCTCTGGAGTGGGGCATTTACTTCTATAGGCGTATTAAAGTCTCCCCACAGTGTTCCTTCTATTGGATCTGTAGTTGGGTTACCCAGATCTGCTCTAGGTTTTCCCTTTCTGAGATGGAGGATTCTGGGAGATAAGGTCCTTCTTGGTTTGGGGAACCTTGTCCTTTAAATATATGTTCTTAAGACTCCTTCCGATTATTATCCAATTAAACGGCCAAGAGAATTATCTCCCAGGAATGCCACAAAGTGGGGAGGGGCTAATCATAGGCAGAGACATGTGTTGGTGGAGCTCTCCAAAATTGTTTATTATGTAACAATTTAGAACCAATGTAATCAACGTTTGTTTCCAATGTAACTGCTGTCGTTTTCCTTCTGTTCTCCTTATCCCAGCCATCAGGGTCCCTCCTTTAAGTCTCTAGGACCTCTGCTGGCGGTGTTTTATGGATCCTTCCAAAGTGTTGTCTTCGCCCTCAAAGTCGATCTCCCAGTTCACTTCAAACCAAGTATTTCCATAGAAACCATCAAAAGAGAGACAGTTCCACCCACAGAAATATTCTGGACAAGGTTTCTCCCGGGCTCCCTCCAGTTTCACTCACAGTCTTTGTGTTCCGCAGGACTTAACAATGACCAAGAGATTAGCTGTTCACTCCTTTTTCAGTGTTTGTTCTGGGACCTCTACTAGCACTATCAGAAGCAATGGCCCAATGGTGTATGACAGCTAGATTGTATATTTAGACTTTGAACTACCAACATGGTACTACGATGTGGTCCAGACCAGGAATGAGGTTGGGCACAATGGGCTGAGGCTGGCTGACTGGTCCCTGATGATGTGCTTTCTCCCAGGGTCATATCTGGGTGGAACCTCTTTTACCTGAGTGTCCTCCTTGCTGCCACAATGTATGTTTGTGCCTGCAGGAGCCTTCTGTACCCTAACTTGCATGCACTCGCATTTCTCTTGCTCCTCAAGCACCTCCTTGGCATTCTGCCATGCGCTTGTATCACCTCTCACCACTCTCAAACTACTTGTAGGCCTATATGGAAGTGTCCTTCTCTAGTCTCCTTCCAGCGTCCTAACACCCTCTTGTCCTCTGCCATTACCACATCCTTCTTTAGTCTTACTTCCTCCTCCTGATCCTCTTCTCTGTTACCACATCCAGCTGAGCTCCTCCTTTCCCTGCCTCCTCAGCTCCTCTTTCACCACCTTCTGAAATCTTTCTCCTTCCTCAACTCTTCCTTTGGCCAACTGCTCCATCTCAGTTCATCTTTTCACCATCTCCTCCTACCTATTAAAACTTATTTTCTTCAGCTCCTCCTACCACTTCCTTAGATCTTACTTCCTCCACCTGAAATCCTGTTTTCACAAGCTCCAACCTCCTCTGCTCTTTTAGCTTCTCCTTTCTCCAACTGAAACCAAACATGCTCCTTCACCCCCTTCAACCTCCATCTTTTTAATGTGTTGGGGTTTCCTTACATATGGTTCTCTTCCCACCCTTGGGATTAGCTTGCCAAGGGAGTGTGCACATGTGTGTAATTTGCTTCAGAAGTGCAGGATTGTGAGATTCGAAAGTGTATTCAACTGCAGGTGTCTTTGATCGTAGAACATGGGCTGTGTGTAACCTGTGGATCACGGCTTAAAAAAGCTGGTCCACCATTGGGATTGCTTTTGTTGTTCACACATGGAGCACTGAGGATCCGCAAAGGTTCCATGAGCGTGAGGCTGCTCTGATAGCTGCTTCTTTCATGACAGGGGTCTGGGTCAAAATGTTGGAACTTGGCCCCACCAAATGGGGATAATAAGATCACGTTAACATGGATTTTGGGATATTTCTTACCTGCAGCCATGTATAATAAAGGGCGAGTGGTCTACGCATTTTTGCTACCAATTTCCTTTATACTTTTTCCTAATGTAAAGGGACAGATGTGCAGTGTGCATTTGGCCCTCTGCTGCCCCCAGACGCGGGTGTTGGGGAGATGACCAGGGGATAGTTGGGGAGATGACCAGGGGATACTCCCCACACCATTCCCAGGACCTGCATCATGGGGCAGGCAGAGGCCCATGTTCCCCAAAGTCACCTTCCACAAAACACGTGCCATCGGGCAGGGGACATCATGACAGGTTGTTGGGTCTAAAAAACTGACTTTTTTAATGTGTGTGCAAACAGCTATATTTTTAGAAGGACTCGAAATGAGGAACTTTGACGTTTAGCCATGCTCATGTTGCTGATGAGTTCCTGACATCTAGTTTCCATCTTACGGTTATCGTGTCATATTGTTGAAAAAGAAATGAAGGCCAAGAATGTGATTTAAAGGTTGCATGATATCACTTCCTCTTCACAATGTTTTGGAGTGGGCATACGATCAAGGAATGATTTGAAACTACCAGTACTCACACAAATAATGTACTACAAATGGACTGTATAAGGCTACACAGGATCAATGTTAATGGCTAACACGCCTGACTCTGCTAACTCCCCCAGCTTTGTTCTCGTGTTTTTTCTTCCATTGCACTCGTGACTAACCTACTTGCTCTGTGTTGCTGTAATTTTGACCTCTGGTAATAAAAGGGCACTTTGTTTGTATCCCTACTCAGTTTACTGCTTTGTTGTATGACTCAGGAATGTAACCGGATATCATTGTAACACTACCATTTGCAGGCAGTGTCGCTTTCACTGTTTTTTAAGGATAGATTGCATGTCATTGGTTCAGCTGTATGCATCTTCAGCGAACCATCATGAGCAGTGCATGGCAGTGGCTGAGTTATGGTTGTTTTATGATGGAGATGGCACAGTTATGGTCCCCTTAGGCAATCATAACGAGTTTGTTTTGAGATGTTTGCATTTGAAAAATTATGAGAGGGTAATGTGAGATTTTTGAAAATGCCATGCAAACACAAATTGCATTGCTGGAGGCACATTTCTTTCCTTTACACTGCACTGACCTGCATTTAGGCCAGGATGATGGGCACTCCCTCTTCTGCCAGCAGTTATTTCATATCTGTGCTGCTTAGGAAGGTCACATATCTTTGGTTTTACTGGAGGTGTGAGGCATGCCTGTGTTGCACTTAGGTGATGTATATTTTGCTGTGTTCATGGGTGAATGTACAGCCACCCGCTGCACTCCTGGGCATGGTGTTGCTGCAGGAAGTCTGCCTATACTTTGTTCCAATTGCTGCCATTTGTATGTTTGAAAACATGAGTGCAACACTGCACTGGGCAACTATGTTTGACATTATGTGAGTACATTTTTTCAGACGTTGCAGGCAGGGTGAGCAGAGAACTTAAGGTTCCCCTTATAGCAGAGGTCTTCAATCTGTGGGGCGCGTCCCCCTCAGGGAACGCGGGGGGCGCCTGATGCCTTGCTGAAGAAGGAAAAGAGTAACGCTTTTTAAAAAAAAAAAATCTGCTGCACTGAACTGAGCATGTGCAATGGGGAGCCACTGGCTCCCATGCATGCTCAGCCAGTGCGATGTGGTGGGGGCAAGGCCATGAAACAGGAAATAATGCAGCCTGGACGCGCGATTTCCTGCATTTGGATTGCGCTTCCAGGCTGCGTTGTGGTGTCCTGTGTTCCCTGCTGCTGCTGCCGCTGACACGTGTAGAGGTAAGTAACCCCTTCCCCTTTATTTTTAACGTGGCTCCCCCGTGGCGATCTGCCATGGGGGAGCTGCGTTATTAATGCAGCACCAGTCCCCCCCTCTGCCCCTCTCCCCCTACGTCCCCCACATTAGGGGGTATGGAGGAGAGGAGGCGAGCGGGGGACCGAAACTGCTTTGCCGGTGTTTTTTACAACGCAGCTCCCCCATGGCAGATTGCTGGAGCCCAGCAATCTGCCATGGGGGAGCTGCGTTATTAATGCAGCACCGGTCCCCCCTGCGCCCCTCTCCCTCTGCGACCCCCACATTATGGGGCATGGAAGAGAGGAGGCGAGCGGGGGACTGAAACTGCTCTGCCGGTGCTGTATTAATAACGCAGCTCCCCCATGGCAGATTGCTGGGCTCCAGCAATCTGCCATGGGGGAGCCGCGTTGTCAACAACATGGAGGAGAGGAGGCAAGCAGTGGAGTACCTTTTCTGAAAATGTTGGGGGGGGACATGACATCTGATGAAAAGTTTCCCCAGCTAAATGAATGGAGATAAAATGGGGTGCCATGAAAGTTGGGGGGGACAAACACCCCTGTCCCCCCTAAAATTATGCCCATGGAGGCAAGCAGGGGTCTGGGACTGCTCTGCCGGTGTTGTGTTTACAACGCGGCTCCCCCATGGCAGATTGCTGGTGAAAGGCAGGCCCACCCTTCACACTAGTTCTCCAGTATGCCACTGTCCAACTTGCAAGTGACAGCATTGACAGTACGTTGTTGTACTTGAGAAACAAATTGTTACAGCACTTGCATAGCAAATGTTACTACAGGACAGCAATATTGGGTGTTTCGTTTATGTGAAAAATATCCAACACTATTTTTAGTCGAGTCCTCAGTATTATAGCAAAATAATTGGAATGCTTTGTTCACAAACATTTGTCCTCTAATCTGATTTGAATCATTGCAAGCAATGACTTTGAAACAACTTGGTGTTTGGCATTCACTCCTTCGTTAGGGGCACCATTCTACTGCAGCGCGCGATAACCGTTCGCAACCAAGTACAATTTTGGAGTCCATGTGTATAGGGGGGGCCTGGGCCGGAGACATTTTTCTTAGGGGGCGCTCAGGGTGAAAAAGTTTGAAGACCACTGCCTTAGAGTATTGCCTATTGATCTCCCAAATTAATCCCAGCCCTGTTTCACTGAACTAAAAGCTCATATTGGTATTGGCACTCACGTGCTCCAAGACCATGGCACTAAAAAATAATGAAATGGTTATATGAGATGCATAATTATGCTATACAAATGTTACTTCACTCGCACATTAGATTGCATTTCTGGAGCACATGTTTCCTCCCTGACCACTGCATTCCTAGTGAAGGGTTAACTTACACCATCTCTTGGAGAAGGGGTGAGCAGTTCCGATTCTGCCAGTAGTGTTTTATACCCGTGCTTCTGAGGAAGAACATTCCTCTTTGGCTGTACGGAGGTGAGAGGTATGTCTGTGCTGCTCTTGGGTGATGTGTACCTAGGTATGTGCTGGGTGAGTGTACAGACACAAGCTGCCTTGTTCTACAAAGTCTGTATACCTGTGTGCCTTTTGCAGCATTTTGTATGTTTGAAAACGTGCATTGTGCATTTAAGAATTACACTTTCCAATAACATATTCAACCAACTTTGAATCGTTTTACAATGTTTCATGAAATTTTTCTGATTTTCCATTCTAGTGGTTGAAAAGGTTAGGGGAGGCTCGAACATTTTTAATTTTAAAAATGACTTAGCAATCATCTTCGGATCACGGAGAAACTACATGACATTTAAAAGAACATATACAACCCACTGTGATTATTTTTTAAAAGTTATGTGAAGTTCAGTAAAGGGGGCAAATGTACTAAGGAGCCCAAATAAAACATTTCCTGTTGTGACATTTGCAAACATTTTGCACAAGAAATGTTGGAGGAATTGACATCCACCGGGAATGGGAGCTTGTTAGCTTAGGTCACTATATATGGGTATATAAAAAGACATTTTGTACATATTATTTTGAGTAGTTCAATTTTGGTGTTATTACATACAAGCATCAACCAGATTTCATGAATCCCCAAAACAATGCCTGTTGCATTTATATTGCTAATGGGGCAGTCTTATGAATGCCCCTGATGAATCCATTACCCACTCTAAGCTGTCTTATATCAGCTGACCATAGTGCAGGCCGAAGGTGTCCAAGCATCCTGTGCTAGGTTTTTGGGTGTGCCCCACACTCCTGCTGGGAGACCTGGGACCAGCACGGCCCTCACTTCCATTCCCGCCGGCTCCGTCTTCAGTCGTCGCCTGGAACGGCTGCACTGCAGTCTGCAGCGGACTCTAGCTCCCACGCTCGGCCGACTCGCACTTCCACAACACAGACAGGAAACCAGGAAGCTGGGAGCACTTCCCCGTTTCTTATCATGCACAGTGGGGCAATAATGAAAGTGACGTTCTAGGTGCAGGGCAGCTCGTGCTTCAACTAGAATGACACTTTCTCAATTTTGAGCACATGCGCTGACTTCAGATAGAAGCCAGATAATTTCTTTCTGGAGTCTGAGTGCCTACACTCTTACTTCAGAAAGCTTGCAGGCTCATCTTAAAGGGTGATACAGTGCGCGTGGCCCCACTGGTGGACTGGCCTATAGGGAACTCTTGACATTTCCCGGTAGGCCTCTCAACCCTGGGCTTCTTTTGTGTGGTATTTACACATTTTCTCATGGGAAAGGGGCTGGGCGTACTGAAAATGTGTAATTTTGGGCCACTTTGAAAATTATTTCCAGGGCCACTTTTGGTTCCCAGTCCACCCTTGGGCGCCAATATGCGGCTGCACTGCTCTAGCGCCCCTTGAGCCAGCCCTGGCTGACCCACTTCACATTTTGCCATCAATTCCACTCTTCGCCATTATTCTCTTACCAACCACTTTCCCTTATGTGGCCCTTCATCTGATCCACCATCCTTACAATTACATATCAGATCAACAAAAATGCCAGCAGTTCTGACTTGGTCTTAAGCTTCCTGCGTTTCAGTAATTCTATATGACATCTACTCATCCTGGAAGTCTCTGCCCTTTACTGCTCTCCAGTAATAGCCCATAGAGGGAAATATCTTGCATGGAACACGCCAAAGCAAAACGATCAACTCCTTTGCACATTGGAGAACTAAGACACGTTATGGCAGTGAACTGCCACCAAATAGATAATATTGTTTCTTATTATACTTAAGGCATACTGCATGTATAAGGGACTTTGAATGGCACGCTTCGACTGCCAGTATCACCGAAACTTTGACATATTTGCCTTGCTGTCCGATACATTTTGGGAAATGAATCCCTATTAAACTGCAGTCCTAGAATATGTGGGAAAAGTGCGGGATAGTGGGAGAAAAGAGACACCTTTCTCATGGGCGATGAAAAATAGGTGTAATGTGTTCACATGTTACATACACTCTTAAGAAACAGACACACTAAAGCTTGGGGTATACCAAGTTTGGTAATTTATTTATTTAGGCAGTTATAAAAGTGCATTGAACTCGTGGGCAGCTAGGTGCTGGTTACAATCAAGCACAAATAAGGCAGGAATAAAAAAAGGGAGGAGAGAGCTGTGTTTCAGTAGAGGTGGGTTTCAATCTTTCTCCTGAAGATACTGTATTAAGGTTCATCTTGCAGGTGTGCAGAGAGCTCATTCCAGAGAGTGGTGGCCCAGAATGGGAAGCTGGACCGCCCCACCCCTCTCCTATGGTTGAATCTAGGAGTGGCGAGGCCGTGTTTGTAGGCTGCGCTTAGTGGTCTTGCCGGGGAGTATCTTTTGAGTCTTTTTGCAAGGTAGGAGGGGGCATTGTTAGAAAGACAGTGATGCGTGATGGAGAGAATCTTAAAGGTAATTCTGTCCTTTACTGGAGCCAGTGAGCAGATTTTCTGGCTTCAGTGATGTGGTATCACTTCCCCATGTCTAGTGCTGCTCGCGGTGCATCACTCCACATTAAGTTTTCTTTAACAACTACAATAGTGGAAAGGCAGGTATAGAAACATGAGGAATTTTAGCAAACGGAATGCCAGAAAACCCATAGCAATGAAGTGGGTGTGGGAGCTGCCCCCTGACTATTGCTTTTTCCAAAAACTAAATGAAAACACTCACTCTGCTTTGCATCTGGTCCCATGTGAGTTCTCTGTTTGGGATATTGCAACATTGCTTTGCAAGAGCCTGGATTTAAAGCATCTTTAGGCAAAATCCTCTAAATGCTGGTTAAAGTGTCTCACACAACCGCGATTTACGTCCACATTTTAGAAGAGTGTCTTTCTTCAACCAGAACTCTCTCTTCCACCAAATTATCGGCTTACTTTTAGAATGTCTTCTCGGCTACAATGTTAAATAAGCGTGCACGTTGTTCTGATTGGCTCGTCCGCAGACGCTGCGTGACACTAATGCCTTCCACGTGGAGCCATGCATATTGCACAGAGCTCTAGCTCCCTCCCCCAAACACAAAGGCCAGCCCAGTCCTCTGCGCCCTAGCTTCCATCTTGCGACCATATGCATCCTTCGTGAGAAGAGTCCCACATGCAGAGAACTGGCAACTCCCTGACACCCCTGAAGGAGGGAGAACACACATCAGACATGTTTTGATGTGTTTCAAACACACAGTAGTTTTAAGATAATTGCAAATCCGGTCTCTTTTAGACAGGCAATCACTGGTGAATTGGGTTCAGCATGGCCCCCCAGGTTTGAAAAGAAATGTGATTTCATTATTTTTGGGAAAGGGTCTGTTTCGCATACAGTTGTTTCATACCGTAACCATGCATGATGATGTCATCTTCACAGTTTTACCAGCAATATATCAATAGTGTCATGTGCTCATTTTCTTTTAAACGCGCTGCTGTTAACATTTATGCTACAGAAAGCCTTTTTGCTTGGGTATGTATTTTAAGGAAGGTTCAAATCCAGGGGAAGCAGTCAGGGGACTCGGTGCCATCATTCAACACAATGATTCCACTGAACTGAAAAACAAACAGCAACTCACTTGTGTCAACAGGTCCATCTCCCCCAGCAGGTTGCTGAACATCTCATCGATGTCATCACACGCTTCGTCCATCTGAAAGGGGCAAAGAATACCATCCGTTAAAACTATCTAGCACAGAAAACGCTTAAGTTTTGATTTACAAACTTGCTCTGTCCAAGGAAAAGACACAGCACTTACATTCTTAACATAAGGGGAAAGACTAAAAAAGAATATGTTGATACAGTCATAGAAATAGGGTCCTGGAAATCAACACTGGATTACAGGGTAACTAAAATGATTTTTCAATGTTTGTCTTTATGTTTCTGACGCGTCGCAGTCCGCAGGCATCAGGGCGCGGGGAAAACAGATCAAATAAATGGAAGGTGAAGAAATACTGCATAGCAGTTTAAGAAAATAAGAGTGTTTTCAGTGTTTTTATTTTTTTTTTAAAGCAGGGAGACTCTCCTCGCAAGGCAGGTCTATTGGCAATTTGTTCCAGGCTATAGCAGCCCTCATTGGGTAACACATATGTTCCAATAGGTAAGTTCAAGATGAGTGTAGATTGGGGAAGCCCTGAAGAAGGTCCTGCTCCTCTCAGGTCCAGTGGAACATTTACTACATGCCATGCTTTGCATAGGAAATCCATGCATAAGCAGACAGGGAGGGATAGACACACTGGCACCGTAGGATAACCTGCTCTGCCAAGCTTCACTTGACATTGGACTTTGGATGAAATGTCTTTTGAAGTTTCCAGTTTGTTCAGCATTTTAGTGTCTGTGTAATGGTGAACGCATATCGCCATGGTTTTTCTGATTATCTCACACTGTCCTCTTATAGACTTTCTCTGCACTGATGATCAGCTACGGGCGGTGACTTTTTACCAGACCAGAAAAGAGAGAGCGCGCTACAATTGTGATGTCATCAACAAACCATCCACCAATAATGGCAGGCAGACACAGAGAGCGCAAACATGCAAATATAGGAACATTTCAGTGATCAAAATGAAGCAAAACCCTTGAAAAAGAAAATATCATAAGTCATCACGTATTATACATTTATACATTTTTCAGTAATATTACAAGAAGTCGATTTAATTATAGATGACATATTACCACTTTCAAACATTTAAAAGACATTCAAAATCAGCCCATTCAACTTCACTGTGCTTGGAGGTAATGTACTTTAATGAGAGGATTCAGGAGATACGAAGGTAGACACAGACATATATATCATAAGAACTTTGAGGGCCACAGTATGAGCATGCTTCTAATGGCAAACACATGCGGTATTTTAATTACTTGCGAGTTTAAAATGCCACTTGACATGAAGTAGGTTTGCAAGAGCAAAATATGGTCATTTAACGGTAATTATATGTTATTTACATAGCGCTTTTGCCAAAGAGCTTTTCCTAGAACATATTTACATTGAATTTCACCCAACTGAAGTTGATGGGCCTCATTACACGGACGGCGCTGGACCAAGGTGCTATTAGCACCTTGGTCCAAGCCAGTAAAATACCGGCACCGTCTTGGAGGAAGGGGGAATTACCGCCCTATTCCAAGGTTGGTGTGGCGGTAATTCCCCCTTCCCCCATTGCCCTTCCCCATTCCCATTTTTGCCCCATAGGGCATAATGGGAATGGGGAAGGTGCTAATTACGGCACCGCAAATTGCGGTACCGTAATTAGCTCCCTGGTCCCTTTGCGGGTTGGTTTTTAACGCCTGCAAAAAGCAGGCGTTAAAGTCTCCAACCCGCAAAGGGACCTCGTAGTAAGGCGGTAAGGGTTAACGGTCAGCGGTACCATTAACGGTGACCGTTAACCCTTACCGCCATCCGTGTAATGAGGCCCGATATCCCTTTATCGACCTCAGAAGGATGAAAGTCTGAGTTGGCCTTGCCAGGATTTGAATCTATGACCACCTGCAGCTCACAGAAGCGAGCACTCAACACCCTGCTATTTTACCACATGGAGTGATTTCTACACACCCTATACTCTACATTTCTGCATACCACATGACCTAAATAGTCCATGTAATCCCAAAGCAGAACTATGTGGTATTATTTAAAAAGGTATGAGGTACTTCAAAATATCACCTTTTTTCTATTTCCAATATACTCATAACGATGCACTCGGCGGTACGTTTAGTGACTGCTCATAGGTAGCATTATTCAATTTTGATTCATAATGTACTTTTTCCCTTTCTGCCATGTTCTATTTCCACGCAATGTTCTCTCAGAAAAGAAACAACAATAAGGCGCCCGGCCACAACGAGAGAATGTGTGGCTCTTACTTGTTTGATAAAGGCTTGGTAAACCGCTATGTCTGCCTCACCAGTTCAATCCTGCCACGGTTAATTGTGCCCAACATTGTTTTGTTATGTTGTATGTGATAACGCAGTGCTTACCTAATGTCATTCATTTGTTGCCAAGGAAATATGTGACCACAGAGAATACCAAGGACAACGGTTGGTTTCTCAATTAGGTCATATATCTTTGAGGTATTTTGTAGAATGACCAAAACCTGAATCCTACTCCTGCATTGCTGAAGCAAAAATAAACTGTTCGCACAATAGTTCTATGCCACGCAGTAAAAAGATTCTTCAATTCCAAGCAACCACCACCTGATCTCGAATGACCAAAATACTCCTAAAAAAATAGGCAATGAATGTGTCCCTTTCTCTGCTCCCACACACACACCCTCACCCCCTTCCGCTAACCTTCAGTGGGTTCATCAAAACTATCCAGTCTACCACCTGCTGCCTGTTGGAAGACGAAAGCCAATGCTGACGATGCCAGCCACTTGCCAACCTATACTCGAATTCTTGTAAAGCCGAGTCGTGTCTGCCTTACATAAAGGGAGGGGACTCTTTTACACTATTCAGTGCTTCTTCAAACACTGCAGCAGACAAACCCATAACTCCCGCCTAAGTCCATTTAAACAATGTTTTGACAGAGAATGTCTATGACACTTTTATGATCCAATGCCTTTGTCCCCTGGCCCTCAAAAGTATGCCACAACGTAGTCATATTTCCGAAAAAAACGTCCTGTAGCGATACAACGTCATAGAAGCCTAAAAACATGGATTTTGGCTAAAACGACACCCTTCTTACAGCCTTGCATGTGTTCTTAGCCAAAGACCCACTTCCACTGTCTGCCCTTATTCTGACTCTGTATTTTAAGTTCTGCCTGAGAGGCTGCGCCCCTGAAATCCCCCCAATGATCCATTATAATCAGCCATTAATCGACTCACCCACATTTAACTGGTTAATCTCCCTCCCGAACAAGCTCACCTAACAAGCTGATCTTAGCCTATGTTCTCTAAATCCATACCAGTTACATGTGACACGATACCCCAATACCCTGATGGCTGAGTAGGCTCTATTGATACGTTCTCCCCATTATTAACAGTCCTTTGCAGAAAGAAGGTACGCAACTGTTCAACAAAATTTTCAGAACAAACAATGATTTCACCACTATATCAAAAACCAAGCTGTGCTGGAGTGCGAGGAATGACGGTGGTCCTTATCCTTTCCCCACTGAACATCCCGAGTACCCGCTCCAGCCTTATCCCCGCTTCCTTTCAGAGTCTTCCACCCCTGTGCAAAGAATGTTCTTTTGTCCCCTGAGAGCATCCAAACCATGGGAACTAAGAACATCTTTCACCAACTCTAAGTGATAAGGAAAGCGCTCCATTAAGGTAAATGTGACCTCCGCTCCACACACTGGACTATGACAAATACTTATACAAAGAACTTCTTGATGATCATTTTAACAAATAGCACAGTTCACAATACTGCCACCAGACTAGAGGAAACTGATCTAAAAAAAAGACTAATTCTCTTTAGCTTTATAGAGAACGTACTGGTGACAGGAAGCAGAGTATGAATACAATTAAAAGCTCCTCCATGACTCAAACGCAAAATTTTCTTAGGTGTTTTGTCTTGAATCCTGCTTTCTCATGCAGCTGTTTTCCCTGAGTTCTTTCCCTCAAGTTATTTTACTTAGTGTTCTAGACCTTAAATGAGAACATTATTTTCATGAAAATGTTTTCCTACAAGACTTTTATTCTTTACATGCTCAAAGTGAAGAAGATTGTAATCCAATACCTAACACTAGTACCAGATCATTGATGAGGAATAAGCAAACACTTTGAGAGAAAGAATCGAGAACAAGAAGATGCAAGGAGTATCAAACCAAAATATTCAACCAAAAATCCAGACCAAGAAAGTTGACTATGACATAAAGTCCCAATGAGCTAAGCTCTTATCGGGTAACTGTGGAAATTCCAGGAACCAGAGGATCCCAGTCTATTGTCTAGAAGAATCAGCCAGTGCTTGTCAAGTACTGTGGAAGCTGAAGCTCTTTATTACAATTGCCTTGACCATTGTCATCCATGAAACATTTAAAGAAAACAGCAGAGGACTTCTGTTGAGTCTACTTATCTATGTGTTACTTAGGTAGGCATGCATTGAACAATGATTAACAATGTAACATAGTTCTGAGTGTGGATCCAGACCAATCACAATGTTCTGTTCATGTGTTCATTTCAGTGTTCCATTGAAGGTATGTGTATTCTTAGAGTGTTATTATTTGTGGAGTTCTTTATGGAGTTCTGAAATCTTCAGTTGGGTCCTGCCTTCTCAGGTGGTGCCTGCTGTCGCTTGAACTAGACTTAAATAAACAAGTCTTAATCTACTACATTGCCCCGAGTTCTCTTTTTAACATTGGCGACGAGGATTCGTTTCACGGACCCCTGACGCCGGCCCCAGCTACTGGCTTTCTGTTGATTTTGCCGAGTTGCCAGCGTTGTGCCTTTTCTGCCGCACCAGCGACAGCAGGCGAGGCAGATCGAAGGCGGAGAAGAAAGGAAGGAGGAGGCAGGCCAGTCAGGCAAGTCGGCGTTTATTTGGAGAAAGGAGAGCCGCGGGGGAGCCGCGCACAGCTGCCAGAGCGCAGGCCCCGCTCTTCACCCCCTGCGTTCGCTACAAGGCGGAGAAGAAACATTGAAGGAGGAGGAAATCTAATCAGGCAAGTCGGCGTTATCGAGGGAGAAAGGAGAGCCGCGGGGGAGCCGCGCGAGCCGCGGAGGAGCTATGCGAGTACTGCTGCAGCAGAGCAGGCCCCCGCGAGCCGCGAGGGAGCCGCGCACAGCTGTCAGAGCGCAAGCTCCGTCTCTCACTGCCTGCGTGCCAGCGCACGCGGCCCTCAGCTGGCTCTGGCGCGCGCAGACACGCGCTGCAGCACACGCTGTGGAGGGCGTGTCAACTCGAGCCCCGGTCTCCATTGTGACGCCAGTTGCCCAGCAACGACTCGACTTTATCTTCAGGAGCCCCGGTCTCCATTGTGACGTCAGCTGACTGCCAGCAGGACTCCCACGGCTGGGAGAGAGAAAAAAAAAAAGGGAACACCGAATTAGCAACAAAGAAGACACTTTGTTCCAGCAATTTATATTTAAATAAAAGGAAAAGTGGAACTTAGGAGCCTGTACATCAAAGGCAATTGTTCCTACAGTGAACAAATTTGACAATTGTGTTTTTGCATCACAGAGTTAGAAGACCTGCCGCCTCACATCCACCACAGCCACCACAGCCACTTTCTACACACACATAGCTGGCCATTCTTTCTTCATCATGGCAGCATCAATTCCCCCACCTATTTTGTTCCTCAATGAACCCGGCCGCCCCCCCCCCTCAGGTGGGACAAGTGGAAGGACACATTTGAAAATTACCTGGTGGCAATGGGCGGAGACAGATTTTCCTCAGCTCGCAAAAAAGCTCTTTTGGTTCACAATTTGGGCATAGAAGGACGCAGGATCTTCGATGGGCTGACTGGAGACCATATGTTGGAGGCGGGTGATGCTGATGAATATGCATTGGCCCTCAAAAAACTACAGGACCATTTTGAGCCCAGAAAAAATGTCAGCTTTGAAAGACATAAATTCTTCCAGTGAGTACAAGAACAATCAAAGTCAGTTGAATCATATGTCGCTTGCTTGAGGTCATTAAGTTACTCATGTGAATTTGAGCATCTGACTGATTCTCTAATCAGGGATCAGTTACTCAGGTGCACCAATAACGCCAGAATCCAAGAGAAGCTACTGGCCAAAGATATGAAACTGGATGAGGCACTCGAATTAGCCAGGAGAATCGAACAGACGTCATTATATGTCAAGGAGCTCAAGGGTGACAAACAAAGTCCGACCACCATGTCGGTCTGTGCAATAGACCAGAAGAAAAGGTCAAACATTCCCAGTGGAAAGAAAGGAAATTGGACTGCGAAAAATGCATGTACCAGATGTGGTAACCCCAGACATGGTGCAAACTTTCCATCGTGCCCTGCCAAATTTGCCGAATGCTTTAATTGCAAGAATAGAGGACACTTTGTCAATGTATGTAAAGCTACTTCCATAAATTTCCTCGAACCCAGAGTAGAGAACAGGGCCAGCATTGAAGAATCAGTCAGGAGAAATTACAACATTCAAGAAGTATCAGCCACCCAGGAACCAAGTGCCAAGTTTGTTTTTGAAATTTCAGCTACCTCAAGCGAGGCTAAGGGTCCGGCAGACACCTTTCTGATTGATGGGCGCAGTTTAGTCATGAAAGTCGACACTTGTTCTCCTTGGACCATAATCTCAAGGGATACCTTGGTGAACATATTGAAGAAGGGTGAAGGGGCAATTAAACCCACTGATTTTAGAGCCTGTGGATATGGAGAATCTACGATAGAAGTCTTGGGGGAATTTTCCGCATCTGTCAGTTACAAAGGAAAGGAATGCCAGGCCAACATTCTGGTAGCAAACAAGGGAGCCTCTTTATTAGGATGGGAAGAACAAAAGAACTTGGGTGTAAGAATACAGGCAAATGCCCCCCAACCAATATCTATTGCTGAAGTGGAAGATGACGTCTGGACTAAAGAGTTTCCTGAAGTGTTTTCCGAGAAATTAGGGAAACTTAGAAATTTCGAACACCATATCAAACTAAAAAATGGTGCGCAACCGGTGATACACAAGGTCAGGCAAGTGCCATTGAAGATGAGAAGTAAGCTTCGTGTAGAATTAAATGACTTGGTGGACAAAGGAGTAATCGAGCCAATAACAGCAACCGAATGGTTATCGCCGGTTGTACTAGTAGCCAAAGCAAATGGAAATCTGAGACTATGTGTAGACTTACGCAGCCTCAATCGGAACATTGTTGTAGAGAGACATCCTCTTCCCAACATATCGGAGACTCTTTCCACCCTGGGGGAACCGAAGATATTTTCCATCATTGACTTGTCAGCAGCATATCATCAAGTTTGGTTGTCCAAGGGTTGTCAGCATCTTACAGCTTTCATCACTCCTGAGGGAGTGTTCAAATACAATCGCATGCCTTTTGGATTAGCTTCCGCTGCTTCTGTTTTCCAAAGCGTGATGGAGGAAGTGCTTAGAGGGCTAAGGAAAGTAACAGTGTTTCAGGATGACATACTAGTGTTTGCCGAAAATGAAGAGGAACATAATGAGATTTTGAGGGCTGTCCTAGTCAGACTTAAAGAATCTGGTTTGACTGTGCAAAGAAAAAAATGCAAGATTGCTGTTAGAGAAGTAGACTATTTAGGTCATAGAATTTCTGGTGATGGTATTGCTCCGAAAAAGTCTCTTATTGATAGCATCAGCAGTGCTCCCCAGCCACGAGACAAAGATCAGTTACGTTCTTTCATGGGGCTGGCGGAGTACTACCACAAATTTGTAAATGGTTTTGCCACCATCTCCACTCCGTTAAGAGAGTTGTTGAAAAAGAATGTGAAGTTTGTGTGGTCGGGTGAATGCCATGAAGCTTTTAGGAAAATAAAAGAGTGCATAGTGCAAGCACCCTCTTTGGGAGGGTTTGTGTCGGGAAGGAAAACTGTTTTATCGGTTGATGCAAGCAATATGGGTCTAGGTGCAGCTTTGTCTCAGGTGGACTCTGGTAAGACCGAACATATAATTGCTTTTGCCTCAAGGCCATTGAAGGGAGCGGAAGAAAACTACTTTGTGATTGAGAGGGAGGCACTGGCAGTCTCTTGGGCTGTAGCACATTTCAAATTCTATCTATGGGGTCAAACTTTTACGGTAAAAACTGACCACAAACCTTTAGTCCAACTACTAGGTAGTGTAGAGTGGGCCAAAGGATCACCCAGAATTTCTAGATGGATGATTGAACTCCTAGCCTATGATTTCAAGATAGTGTACATAGCTGGTAGAGACAATGTAGTAGCAGACTGTCTGTCTAGGTTACCGGTGGAGGGCAAAGATACAGAAGAAGCATCCTTAGAGCAGGGCTTGAGTATTTCTGAGGTTGAATACAATGCCATAAATAGAGATGAATGGGAGATTGCTGATAGTGAGGATCTTATATTGAATCAAGTCAAGGTGTGGACCAGGACAGGGTGGCCTCACAAAGACATTGTAGAAAAACAATTTGACTGCTTCTATTGCATAAAGGATGAGCTGAGTTTATCAGAAGACTGTCTAAAACTCAGGTAGGGTACCAAAGTGATCCGACCCAGCAATGTTAGATCCAAGCTGGTGAGTATAGCTCACCAAGGCCATTTAGGGATGGGAGGAACCAAGAGATACATCAGGGAGCTCTATTGGTGGCCGGCAGTTGACAGTGAAGTAGAGAGGTGTGTGAAGAACTGCAGAGAGTGCGAGAGGAGTGATAAAAGTAAGGTGGTTAGGGAAGCACCCATTAGACCTGTTAGTGTTCCGGGTGAACCCTGGAAAAAGGTGGCTATGGGCCTGATGGGCCCACTACAGAATTTGGGGGAGAATCTCAAGTACTTAATAGTGTTAGTAGATTACCACTCAAAGTGGATAGAGTGGAAGGCAATTGGTGAGGCAACCACGGCCCAAATGATATAATTTTTTGAAGAAACATTTTACAGGGAAGGCTCCCCCACGGAATTAATTTCAGATAATGGTGTTCAATTTTGTTCTGACAAGATGGTGGAGTTTTTCAAAAAGTTTGGTATAAGGCATTACAGAACAGCACTCTATCAACCCAGGGCTAATGGGCTGGTAGAGAGGGCAAACAGATTTGTAAAGGGAGGCTTACAGTTAGCAATGGCGGCAGGTTTGGAGTGGCAGAAAGTGTTGAGGGAGATGGTTTGGAACTACTGCACGACGCCCCACACTGTTACCAAAGTCTCACCTTTTATGTCTCTCAAGGGCAGGCAGCCGGGCACTAAACTCTGTCCAGGGTGGCTTGACTTGGCCAAGAGTGTGAATATTGATAGGAATAAAATTGTGACACTCATTAAAGAGGCCCAAAATGCATACAAGGAAAGGTCTGACACAGAAAAGAAATCCAAGAGTTTGGTATGGAGAGAAGGTGAACTTGTGTATGTAAAAAACCACAGGTTGTCCCCTAAATGCATCGAGAGCAAATTTATTGGGCCTAAGAAAATAGCGGTAGTAAGAGGGAATGTGGTCATAATGGAAGGTGGGGAATGCTGGTCCATGTCCAAATTGGTGAAATGTAATAACAATGGTCAAGCAGTAGAGGATGGAGAAAATGGTGATGAAAATGACAATGGCAATGACAATGAGTTGGTGTATGAATCTGGAGGAGTTAGTAAGAGTGTTCAACAAGACACAGACGTTAATATCAGTACAGAAAGAAGGAGAGGTAAACCTCTTTGGTTGCGAGATTATGTACTAGAGTAACTCAGTGTTATTGAAAGGGGGAAGATGTGTTGAGTCTACTTATCTATGTGTTACTTAGGTAGGCATGCATTGAACAATGATTAACAATGTAACATAGTTCTGAGTGTGGATCCAGACCAATCACAATGTTCTGTTCATGTGTTCATTTCAGTGTTCCATTGAAGGTATGTGTATTCTTAGAGTGTTATTATTTGTGGAGTTCTTTATGGAGTTCTGAAATCTTCAGTTGGGTCCTGCCTTCTCAGGTGGTGCCTGCTGTCGCTTGAACTAGACTTAAATAAACAAGTCTTAATCTACTACATTGCCCCGAGTTCTCTTTTTAACAACTTCCCCTGAAAATATTTGATTTCCATGGGCATTACAGTTGACATTGTGTCATGCACCTGCCCTCTTGGCCCTTGTGGCATGCCTGGCAGTATCGCCACCATTAATCTGCCCCATCACGTTTCTTATGTTATTTTCGGCTGCATTCTAGTCTGTGGGGCTCTTGGCTTTTGCTTCCCTTTTTAGCTCCACCTCCCATTTCCGGCTTCGCATTGCAACCCTACCAGTGCCTTTTGCTTTTTGGTCTGAAACTTTTGTGTTCCTGTTGCAGGCTGCTACTTCTTTCTGTCCTGTTTTCTTTTCCCCCTTGGGTCACTATTTAGCTGTGCTGTGCTTCCCCCCCGCCTTGCTTGCTTTCACCGCCCATTCTGGTTACCGAGGCTGGGTTTCCACTGTTGCTGTCTCTTCCAGCTACGTTTCTCCCTGCGCAGCCTTTCTGCTCTATTACCGCTCCCTCTCTGTTTCGTCTGGTCATTACTTATTTCCCGCTTCGCTTGTTCAGTGGCTCCTTTCTACTTTTCTTGCCTTTTCTGTTCTTTTCCGTTATGGTCCCTATCTGTCGATCTCTTACCTTATCGCTTTCTCTCACGGTACCTACTTATTCCGCTTGGCTGTCTTGCGGATCCTTGTACCAGTGCTTGATCTTCTGAGCACGGAACCTGCTGTTGCTATCACTCCTGTTTCTTTTCCTACCGCTTGGAGGGCGGATTGAAGATTGGACAGTCTACTTACTGATCGATGTTCCTCTGGATCAACGGGACCTTGTTTCTTTCAACACCCCATGGAGACTGCAGGTCTACTTACCACGCTGCAGGAACAAATCACCCTTTGGCTTTTTCCTCTTGCCCAGGCATTCTCGGGCGCGGGCCCTTTGTCTGCTGTGTTCCGTACAGTGACATAGTGGCTTCCATCCGAGAGAGGCTGTATCTCTTACAAAAGAAAAAAATTGTACAATGAAAGGACAAGAAGCACTTATCCTCGACTGAAGACTCAGGTGAGGAGGAGGAGGGGAATCTACCTGTGTTAAGAGGCTCAGAAGAGGACATCTTTAACACATGGACCAGTTTCAGTCAGTTGTGTTAGTTTTCCTTTCATTAGTATTCTTTAATTATTTTATGATAATTAGCCATTTACTTTAAGTTGTTTTAGAAATTAACATCTTTAATGTGATTGCTTGTTAAGATTTTGAACAGATCACATTACTTATACCTTCGATGAGCATGTCTTTAGCTTGACCAATGCTACACCAGAAAAAGCCAAGAGATACTATTGGGGTCTGTTAAAGAAACTTTCAACTACCCCTATTTCAAAATGTATGTTTGTTGTAGCAGAAATCTAGAATGCTCGGACCTTTGAATACTCTGGAATCGGTTCCCATGTCTACCAGACATTGTACTTCCTGCTTGGCCCAAAATACTGGAACTAGGGAGTCACATTTGTTCTTTTTCTAGGCCCAGAGATGCGGTTCCCAATCAGAAAAATTGCTTCCTCAGCCTTGGGGGAGTCCCTGTGTGGAAAGGTGATGGTCTCATCACAGCATGCCACAGTATATGAGAACTTGCAAGGAATTTTTGGTACATGAAGCCACAGGGATTGGTTGACTCTTACCCGGAGCATCTATGATGTGAGACCAACAATCTGTCAAATTTATCAGGTAGATCTAGTCACAACAACCACAAATGCATCCTCGGCCACTGCATTGTATCGGGATGTCTCCCACACATCCACCTGCAACAGGTAGTCTCATACTGACAGCAAATTCACCTGATGAGACAGGCCATGTAACGAGAAGCAGGATGTGCCTTTGGAAGCCAGCAGAGTATCATTAGTAGTGCCTACAAACCAGGATCCCTACTGGCAAACACCACTGCCCAGCTCCTCATCTCCACACCATTCACACACCATGGCATGCATGACTTCTCTTCTTTCTTGTAAGAAAAAGGAAGAGGAACTCTAATGAAACTAATACTTTCTTAATCAGAATTCACAACTCACTGGATCATGCTATGAGTGAAAGCAAATACAAGGATAAAAGGTTATGAAGCAAGGCGATCACAAAACGAGAACTGACATATTGAACAGAACAGTGCTCTGAAGGATTATTCAAAGGAACATTGACAATTTAATCAATTTTCTCTTTTCCATAGTTTTAACAAACTTTTTGTATTTTCTCTCACATGCTTTACCATTCATTGTGGCTGCTGTTCTCTATGAAAGAAGCCCCAGGTTAAGCTGTCCAGAAATTGCTCATAGCTTGGCCCTTAACCCACAGAACCCAAACTATGTATCCACTCAATGACAGTCACCTTAATTTTATGCCATCCTTAAAACTCAGCTGTATGTATGCATGAACGTGGACGAATGGGGCACACAATGAGGTAATATAAAAACCCGTCACGTTTCATTTATTACCAAAACTATGTTAGCGATATGTACAAAGCATGATGGCCACAAGGGGAAAGGAAATCCCAACGTGTTTCACCCTGCTGAGGTTCTGTGTGCATGCATGTATATATCTATGTATGTGATTTATAATGTGCACATCAATTTAGAAAGCATCTTCGCACCCTTAAAGAGGGAGTGTACAGAGTGAGAAGCACATTGTGTGCAGTGGGAAGAGACAGCGGAAAGAGACGGAAGTGGTCAAAGGGTGGCAAGGTGATCCATGTAGAGACTGATTGAGAGAATTGAGGAAGGAGACTAAGGACGCTCCTGAAACGCTCCTGATTTTGTTTAGGATTTCGAGCTGCAATTCCTTCAGCCTCCTTCCAGGAACATCAGAATGCATGAAGGTCATTACAAAGTAGCCACGCGCAAACAATCACAGGAAGCTGTGCACGGGGACTTGAAGTCATAACTCTGGCTATTCAGAAATATTGGGAGAATCTGTTTTGCCGGAAACCCATTGCATTTCAAGATCAGAAAAAAACACACTTGCTGACCAAGCTGTGGAAATTGTGGCAGAGTGTGTGCTTTCTTTATGACTGGAGGGATGTACAATTAAAAGCACACAGGCCCATTTGCAGTCCCCGCCACACACCTAAATATTAACCGTAACCATTCACTTATCTGTATCTTTACGGTACTGCCTTCCAACTTAATATTATTTTAAAGACAAAAAACGAACATAGTTAAACGTCAATTTTCAGTTTCCTATTAATTTCTGTCGCCAATGTTCAACTTTTCCGATATATTAGCACAGGACACACTATCCCACAGTGTTGTACATAGAAACATAGGATCACACCAAAAACAAGCATTGACAATGCCAACAGTTTGGGCTTTTGTGTAGGCATGGGATAGGCTTGCAAGGCACTACTGTCATGATACTTACTGGCCATTAGTGGCAGCAGCTGCAAAATGGTGTGAGCACCTAGGATTATACTAGCAGTGCCTGTAAAATACCTCCCTAATACCTATAAACAAGCCCAAACGGTTGGATTCCCAGTGCTTGCTTTTGACAGGACTTTAGGGAAGGACATGCAAACTGATTATAAATCAAGTGACTGAAGCACACATGGTCAAGACATTTCTATTACACCAGTAACGCATTTATAGCTAAAATGAATCCATTAACTCTCAGAAGACTTCTTTGAAATAACACTGGCAGCAACTTTGGGCACAAAGTTGGAAATTACTGCTTGATCTAGCTAAAAGAGATCCTAGGGGTGGTGTGGTGGTCAGGGAGGTGCAGGAAGTGGGTGGGAAGGGCCATAGAGATTTGCATGCCCCTTGACAGCCAATCGGTGGGTAAATATCTGAACAACACCCACAAGGTGTGTGTCCTATCTCATCCCCCGCCTAGCTCTACTGCAGTGCAATAGTTTCAGTTTATAAAGGGCCACCCAGAATCCCAAACTAGAAAACGTCTTCAAAATCATAGCAATAATTCGAAAACAGCAGCCACTGAAAAGAACCATGATGTTAACCATAATTATAATTGTTCTTTTACAACGCGCTTAATTCCGGAGACCAGTAAGTGGAATCACGACGTTTACTTTATTAACAGAACCTGATACAAAGTCAACTGAATGCTCACTTATTTAGTTTTTCTGATGTCCATAACCATTTATGTGTCAGTGTCGTTTGGCTCTTTCCGAGACTTTGCTACATTCTGTTGAGGCATATTAGGTCATAATCTCATGCCGCCTGCCTCACTAGAGGCTGCCCGCCCCTCTCCTCCCTGCCACCCAGTACAGATGGACCCCTCCTTTCTTCCCCTATGTACCCTACCACCTGCTGTATATCTGTTCTCTTGTTACCTCTTAGAAGCACTCTGTTATGCATCTGTAGTGTTGTATACCTTTTTATTTATTTTTTATTTTTTATTGTGCATATTAGTCAACATTTTTGACTTTTTACACAAGAATAAAACAAACATCGTACAAAATGTATCAATAAAAACATCTAAAACAAAACACAGAATGGAGAAAAAAAAGAAGCAAAAACAAACAGAAAGAGAGAAGAAAAAAAAGGAAACATCCCAAATATTTCATCAACCAGATCTTCAAAATTTTAACCACATACTCAAATTTCACCACAATCAGTTACCCAATAGCTTTAGTTCTGTTAACACAGCTACCACTTCTGCTGTGAGGAAGGATTCCTGCCCATGGTACAACCTCTGCCAGAACAATTTTGAATTTAGCATTCTGGGGTCATGAACAAATCTCTTTAACCTTTTTATCTAATCACCCAAGTCCCTGGGCAATTTGATAATAGATGGGCCACAGTTTGCTTGACCCCCTCCTCGCATCGACCACATAGATTAGTTGGAAAAGCAATAGGGTCTCTGATATGTAGAATTTCCCAGGTTCGAAGCAAGTTCAACCGAAATCTCAAGAATTTAGATCTAATCCTTGGGTTAATACCTTTTTGCAGATAAACTGGAATATTTGCTCTAGGCTTATCCAGCTCTGACCAGGAAGAGGATAATTTTGACTTTCTCATCTTTGATAACGTGCTGATCCAATCCTTTCCTTTTACTAGATTTTTAGCTTTAACCGGATTTTGGATCAGAGTCTCCAAAGAGCAATCAGCTTGTTCCACGATTTTCCTACATTCATCAGAAAGAGTCGTCAAGAACAAATTGTTGTTCAATTTCATTTGGACAGATATCTCTTCGTACAGTGACTTTTTAGGAGGCTCCAAAATAAGCCGAAATTGACTAAGCCATTTCCATTCCACCATTGCCAATAGCAAACCTAGGCCTAACTCGTGACAAACACTTACAATGGGAATTGAGGAGGGGAGGACCAGTACATCCTTCCACAATTTGCCTTCCAATCTGCCCCAATTAACATTGGAAGACTGTATATGAGTTTCTACGTCATACGTAACACTAGGCACCACCTTTCCCACATAGTACTTTATAAATGGCAGCATGGAGAACCGGCAGTGTTCAGAATAAATTCTCTTCATATGTGCACCCAGTTTTCTGGCCTCAACCATGTCTATGAAGTATATCTTTGTAACGTGCTCCGTTGCCTCTTGAAGTTATGCCCGTGCTCAATAAATAACATAATATAATAATAATAATAATCACTCTGATGTGCGTGCCTACAGGTGGCAGCAACATTATGTGACACCACCACATAGAAATTTGCCATTTGCCAATCAATTTCACTGAATGTTCCTGGTTATTGCAAGTGCAAGAAAATCAAGTGCACTCTACGGAAATCATTCCACTAGCGGGAATCAGAATGCCGACCCACAGCAATCAAGTGGTAACATTCCTGTGGATGCCGTGCTTAGACTGAGTGGAGCCAGACATATTATGCTCACACATGTTTTGCAGAGAATTGCTCACTATAGCTCTGAGCAAAAAGAGGGTCTTGGCTGTGCTGGCCAAAGATAAAATCAGACATGGTCATGTGAACCCTACTAATATGATCTACTTTGCCAACTTGGCACATTGGTCTTCATTCCAAGTTTGGCTGTAAACCGGTGGTAAATACACTCATTTACTGCCAAAATACTTAACCGTTACCTTCACTCGGCCCACTGGATTTATCATAGGATTAACAGTCATGAAACAGTGGTGTTAACCCCCATTTTTCTGAATGACCACCAGGGGTAATTCCACTGCCTCAATTCCAATTTCCTTGGGCAGTAACACATTTTTTCTGGAGGCACATTCTCCACATTACCATGAAAATTGTTGTTTGGCGATGCAGTAATATGGTGGTAAGGTGGCAGTAACTGCCACATTATCACCACTTCTTACCACACTGCTGTACTTGTAATGAGACCCATTGAGCCTGGCTGCATCTCAGGTGGTGGCACAGGCACTTGCTGGAGTTATACCTCGAACTCAAAGAGCAAATGGTGCCTTGTGATTCAGACTTCATAGATGAGACTGAGCTCTCCGACAGACTATGAGAGCATGAAACTTCCACATGGATATATTATAAGCAGCTGGCATGCATGATAAACCTAACTGCCTTGAGCAGCTCCTGCCACTAATGTGGATTTTTCCTTCCATTGGGTCATACGGAACCCTAGATATGGCCTAGACATGGCAGTGGATATACTGAGGGACGAGAAGACATGGAGAATATAAGGGCCACCCTTAAAAACGAAGAACCAGGGGGGCGTGGCTTGGAGCCATGGCAGTCGGACGTGCTCTGTGAGAGCTCCCGGCTGGTGTCACGTCACCACGGAAAATGCCCGGTGAACACTAGATCTTCTCGACCCACTCTTCAGCGATCGACAGCTGAGATGCTGCGGAACACTTGGGCGGCATGACGGAGCCCTACCGACGCGGATTGCAGAGATCTGCCGCCTGCGACACACCAATAGGGTGCGAGGGACGTAGCAAGATGGCGGCCGCCTCCCCAGCCCGGCACTAAGCCCGGAGCCTAGGGGTTGGGATCGGAGCACCCCGGGTGCGGGATTGGGCCGGCGGAATCCAGCGACTCGGCCATCACATCGCCCCGGAGGCTCGCCGGCTCCCTTCTGGGGCCCGGCTGCGCCCGAGGGTGAATCCGGCTCCGGGGGCCCCTCCCCCGCCTCTCCTGCTCCGGGGATCGGAGATCGGCGGTCTGCCGTTCCACGCCAGCCCCGCACACCAGCCGATCGATCTGGGCCGCGGTGTCTGAACGGGGGCTGGGTGCCCGGGGGGCCTCCTGGTTTCCTCCCTCCTCCCTCCCGGATAATTACTTCGGCGGCCCCCGTCTGCCTCCTGTCTCCTGTGGGGGCAGACCAGCAAATTGAGCCGATCCGGAGGACATCCAGCCGCGGCGGGCCGTCTGGGGACCCGGCCTCCAGACCAGCATCCCTCCGGCCTGGACAGAGGCCGCAATTGAACAGACGCCCAGGGGCTGCTACAAGCTCGCTGCTCACCGGGCCCCCCCCTTGCCTCACTGCCATCGGAAGGAGCCTATTCCTCAACAGCTCCCACCCTTTCCACCTCAACTTCGGCCACAACGCCTCAACTTCAGCTACATAGCCGCCTGGATCTGCCCGCTTCAGTGTGGACGGGGCCCATTCACCTCGGGGCCACGGAGGTCCCATCACCCAGCATACCTCCCAGGGGGGGCTCATCTCCGGAAGTAAGGTAAACCTGGCAACTAACGACCCCGGGGTCTCCCCACGCTTCCTACCCTGCAGGTTGAGCCCGCGCCGGGGCTCCCATCAGCTTCTTCTTCACTCTCCTGAGCCCCTGGACTTCCTTTCGCCACACGCTTCGGGCACACCTCCAGAGAGGGGAGGTAGCCTCCCTAAAGCACTGCTACAAGGTAAGGCGGCACCTGCCGCATCTCGCCCTGACTGGACGCTCTGCTGCCCCCCGGGCCTGGCTGGTGGCCCCTCCGCCCCCGTCATAGCTGCGGGGGCGTCCCCGGGTTGCCATGTCCAAATCGGGCAAAGCCGCCAAACAGACTGATATTTCTACTCTATTAACAATGCCTCCTGCGGGGGAAAAAAGCAAGAGGGGTGAGCGCATGGACGCGGGGATGGGGAACGGCCTCCCCAATGACCAAGTATCACAGGCGGTCACGAAAGCAGACCTCCATGAGCTTCTATCGGCCCTCACCAGGGAATTCCAGAAGGGCACTGAAGAGGTCAAGACCCAAATTACCCGGTTAGACAAGAGAGTGGGGGAGATGGAGGCCAGAACCGAGGAGATTGAGTCTACAGTGAGCAGAACTTTGAGATCGGAGAGGGGGCGGACAGGATCATGGCCCTGGAGTGCAGGTGCGAGGCGCTTGAGGCCAGACAAGAGGACGCTGAAAACCGCTCGAGGCGGAATAACATTAGAATCCGGGGAATCCCAGCTGCAGTCTCAGAGAAGGAGCTCCCATCCTACGTCTCCGACCTTCTCCGCCACATTATCACCCTCCCAGACAACTCTCCCCTGGAGCTGGACAGAGTACACAGGGCTAGGCCCAGGCAGAGGTCCAATGGGGCGGCCGATGTCCTGGTCAGGATTCATTTCTATAAACTCAAAGAGGAGATCATGCAGGAAGCCAGGGCCATGGGCCAGATCCACTTCCGGGACTCGGAGATCGCCCTGTTCCAAGACTTAGCTGCTTCCACCCTAGCCAAACGAAGAGCTCTCAAACCTATGGCCGACTGGCTACGAGAGCGCAAGATCCCCTACCGCTGGAGCTTCCCTTCAGGCCTCTCCTTCACTTGGGAGGGAAAGACTCAGCAAATTCCATCCCCACGGGAGGCTGCAGTGTTTATGAATCCGGACCTGGAGGGGGAGGTCCCAGGGGGCCCGGCCCGCTCCCCCGAGGGGGCCGAGGGGGGGGCTTCTTGCTCCTGGTCCCGGGTGGTTGGCCGACGCAGGATGCGCGGCCCTCCTGTTAGGGGGAATAAAACCAATACCAACTGAGAGGCCGATCTCCCCAGCTCCATGCTGGTCCTCTCCAGAGCCTGTCAACACATACTGGCCCGCCTTCTTGGGGGCCAGAGGGCTACCCTAAATACTCACATTTATCTGGCCTACTCGGGTCGCCGCCGACCTACCCTTTGTCCTCACAGCCGGGTGGGCCAGAGCTGCCGGCGGAGTGTTCTCTCGATTTGCAAGATCTTCACCACTACAGCATGAGACCCCGTGGTCTCCGACACAAATGGCGTCCGTGACCCAGCCGACAGCCCTGTTGGTAGAAGGCTGGTCTGGATACCTTTACATGTTAACTGTTTTAAGTTATGTTTTAGTTCATGTTGTTGGTTCTCCTTGGTCGGGGGGAAAATGAGATTCGGAGCTTGGGCTCGGGCGGGAGGTGACGTGGAAACGAAGGTCAAAATACAAGTAATCGGAGTGCCCTCCTCCCTGCACGGCGGCTCCAAGGCAGTGGCGGAGGGTCCACTCAGCGCTGAGGAGGCCCCAGCTCCACAATCCAAAAGATGCCACATAAATCCGCTATCAATCCTACCTAATAATGTCTCAGCCGGATAAGGAACTCTCAATGCTGACCTGGAATGTCCAGGGTCTGAACTCCCCCCGGAAAAGAAAGTCTGTGGAGCACAGGCTTGCTCAACTGGCACCTGATATTATTTGCCTACAGGAGACACATCTCCTCAGGAGCGACGAACGTCGCATTGCCTTCCACCGATACAACAGAAGCTTCTTCGCTTCAGCGGATCTCAAAAAGAGGGGGGTGGCCATCCTGCTAAATCGGGACTTACCTTTGACCAATATCACCACCAAACGGGACCCCGAGGGCCGTTATCTCCTGCTAAAAGGCCTCTTGGTAGAACTACCCATCACCATCGTCGCCATATATTGCCCAAACACCGGGCAAAGCAAATTCCTGCGGAATCTCCTACCAACTCTGTCTGCCTTCAGAGAGGGTCAATTATTCATAGGGGGTGACTTCAATTTGACTCCCGACCCAAATCTTGACAAATCGCTCCCCCCATCGAATGATGATTTCAGCAAAGCCCTGGCCATGGCAGAATTCTTAAGGGAAACCGACACCATAGATGTATGGAGATTGGCCAACATGGGAAAGAGGGACTACACTTTCTTCTCCCACGTGCACCTGGGATACTCACGGATCGATCTCCTTCTAATCTCAAGTAACCTCATTCCCTGCGTCGAAGCCATCCAAATCGGGCTCAGAGCCCTCTCAGATCATTCTCCAGTCACATTGAACCTAAGGGTATCCTGCCTCCCGGAGCCACCCCAGAGGCAATGGAAACTCCAAGAGCACATCCTCTCAGACATCGCAACCAGAACTGAAATTGCGGAAGCCCTTAAGAATTATTTCAGGGGAAACACCACCAAAGACTCATCGCTGGCTATGATCTGGGACGCCATGAAACCTGTCATCAGGGGCACGGTGAACGACTGCACAGCCCGACTCAGACGTCTGGACAAAGTACAACAAGACGCACTCGAAGCAGAGGTGGCAGAAGCGGAAAACACCCTTAAACGAGGCCCGAACAGGAAAGCTAGCCGCATCCGCCAAAGGGCGAAACATTCCCTAGAAATGCACCTGGCCGACAAAGCTGTCAGAGCGCTAACTTACACAAAACAGTTTTATTATGTGCACAGCAACAAAGCAAACCGGCTCCTGGCTCACAAATTAAAAAAGCTACAAACAAGAAACCTCATCCACAGCCTCGCTGATGAACAAGGGACTCTTCGCTACTCCATCAAAGAGAAAATGGGAATCATGGCTTCTCATCATAGATCGATTATGTCAGGTGCTCCCACCTCCGAAGTAGCACAAGCCAAATACCTAGCTGAAGTACAACCTCCCCTCCCAGGTCCGCAATTTGAGGCCCTGGAATCCCCCTTTTCGGCAGAAGAAGTCAGTGAAACCATAACCAAACTGAAAAACTCAACCCCCGGCCCAGACGGGCTCACTGCCCAATTCTATAAAAAATTTGCATACATCCTAGCCCCCCACCTGGCTACCCTATTTAACTCATTTCTATCCTCAGGCACGACCACTCCTTCCATGGAAGAATCAATCACTGTGCTACTGCCGAAGCCTGGAAAGGACCGGAGCCAGTGCACCTCATATAGACCAATCACCCTCCTGAATTATGACGCAAAAATCTTCACTAAAACCTTAGCGAACAGACTGGCCCCACTGCTCCCGTCTATCATCCACCCGGACCAGACGGGATTTATACCCGGCCGTTGCACCCACGATAATATAAGAAGAACCATCAATGTCATTGAATCAGCCAATAGGAGGGGGCAGGCAGCGATGGTATTATCCTTGGACGCACATAAAGCTTTCGATATGGTTGACTGGGGCTACATCCGAAATTCACTCGTTCATTTCGGCTTCGGCCCAAACTTTATAAAATGGACACTAGCTAATTACCAACACCCCTCCACCAGCCTCAGAATGAACGGAGTCAGATCCGACACGATCAAAATCTCAAGGGGCACTAGACAGGGCTGCCCCCTCTCCCCCCTGGTATTCGCCCTCTCCATGGAGCCATTTGCGACCAGAGTTCGCCGCAATGTTAAAATCCAAGGGCTGTCAATCAAGGCCCAAACATATAAAATCGCCCTTTACGCCGACGACGTCCTTCTCACCTTAGTCAAACCAGAGGAATCCATGAAGGCCTTATGGAAAGAACTGCTAGAATTCGGGGACGCCTCAGGCTTTAAGGTCAACCTTACCAAATCTACAGCATTGAGCATCAACCTACCTAGCCAGCTAGTAGCAGACCTGGAGGAAAAATACCAGATCCCCTGGGCCAAGAGGAACCTCCCATACCTGGGGGTCCAGCTCCCCAGCGCTCCCAGCAGACTATACAAAGCCAACTTCCCGGCATTCCTGAGAGAACTCAGAGCTGATATCAGACGATGGCAAAAGCAGGAGATCTCATGGTTCGGAAGAATCACGGCCCTGAAAATGAACCTCATCCCCAGACTCCTTTATCAGTGCGCTGCCATACCCACCATGATCCCGAAACAGGAGATCCAGAAGCTACAAAAACATGTCATGAGCTATATCTGGGAGGGGAAACAGCCACGCATTCCGCGAAGGATCATGCTCCGGGGCCGTGAGACGGGAGGCCTGGGAGCACCCGATGTGGCAAGATATGTGCTGGCTGCTCAGCTCTCGTCAGCGTTCGCCTGGCTCCCTGCCACCTCCAAGCCCCGCTGGCTGGAGCTGGAGGAGGCCTGGAGCTCAAGCCCAATAACCTCGCTGCCACACCTAAAGGAACCCAGTGCAATCGGGGACATGGGTCCTCTAACGGCGACTGTAAATACTGTAAGAAGCTGGAAGGCAGCAGCGCGACTCTGGAATCTCCGCAGCACGACGGGCCCCCTCACCCCAGTCTGGGGTAACTCAGATTTCACCCCGGGCTGTAACCCCAAGAACTTTGGGAGATGGAAGAATGGAGGGCTGGAGAGACTGCAAGATTTTTATGAGGAGGGAAACCCCCTAGACTTCGAGGCCTGCAAGGAAAAATTTGATGTGCCAGAGAGCGAGAGATTTAGATACACTCAGCTCCGCCACTGGCTCTCGAACAGGGAGGTGAAACGCCATGGAAGCAGAGCCCTTACCGCCCTGGAACTCACCCTCACCGGTCCCCCGCCAAAGGGCGGAATCTCCACCCTCTATAAGCTCTTGGACAGAACCGACCCATCACGCAAAGAGCCATATATGCTAAAGTGGGAAAACGACATAGGGAGACCTATCGAGGTGGAGGAGTGGAACCACATCTGGGCTAGAGCGAACAGGAGTTCGAAATGCGTTACCAACAAGGAAGGTGCATTTAAGGTATGCTTCAGATGGTATCGGACCCCAGAGATACTAAATAAATGCAATCCCGCAATTCCCCCGGCCTGCTGGAGAGGGTGCCCAGACAAAGGCACACTCTTTCATCTACTCTGGACATGTCCCAAGGCCACGGAGTTCTGGAAAACAGTGCTGGACCACATCAACAAAATCACAGGCCTCACCATCCCTTGGGACCCAGGCATCGTCCTACTTGGATCAAGCGGGGCAGACCAATTCCCCCTCTCCGGGCATAGAGCAGAGCTATGCTCCCACCTGCTCACGGCGGCAAAAATCTCCATAGCCAGGCTGTGGAAAAACCCAGAGGGCCCGGCAGTACAAATGTGGTGGACAAAATGTTGGGACATAATTGCAGCCGAAAAAATTACTGCCCTACGACTCGGAAACAGAGATAAATTCTCCCAAACGTGGGCTCCCTTTCTAGACTTTACCCAACAATTTCCAGGTCTAGCACGACAACCCCCTTCCCTACGATGGATGGACAAAACCGACTAAACACAAAAGGGGCCAAGGTCGTGCAGAGGGACAAAGTGGCCTAGGGTCTGGCCTGTCAGCGAACCCAGGAATGTGGCTCTAAGGCCTAAACAATCTAACGCACTGCGAGCTGAAAACGATCAAGGGCCTAAAAGCTCACACAAAGTCCTCTTTTCATCCACGTTTACTCCATCTCGGCCCACCAGGGCTAAACTAATCACTTGCTTCACCCCAGAATCTCTCCCCTGACCTGTTGTTGTTATGATTGTTGTTCTGTTATGAAGGACATTGTCCTTGTTGATTTAACACTTGCACAACTGAACTCAAGCGCGCGGCGCGCAGCGCTCAGCGCTCTTTATGTACTTGCAAACATCCAATGCAATGTATGTATAAAACCAATAAAAATATATTTGGAAAAAAAAAACGAAGAACCAATACACAGAGCAAAGTTGAATGCCTTCCGGAGGAGAAGAGGGTAGCGTCCAAATAAACTGTGGCTACTTCATTCTGTACATTTAAACCTACGAAGTCTCTGACCGCATTCATTACAGTGGCATTGATCAGCTGGGTGTCATTTGTCTGACCAAATGCTACTTTCCTAGGCATGGGTGCGCCACCGCCTGGGGTTTACTTCCTGCAGTTCTGTCTGGGTTTTGAAACACATGCATCTTTTCATATGGTTGTGTATGCCAATCTAGGTACTAGATTTCTGCTTCAATGTCGAATTGCCCCCATTGAATTTGTGTATATTTCAATCCAGGATCTTTAAATTAACTCAGAATGTGTTATTTGTAACCTTCTGGCCCTACTTAAAAGTTATTTTTAACTGTCATGTTAAAAATTCGAAGCTATCTGTCTTTTAATCCACTGGCAATGCTTAAGAGTTGCTTTTTAACTGCATTGAATCTGGCTGTCTTTTTCCACTGGCTATGCTTGAAAGGTGCTTGTAACAGGACGCCTTCTCAAAGTTGCATTTTGACTACATTTTCGGCTCCTGGGTTGTCTGACCTCTGCTGCCATGTTGAAACATTGATATTTCCTGGCACAACTGAATCAGATTGGTGTTCCTAAAATTGTGGTCCTTGACTATACTCTACTAAAGGACCCTACTCATCTGCCTTTTGGATGCCAGGCCTCTGGTGAGGTATTTGTGCACTGTGCAGCACCTCTGTCTGTCTCCCTCACTCCTCTCTCTCCCACTGCACACATGGCACTCTCTAGTTCCCCTATCTATTCCAACTGCTATTCTATGACCTATCCTACCTCTCTCACAAATTCTGGAAGAAAAAAGCTTAAGAAAGCTCTACTGGCCTCTAAACCAGACCTACCTATTGCGGACACTTACGTCAATGCTACTTCCAAGCAGACAAGCAGACTATTGATGACATACTCTTTTCTGTCCCCTCACCTATGGACTCCCGACTTGGTCTCTACTCTGTCTCCTTTCTCCTCTTTACCCATTAATGGTGGTACTAAATGGCAAGTACTCTTGGCATACTTCTCATCCCCTAGTTGAAGCATCAATGTCTATCACAATGGCACTGTCGTGGCCCAAGGTTCTCAACCTACTCTTTCCTTCTTGTCCAGCACCTGCCCTCTCTCATTAACTTCCTTCCTTCTCCTGTTACTCCTCCTTCCTCCTCTCTAACCTCTCCACCACCACTGACGGGGGTACCATGCCCCTGTACCCTGCTGGAAAAACATTCACAGGTGGTAATCAGATTCACTTAGCTACTTTGAATGCTTGTTCTGCTGTCAAACACTCCTCTGACATCTGTCTCCTTCTTGAAGACTTTGACCTCGACATCCTTGCCGTTATCGAGACATGGTTCAATGCCAGCTCCATCACTGCTCTTGAATCTCTCCTCCCTGAGGGCTACAAATGCCTCTCCAAGCCCAGGCCCAACTGGCCCAGAGGTGGGTGGCCCTGATTTTCCCTGAGTGGGTCCCTGCTTTCATCATAACCACTCAATCCTACACGTTTTTTATTTTATTTTTATTTATAGGGGCCAATCCTACACCTCTTTTGAATGCATCATCTGTGGGCTCATGGTTTCTCCTACTCTCTCACTCACCCTCGCCACCATCTACATGCCCCCTAGCCCTCTCCCTCTCTTCGTCTCTGAATAGGCCGATCTCACCTCCTCCCTCTTGGCTTCTACTTCCAAACTCCTCCTCCTCAGTGACTTCAACATCCACATCGACTCTCCTGAATCAGCCACTTCACACTTCTGTGACCTCTGTGACTCCCTCTCTATTAATATACTCCCTTCGGGCCAGCCCTCTCAGCTGCACACACTTTGGATGCACTCTCTACTCTCTTCCCACTTGGGGCCCCTTGGCCCTCTGAGCCACCTCCCGTACTGCCAGTCTCCTTCTCCGTCATTTGACCGATGAAGCAAGTGTCAGTTGCTGCCTTTGCCTCCACTTTCTTCCCTCTCCCACCCCTAATTCTGACTCTCCCTATGATTCTGTCCTCGCTAACCTTCACCACTCCATCTCTAACACCCTTGACATCATTGCCTCTGTCATGAGGATCCACCTGAAGCCTTCCTCCAAGTGCAAAGGATGGTATCACTCTGATCTAGCTTCTCTGAAATGTAAGTGCAGATTTGCTGAATGGGAGTGGCAGAGCTTGGGCTCATCCCCTTATAAACTGGCCTGTCACCTGCTCCAAAGGCAATATCCACATTTTGAAGCCAGTAACAACACAGCTGAACCTTTCAAAATCTGCAAGGAACTTGCCAATCCAACTGCAGTCTCCACCTCTCTCCTTCCTTGCCAGGCTCTCTGCATCATTTTGGCCTCCCATTTCACATCTAAGACCCAGGACATCCTGTCCTCACTCTCCACCACCCTCATCTCCACCACCCTTATCTCCACTCCTGCTTCTCCTCCCCTGCCTCCCTTGGCTCCCTTCCCACCCCCCAACACTCTCCTCCCTCCTACCCATAGCATCTGATAAGGCCTCGAGAGCTGTCTGTTCTATGAAGGTCTCATCCAAACAGGAGCTCCCCTGCTCATCTAGAATCATTAAGGACAACATCTCCTCTCTCGCCCCGGTTCTTGCTGACTTCTGTAACCACTCCTTCACCACTGGCTCTTTCTCTTTATCACTCAAGCACTCCCTTGTGCACCCTCTCCTAAAAAAACGTCTGCTGAGCCCACCTGCCCGGCTAGCTATCGTCCTATCTCCACCACCCCCTTCCTTGGAAGACTCCTGGAGAGGTTGGTCCTCCTCCCACTGATCCTTTATACTGAATTTATTGGCTGCCTCCATGACCATAAATCTGGATTTCGGACATCCAGAGGCATGGAAACTGCTCTCCTGAATACCAATGAAGTCATGCTTGCAAATCATGATGCTAACTCTCCTGCTCTTCTCATTCTCCTCGATCACTCCTCTGCCTTTGACGCAGTCAACCATTCTATACTCATAACACGTCTCTGTGACACCCTCAGCATCAAGGGCACTGGAATGGCTGACCTCTTTCCTTTCTAACCTCCCCTCTCAGTTGCAATTGGGCCTTCCTCCTCCACCACCTCACGCTCTACCTGCGGCGTCCCCCAGGGCACCATCCTTTCACTGTGGCTTTTCAATATCTATCTCCCCCCTCTTGCTCACCTGATCCCCTCCATCTCTCCACATTTCCAGTGTTATGCTGATGACACTCAGCTTTCCTTCAATCTTCCTGTGTATTTATTTATTTATTTATTTATTTATTCACATTTGTTAAGCGCAAAGCAGACCGAAGGCATCGTGGCGCTAGTTACATTGTTGCTTATACTTAGTCACATACAGTTCAGGTCCGTAGGTGTTACATTGTACTCAGATATTTTTACCTGTATACATACATTTATTGAAAGGTGGGTGAGTGCGCATGGTTAGTTGAAGAGGGCAGTTTTAAGTTTTTTTCGGAAGGAAGGGAGGGATGTTTCTGCTCTGAGGTCAGTGGGGAGGGAATTCCACAGCTTAGGTGCGAGGAAGGGGAAGCCTATGCCTCCTGCCTTGGTCCTATTAATGCAAGGTATGGTGAGTTGATTAGTGTTTTGTGTCTGGTCGGTCTGGTGGATTGAGATCTTTGTAGTGTGTCAGATAGGTAAGAGGGTGCTGTGAGGTTGATACATTTATGGGTGGTTGTAAGAATTTTGAAGGAGATGCGGTCCTTGACTGGGAGCCAGTGAACTGTCTTCCTGGCTTGCGTGATATGGTCTCTTTTTGGTATGCTGAGGGCAGCTCTAAGGACGTTGTTTTGTGTTGTTTGGAGCCTGGACAGGTTTTTTTTGGAAGTGCCGGCTAAGAGAGCATTACAGTAGTCTAGTTTGGCTCCTATGGTTGCTCTAGCGATTGAGAGGCAGTTATCCTTGGTTAGGAATGGTTTTATTGCATTGATGAGTTTAGTACTCAGTGCCGATGCTGATACTGTTACTACCTCCTCATTCGTCTCTCACACCCCGATTGTCTGACAGACATGTAGGCATACTGTGCATCCAACAATATCTGTCTGAATGCCAGTAAGTCAGAGATCCTTCTGATTGTGATACATGCGCCATGTTTCCCTCCTACCCTCTGGTCACCCTCCCTCCTTGGGCCCTCTACCGTCACTATCCCATGAGGCCAAAAACCTTGGGGCCATCTTCGACTCTGCTCTCACCTTTTATCCCCCACATCTTCGACCTTGCCAAGAAGGGCCACTTCCAGCTTCACCTCCTTAGAGGCATTATCCCTTTTCTTCACCTGTTCCCAGAAGCTCAATGTCTCCAGAGCTCTGGTCCTATCTAGGCTGGACTACTGCAACAGCCTCTACCTCAATATCCCCATTTCCTCTCTATGCCCCCTTCAGTTAATCCAGAATAGGGCTGCACGTCTTATTCTTGGTCTCAAGCCCAGGGACCTTATGTCTCCACCCCTATAAATCTCTCCACTGGCTCCCGTTGGCCACGACAATCACATTCAAGAACCCTCTGCATCATCCACAAGGCTTTCTGGGGCCTGGGATCATGCTATCTCCAACTTTCCCTCATTAAATACTTCAAGCCTGCTGCTTCTCTAACTCTAAATCCCTGCTTGTGAAACGCTTCTCCAAGCAGAGAGTGTCGGCGGGCCTCTCTCTTCGGCTAGTGCCTCTCTTTGGAACAGCCTCACTGCCCCTCTTACACTTGAGCCAGACCACCTTAAGTTCAGTGAAACTTCTCAAAACTCAGCTTTTCTCTGCTTCTTTCCCCTTTTCCCTTCCCTGCTAATCACCCTACTACCGCTGAGACTGGAGGCCAGGTCCTTCACAAACCCTACAGGTTACCAGGCTCTCTACCCAGTCCACTCCAGTACCCTCCCCCCATTCAGCACTGCCCTTAGGAGCCCCATGCCTGGCGGCTGGGCATCCCACCTTGCGGATTCATCCGCCCTAGCACTCAGCCAGAGGCTACCTCCCCTGACCCCCATTGGCACTTCCCTCCCTGGATTCCTCCAGCACTTGCCCTTACCTCACTCCCACCTCCCCTTCCCAATCTCCTGCACTCTCTTCACTACACTTGCACATCCGAATGCCACAAGCCCTAGTAGGACCACAATAGGATAATTACTGTTTTTCCACTGTCATTTACTCCCCTGTTCCCACCCCACTGTGACTTGAGGCGCCTGGAAACACTATTTTTGTTGTATCTCTGCCTAACAAATGCTCAATAAATAAATACAAATACATCAATAGGTTTAGTCCCTGTCCTTGCCTAGTGTGCAAATGTAATCATTGACCTTCTCCATCTACACATAAATTGTTTCTCACTACTTGAGGCTTGGGCTGAGGCAGAGACCAAAGTGTGGGCCAAGTCGGCGCAGAGCCTAGACGCTGCCGCGGGTGGAGCCTATGAGTCATGGAAACAACTAGTGTGGGATATGTTTTACTCCACAGATAATAAGCATCTGTGAGCACCCTGTCACAGCTTGAAGTGTTGAATAGATTGTTGGACTTGCTAATCCTTTCACCCCTCTCACAGGCTCCAACATCCCCAGACCAAGTAGGAACTTGGCTACTACGGCCCAACTGTGCACAATTTGAATGTTGCTGGTCTTCACCCAGAACCCGGCCACAATACTAGTAATGCTGAGACCTCGTTGACATGCATGGAGAATTGTTATGTTGTTTGATCTGATTGTTATTATTTTGGCATATTGCACCAATCAAGCTCAATGTATACTTGTAACAAATGCACAAGATTCACGGTATCAATGTATGTTTACAAATGCCAATAAACACATTTAAAAATAAAGAAAAATACAATGTTTCTCATTACATAAACTACCAGTAATCTTTGGAAGTGAGCTATTTAATATTGTGGCGGCAATCAAGGCAGTCGAAAGGGAATGAACAAACGCATTACCAGCCATGTTTTGTACAAACGCAGGAGCACTGATAGCCCTTGTAAAATTACCCTCTTTTGGGAGCAGACCCTCCACCCCAGAAGCTTCAGGCAGTGGAATTCAGTCTCCTTCCAATCTCCTAGTGGCCGGATGGCTCCAAATTCAAAATCAAGTGAAGGGTGGAAAACAACTCTCTATTTAACGCTCATAAAACATGATTGAAGTATTCTTCTTTCTCATTCACAATGACTGATTTGAGTACCTGATGTACATTCACAATTAGAAAGTATTCAATTTGTTTTAAAGATATTATTTATTGAGGATGCAGTGTGTCTCATTTGCAGGATGATAATTTAATTCTGTGTTATTGATATAGTGGCTATGCACTGGAACCCCTGACACAGGGTACCAATATAGCAATTCTGAAATGGTACACTAGAACACTGTGTGAGCTTGAATCTGAGAGGGATAGTAGCCGTAGTGGAGTAACCTGTGTCTTTTACCATGGACTGTGCAATATCGATCCACAGAATAACCCTGACACAGTGAGTTTGAATGTATTTCTACGCTCTGACTATGCTCTACTATGTCAAACAGTCAGCCACTTACAATGAGAGCACAAGCTGGACCTACATTTGACATTGTTGTAGACCACCAGCAAAAAGAGAGAGGGATGGCTTCCTGACTGGGTTGTTGCCATCCTAGAAAGCACAACCTCTACTTCTGTGTCAGAGAAGGACTCCTGCATGTAAGCCATATCCAGGCACTGGTCACTGTTAATTTGAGCACTGCCACAGTGTGGGACCACTGGTTTAGGGCACTGCTTACACAATGAGACATGTGTATATATGTAAGACATACATTTAATTTCACATCTGAATTCCACTCCTTCCAACTTAGAACAACTTTCATCAGATAGCCCCTTAAACCACTAGATAATCACTAAAACTAGGGGCAAGTAGTGCAACATATTGAAATTGAGCTATAAGCAACAATTTGGCTAACAATATCTAGTAGGCTCCTCAAGCCTTGTGTATGAGATATGGCACTTTTAACTTGCAGCTCCTAAACAGATTCATGCTCATTGCAATGGAATATATCTATTTACTCTTTAGTATTTAACTTTATGAAGGAATGTGACTAATCTAATGCTTCCCCAATGCAACAATCCCACCCCACAATCTAGGACAAGAAGCAGGCTGTATTATTCTGAATATTTTAGTTTTATTTAAATAACAAATCAAGAAAGCAAAGGTGTTCTCCTTATTTACAATACTGGGGAAGTCACCCACAATACCTCAAATGAATATTGAAAGTAAAACACAACCTATCTGCTATTGTCTCACTAATTTGTTCATTCAAAATATATCACGTAATTATCATAATCACACTAACATCGATGCATAAAAAGACACATATACATGACTATTCTGGACAACAGACTCACTTACTTCTGAATTTAGACAATCTGATTGACCCTGACTTAACTTTTGTGAAACCATCCATCTACAGTATCTCATTATGTCTGTCCTTGATATCAAAAGTGGAAGCAGTTCACGGAGTAAAGTTAGAAACAAAACAATCTACTTCATTACTCTGAAACCACTAAAATGTATTGGCGTCAGAGAAATATGTAGTTCACTAATAATTGGGCTGATTTTAATCTAAAACGTTGGACACTGTCCATGGCAAATTATTGGTTCTTAGATTGAACACCCTTTGATGTATTTTATTATATTGGAGTGGTGGACAATATTTGTAAAGGCTTGGGTTTGTCAGGGTTTGTGTTGCTTTTGGAATGTTGGGACAGTGGGCCTAACTCACTATTTTCCAGGACTAAGTATCAACCTCATAACACCACGATTACATGTGTTTTGGTATAGAATAGATTTCAATTACTTTATTGACTAATCCAGACAGCAATTAAAGGACTATTCATTGCACTTTTCAATCTGAGATATCTAAGGCCTCCAGCAATCCCAAATTGCAGGATAGAAGCCCTATTATGACGATTCTACCGAAGGTTTCAATTGCACATACACCTTATACTAAATTCCCCTTTTTAGAAATATAGCTTTTAAACAGGTCTCCTCAAAATACTTTTGAATGCTATCTGGGATTATATTCATTATTGTCTCGCTCAACTTGTCTAAATGATCTAGTTTCATGGTTTGTCTTTCAAAGGCCCAGGATAGATAGAGATCTGACAGGCCTCAGACAGCTCCTCAAGTAAGCTCTTTCAGTCTCTGCACCTGCTCCCAAATTCCCTCTCAGATAATGTGGTCCTGCCTTGGGAAATGTCTCTGGATTCAGTTCACTTTGGGAAAAGGCCCTGGTATCCCAATCTGATTCTATTCTGTCAGATGGGCTTGCTTGCTTTGCTGCTTTCTCTCAAAAATCTCTCCCTTCTTCTGATATGTTTGAGCTTAAATACCAAGCAAACTCCACCCATGTAGCATCATTTGACACAGCATTTTGGATTGGAGAGAGCTGGTGATAGGTCCCCTTCACTTTCTCACACCAACTAGGTCTCTCCTCCTTTTTCTATTGGCCCTTTCATTTCTAAATGTCACAAGAGGGATGTGTAAACTATGAACTAGCCTGCCACCTCAGGAAGGAAGAATCACAACTGAAATGAAATATTTTATTTTCAATAATTCTCTACATGGACATACAATCTTGGTGAAAAGTATATATTCAGATTCCTAAGAATTTTCTATGGATATATCATTTATCTTTCTACCACTTCATTCACAATGGAGTTATTGCATTATGCAAATTATGCATAAATCACACATATTTGTATATGCGTATGATTCGACTATATCTGCTAAATTCAGATCTGTACTTTTTTTCTTAATGAGACAAATGGTTAGGAAATGATATCTAAGACATATTTTACATTTCCATTTTGTCCTGCACCATTGACTTTCTGTTGTACATTTCTAAGTTGCATTCCATGTATGTGTGGCCTGCTCCTTTTTGAACAGAAACCATATGTTTTAACATGGACATTCTGTTGAACAAAGGATTATTTTGAGAGGCAGCATAATGGAACAGATGCAGCATCGTCAAGGGGCCTAATGTTCTCCAAGGTTAAAGTTCAATTGCCTTCAGTTCTGTATCTGCTGCTTTGAAATTGCACTTAACAGGCACTCATGAATCTATTACTAGGGTGGTTGTATAGACTAGCTAAAAAAGCAAGCGCATGCTCTAGCCTGAGTTTTTTTTTTATATAAAGCTCACATTTAATAGTTTTTTTGAACTTTGGAAACAGGGCCTTTGTCTTAAGTACAGAAAGCTCTGGGCATGCTGTTTTTACAAGAAAGGTTAACCAATGGCTGTTTTGCATAAAGTCAAAGAATGTAATGCAGCATAATAAGTAAATGCTGGCACATGTAAAATAAAAATGTGCAAATTAAACTGCTTTACTTGTGATAGCAATCAGAGAAGAGGTTGTTCTATTAACATATACAATATGATGTATAATACAAATTCTAACTTTGCAAATAACTTTGCATTGTCATGTTCTTTACAGGAAATGGCAACACAAATGCAGAAGTGCATTCAAGTTACAGGTGAATTTTTTTCAGTTTCTTGTGTTTGTCAAACTTTAATGGCTTGATATTTCAGTGTAAAGTATCATTCTGACTTTGCATAATTTAACAGAGATAATTACATCCAATCAAATAGTGGTTACACCTTACCCTAGTCTTCAGCTTCATTGAAGTCAACAGTGTCAGTAAAGGCATTGGCAAATATCTGTAATGCACACAATGCCGAATGCTTATACTAATTTACCTGGCAAACAAATACGAAATGGAACCAAGGCCCTGAAGTGAAAAGACATTCCACTGTTCCTTATCTGTTGATATTATGAGAAATGCCAGTTTCCACAATGGCAAATTTCACTGTCTTGCTCATGTTTCTGTCATAGGTAGAGTGGCCTCAGGAAGGCCATTTGCTTGAGCCATTACTTTCATCATCCTGCACAATTTTCTAACATGTTACGCTTTTTCAAAGTCTTAGAAACAATGGTCTCAAAATTGCTAAGGGGAACATTGGCAGGGATTTTAGAGGCAAGAGTCTGGTGTGCTTATTTGTGCCGCCCCTCCACATAGTGTTCCATTAAGTGTTGCTACAATGTCAATATGGATGTAAATACAAAACTTCAATTTTTAGGAGGGTTATTCAGGATGATTTTCTGGGAGCTAGCATAGCCTTAGGAAGGTTTTACCTGACCTTTCCATAACTGCTTATCTTTGGGGAGAGTGTGTCCCGAACACCAATAAAAAAAGTGGCCCATTACTGCAAATCGTTTTTGATTACTCTTGTCTGCGAGCTGTTTGAGTAGAACACATGGGGGTATTTCCACTTACATTTACAGCAGAGAAAAGCTTTTAATCAATTTGTGTTCAATAAAATTGGTCAAAAATATAAACTGCACAGTGCACTAATTGAACAAAGTGGCACACATTGTCACAGAAAAGTGTCCCACATTGTCAGATGGTTTGGTCTTTCGGCCTATTGCTCTACAGGCTTGTCCATGCCTGTCTTTGGGTCATGTTATAGCAAGTGATGTATGACCCTATTATACTAGAAGGAAATGGGCAACAAACAACAGTAGCGATTTTCTTCACCTTTTGACAACCTTTTGACAACACTACGCAATACGGTGGGCCAACCGATGGTTAAGTTAAAGGATTTATGAAATTACCTTTTCTTGGCTCTGTTTTGAAATCTGAATGTGACCTGTCAGGCCACTGATGTGCAGGCAGTGGAGGAAGAACCCTCAACCATGTATTCCTGCTGTATTATGTATCAAAATAATGTCAATATATTATTATAAAACAGCTGCCAGAATACAAAACAAACCTATTAATATACATAAAAAATATAATACTACACTTCAGGAACAGTAGAAAAAAGTTGTGGGACATCTGGTTTGTTGTATCGGGTTTATGAGTGAAAATTGTGTTTTAATTGTAGTCCTAGAAGTTTGGGAACAGCCTTTACAAACATAACTGGAACTACGGAAACTGCAAACGTATTCTGGCACCAAAGAAACCAATACACCTTTTAATTTACAAACAAATGAACAAAATGTGCATTGCACACATTTTGATAATCTGCTCTTCAGACAAGCCACGAACATTCCAAATGATTTAAGTTCAGTGGAGGCTCTTGAGTGTTTTCAGTGGAGGAGCATTAATAGCTCCCAAAATTAGAACAGTTGACTGAGTACAGCAAGGAAGCCCTGTGCAAAGTATGAGGATGGTGAGGGTAATACATTTTAAATCATGAATTATAAATCAAATTTATTGTTAAAAATGTGGTAAAAAGCCATTCAATTTACACGCAATTCTCTATGGTAACATTTGAAAATAGGAGTATGCCACATGCCACTGACAGAACATAGGAGCATTTTATAAAAAGTTCACGATGCCTGTGTCCACAATATGTGCCAGCATTACCACTGTAAAATTACTTTCATGATGCTGCTGCCACAATATAGGCCAGCATTCCCACTGTAAAAAAACCTCCATGAAACTGTCTCACAAAATATGGCAGCATTGCCACTTTAGATAGCTTGAATGATGCTGCACTTGCAAGGCTACTTTATATCAGTCAACATGTTTTACACACAAAATGTTCCATCATTCCAAATGTAAATCATTTTAATGCTGCACCCACAATATATGCCATCAATGCTACTAAATATAACATTCATAATGCCATACCCACAATACTCCAGCATTCAAACAATAAATCACGTTCCTGACATTGCACCTATGTTGGGGTGATCAGGAAAGGTCCCCACAAACAAAACGGGTATTTGTGACTCGGGGTGCGGCAAACTGGGTACAGTGTTACAATTTCATTTGTATCCAGTATAGTTAAATGTGAATGGCATATGTTACTTAGTGTTACTTTTTGGTAAAACTGATCCATATTAGCTCTGCATGCACCTAGAAAGACAAATGCTAAAACCGCACAAATTAAATATAAATGCAATTCAGACATAATCTGCTATGGTGTGCTCAGAAGCAGGCAATGAGGAGTTGTTATAATATGCATGCGAGAAAGGGAGTCAGTCCTGAAGAATTCACTGTAAAGGAAAGATAGTATTTATGAAACATGTATGCACACTGAGAAAACATATGAAGGGAATTTATGAATCTACATGTAGGGGCTTTTTATAAACAGATTAAAACATGGCAGTCAGGGGTTCACTTTTGAGAAACTGGTTCTGCTGAGAGCACAGGATGGGTAAATTAGTAACTTTGACCTCTTGAATGCATGGGAGCTTGACAGAGGGTTTACGCTATTTGTTCTGACCAGCAATAGACCATGGGGTGAATCAATGCTTGAAGCTAAAGTCATGGGCCTCATTACACGTTAGGCGGTAGGGATTTACCGTTACCGGTAAGGGATTACCGGTATCGGTAAATCCCCTCCCCAATTACGACCCGGACATACCGCTATTAGCGGCACCGCTAAGTACGGTGGCACTATTAGCGGCAAGTCCGTGAGCGCGTGCCCCCTCAGTCCGGAAATAGCGGCATAGCGCTAATAGCACGCCATCACGAGCCATGCGGACATGGCAATACGGGCATGTAGTAGACCCAAAAACCCCTTACCGGCAAGGCACTAATACCGGCATTGCGAACCACATGTTAAAAGAGCACAGCTGTGCAGCAGCTACAACAACAGGCAGCACAGAGGAGACGCAGGAGGAGGAGGAGGGCAAGACAGGCGCAGCAAGCACCACCAGTGCACCTAGTGATACCACAGAGGCAGCCACCAATTCCCAGGATCAGAGCCATTCCATTCAACTTAACCCCTGAGCAGATACACACCCTGTACCATCTGGACCGGGATACCATCACCACCATTGTAGACATGATATACAACGACATTGTGAGTCTCATTGACATCCGTACTGCCATCCCCCCTCTACTGAAGGTGGTAACTGTGCTCCACTTCTTGGCCACAGGCACCTACCAGCATACGGTAGGTCAGATTCATGGCATATCACAACCAGTATTCTCACGCACACTGAACCAGGTGCTCGATACCCTCCTGAAGCACACAAGTCAACACATATACATGCCACGGACTGCCCAGGAGATCTCTAACACCAAAGTTGGCTTCCATTCACTGGCAGGCATCCCAAGTTGCATCGGGGCCATCGACTGTACCCATGTTGAACTGGTGGTCCCACATGCCAATGAGGTAGTGTACCGTAACAGAAAGCAATACCACTCCATCAACGTCCAAATGGTATGTGACTCCAACAAGATCATCACACATTGCTGTGCCCGATATCCCGGTTCAACCCATGATGCAATGGTCCTGCGGAACTCGACAATACCACGATACATGGAGCGACATGCTGGACAACGTTCGTGGCTACTTGGTGAGTAGCAGGCCAATCACATGGCAGTGTGATGTGGATTGTGAGTGGGGGGGTAGATGCATACTCCAACTGGGCGTGATTGGGGGGGGAGATGCATACTCCAACTGGCCGTGATTGGGGGGGGGAGTAGATGCATACTCCAACTGGGCGTGATTGGGGGGGGAGATGCATACTCCAACTGGCTGTGATTGGGGGGGGTAGATGCATACTCCAACTGGGCTTGATTGGGGGGGGGATGCATACTCCAACTGGGCGTGAATGGGGGGGAGATGCATACTCCAACTGGGCGTGATTGGGGGGGGAGATGCATACTCCAACTGGGCGTGAACTGGTGTCAGGAGAAGAATGGACATACATATTTGCATCACTGTACAGTGAGGCAGCCCACAATGGACCAGACACAAAACCACATGCTAGAAGTGAGTGCCACGACAAACATATCAATCCATTACGCCAAACAGGCCATTCCAAACAACATGCACACTGCACAACACACCATTCCCCCATTACACAAATCAGCAACATGCATGTAAAAATCACATCTGAAATGTACGCTGAACAACATCAGAAATGATCTGCGCACATGAGTGCATACAAATGGATCTCCTGTAGCCATTGTAGTGAGCCACACCTGTACCCCACCACTGAATTGCCATTGAACAGCATGGGGACATCAACTAAGGAATGGCAGTGTACTAGCAGTGTGGCACTAACGTTGCCAGGGCCAGGAAACACAAATTACTTAAACTCAGGCGGGACATGGCAATCCCTGGCGTATGCATGCATGGTGCATGTCCACTTGCAAGGACCACCTCACCTTCCCACATTGCAGTTACCCTGATTGCCATGCGTGCTTGGATCAGTGGATGTCGTTGAAAATGCTATGTTTGTTTGTGTGATATGTGCAGGCTCCACTTTATGTAGACATTTACACATACCCATTGTTGCACCCATGCAGGTGATGCAGGTTATCCCCTGAAGAGGTGGCTCCTTACCCCTGTGCGGAACCCACAGAACAGGCACGAAGAGGACTACAATCATGCACACACCCATACCCGCGTGGTGATCGAGCAGACATTCGGCCTATTGAAGGAACGCTTCCGGTGCCTCAGCAGGTCGGGCGGGGCACTCCTGTATGGGCATGAGAAGGTGGCCAAGATCACCATGGCATGTGTATTTGCTGCACAATATGTGTATCAGACGGAATGTGCCAATGCCCCCTGACATTGAACTGCAACCACCGTCTGAGGATGATGACGGGGATGAGGATGGAGGAGAGGGGGCTGCAGGTCATGCAGGTGGTGATGCCCATGAGGAAGTGCTGTGCGGCAGCACCTGATAGACCATTGTTTCTGATGCACATGGATTAGGAGGGTGCAATTGATGTGGAGCTCAGGGCACGGGGTGTATGGAGGACATTAACACAGTGCACCCTTCAACAATAAAGCACATATACACAATAATCAATGTCCAGTCATGTGATTATCCATGCCATTACGTGTGTATTGAGCATTATGTCATTCAAACGTGCATGTACCCTCCACCCCAAACACCCTCACCCCCTACCCCCACAACTCCACCAAACACCCTCACCCCCCTCCCCCCACAACTCCACCAAACATGGTGTGCACATCAGTGCTGCATTAGTCTCCAAGTGTCAACAGTGACAGGCTGGCCCTACTTCCCTCCTCCACTACCACCATTGGGGGGTTGTGAGTCTGACCGCCGCAAGGACCGGCTGGACCTGCGCAGGATGGTTGTTTGGTCAGAGCTAGTAGACGAGGGGGTGGCTGGTTGATCTGCTCCCTGTGTGTGACGCATGCTCTCCATCGCCTCAGCAATGCGCGTTAGGACCTGCCTCACAGCGGCCATCTCGTCACATAGGCGCGTCGTGTTGCTGTCCAAGGCAGCTTTCATGTCCCTTGATAACCCCCGGATCTCCTCCCTGGTCAAGGCAGCCTCGCTCACTTGCCGGGCAACCAGGGCATTGAGCTCCTCCTGGCGCTGTCGTATCAGGCTCATGCTCTCGTCTGCGGCCCTGCCCCTGTTACTCCTCGGCGAAGCTTGCTGCATGTGGCCGACATCAGGTGAGCTTGCCACGGGACTGAATGACCCATCCATTGAATCTCCGGCATGCACCTCATGGATGCTGCCATTGGATGTGTTGCATGGGCTGTGGTGTGGGGACAGCTGGGTGCTGGGTGTACGCTGCCCTTCCGGTGTCGGACATGGGTCGTCCACATCACTCATGGGTGCCGTGGCTGCTGCTTCCCCGACGGAGCTATTGGCTGCGGACGGCGTGCCTTCTGGCACTGGCTCCTGAGTGGTGGGGGTGGGTGCTACCACAGTGTCAGATGGCATTTCGACCCTTGGTGTGGTCGGTGCGTGTGTGGCTTGTGAACGCTGGGCCATTCCAGATTTCCCAGTGCCCCTCGATGTACTGGGCCTGGTGCCTGCATCCTTTCCCTTGGCCTGCTTTTTGGGTGGTGGGGCCTGCGTTGCAGAGTCCAGCTCCTCACTGTCAGAATGTGACCCTGTGGGGGAGCAAGACAGGGATAGCATCAGTGATGGGTCAACGTGCATCATGCATATGTTGTTGTTGCTGCAGTTCTTTGGATTTGGACATCTAGTTTGGACATGCAGGTTGTTGGCCAGATGGGTGGGTCATCCGGACATGGGTCAGGGTGACACGTGTGTGAGGTGCTGCATGCATGTGGTTGTGTGGGGATGTGCACGGCATATATGCAGGGTTGTGTACATGTGTGTGTGATGACCCCATCCATTAGCTAATTCCCATTTCACATTTGGGGGAGGAACTCATGCTTTGCATTGCAGTGTTTTGCGTGGACACTCACCTCCGTCTGTCGTTGTTGCCACACCGCACTCCATTCGGCCCACTCCCTCGATGGTTTCAATGCCAATGGTGCTGGCACATGTCTCCTCCCACTCCTGCATCTTCATCGGGGATCCTCCTCTGCCTCCTGTGCCCATTGCCAGATTCCTGTTGGCCGATAATATGCTGCGTACACGGAGGCGCAGATCATCCCACCGCTTGCGCATGTCCTTTACGGTGCGGGGGGTGGAGCCCACCGCACTGACTTTCTGCGCCACCTCAGCCCAGATCTCCTTTTTTCTCAGGAGTGCAGGGCGCTGCATGTCGCTAGCAAACACTACGTCTGCATTTGCAGCCAGGGTATCTGCCAGCATTTTCAATTCCTCGTTTGAAAAGCGTTCTTTGCGCTGGCGCACATCGGCTTTCTTTAGGGCCTTGGGCATTGTTTGTTATTGTGAGAAGTGATTTTGCCAGTTGTGGTGTTGCTGCAGGTCCTGAGTGCAGGGGATGGCAATGGATTGTGTTTTTAAAGATGGCCGCCGGGCTCTTTCCCATTCCTGTGCGATGATGCTATTTCTGGTTCCGGTGTTTTACGGTGACCGCTAATAGCAGTGACCGCTAATAGCGGTGACCGCTAATAGCATGCAGCATGAGGGCGGAGGTGCTATCAGCACTTTGGTCGGAGCCGGAAAGGTGCTTTTGCGCCATGGCGGTAGGGTCATTTACCGGCATGGCCCTATGCGCGTGTCCGCTTACTCGTAATGGAACGCTATTAGCGGTCTCCAGCGAGGGCGGACACGCTAATAGCGCCATGCCGGTAAATCGCATTTTTTACTGCCTAACGTGTAATGAGGCCCATTGAAACCCAGGAGTTTCAATTGTATTTTCAGATGTGCCGTGCACAATGAAATGGTAGTTAATTAGATTAGAACTTTCCAATAGAGCCAGTGATGCTGGGAATGAGATAGTTATTGCTAATTCAAAGAGTACATGTTTACCCTGCCTTCTTCATTATGCTCGAAGTATTTATGGGAACCCTGTGCAATTAAGAGTTAGGGTTAAAAGGGCTTAGGCCAGTTATTGATAGTAATGAATTATGTTTGCATACAAATGTTTAACTGGTTGATGACATCATGGCCTACCACAGGCAACTCCTAAAAGGAGGTGTGTTCTACAAATGAGCTGAAGATGGTAGTTAAGATAACGGCTAAAACCAATGAGAATGTAGGAATTGGAGAAAGATGGGATTTCTTTGAAGAGGTTTTGTCCAATCACATGTGGTGGGGGGAGTATAATAAAGTAACTGGGAGTGTTTTAACTGTTGCAAAAATGTATATAAGGTGCCAACTTATGTGGTTCATTGTGAGTTGGGTTAGTTTGGTTCCACAACACCACCTAACTGCTGCCTGGATAATTGACCAATAAACTTGCTTTCCGTACAAAACATGCCTTCATTCCTCAGGTTGTGGGCCGACTTGGGTTGAGGTAATTAGGGGTATGCTCCTACACCCACAAAAAATGCCAGCACTGATATTGCAAATCACTTTGATGAAGTCATAGCCACTAAGTATGACAGCATTGTCAGTGTAAATTACTTTCATGAAGCTGCACAGGCAATGTAAGCTAGTATTGAAATATTACATCACGTTCACTAAGTTGTGCACACAATGTTGAACGGACATTGCGTCTGTAAATCACTTTCATGAAGGTCCACCCACAATATATGCAAACATTGCAGCTATATATCACATTAATGGTGTTTCGTCCGCAATACATGCCAGCATTGCGGCTATTTATCACTGCCATGAATAAACCTCCAAAACATATGCCAGCGTTCCCACTACAACTCACCGTAATGATGCTGTGCCCATATTTTATGCCAGCTGTACCACTGAGCACTTTTATGAATCTGGGCCCAAAATACGTGCCAGCACTGCTAATATATATACTGTTCATGATGTTTCACCAGCAATAACACTTTATTTACCTCACCATGCTATGCTTGTAACATGTGCCAGCATTTCAATTCTGAATCACTTTCAAGATGTTGAGCCCAAAATATATCTCAGCATTGTCACAATTAATAACTTTCATGAAGCATCCCCCACAACATATACCAGCTTGGTCACCATAATCATTTTCAGGATGCTCATCCGAACATATATGCCAGCACTCCCCCATGTATCACACTCATGATGCTGCTCCAACAATATATACCAACATTCCAACTCTAAATCACTTTAATCATGTTGTGTACTCAACAATTTCAGGCACTGCTAATGTAAATAGCTTGGATGATACAGTCCAGCTGTGCCCCCCCTTGTGGACCAAACACGGACATGCATCACATTTATGCACATGGTGGGGTGCATTGAAAGGACCCAAAAAGAAGTCCCTTTCACATGAGTAGCAAGATTTTAAACACTAAAACAAAAACAGCCTGGCATTTGTTTTTGTTTTTCAAGTAAAGTTAAAGAGCCACGTGGAAAGGGGCCTGCCTGTCATTACCAATGGACAAGCAGCATTACAATTTACAAAAGAAGGAAGAATCAAGGATCCCTGTCACATCGAAAACCGGATTTTTAAACATTGAAAAAAAACTGCTCACAGAAAAATGTCAGGAAAACAAAACATGATGTACGGGTTGACGAAGAGCAATGCATATTATGTTTCACCCACAAAACTCCAGTGACATTTGAAGAGCCACTTTGTCTTCATGAAAATAATATCAGTCCATGGCAGACCCTTTTTCTGGCTGTGGGCAAAACTTTACAAGGACATCTCCCACTTTCAGTCTGGATGTCACATTTCCCATCTAATGACCAACCAAAATAAAAATGTCCCGCTAAAGGCCTCGAAATTCAGTGTTCTCCACACCTGCTGGCTCTGAAAGCATGGACTTCAACAAAAGTCATCCTTGGCTTGGGGGGCACCCACTTCAAAGAGCAAGCTTCCAACACAAAGGAGACTGATAAAAGTAAAGGCTGACCCAGTGAAAGCAAATGGCTGGAAGCGGGAGCATGACCACTTGTCCCACATGCAGATTCACAATTTATTTAAAAGGACTATTATCATTAAGGCCTTTTTCTTAGCCATCATAAGGCAGAAGATTTCATTTATGTACCATTTTTTAGGTAAATTCCAGGCGAATTTGGGGATATAAAATTAATCTTCCTGTGACTCTGGGAGCTGTAATGGCCAGTTAAACTAGGTTTCTGGCTGACCTGAACATGCTCCAAATGTGAGAGATGGCGAGTGGGGGGTAAATTAAATTAGAGATATGCTTAATAACTTACATATTCATAATTGTTGGGCTTTTATGGCTGTGGTGCTACATGATACAGATTTGGTGGTTGGCTTATCTAATTCCCCATGATTAGCTGAAGCAGAAAATATGTTTAGTTTGGCAGTTGCTAGTTAAATTATGAAGTTATGAGCATAACTAGTTTTGCCAAAAAGTTGAAAGGGGAACAAAGGGTGGTGACAAATGGGAATTGCCTGATATTGTTCCAGACCCCTAAACCAATCCTGAACTGGAGGTTGGGTTTGGGTGGAGAGAGAAGGGTAACTGTCCAATCCCAGTGCAGGAATTATTGCAGAGTACCTCCCCAGGATTGTGAAATTGTGGTGTCATAGCTGATATATAAGGGTCACTGCACTAGGACAGGACAAAGAAAGAGAAAAAGGAGAGAGACAGGAACAGACAGACAACAGACAGACCATCAGGAAGGCTGCTGAAACTTACCATCTGACAGCTGTAAGGAGACACCAGGAGATATTGCTGAGAGTGAATCTGGGTGGAGCTGTCTATTTCTAGGAAGGCCACAAAGCTGACTGGGTCCTATGGTGGAGAGGGGGAGGCCATCTTTGACAGTGGAGTGACCAGACTCCTGCCCTATCTTTCCAGAGTTTCCTGAGATGCAGCTGGCATTCCTGAACCTTAAACAGAGGCTTGCTATGTAGTAGAACTGAGCCCTGGAAAAACAAAATGTGGGGGAGTCTGCTTGCCTTGAATCCCTTCCCTTTATAGGGGAAGGGGGGCAAAACTGTGTAGATACTTAGCCTATGTAACCAAACCTATTTATTTAATTAATTCTCCATTTGGCAGAACACTACAGGGTGAGTTTGGTCAAATTCAAACTCACTTCAACAAAGCTCACTTTCCAGTGTGTGCTGAAAACGAATGCCAGTAATTTAATTGGGTAATTCTTGTTGTCCAGCTGACCCCGACTTCTTTAAGGATGAGAGTTGTCTTTGTTCTTAAATCAGTCCTACCCTTTTATCCAGCTTCCCCAACAAAGGCCTTTCAGAAAGGGCTGTCTGAAATCCAAAATTCCACAAACCTTTCAATTTTTTTGTCTGACTTCCCAACATAGACCAAAGCAAGGGGGTCTGAAGAACAAAGCGATACATCACCCTGTGTTTATTTTACACCAAAAGTGCGGGTGAAATTATGATTGCCATATGTATTTTTACTAATCTTGAAATCCTACTGCTACCCTTTTAAATCTGCAGGAGAATCAAAATCGCACAACATTTCATAAGCGCCTTTGTTATTGATCAGTGCAATTATTTCGTGAAGTGAAATTTGCAGAAAGTTAAGAATTGTGATTGTGTTCTTTTTAATTCACTTTTGTGATTTATTTATGCTGAGAGAAGTTGCTTGTGTTATGCCATGGATAAAGTGTTTTTTGATATTTTTCGTGCTCATTTCTATTACTGTTGATTTAAATAAATAACAATATATTTCCCGTACACCAGCCTGGTTCTTGGCTCAAAGTTAAATCAGGGGTGAAGGATCCAAAGGGCATGATATGTGTCTGACATAGGGCTAAAAAGAATCTGTTAAATAGTTTGTTGCATAACCACTTGAGTGGGGAGGGCTCGGGCTGGGATTTAGCCTCCTATTCCTGACCCATGACAAGTACATTGTGACAGTCTATTAATTTTGATGCAATTGCATTAAGGTGGAGGGAAAGTCATCTTTGTTTTGTTAAAGTGCTTCTAGGACTTGACTCTTGAGTTCCAGGGAGGTGTATAGGTAAAACAGAGTGTATAGGAATTTAGTTGAGTGAGGAAATCAGGCAGGAACAGGGTGATTTTGCCCCTTCATAAAGAACGTTTTATTAAAGTGCAAAAATCCAACATTGGGGAAGCCAGGGAGCATCTCCTAACTAAATTATTTCTCAAAGGAGAATGGATTGAGGACAATGCAGGTAACTGGCAAACCGAATTGTGAAGGAGGTTACCGCAGTAAGCAATGATATTTGGCTTGAAGATTAAATATTGCATAAAGCACTTGAAGCATTTCATATGACCCCAACGTCTCATGATGAACAGACACAAATGGCTCAGCTGACTGCTCAGTTACACTTTTATTTGCTGGTAGTAGAAGAGCATTGGCAAAATAGTGAGGCTAGTCGGATGAATCAGGCTGGAGACCTGTCACAGGCCCAGGATCCTGTTCAACAACTCAACGCTGAGTTAAAAACACTGAAGCAAGAGAGTGCAGAGTGTGAAACCCTGTTTTTTGCACTGAAAATTTCACAAAAAGAGTGTGTAGAAAATCTGAGCGCAGTGCAACAGAAGCTAAATGACCAGTCTGCTCTTAATAGAGTCTTTTTGGAGGACATTATCACATTGCAATCAGAAATAAAACAATTGAAAACTGAAAATAGCCAATTAATTGATTCCCAAAATTACTTTTACTAGATACATTATCAGGTAAGCACTGAGCTGGCTTATGAAAAATACCCGTTAAATCAGGATAACAGCGTCCTATTACAGCGGATAAATCAGTTGGAAATGGAAGTAGAAAAGGAACAGTCATGTTCTCAGGAACTGACCAGAATTAAAGAAGAAAGGAATGAGCTTGTAGAACGAGTGAGGCAAATAGAGGCAGAACTATTAGAGGCAGAAAACAGTAGGGATGAACAAGAGAAAGAGATTAGTTTCCTGAAGGAAAAGCACCTAGAGTATGCACACAGCATACAAGTCTCACAGAGGGAGCATGAATCGCTTCAGCAGGAATTGCAGCAAAAAAAGGATCGGCTGAAGGAGAAAAGCCAGACCCTCAGCCTAGGAATGGCATTCTAAAAACCTCTGTTTATTCAGGGGAAGGGGGGGAATTCCGCAGACTCCCGGGTAGGAGAGATAAAGAAACTGGGTTCTATCCTGGGCCTGAAAGGAACTCCAGGGAGAGTGACCATGAGAGTCCAATTTGGTCCAGGCGAGAGAAGTCCAGATCCCATTGTTCTGGGAGATATTCTCAGTCGCATAGAGGTAGGGAGTGCCTAGAAGACAGGGAAGGTAGTACCGGTAACAGTTCTGAGTCAGAAGGTAAATGGACTCTGGTGCAGAAGAAGAAAAATACAGGGAAACAAAGAAACGGTTTTGTCAAAGACCCAATAAGACAAATCAAAGCCATAAAGAGCTGCCTGACCCCATACCACAAGAATGCCAAGTATTCCGTATGGAAACACCTGGAACTTTATAAGCAGATGATGGCAACTTTTCAGATCAGGAATTATGTGAATTGTATAGCATTTCCTAATTGGACGTTCTCACCTGAGTACTCCAGTTTCTTTGCAGGACTGGAGGACCAGGATCATCATAAATGGCCCACTTATAAGGTGGCCATACTGAACCATTTTTCCACCCATCGGAACCCACTAGAGGCCCGTAAGGCTGCATATAACTTGCAGTGTGGGAAGATCAGGCGCCTAGGAAGTTTGTGCAGGAGTGTAAGCAGGCATTTGCTCAGACTTCCCGGTGGGTGATTAACAATAGTAGGGAGTTCATAACTACATATTTCCATGCTCTCCCCAAATACTAATGACTCAGTTGGTGCGTGACCTTCACAAGCATAGGACCCTGGATTGGGTGATTGAAAAGGCCATCAGGATTTATGAGGTCCAAAAGACTGCTGAGAGTAAAAATACTGTCAACACCCCCAAACCATCTAACACCCCTGCTGCTGCAAAGGTGGCAGAGGGTAAAACGACCCCTCCATTGGATCTGGAGACGGGGGTCCTAAAAGAAACCCTCCTGCCAACAAGCAAAATGGAAAGCAGAAGAGAACCCCCAACCTGGCCCAACCGAATGGGAGCCAGGTGGAGGCCCAGAACAATGATCCCTCAGACCCTGCCACCTATTTAAGTCCTAGGTACAAGGGTACTAAACCAGTCCTGGGGTATGTATACACTCACCCAGCCCAAGGGGGGGGCTAATCAGGTAAGTACTGCCCCAGGAAACTTCCCTCCAAACTTACCTCAGGGGAAAAGTATCACTTCACCCTACAATATGAACTTTTTTCCCAGCTATCCCCCAAACCAGAACTTCCAAAACAATCCTCCTCTCTCTCCCCGGTTCCAGGACAATAGATCCTTGAACCCGGTATAAGGGAGATATAGGATCGAAAATTATGGGGGGAATTTCCAGTACCAGAGCTACTCTGGGTGAAGCAACAGTAAACCCTTTCAGGAGCAGCAGAGGTTTCACTTAAGACCTCCCAGACAATGTCTCGCAACTGGAGTGACAGGTTCAGCAACTGACCAATGACCTGGGGCGTATGCTGATGGCTTAGTTCAATTCTCAACCTAACCCTGCTTCCCAGAATTCCCCAACACCCGGGTCTGATGCCCCAGGGGTAAATGACGGGAGGAAACCTCTGACAAACCACAGGTTCCAGAGGAGGGGTCCCGGGTGGAGGGGAGATGCCAAGCCCTTGAGGAAGCTTCCTTTCTCTTCCAAACAAAACCCCTATACATCTCTCAGCCTGAAAGAGTCTTGTTTACCCTCAAAATAATAGAACCTAAAGAGCAAAGAGTAAGTAGGAGAGGCCAAAGAAGAACCCACTTTGTGGAGGAACTGCGATTATCCCCTATGAAAGAGAAGAATCCCTGGAGGATTCAGGTAAGCAGACCGTCTCTTTCAAAAACAGGGTGATCCCTCCTGAAGAAAAATGGGTCACAAACGACCCTGAGTGGGACAGGTTAAGTATGGAGACCGACCCAGAACCAGAAACTATTCAACCCAAACATGTGAGCCAAACAGAAGTGAAATGGGGGTGGTGTGCTTTCTCCAAATAGGTTCTGAGAACTGTTGCCAGGTAACAGGGGACAGCCAAGGAGCAGGGGAAAAGGAGGATTCACCAATAACTGCCATTGCGAGTTGCAAAGATTTTTTACAGATTCCTGAACTCTGACACAGAAAACTGCACAAGATCACACAGTGTCAGAGTTCCATATTAAGAAAATGGCCACTGGGCTGTCAAATAACTCACACTTTCTTTGCACCGTGGGAGATAAAGAATGCCGAATTATGCACCCATTAATGTGAATTATCAGCTATGATGGATACTGGATCCCAAGCCACCCTCCTGCCAAAAAAAGGGCATTTGACCAACTAAAGCAGGACCAGAGGAGGGCCACCAAATTCCACTCACGCCACCTCCTGGTCAATTCCAAAACTTCAACAGGAATTATATTTCCATCGAAGAGACTGCGGATCTGGACATAAAAATTGGACGCCACTGGCTGAAACATCCAGTGATTGTTGTGACTCCAGAGGGCACACCTTGATTACTGGGGAACGATCTTCTGGGGAGGCTATTTCCTCTGATCGACTGGGTAAACAATGTCCTCTAACCGCCCATCAAATAAAAAATTAGTACCAATTATGTAAGCCTGAATGGTACCTATCACGTAATTGATCAACGTTCTGAGAATGTAGAGTTCCATTTAAAAAATAACCCAGACATCACTGTCATTTCTGTAGGAGAACAAACTGGTGATGGGAACTCTTCTCCATTCTTGAAAATGAACCTCCCTACAAGTCCAAAATCAAGAAACCTTGACTACCATGAAACCAGGCAAGCAAGAGTCAGCTCAAAGTCTGACAGACATTAAGAAAAAGGGCGAGCAGTTGTTTTTCCGAATTCAGTTAAATGGCGGGGGGAGAACCAGTGCTCACCAGAGCATGCCCGAATAATGGAAAGAGTTTCATCAGAGAAGAATTATTCAGGAAACTCCCAAAAGATCAGACCATTCCCACATTTAAATTGATTGACAAATGGGAAGTAGGTATGGAAACCCCAAATTCCAAACATCTCCTGCCTAGCAGGTGTATGCTTAAACTGTCCATTGGCAATAAAAGCATAAACCACAATTGTTGGGTCGTGAGAGATGTCCTTTCTGCGTTTTATCTGGGAAGTGACATTCCAAACTGATTCACAATCAATTTGGACCTAATTTAATAATAAAGTCTGGGCCTGACTGAGGAGTAAGTTCAAGTGCGAGAGGAGGTTAGCATGCCAGGACAGGTGCAGCAATTTATTCTTCGCCTCAAAATTAAGCGAGGACAGAACCTCATACATCAGGATGCATATATAAATCTAAATTCCCATCTCCAACAACAAGGTTTATATTTAAATATGTCACCTCTAGTAGACCTAGAACAATATACCATTCAAATATCAGTGGATAACAGCGACCCTCGAAGCATCACTTTGGGTGGAGATACCTTTATTGGAATGGTGGTTGATGCCCAACTTTATTCTATTGATTTAGGTAATGAAATCATGGGACCAATCCCAAACGACTGTTTCGACATCAGTAACGGTATTCCACCAGAAAAGATTGTTACTAGGCATGGGGGAAATTTCCAGGGCCTGGTGTATGGTGTGGAAAAGGTGACCTGTGACATTAGGAGGGAAGAGGTAGTGTTCAGGGTCAAGGACCACTACCCTGAATCCCCTGTCCAGGTCAACGCCATCAAAAGAGATCTCTCCACCCAACTGGAGAATGCCCCTGAAATTGCCAAGCCTGTGGTCTTTCCAGGTTTCAAGCAGATGGCCGAGAAAAGGATCAACCTTGCTGAAGCCTCTGAGGGTGAGGAGCAAAGACAAAAGCTAAAACAGGTCTTCCTGGAACTCCAAGATATTTTTTCAGTGGACGCTTATGGACCCTGAGATGGTTTCCATATTTGTGAAACAATACTGGTTACCTCTCGCATCCATAGAATCACTCGCAGAGATTATTAAGAATTTAGAATCCTGTGAGATAATTTGACCGATGCACAGTACCTTTAACAACCCGGTACTGACATCCTTAAACCAAACGGCCAATTGACTCCCTGAAAATAATCACAAGTCATCCACTTCTGCGCTCCAAAAGTAAATTTTATATGTTGCACAAATTGTTAAATACATTATTACATGTGGATTTTTTGAACGTACATGACAAGAAAAAATATTAGAAAAGAATAAATCATAGTTTCCACTTTTGACAAAAGGAGCTTCTGATTGTGATTGCAAATTCCTCTTTGCTGTTCAATTTTTGATGGCTCCTCTTTTCTATAGGTAAGTGGTTTGGTAAGATTGTATCGATCTTCTCGATTGTTATGGGGGTTATAAGGTTCACCCTCTACCTTCTAAGTAAGGTTTACCCTCTACACGTGTTTCACCCTTCTTGTGTTGGCAAGGATCTTCAGGAGGGATTTGTAACATACAATTGCGCTAATTGAAGATGTCTTGGGATTCCCTTGTTTAAGCTGTCCTCTAGTGTTGGATAAAGTTTCCTATAGCCGTCTCATTTTTTTGGACAAGTTGGCTGCATGTGCCCAAACTTTTGTTAACAGTCTGAATATATTACTTGGTCTGGAATCTTCTTCACGGTTGCTTTCGAGGGTGTGCATCGGATCCGGTGTGCAAACGGCCAATTGAGACTATGTGCAGACCTGAGGGGGATGAACAAATGGGTCCACATGTCAAGATGGCCCCTTCCCTACATCGATCAGGGAATGGCCCAGATCCAAGGGTTAAAGGTGTACACTGCCATTGACCTGACCAACGGTTACTGGACAGTGCCCGTGAGTAGGGAAGACCAGTACAAGCTTGCCTTTAACTTCAGGGGGCAACAGTACACGTGGACTCAAACCCCCTTTGGATACATAAACTCCCACAATGAGTTCAACATCTATCTACATAAGGCCATGCCCAATTTGGGCGAAAGGGGAAACCTGGCCTATGTCGATGATGTTTTGATCAAGATCTCAACTATGGAGGAACATATAGCAGAAATCCGCTATGTTCTAACCCAGTTGCAGAAGGCCGGAGCAAAACTGTCCTTTCAGAAGGCACAATGGTGTATGACTCGAGTGAACGTCTTAGTGCATGAGATTACACCTGAGGGTCTTAATCCCCAGGCGAAGAAGGTGGAAGCCTTACTGAAATTAAAAGACCTTGCCACTCTGCTACGAGAATTAAGGAGCCTTCTTGGACTTACTATTTATAGTTGAAAGTTAATTGAAGACTATGCAGACGTCACTCAACCCTTGGTCCATTTATTAAAGGCCGGAGTCAAGTGTGAGTGGGGTCCAGAACAATCTGAGGCAGTTAAAAAACTAGAAAGAAGACTTTCCAAGGCTACTTGTTTGCCTTGCCCCACAAAGAACAAGGAGTTCTTATTGGAGACAGGGTTCTCAGATACTTGCCTAACAGTGGGATTGTAACAAAAGCATGACAAGGTCAACAAAGGCATCTCATACACAAGCAAGATTTTGTACTCTATGAAGGAAATTCAGTGACTGCGAGAAGGCACTCCTAGTAATGGTGTGGGCACTGAAAAATGACCACCCATTCATGGAGTGGGAGCACATCATTGTCGAAACTCCTCATCAACCCTTGCAATATCTACAAAGTGACAGAATCTGGGCAGGCAATATCAGTAATCGCAGAATTACTTCCTGGAATCTGTCCATGCCAGGTGTTCCTGTGGGGGTGAGAAATGTCCAAAACAAGAAGAGTACCCTATCGCAAGGGTTGGCGGACTTGCATGAGTGTGCTCAAGAAAACTGTCTTGGGGACAAAAGTCTAATGACCAACAGCAACACAGAAGCGTACTTAACTTAACACAAGGTCTATGAAGAAGACACGTGTCATGGTATACGCACATTTTATGTGGATGGGTGCTCCTACCATGTTGGTAACAGCTGAGAAAAAGAACTGGTGACTGGCATCAGGGATGCCTGGGTGAATGATACCCTGTAACCCTCTGCTGGTTATAAAATAGGATCCCAGAGTAGTCAGGTTGCAGAGTTGATGTCTGTTTATCAAGCCATCCTCACTGCAGTGCACCACCAACTCAATGAGCTGGTCATAATTACTGACTCCCATTGTGTCAGTAATGGGTTTTGGACAACCTGATTAACTGGAAGAATCGAGACATGTTTTGTGCCAACAACAAACCCCTAGAGCATGCCAAACTGATCCAGTCAATCGACGATCTGGTGACCTCCAATGAGATGACTATCTATTGGAAGAAGATAAGAGGTCATTCAAAGATAGAGGGGCCACATAAGACTGGGAATGACCTGGCTGACCAGCTGGCTGAAACCAGAGCCCTGCAGGGGGATTTCATAGAAACGGAATCCCTGATGGGTGAAATCCAAATAGCAGGGGCCACCAGGTCACAAACTCGGGCTAACAGCAAACTCTCAACAGCCCAGTGGAGTAAAGATACCACATATGCAGATTTGAACACTGCACAGAAAGAAGACCTGATTATTGGGAAATGTTATCAACACATTGAAGACCCTGTAAGCTTTCCTCTAAGAGTCAGATTATGCCAGTAAAGAGGATCTCCAGGTGTTGGTGAAGTTTTCCAAGATGTTCCGGATTCAAGAAGGTTTGTTGGTAAGGAGAGCCCTATCTGGCTGTGACCAGTGGGTGTTACCTACCTCATTCTGAAGCCTGATGTTGAACCACACCCATGATGCAGCCACTTCTGGTCATAGAGGGTTTCATACGACATTGGAAATCTTGCGTTAGGTTGCCTACTGGCCACACATTGGCCAGGACCACGACATTTACCTACCAGTTCACTCACACACAGAGCTCTCCTTCAAAAAAGGGGAATAACATTGCCTTGGTCAGATTTGCAAGTTGATTTCATTGGGCCAGTCGTCATGACTGTGACATGCTTGTTTATGAAGTGGGTAGAATGTCTTCTAGCTCTGAATTGTAAGGCAGAGACGGCTGCTGCACCAATGATCAACCACATCTTCTCTTGTTTCGGCTTCCCACAAAGGATTGAGTCAGACCAATGAAGCCATTTTACCAGTGAGGTGATGGCAAAGATGTGGGAGATCCCAGGGGTAAAAAGAAAAATCCATATTGCCTACCGCCTCGCCTCAAGCGGGGGGGGGAGATACACCAAAACAATTGTGAGTATCTTAATGAAGTTTGTGGCAGACTCTGAACCCAGTTGGGACATCCGATTGCCACTTGTCCTGATGGTTATTGTGTCTACACCATCTTCATCAACAAAGATGTCTCCATTTGAGCTTATGACCAGAAAAAATGGTGCTACCACAGCATCTGCTCTATAGGACTCAGGAGAAGACACTGATAAATGCATCCAGCACACTTGAGTACATTGAAAATTTAAGGAAGCACCTCCAGCATGCAAAAGTCGTTTGAAGTAATGAAGACCTACTACAATCTAAAGACCACCAAGAAAGAGAAAGAGTATGAAATAGGTGACAGCATTTACCTATACAATTTTCAAAGGAATCAGGCCAATGAGCGGAAACTCCTCCGATCTTGGTGTGCTGCCTTTGAAATTGCAGATAAAATATCACCTGTTGCTTACAAGACCTGCAGCCCAAAAGCAGAACTGACAGAAGAAAAATGGGTCCACATCAACCAGTTGAAAAGCTGTCATCCCAGACACGCTTTACGACTGATTGAAGATCCAAATGAAAGTCGAGCAGAGGAACCATATGAAGAATGAAAAGGAAGGATGAAAAATCAGATGGAATATATATATATATATATATATATATATATATATATATATATATATATATATATATATATGGAGTAATGTACTTGGTGTTATTGTACAAATGAAGAAAATAAATAAAATATGTTTTGTGATATGGAAATGTCATGTTATAACTGTATGTTGTTGTTATTGTAAATTCTATGTACATCTTCCCAGGGACAAATGTGTGTAAAAAGTACTGAAAGAAGCATTTTAATTAGCAAAAGAAGGAGGAATCAAAGATCCCTGTCACATGGAAAACAGGATTTTTAAACAATGAAGAAAAACAGCCTGCACATGTGTGTGCAAATAAAAACATTTTTTGAAAAAGTAAAAGTGAAAAAATATTACTGCTCACAGAAAAATGTCAGAAAAACAAAACATGATGTGTGGGCTGACAAGGAGCAATGTATATTTTGTTTCACCCACACAACTCCAGTGACATTTGAAGAGCCACTTGGTCTTCATGAAATAAATGTTAGCCCAAGGTAAACCCTTTTGCTGGCTGTGGTAAAAACGTCACAAGGACATCTCCCACTTCCAGCCTGGATGTCATATCTCCCATCTAACGACCAACTGCAATAAAAAAAGCCCTGCTAAAGGTGTCAAAATTCAGTGTTCTACAGACCTGCTGGCTCTGAAAGCATGGACTTCAAGAAAAGTAATTCTTGGCTGGAGCTGGAGCACAACTAATATGTATGGGAATGGGAGCACCCACTTCAAAGGGCAAGATTCCAACACAAAGGAGACTGATAAAGGTACAGGCTGACACAGTGAAAACAAATGGCCAAAAGGAGGAACAGGACCATTTGTCCCATATGAAAATTCACAATTTATTTCAAAAGACTATGATCATTTAGACCTTCTTCTCAGCCATCATAAGGTGGATGGATTTCATCTACGTACCATTTCTTATGCAATTTCCAGGCAATTTTGGAGATATAATATTCATCTTTCTGTGACTCTTGGAACTGTAATGGCCAGTTAAACTAGATTTCTGGCTGATCTGAACATGTTCCAAATGGGAGAGTTGGTGAGCGGGTGGAAACTGAAATTAGGGATATGCTTAATAACTTATATATTCATAACTGTTGTGCTTTTTATGGAAATGGCAGAAAGGTGCCACATGGCTATGCTAAATGATACAGATTTGGTGGCAGGCTTATCTAATTCCCCATGATTAGCTGAAACAAAAAATATGTTTAGTTTGGCAGTTGCTAGGAAAATTATTAAGTTGTGTAATACATAACTAGTTTGTGCCAAAAGGTTAGAAGGAGAACAAATGATGGTGACAAATGGGAATTGACAGATGTTGCTCCAGACCCCTAAACCAATCCTGACTTGGAGGCTGGGTTTGGGTGGAGAGAGAAGGGTAACTGTCCAATCATAGTAGCAGGAATTATTTCAGGGTACCTGCCCAAGATTGTAAAATTGGTGGTGTCATCGCTGCTATATAAGGCTGCACTTGGACAGGACACAGACAGAGAAAAAGGAGAAAGACAGGAACAGACAGACAAGAGACAGATTATCGGGAAGGCTGCTGAAACTTACCATCTGACAGTTTTAAGGACACACCAGAGGAGATTACTGAGAGTGCCTCTGGGTGGAGCTGTCTATTTCTAGGAAGGCCTCAAAGCTGACTTGGTCCTATGGTTGAGAGCGGGAGGCCATATTTGAAAGTGGAGTGACTCCTGTCCTATCTTTCCATAATGTCCTGACATTCAGCTGGCATTCCTGAACCTTAAACAGAGGCTTGCTATGTAAGTAGAACTGAGCCCTGGGAAACCAAAAGGTGAAGGAGTTTGCTTGCCTTGAATCCCTTCCCTTTATTGTGGGCAGGGGGGCAAAACTGTGTAGATCCTTAGCCTATGTAACCAAAAATATAAATTTAATTAATTCCACATTTGGCACAACACTACGCGGTGAATTTAGTTAACATTTGAAATTAACAAAGTTCACTTCCCAGTGTGCGCAGAAAACTATAGCCTATAACTCAATTGGGTAATCCTTGTTGTCCAGCTGGCCCGATTTCTTTAAGGATTAGGGGTGTCTTTGTTCTTAAATCAGTCCTACCTTTTTATCCAGCTTCCCCAACACAGGCCTTCCAGCAAGGGGGGTCTGAAATCCAAAATTCCCCGAAGCATTGCAATGTTTCTGCCTGACTTCCCAACATAGACCAATGCAACGGGGGTCTGAAGAACAAAGCAATAAATCACCCTGTGTTTATTTTAAACAACAGGTGTGGGCGAAATTATGATTGTCATATGTATTTTTACCAATCTTGAAATCCTACTGCTACCCTTTTAAGCCTGCAGGGAAATCAAAATCGCACATTTCATAAGAGCCTTTGTTATTGATCAGTGTAATTATTTTGTGAAGTGAAATTTGCAGAAAGTTAAGAATTGTGATTGTGTTCTTATTAACTCACTTTTGTGATTTATTTATGCTGAGATAAATTGATTGTGTTATGCCATGGATAAAGTGGTTTTTGATATTTTCGTTCTAATTTCCATTACTTTTAAATAAATACCAATATATTTCCTTTACACCAGTCCGGTTCTTGGATCATTGTTAGCTCAGGGGTGAGGGTACCAAGGGGCATGATATGTGTCTGAGATAGGGCTAAAAAATAGAATCTGTTAAATAGTTTGTTGTATAACCACTTGAGTGGGGAGGGAAGGAACTCTTTGTCGTGTTGAGTGTGGCTTATCAATAAACTGTTACAACAGACACACATACACAAACACACCCAACACACATATACAAATACTCAATCAGCAACATTGACACACACATGAATGTAATAATACACACACCCAAACACTGACTCACTCACATACAGGCACACTCATTTAGTCTTGTGCTTGCTCAAATACACACACTAAATGATAATCGAAATATGCAGTGGACTGTACACTGACATACACTATTTTGTATGTTTACTTCTAAACACAACAGTCTACAGGCTCTGGCCCAGGCGAAATTGCAGGCAGTGGAAGGAGACGCTGACACCCGGCTGCAGATTTCTCTAGCTTCTAAATCTTTATAAAATATTTTGCAACATCCACAGTACTTAAACAGTGCTCTCCGTGAAAGAAAGAAACTTTCCAACAAAATCAAGCACTGTTTTCAAATATGCAATTGCAAATTGTTTTGTGCAACAGGCAATTTCTTCTGAACTAATGAAGTCAAATAATATTGTCCAAATCCCAATTGAGTGGTGCTTTCGGGAATCAACACACGAGTACAACGTAGGAGTTGTTTCAAACCCTAGCTAAATGTGCCTTTCAAATACCCCCCTGAGAAGCGCACAAAGGAAATTAAATAACAGTAATTAGGACGTCATTTTCTGTATAAAGAGCGCAGTGAGGTGTGACGTGCGTAGCGGAAGCGACCTTTGAAATGTAAACAACTTCTCTCTAAATCTGACTGCGTATTCTCTTGTTATCAATTCTCTCTGTCCCTCCCCATGGAAGAAGATTATTAGGCTACTCAACCCGCTTTCGGAAACCCTGTGGGTGACGAGCTTTGCGTGCGCAGAGGCTCCCTGCCAATCAGCCAACACCTGGACCTGCCTCCGTCACAAAGTATGACATTTGGGGGCAGGGCAGCGTGACTGCGTGCAATAGTATGGACATAGGTGGCTCATTAATTTTTATGAGACGTGTTTGTCATGTTCACCACAACACACACGGTGGTGGCTGCAGATATTAGGACAACTGGACAGGTGTTTGCACCTACATTGCAATGCATAAAATGCTAAATTCCGCAGTTAACTTTTGGGTGCTGGCAAAAGTCTTAGGGGATCTCTGCCTGCACTTCTGAATCCAGTGCTTCCAGGGTGAACAGTGGATGCAGTCTTCCCCCGGCCACTTCCACTGTGTAAAGGCCACCCCCTCCACTTGGAAGTCAATAACCGTCCATCCAATGCTTTGCAATTGGATGAGTGGTCAAAAACTATCAAGAGAATGCCCTTCCTTGCAAGTTGAAACTAGAGGCAAATCTTGTTCCTGACATTTTCTATGCTACTAGTATTGTGCAGATGCAACCCACAAATGGTAATTGAAGATTGCAATGTTGCCTTCACAGATTGAGAATTTTGGTATTACATTTGCAAAACCAGTGTATTTGTGTTCTGCGGGTCCCGACTCTCCGAAGCTTGCGGGAGGGTTTGAAATCACTGAGAGATGTTTAGGTCCTGCTTATAGTCTAGGAGAGCCCAATCATTTCACATCAATGACTCACTCCACATGCCAACTCGTTCCATACAACCATTTATATTTGGCATTAACTGTGTGTGTTTGGGAATTTTACAGCAAACTATGCACCAGTTTCTTGTTCCAGAGAGGTAGTTCCTGATTACTGGATGATGCATGACATCTTGGTATTGGGTCTTTTGCCCTTAATCAATTGCGGGCAAAAAAGGCTGAATAACTCAGGGAAGTAGCAGGTGTTATAGGTGTGTGTGTGTGTGTGTCTGGCTGTCTTTCTCTCTGTGTGGGCGGGTTAATGGGTGTCTGGGTGCAAGATTCATGGCGAGGAAGGGAGGAGGGCCGGGAGAGAAGGAGGTCTCAGGGGGAAAAGGTGAAGGAGGGTGGAGGAGCAGCTTCGAGTGTGGTTTGGGGGCAGGGGTGAAACCCCATAAAACTGTCCTAATCGCGGCCATTACAGTCCACACACAATCAACCTAAAAAAAACACACCCTTTTTCCAGTGCAGCCTTCAACAGTTTCGATTGTGATATCGAATCAAAATGTTAATTTGATTCTGGTATGCTGTGCCTAGAGTTCCAAGCTACAACTCACTGATGCTGGCCAATGAAATGGAAACATGTCTGGGGTTGTTGGTGGTTGTATGCAGCATGAATAAGACCACCTAGCAGTTCTGGCTGGGCTGACCCCCTTTTGGGGTTGGGCCAAGCCTGATTTGCATGTGTTTTTTCCCTTTCTGTTATGACTGGTTAGACTAAAAAAAGGAGGACACTTTGGAATATTTCCAAGAACATTGCTAGTGGTCATGATTGATGTAAAGCCTTTCAGACATCAGTGCTCAGTCACCACTAGCTAGCGCAAAACCAATTGATACTTATCATACTGTGGTGTTACATATGACATAATTACTGAAAATGCAGTGTTTGGCAGGCAATTCCTGGGATTTTGCTTCCATCCTGCAAATAATATCATGCTTGGACAAGAACCCTCCTTTTCCGTTAATAAATAAGCCGTCAAATGCATGTAAATGTTCCATTTTTAAAAAGAGGCAAGTAATTTGTAGGAAGCTGTAACAGCTTTGTCTTTGAATCACTGTGCATTTTAATTAGAGGTAACACGAGCAAACCTGTCAAAGTTTGTTTGTTGTGACTACCTCAGTCTAGTAAATAATGTATAATCGGACCAGGCTGCAGATGTTTCTATGTAACTGTAAAGGTAGAGATCTTTCAATAGCTCTGGGGCATGCTAGGATCTGACTACACATGTGCAGGCCCTGGCTTATGTTAACCTTAGACACTGCAATCAGTGATGCACTCCATGTGTGCACCGAGATCAGGCCCGCTACAGCATTGCTTGTGACAAGCATTAATGCACTAATCGTTCCTGGAAACGCTGATAGCTTTCTGGTTGGTAGATTGGAAGATCAATGTTGAAACCCCTACTTCTATCGTATTGCTTGATATTCCAAAAGCATATATGTTCCCAAAAGTACATTAGCCGATTAGAAATCAAATATGATGTGGTTCAGTTGTTGATGCCAGCAGTGTGTTCCATTGGGCTGAACTGGGAGCAGAGTTGCTCTGCTGTGCAGCTAAGGGTGAATAGGGACGCAGGCAAGACTATCTGCTGTCTGGAGAAAATGGCCACCTGCCAGGCAGAGATAAAATGTCCACTCTGGCGCAGGCTAATAGGAATGTTGCTATATCAGTGCTGGCCAGATTGGCCATGGAGGGTAGAACACAAGCAGATGATCAGGAACAGGGAGGGATGAAGGCAATCAGTGTCCACATACCTAAAATCAACCCTCTCACATTCTTCAAATGGGTTCATGCTGTTTGCGGCAACGTTTTGGACTCAAACAAGCTTGAAGAAACACGATATATATGTTTTTGGGGACACAAGCAGAGTTTTTTTAATGGGTGCACAATTCTGTCCGCAATGCCAATATAATAAAGCAAATGGGACATATTTTCATAGAATTCTTTATTCAGATTTTCATGTTTCACAGTGGTTTTTAACATCAGCTCTGCTGTTATGCAGGTTTCTCAGATGAACAAAATTGTCTGAGTGGCTTTGACATGCTTCTAGCCTTGGTATTCTTTAACACTCTCAAGTTGAGTGGCTCTGCTTTCAAGTCAGCGACTTTCAAAAGCTCGTAGTCTGAGGTGGTGTCCCTCAGAGACAATTCTAGTCCGAGGGATTAACTTTAAAAAGCTCATCGTAGGAGGGCATCTAACTCAGAGACCTGTCCAGTCTTAGTGCCTCTGAATGAGAACAGCTCCTAGTCCTACAGTTCCTAATCCTACAACCCTATCAGTGTGAGGGGCTTGGAGCCGTTCTTGCCTGGGGATTGCCGGCAACGTTATTCCAGAGCAGCCTATACAATGGCACTTCCTAGTCTGAGCAGCCCATGTGATGGGAGGCAAATGCTGCCTTTCATGAAAAGCACAGGGATCTAGTTTACACTCTAAGGGGCTCATTCAGTGTTCACGTGCTGCCGGGTTTGATGCAAGACAGTGATTGCAGTAGAGGGAGGGAGGAAAACAGGGAGAGAGTTAAAGGGCAGGGGACTCAACTGGTAACTTCTGAGAACTTGCAAATGAAACACAACTCTCAATTCATGCTCACAAATGCGCATGGATTGAACAACTCAGCACTTTTGCCATGCAAGGGATTTAAATCCAGTTGGACAAATCATGTTGACTCCTCTCCTTATCTGGCCCCCATGTTCTTTAGTCTTCATTCTTACACAGTCACTTTGGGCTTGGAAGCTAAGGACACCTATGCCCTGGAAAGGCCAGGATCTATACCCGATGGACGGGTTGGAGCAGATTAAACACATACAAGACAGAATGAAAATATAGGGCAAGATAATACAGAACATTTTGCATGGGACATCTGTACTTTCTCAACCATGTGCAAATTACCTCATCCCAAGTAATATGGTTACTTGCTCCCAGAACCCACATACCTGAACACAGAAGGGATGAGATCAGTTTGTTTATTTGCACTTGTGCCTGAAGCACAATTCCACTTGTCCAAATTGGCTTTGGGGAATCAGCACTGATGAGGCCATTGCGCCATTGACGTTGGAGAGATGCTGAAAGTGAACACACTTGTATTGTTTGAAGAAGACAACGTAAACTCTGTGAATAGACTTTCCATGTCTCATGGATCCTCTCCCCAGCCCTGTCGCTGCCCATTTCCCCTACCATACCTGCATCTTCACTTCCACTACAGTATGGTGCATAGTAAGGTGTTTGAAGATTTTATTGGGTCCAGCTCATATCCTGAGTCTCTTGTCCTTTAACTAATTTAGGTTTTAAAAGGGGTCCTTTGAAGGTCTAACGAGTTAGGCAGGGATAAACAGGCCGGTCCAGGAGGATAGCTCAGGGGCAATATGCTCACTTTGGGAACAAGACGATGCAATGCTAGATAGGGTTGGTCCCTAGCCCCACTCTTCGCAGCTTCAAGTGTCTGCATTTAGTGTGACAATGTGGAATAGGCTGCTCTTCGATGCAAATGGTAATATAGGTAAGTGGCAACACGCTCGTCTTGGAAGCAAGACGATGCAGAATAACACACGTTTGAATCCCGGGTCCGCGCTTAGGAACCTCTTTGATATTAAGTGAGTTATAAAAATCAATTATATATAAAAGAGTCGCATATGCTGGACAAAGGGAGTATCACATGCCGGCCTATATTGCAAATGTTGATGACTAGTACAGTATTATTGTTCAACTTTCTCCACAGAACATCTAGAATGTCTACCCTGCTGGTAGACATTCTAGAAGCGTGTATTTGAGCATGCCCAAAATATTTCCCACATGACCACCAGAGGACCAATTCCCCATTTTCTCCTTTTCAAACTTTAACTGTGCTATACAAGGTCCTATTATGGATCCTGGAATGTATCTCTGTTGTTATTTTGGCTGCACGCACACGATATACATTTTGTTCTGTAGTCACTCCCACGTCACCTGACCAATTGGTGTGGCAATCAGCTTGGCTTTTAGCCTCTTTGTGAATAGTCACACTTACGGACCTGTACATCTCCAAAGCCAGTGTAGGCACTAAACCTAAGAGTTATTAATTTCCAGAATTCTAAATTCTGATAGGGATCATTAGCGGCCTGTAACTCTGACACTCTGCTCTAAGCAGACCACACCTATTCTGTAATTCAGTAACATGTAGTACAGCATATCACTTAGTCAAGGGGTTCCATAATGTGTATGCCCCTGTGTTAGCACCAACCGCAACAGCGTTTTAATGTACTAAACTGAGTGTTTGATTAGTGATATCTCACCTCTACAGGAGTGGCCATACACTTGATAAGCATGGGTACTTGTCATGGGTTCAAACCGGAAACACATGTGTCCGGTCACTTAAAGGCTGTAACCTCTGCGTGGGGAAAGAATTAATGCTAGTCTGTTCCAACCATGCCCAGGCAGATCAGAAACTCTCAGATGTGGGCGGAGCTGTCTTATTACTGCATAAAAAGAAGAATAACACCAAGTCTTCCAATTGAAAGAAGCATTCTTGCTCGTGGATTGGAAGCATTTAGATTGGATAAAGTACCAGTACTTCTGATTGGTTCCAGTCTAAAACAAGACAGCAAGGTGGCAGACCTTTTCACAATCGACTCTTTAAGCTCATCATTTCAGTAGATGGTGTCTCTAAGATTGTTGGCAAACAAGATTCCTAGATACCTAGGGCCCGATTCTCATCTTGGCGCAGTGAGCGTGCTAAATAGCACGGCTCACTGCGCCATTTCTTGACGCCCAGCCACCACTGCTATTCTCATGTGGGCCTGGGCGTCTTCGCAAAGCACGACAGTGCTTTTGCTGTAATCCGCCTGCAGGCGGATTGCACAATCTCAGCAGCATTTTCGTTAAATAACGAGATAATCATTATTCTACAAAAATGCTGCAGAGTACACAGTTCCTATACACCAAAGTGAGCAGCTTCAACATTGCAGGATGTTGAAGCTGCTTACTTTGGTGTAAATGAAAGTGTTCACATACACCCGTGCGGTGTATATGGACACTTTCATTTACACCAAAGCGAGCAGCTTCAACGTTGCAGGATGCAACATTGGAGCTGCAACGTTGGAGCTGCTCGGTTTGGTGTAAATGAAAATGTTCATATACACCCGTGTGTTGTATATGAGCACTTTCATGTACACCAAAGCAAACAGCTTCAACGTTGCAGCAATGGCGGTTGCTAGGTTGGTTTCCAACCCATCCCAGCAACCGCCACATATATTCCGAAATTGACGTATTCCTTCCGATTTCGGACGAATGCGCCAACTTCCGAATAGGTCTTAAGTACCGAAAAGGTCGATAAGCCTTTTAACGTCCTTTTCGATACTTAACACCAACATGAGAATCGGGCCCCTAGTGTTTTAGGATGTCAAAACTCAAAAACAGCCTACTTACATACATTTTGTTATAAACTATTTAGGGACAATCTTTTATTTTTCACCGTTCATTTTATATTCTGACACTATGGTATAGGAGAGCAACATGTTCTTAAAATGTGTAAGAGATGATTCAAGGTCTTCTATGTACACCAAAATCATGCCATGATATGTTACTATTTTAACTAGAACACTTCAGCGTATATTCCTTTAATTTTGAAGTTAGTTGTAACTTTTTCAAGCCAGGGTTGCAAAGATCTAACAAATACAAGAGCAAAAACTGACATCCTTGTTTTAAGATAATGATAACGATGTGTTATTTATATAGCGCCTTAATCCAAAGCGCTTTACAGAGCACATATTTACATACAATATCACCCAACCAAAATTGGTACTCATTTATCGACCTCAGAAGTATGAAAGGCTGAGTTGGCCTTGCCGGGATTCGAACCTGCAACCTGCAATTCAAGCTCAGATCACAGCAGCGAGCACTCAACCCGCTGAGCTATCAACATTTCCCATTAGTAAAATAGCTAAATATTGGACATTTATAAAGTAGATTGGCCAGAACAATACATTTTGAGCATGTTAGATGTTTTCTTACAGCAGAGAGAATCTCCACTGTACACAGTTCCCTGCTTTTCAGCATCTGATGTGTTCACACAAGTCCACTGAAGGCGCCTGCCCCAAACCCATAATATCAGAAAGAAGTCTGGTGTTAAATGCTGAGACTCTCCATTGCACAAAACCTGATTGATCTTTGTGAAGCATGAACATTAACTACCTTTCCAGTTAGTAAAACAATGCAGTCATTGTTAATGGATAACATAGTCTACACGAATGTCTCATCAGTCTCACATTTAATTGTAAGATCTTCATGCAACTGAATCAGCATAGATTCAAAAATGGCTGAACGTGTGGAGTCTTATAGCCCACTGATAGACCATCAGTACCTGGGCTCTATCATTAGATTATTAAGACATTGTATAACGTTCTTAAAACATTGTATAGCATTCTGCCCAGTAAAATATCCTCTTCTAATTTTGCCATTGAATTTACCCCAGAGCCATGCTAAATTAAGTCTATTGTACTTAGGGTTAGGGTTGAAGTTATTGCCAAGGTATGAACTTATTTCTACCTCTGATTGGAGCACTTCATCGGTGTATAGCTTCTTATTCTGTCCAGGAAAGACGTCCTCAACATTCTCTCTCTCCTTTTTTAATAGTCTCAATCTTTGCCCCTGACTTCCATAATATAAGATAGCTAGGTAATACATTCATGGCCTGGTCGAGGGTCGGATTGGGTCGTTGGCCCATCGGCCCGTGGCCGATGCAAAATCATGGCGAGAGACCTGGGTGCCGGTTCCTGAAGCCCACATGGGCCGGTCTCGGGCCCAGGCGTTGGCTTCACACTTCAGGAGCTGGCCCCCAGGGCCTCCGCCTCGCCGAACGGATGCAAGTTGCAAAGGATCTGTAAGTAAGTAATGAAGTGTTATCTTTCTTTGATAAATGCGGCGGGCCGGCGGCCAACTGCCGCGGCCCGCAACACCCTGGCGCCAGCAGCAGTTAGTGTTACAAAACAATGGGAGGGAGCGGCAGGGCTGGGCGGGGCTGCCTCAGCCCGGCCTGCTCCCTCCCAGTGTTTTGTATCACCGAATCTGGCTGCTCTCCGCCAAGTTGCAGCAGTGGGTGTGCAGAGCTGGTATTTTAATCCATGCATGCTGTGCCTGTGCTGATAAATAGAGATACAGCGTGATGGAAGACAGCATGGAGCAGGACAGCGAGACCGGATGCACAGAGCAGCTGCTTTCCCAGCCTCCTCCAGCATGAGCCAGGACAGGAGTCAAAGGTAGGCCACTTTGCCTCAGGGTTCTTCTACATGGTGGCGGCTGTCCAGTCCACAGAATCAGAGCCGCCAGACTAGAGGTACACCGGCGAGGGTCACATGCATTTGCACAGCAAGGAGTCCAGTCTTTGAGGTAGGCTTTTTGTAGCAAATAGGAAAGCACCAGCACTCCTTTGGAATGCTACAAACTTGGTCGTTTTCTGACGCTGTCTGGTGTCCCATAAGGGCGTGTGTGTGTGTTTTTTAACACACTCCTAGTTCTTTTAAGTTGAGCTGTGATGTGGATGTGTTTTTGGGAAGCTCTTGAGACCTGACCAGGAAGCTAGGAGGTGTGTCTTCTCGGCCAGCATTTCTAACTTGCAACAGCTCACAGCACTCACAGCCTTCAACCTAAAATAACATCTTTACGATGATGCTGATTTTAAACTCATGACTGCCTATGGTGTAAACAGAAGCATTGTATCATCAGACAGTTGAGCTAGGCATCTTCAGGGTGTAATTAGAGTTGAACCCTTGCCTGCCCTTTTTTCAGAACTCTGGCAGGAGGCCATGCTTCCCACACTCTGCCCACTCCAGTCTCCCTTCCGGGAGCACACGTTACATGCTTACAAAGGGGGAGTCTGCCCTGCTTTGGTTCTTCAATTCACAGCTTGATTAGAATTCTATCAGCAATGGCGAATGGGAATAATAGTTTTTGCTCTCTGCCTGGAGTTCTTCTTTGGATCATGCAATGGAAAACTTTGTTTGAAGATGGGACAATAACCTAACCTGAAAAGTAGATGCATGCAGGCTTGACATGCGGCTACATTTGCACCAGACCTGCAGATGAACTTAACTGGTCTGCTCTTAAATCTCAGTTACCTGTTTAATGGTATAATCCACTACTAATAATTGGTAATTTTACTATATCTGATATGCTAGCTTCATGGGTTGAGCGCTGCTGCAATGTGCATGTGATCTGCAGGTTCCAATCCCAGCAAGCCTTGGCCCTCCTCCTGCCTAAGAACCTTGGGGTCATCTTTGACTCCACACTTTTCTTCTCCCCACACATCTCTGATGTCTCTAAATAATAAACTTCTTATTGCACCTCCTTAGAGGTACTCTTCCTTTCCTCACTTTCCCTCAGAAGCTCACTGTCTCCCAAGCTCTGATTCTCTCTAAGTTGGACTACTGTAACAGCCTCTTTCTAAATCTACCTGCCTCTACTCTCCGTCCATTACGACTGATCCAAAACAGGACTGAGAGACTTGTCCTTGGCCTCAAGCCCTGGGATCGTATCTCTCCAGCTCTGAAATCCCTTCATTGGCTCCCAGTGGATGCAAGAATTAAATTTAAAACCCTTTGCATTGTCCACAAGGCTTTCTGAGGCCTGGGTGCAAAATACCTTCAACTATCCCTCCGTAAATACCTCCCCTCTCGAGCCCTTCGCTCCTCTACCTCTAACACCCTCAGGATCAGTCGTTTTTCAAAGAAACGAGCTGGAGGTAGATCTCTGTCTTTGGCTGGGGCCTCCCTTTGGAACTGCCTCCCTGCCACCTTGAAACCTGAGCAGAACCATCTACGGTTCCGGAAGCTCCTCAAGACCTTCCTCTTCGCTTCTGCCTTTGCCCCGCTTCTCCCCTGCTGATCTGCCTTTTTCCCTCGGCACTCTGCACCTGGCCACCTTCTGCCCTTCGGACCCAGGTACCTGCTCACCCTGCCATCCTCCTGCACTGCCTCCGGGCCACCCCTTGCACTGGGGCCTGTGTCTGTACCCATACAGTTCCCCACCCACTCTTCTTCTGCACTTATCAGATACTCCCTATCTGACTAACCTAGCACCTTTGCCTCTCACAGGCTGCACTACCACTGCTAACACTCTATTTAATTATTGATGTACTTACTATTTATTTTGTTTCTCTCCTATGCTCTGCACTTTCCCCCTTTTTCCCTTCCCCATGCACTTTGCCCCTTTTCCCTTCCCCATGCACTTGCACGTTCTCAAAGTCACTGGGCCTAGTAAGATCATTTTTGTTTCTCCCCTGTTCCCCTCCCTTTGCCTGGTCGCGCTCTGAAACACCTGTGCAAGAGCGCGATATAAATAAAATATCATATCATATCATATCATATCATAGCAAGGCCATCTCAGCGTTTCATCCTTCTGAGGTCAATAAATGAGTACCAACACAGGTTGGGTGATATTGTATGCATATTTGTTCTATAAAAAAGAGCTTAGGCGTAAGTGCTATACAATAACATGTTATCATTTGGCATTGGACGTCTGCTTGCATTCACAGTAATTTGACAATATGGATCTATACACACAGATATTAATGATGCATATGGTGATCCATTCTTGTATGAAATGTGTATCACATTAGTGAAATCATAACCCTGTTTTTCATAGTAGTGTAACAATGCTATTTGATGCCACTTCCTGTTTTGTCAAGAGGTGAAAGGTTGTGTTTCATTAATGGCACTGATTCTGTAGAAACATCTGTGTTTGCGCAGTGAGAAGCATGATAGGCACTGCATTCCTTTGTATAGCGTTGCGCTTTGCTGGGCACAGATTCCTCAGTCAGTGTTCACTCTGTATCAAGTCTCACTCATACACACATTGTTTTTTACAAGCCCTTGCAGTTACTGTCTATTTGAAAGCTTGTATTCAAATCACCTTTACCTGTTCAATGCTACCCCAGTTCCCTGCACTAGCACGTTACTATCTGGAAATTCTTTAGAAATGTGCATCCTCTAAATGAAACAAGGAATACATCAACAAGTCACAAATCATCCTCTATTGTTAAGCATCGACTTGCAGCAGGTCTCAAAACCGCAGTGGGGGTGGTTGGTTCATGCCACTCCTGTGCCTCGGAGCTGTGGACCCTGTCACAGAACTGTATGCCAAGTTATGTTATTTTATGAGTTGTTTTTTATTGCTTTTTTTTTGCTTTTTTTCCAACTTTATTTAATATAAATATACAATACAATTAAATAACCGATAAAATATCAGAGTGAGAACAAGCAAAAGATCACACTATATACAGCAATTCAATGAAATGTAAATTACACACTAAGTTAACAGCAATTTAAAGAATAAAAGGAAATCATAGATCATCACCACCCACCCACCCCAAAACAAGACAGAACACCACAAGACGAAACTACAAAACCAACAACAACACAAAACAAGTACCCCTACCGACCCCCGAGTCTCTAAATCCATTGACAGAAAAAAACATAAACTACACCTCAACCAAAAAGATCATGAAATGACCCCCACCTCTCCTCATATTCAACTTCCCTATGATGCCGAATTGCCTGAGTCTTCTCATACCAAGAGAGCGTACGCATATGAGTTGTGTTGTAATGTAACAGACACATGAACCCTCCATAAGTAGCATTTTCTTTAAAGTCATGAATTGAAGCGATTTACGGGTGATGCATTAGGGGCACTTTTTTTGAGGCGCGGGGTGGGCCTCTTTTTTTAGGCGAGGGGTGGGCCACTTTTTTGAGGAGAGGGGTGGGCCACTTTTTTAGGGCGAGGAGTGGGCCACTTTTTTTGGGGTGTCTGGGCCTATTTCTTGTCCCAGTCCGACCCTGGCCTGGTCTCCTGTCCTGTTTTACTTGAAATAACATTATCTTAGCTTTCAGAAAGCAACTCCCTTAATGCTCAATTTGCACTTGAAATATGTTTCACTTGTTTATCTGATGAAGAATTATTAGTATATGAAAGCTACAATTCAAAAAGTGAATAGAAACTGCTTCATCCTTATAGGTATTTGGCAGCTTCATACCCTAATCTAGTACTTGTGATGAGCATTTATAATATCAAGAGCCACTGTATTATATAATTGATTTCAGTGAGCCATCTCTTTCCTACGTGTATTTCCCCAGACCATCAATATGCTTATAGAAACCTTAACTGCACAACTCCACTCTCGCAACTCCACTCTCGCCATACTGTGGGAGGCGTACAGGACATTGATGACGGAAATCTTAGGCGTCTAAGCCCAAATGTGTGGCACCCATTACCGAGCAAGGGACACAGCGATAACAGCAGACACTGCACTGTTCAAAAATGGGTAAAGTATTTTGCATTTGCTACATAGTATGCTAGACAGGAAACAATTGTGAAGATTGAGGCATAGTGAGGTAACATTGGAGACTGCACCAGTTAAGCCTTGAGATCATATTTTGCAGTGCCACATTATATGCGAGTCAGGAAACTTTTGCAGCTACATTGGAATTGCTGCAATTTTCTGCCACATGTTTAGACTGTATCTGAGCAAAATGCAATGCTAACCATGTTTCCCAATTATGGGCTTGATTCACAGAAGCGTTTTTTAATGGCGCAATAGGAAAACGCTCCATGAATCAGGCCTTATATCTTTTCAAACCCCTCACTTAAATACACCTTTTAAAATAACATCAGTAATTTTAAGAAACTAGCGAGACTGGCTAACTTAACAGTTACATGTGAAAAAGATTTCTTATTTCTTTTTTCTTAAATGCAACTCTTAGTATGTGTACTGTTTCAATACTATTATGTGTTCTCTGATTATAGGAGGTTTATATGACCTCATTACAAGTATGGCGGAGCAGGAAAAAATTGGCAGTAACAGAATTACGGCCAATACTCCTCCTCCATCAGACTATGAGAATGGCCCTGGTGCACAGGATTTTCCTCCAGTAAAATTCTGGAGGTAAATCCTCTGACTTACTACCGAAAAATCGGCAGAATAACCACGGCAGAATTACTGCTGCGGTAATTCGACGAAACAAATCCCATAGATTCCTATGGACTCATAAAAAATGGGGATTTACACTGCCACTGCCACTGCCACTTGTAATCCGGTGGTAATTCCGTCAGACCAAGTGGTGATAACAGTATTCAGTTGGGCGGTATTCCGGCAGATTTACTGCCAGAATACCACTCAACTTGTAATAAGGCTCATAGGGCCTCCTTACGAGTCCAGCAGTAACCGAGGCAGTAAAACCGCCTGGTTACCGCTGGACTTGTATTACCATTCCACCTCCGTGACTCCCGGAAATACCAGGGCATTACGACCCTGGTGTCCCGGGAATTCCGGAGGTGGAATTCGGTAAATCCCCATTCCCATTGAGTCCAGTAGGACTCAATGGGAATGGGGAAGTGGAAACACCGGCACCATCTCGTGATGGTGCTGGTGTTTCCACGTCCGCCTGCAGGCGGGCGGTGTTAAACCAGCCAGGTCAGACCTGGCGGGAACATCATCTCCCGCCTGCAGGAGTCGGGATCGGGCAGTCTGGAATTAACAGTGGCGGCGGGTTTACCGCCACTGTTATTTCCGGACCGCCCGACCTGTAATGAGGCCCATAGTCTTTTAGAGGGCAACTCTAGACCCACATTCCATGCATAATGTTTTTTAAGACATTGGAGTTTAAAATGTTCCTTTTCTTCGTGTCAAGAATGATCTGTGCTGTGGCTTTCTTTACATAATCATTTCACTGTGCAACTTCTAATGAAAAAGTTTGTTGGACTTCACAAGCTAATACTTTGTTCCATCTGTGCATAGCATTTTTAGCTAGTCCAATAAAAGGTGTCAAAACCTGCACCTTGTATGAGGACCAGAGACTATGGTGTAGCCTACTATATGAACCTAGATTTCAGTCAATATCAATTTAGAGTGCAGTATTGAGAGTTTAGCTTTGAGTTTCATGCCTCAGGTGGCCTGGTTAATCTGCAATGTATACCTCAATGTAAGGGTGAAATATCGGAGGTACCCTGATAACCTGCATTCATCTGGTGCAGTGGGATTCTGCCTCCCACCAACATGGAATAGAACTTCGGGACTACAATAGGAGCTATGTCTGCCGAATGAATAAGTCTTCCGATGCCACTCAACTCACTCAGAGGAAACTCAACGCAGAGCATGTAGCAGCCAGGGTCATTTGTTTAATGTTCTCAATGTCCACCTTTTACCTCAGTGTTTAGAATATTCTGCGTAATGTTAAAATCAGATTAGGTTATTAAGTTAAGGTACATTGTGCACAGAGCTTAGAAAAGTGTGTGCATCATGCCTGGGGTATCAAATGACAGCGTTGAAAGAGCTTTTCCAAAAGTATATGCTATTGCAGTCCTGATTTATTATCACAGTAGGGGTATCTCTCGGAATCAGTGGATTGATCCTTAAAAGTTTAATGTGTGATGGGTAAACTTGACCCCAAGTTTTAGTGTTAGTCCAAGGTCCAGAGAAGGAAGTGGCACCTCCACTGCACCATATACACCTGTGGAACATTTGCAGCACATTCACAGATACAGCACGTCTACTTGGGTTGTGCCTATGTTTCATATACAATCATATACAATCACCATAACATGCGACATAGTTGTGCAGCATTTGCTGGCTCCTGCCCAAATGCCTTTCCCTTAATTTTCACAGCAAGATTTTTAAGAGACAATTTAAAATGTAATTTAGAAATTGCATTAGTATCCGGCGTGCCGATGCCACGGGAAACACTGAACGTGGATTGACTCAATTGCGAGCCTTACTAGTGTAATCCCGTGTACACATCGGTGAGCATCTCGTGCCGGGTCTCAAAGCCTCCTCACTCACCTCCCCATTCAAAATGGCACCCTGTTGATCCGTACTAATAAAGCAGTATAGAGGTTCTAGTCTTTCTAGAACTAACGCATACTGCAGCAGCCACCTTCTCAAACGGCAAAACAAACGGAAAAACAAATGTTAATTGAAAAATATAACAATGCCATTAGTATCCCCGGGCTAAAAACCCCGGAATACTAATGGCAATAATACCCTCACCGGCTGCTAGCATTGAATGCCTAATGGTAATACACCTGGGGCCTCCGTTGGGCCTAGGGGCATTACATTAGGCAGTAATGACCCGCCGGCTCAGGGTTTATTGCTACAATAAACAATGATATTGTCATACTCTAATCATTGGGTTGCCATTGGTGTACATCTGAATGCATAATCCTGCTAGCCCATCACATTCCTTTTGTTTGATCTTTTTTCATATTCGCTGTTTTATTTCTCATTCCATAAGCACCACAACTAAATGCACAGTTTACATAATGCTTAATCCTGGATGTTAGCCTCTTTTGAAACTCTCATAATCACAAATTTTGTATGGTAAGGGAACTGATGGAGGGCATGTTTTACTTTTGTTTGTTTTCAAAGACATATCGGATCATTACGAGTGCGGCGGTAAGGGGTTAATGGTGCCGGTAAGGATGCCGGTGCAGTTAAGCCCTTACCGCCGCATTACGAGGTCCCTTAGTGGGACCCACTAAGGGCGGCTGGTAAAACCAGCCATCCTTAGCGGGAGCCGCCAAGGGACCAGGGAGCTAATAACGGGCCCGTTATTAGCTACCTCCCCATTCCCTTTGAGCCCTATGAGGGCTCGAATGGGAATGGGGATGGGTATTTTGAATGGGGACTTACCGGGTCCTCCAAGGTTGGAATGACTAGGTAAGTCCCCATTCAGGGAACCCGGACACGACGTTGGAGGCAGCCATGGCGCTAATGGTGCAACTCGCAATGACCCCCATAGTTAACAGGAAGTTGTATAACTGGCAAAATAGTGAATTATGTTGGCCCCATTTCGCAGAACCCTGGTGGTAACAGAATTCAATGTGCAAAGTGCTAATCACATCTTGCAAGCAGCAGTGGCTTCAAGCAGAGCCACGGACTCGCTGAGATAATCTGTGTGAACAAGTAGTACTGGGCTGAAGGCAGCAATGTCTCACAGCGAAACCTCATGCACATAAAAGGGGATTACCCCAAAAAAGTGGTACAGCTAATGAGGGGGTCTCAAATATTCACACAACAAAGTTTCAAAAGCTGTAAAAACTAAATTTAGAAAGTTATGATAACTATTCATATGGTATCCGATACGGGACATCCGATTATTCTTACTTAAAACAACCCAAGGTAGCCATGAGAAGCATAGAGCAATATAGTGTCACACTGAAAACATCTTTTTTTTCATGAGTTTTGCTCATTTATTTCACAAATACTGAACAAGTGCATACAATTCATTGCTTTTAACAAAGATATAAAATTGACAAATAAAAAAAAAACGTATTTCATTTGATACATCTGCTTGTTGACTGTTCGAATGAAAACCAAGAACAAAAAAAGGAAAAAAGGAAAAAATGAAAAGAACCATTCAGTTCAGTTGATTAAACAAAATGTGAATACATTTGTAAAGGTCTGCCAGTTGATTAGGCAAGATGTAAATACATGTATACAGGTCTGCCAGTTAATTCGGCAGAATGTAAATACATTTATACAGGTCTGCCCACAGCTATATCTAGGTATCAGCCATACGCTCGGCACCTTGACATCCAGCACATAAGTGGTGTAGGTGTAGGGTGACCATTCCAGGCGATGGACCTTAAAGAGACAGTACCTTGCAAGTTACTAATTTCCACCTGTAGTTTAGTGGTGGAAATGTAAAGAGAAAAACAATATGGAAACACTCCTGCTGGGCATGGGTACCCATTTTGGGCACTGCAGATAGGCATCTGACTGATCTTTCTTGGCACACTGCAGTATATGGCAGATCAGATGTAATGGAAAGACCTGCAGAGGGAGATCATTCCTAAATCCATCCCTTCCCGATTAAGGGCTCAACTTTGTGAATACGGCCTCTCAATGCCAGCGGCATTCCCACAAATCTGCAATGTGGGCTCATTGAATGTAATGGAGGCTTTTGCGGAGGTTGACCAGTTGCAAATGTGTGCACTGGACCAGTTTGCATATTTTGGAGGATTGGCTTTAGCTAAAGGATGATTCTTCATGTTGAGGATGGGAGTGTTGCTAGAGATGTTGGCTAAGCGAGTAGCATTATTTAATCATCCCCAGATCTCTCTTAGGGACACATTTAGGTTCCTCCATTCAGTTGGGTGCAGGATCGCAGGTTTGTGCCCCAGTTACAGATGGATTTGGCCGTCATCTGTGTAAATACACAGTTGTAGAGGCGTCAGCCTGACCGACAATGGCACTGGGCACTTATACATGCTAAGGTGCAAGAGGCAAGACCCACTTTGCTTAGGTTGTCAATTAACTAGTGTAAACTTTACTTCAGTCACGAAAATAAGGGATTTTTCCTCTGACAGGTGAGTGTATATCCCGCGCTTCATCGTGGGAATGGGTAATGTAAGATGCTGTACACTAGCCTGCAGGCAGGCTGTATACTTTGGCCGTGTTTGCTTTCCCACCACCTACTTCAAACACATTGGTTTGAAAGAAGATAATACGGACTGCAGCAGGGAAAGGCCTGTAGCAAAATTTTGGTCCTGTATTGATTATTACAAATTTATTTTGATTTCAAGATGGTAAGGACAAAGATTTTGAGTATGGTGATTCTTTAGTAAAAGACCTTGCATACAAAGATCAAAAGCTGGGAGTCTCGTGGCACAATTTGAAGGGTGTTCCAGCACTTAGATCTTCAGTTAGCTTTTCCAATAGATGAATTAAGCACAGGTCGAGCATATGTTACCATATCAACACCCATCCGATAGATTATTGGAATCTCGTCGGTATCGCTGATACTTAGGTTTTCATTACTGCTCGGTTCTAAGTGGTGCAGTGCTGTTGGCAAACAGATCTTATCTACGAAGTATTGCCGCTAGTCTACAGACTGCTTTGTTTGACAAGGGAATCTTTCACCGTTTCCATGTTCCCAAAGCTCATAGTAGTCACTTCAAGGCACTTTCCGGCAGTGGCTACAAACAGCAGGCTAGGCAGGTTGCAAGTCAGAATGAGCATACGCTTACTGACGTTAGAGTGAGGCAGCAATGGGCAGTCTCATTTTGATAGACAGCTTCATGGCAAAATAGACAGCCAGTCTCTTTCATTCCTTGCCCCCAGCATGCTCCAAATATTGTTGTCTACATCTTGGCAAGATATATATTTAAGGGATAGCACCTAACATGGTAACCTTAAAGCTCATCCACCCCCAAGTCATTAATCCTCCTGTGGGCACATATACACTTTTGAAGCAGGGTGGCATGCCCAGATATTCTGATATCTGACCAGGGTAAAGAAACATTAAGTGCCACAATTCTTTCCTAAACTAACATAGGTCAAACAACACTTGTTTAGTCAAACATCACTTTATTCTTTGAAACTTCAGACCACATCAATACCTCCTTATTCCTTAGGAGAAAGGTCAAGGTCTGACCCAACCACTGAATTGGAAACAAGAGCCTGTCTTGGTTCCATGAATACATGTGTAGTGCTCTGGTGTAAATTTGGATTTCATTCACCAGAGGGCAGCCGCAGGTCTCACACAGGCAGTACATTTGTGTCCCGCTGGACCAGCAGCTGGGGGCTTGTGGTAATATGCCATTTGGAGTCACTGAGTCTGAGTATTGTGAGAATTATTTATAACCCAAATGCCTGTTAGAGTACAGGTCACCTTTGAGTTGTGTAGCGCATGACATTTAAAAAGGCTCAATGCAAAAAGACACTCCATTGGACTGAAGAGAAAATGTGCAAACGGCAAAGTAGGGGGATCAGGAAAATAACATAGTAGTAGAAATTAAAAGGTCACAAACAGAGCCAGGAAACAGAGGCATACAATGTGAGGCAAGGACTGGCAGTGTACAACATGTGTATGGCTGTTGAGGCACAATGTGTGACTGGTTGGTTTGAGATGATTGAGATGATTGACTGTATGACGGGAAGGCAGATTTTGCCTTTCTAGTCCTCTTAGGACCCTGCAATCTAGAGTTAGTATTATGAATAAGCAATGACCAGGTGTCATCATGCGTCCTAGACTTTCAGATTTGAAATAGGAACATTTTGAAAGAGCCAGATGGTCATGTTCAGGCTTCGAACACTGTAAACTACATTTAAATTTAATGTGTTATTGAACACTAAGCTACGAATAGACATGGCCCGAGATGGATGATATTTAGTTGTATTTGAATACTAAGTTAGGATTGGCATTCTATTGTATAGAGCGGGGGGGGGGGGTGGAGGGGGTAGTCCTCAATGTTCTTGAAGTCTAGGCTTTTCCTATTGCAGGTCGGCATACCCACAAGAGGACTATCGGTTGCCCTTCTTCTTGGTGCACTCCTTCCCAGTGCCTTTGTTTTTGTTTCTTTTTTTCTTTATTTTAGTGCAGTTTGCGTTTCCTTCGGCATTACTCCTAATGTTAAACAGGAGCTTAGAATTTTCTCATGCAGTGTAAATGGAATCAACAACCCATTAAAAAAGGAAAAGAAAATCCTTCAGCATCTTAATAGACGGCAGGCGGAGATCGTCTTGATTTAAGAGACACATCTAACAGAGATGGAAACAACTAAACTCCAGAGAAGCATGATGGGACCGGTATATGGGTCATCACTTAACTCACATTGAAGAGGGGTGGCTATTTTAAATCAAGGAATTTGCCAATCGATGGGACCTCTGAACATAGAGACAAGGAGGGGAGACTGTGTGCTCTAATTCTTACACAAGGGTCTTTGTTGACACTATGTAATATGTATACTCCTGCCGTGGATAAGGGATCCTTTTTCAGGAAAGTAGCACAGGTTCCACAGGATAACGATTCAAATAACACCAGTTTAGGTGGAGATTTTAACGATATGATGGGCCCACTCTTGTACAGAAGCTATGAGGCCATTCAGTGGGTTAATGCCCAACAGTCAGTGGCACTGACAAACTTGGTGGCCAAACATAGTTTAGTTGATGTGTGGCGATTAGATAACCCAACAGAGAGAGATTGCAATGCTTACTTCAATGCACACAACACCTATTCAGGAATCGATCTACTGCTAGTAGCTGGCCTGATGGGTACACATTATTTACAGAGCAACATCAAAGGCATCCTTACATCTGATCACATCCCAGGTTGAAGTGATCATCTCCATGCAGTTCAAGATTCTGCAGAGCTGCTTCTGGAAGCTGAGCACCTCTACATTCGAGGACAAGGAGGTGGTTGAAAAAGTTTTCAAGGAGCAGTTCTTTATGGATATGAATATGACTGGAGAAGTGGAAACATGATTGTTATGGGAAGCCTTCAAATGTCCCATGAGAGGGCTTACAAGCAAACGACGCAAAGAAAAGGACGCAACCATAAAGAAATTAGAACAAGAGATTAAGGAGTTGGAGAGTTCAGTTATGAAGACACTGAATGAAGAGAAGAAAAGACCACTGATACAGGTAAAATATGAATTCAATAAAATGATCTTTAAGAATGCAGAATATGCCCTGTTTCACACTAAATACACCTACTATGAAGGTGGAGAGAAATGTGGGAAGCTATTGGCACATCGACTATATATGTTAGACAAGGAGGAGTGGTCTCAGCAATTGAGAAGTCCCCATGGTCCCTTACATATTAACCAGGAGAAATCAATGGGGTATTGCATACTTTCTATAAGAAATGATATAAATCTGACAGGAAGGAGTTGTCCGGGGCATTCGGTTTCTCGCAAGATTTGGAATTACCCACATTGATAGATCAGGAGATGACGAGTCCTAGATAAGGTCCTCTCAAGGGAGGAATTGAAGAAATATATAATACAAGAAATATATATAGCTTGAATGCAGGGAAATGCCCAGGACCTGACGGTCTTCCAATGGAATTTTATAAGATGATGCCTGATTCGGTATGCCAGCATATGGGAGATATATATAAAACATCCAAGGACAATGGTGTTCTCCATGAATCTATGCACCATGCAATCATCTCTGTGTTCCTGAAGAAAGATAAAGACCCTACTGTGCCAGGGAGCTATAGACCGATCAGCTTGATAAACACTGATAACAAAATCCGAGCGAGGGCATTGGCGAGAAGGTTGGAGGATACATTACCCAGTCTGGTGCACTCAAACCATTGCAGGTCTGTGAAAGGCCAACATGCTGCTACCAATTTTAGGAGATTACTTCAAACAATACGAGAAGCTAATGTATTAGATCAAGATGTGGTGGTCCTGTCCCTCGGCAAGGAAAAGGCATTTGACTGTATTGAGTGGTGTTATCTGATTGAGTTCTGAAAATGATGTCATTTGGTGATGATTTCATAGGATGGATTAAGCTACTTTACTCAGGTTCAACTGCCGCAATCTCAACTAGCGGTCTGTGCTCAAAGACCATTGGCCTGGAGAAACGAACTCAGCAGTGATTCCCTCTACCTCCTATATTGTTCGTGTTGTTGATGGAATCATTGGCCCTAGCAATTAGATGTGATGACAGAATCTTTGTTCTCAACTATGGGAGTGTAAGTCAAATGCAGACATTCTGCTACTGGTTTTGAGAGATCTGGGCAGCTCTTTGCTGGCCCTGATGAGCAAAATATATGACTTCAAAAGCGTGTCAGGATATAAGGTTAACTGGAGTAAGTCAGAACCTATGCCAGTTTCAAAGTACTGCTTGAAGACCTATTTTAATCAAATTGGGTTTCGGTGGGTGCCTGCATTGAATCAAGTATTTAGGCATTTGGTTTACGAGGGAAGTAGACAGGATTATGATGGAAAATATGAAGACAGTGGTATCTAACCTGAAGTCGGACCCAGAGAGACAGAAGCTACTAAATCTATCGCTGTGGGGGAAGGGTAACGCTTTGAAGATGAATAGTGCACCGAAAATAAACTAAAACCTCAGTATGATCCCCTTAATTCCAGAAAACTCTGTAATGAATAGTATTGACAGGCTCATGCAGGGCTTCCTTTGGGATGACAAACCACCACGCATCAAACTTTGGAAGTTTCGATTGCCATTGGACTAAGGTTGCATGGGAATTCCTGACTTTCAAGCGTTCCAGCTAGAACACGCTGTCAGACATATTTAGAATTTCTACTTACTGAACCGGACACGTGGGTGTGTGAAGAGGTTTGCTTGAGTGGTCCTCTGACGCCAAAGGCTATGTTGTCTACAAAAACATTGAGCATTCTTCACCCTCCCCACAGTTCTTGAGGAGGGTCTGAAAAGATCTCTGTTTATCACTTGGTGCTGATCCTTACATGCACTTCAGCTCTCCAAGAATGCTGTTTTGGCCAGATTGGTTCCAAAGTGACATCAAATTGATTAGGGACCTCATGGTTAACTGAAACTGGCTCCCATTTAGCCAATAAAGAGGCGAAAAAAACATGTCTAATTATCGTAAATAGGAATACAGAACATAACATGATGAGATTGTCCTTGGAGATGAAAACGGGGGACATCTGGCTTCAAAGATATATAAACTTATTTTGACAGCTTAACAGAATAATTCATTATTGTTGAATGCTTGGTCACAGAGACTGACTATAGTAATGTCTTATGGATGCTAGAGGAATATATGTAGGAATGTTGGCCTTTCTTCTTTGAACATGTGTGAAAGATGGAGACAAATTAGGATTTTACATAGGGTTTACTGGACTCCAAAGGGATTATGTAAACGTGGAATGGTTGATATGGATGACTGTACACACAGAACGGGGTCCCTGGAGCATATACTTGGGGATTGCACCAGGATTAGAGTCTTTTGGAGTGCATTGATTGTGATCTTTAACAGAGTGCTGAATATATCGGTGGATTATAATTACCCCTACCCCTGGTTCCCCTGGCATTTGCCCTCTTTGGCTCCCGCTAGCATTTTCCCAGCCCCTGGGACTTGTCCTTCCTGCACTTCTCCACCTTCCTTTCTCCCTATCCCTTCCCTCAGCCATGACCTCCCCCTCCCACTGTACTTCTTCTTATTTCACTTGCACGATCCGAATTTCACAAGGCCCAGTATGACCGTTATTGTTGTTTTCTCCTCTGTCCCCCTTCTCTGTTTTGTCTTGTGGTGCCTAGAAACACTTTTTGCTGTATAGGCGCCATACAAATGCTGAATAAATAAAATAAATACACATTTTTAAATGATAATAATGCGCAAGGACACTCTGATCGAGGATCTTTCAGTTGCACAGAAAAAAACGTGGTTGTTTAGGGTGGCCTGGATGACTAAGAAACACATTTTGAGAAACTGGAAATTGGTAATCGAGGGTGGACGATTGGAGATGCATATGCTTTTTGTTCATGGAGGGAGTCATTTAAAGAGGTCAAAGGAAATATAAACTGTGTGATGAAATCTGGGGGGGGGGATTTATGGAAATGTACCAACTGATTGACCAAAATGAGCCCCATGGGAACGTCAAGCTTTTCTGGATAAGCTCAAATCACCTGGTGGGCTTTTCTGGTCAGATTTCTGAAGGTTCAAAAATGCGTGATGGTCTCAAGACAGGAATCGAGCCCTGCCATCCAAGTGCAAAGCCTAAGACAGCAAGTGGGTAAAGTCCTTCTTCCAGGATCCACCAGCACCCATGAAAAGTGCTTCCCAAAGCAGATAATCTTCAAGGATTCACAGATCCAGGAAACCTGTCATAGTTGCAGTTAAGAACATCCACATACAGAACACACTTGCAGGGTTTGCACTTTTCTAGATAGACACTGCCACTATGCCCATATTGCACAATTATTATCCCTTTCATTGACATGCACTACTTGTTGTTACTTGTGTAGCTGCCAATGAGAAACATGTTGGTAGTTCACAATTTAAATATACAAACACTCTCTGCCTACAAGTCGACCACATTCTGATAAGAGACACCCTTATTCTATGAGCAGATACTGTGTGCTGTAGATAATAGACATATATCTTTTCTCTTCATAGTGGTTTTGGTGGTGGGAATCTATTTGTGGAGGAGAAACAATTGGGCTGCAGCATACTGAATCTTTCCATGAGCAGTCATGCGGGCACTGTGAACAGTCGCAATCTGCCGCAGATGTTTTAGTCTACAACTCCCATCATCCTTCACAATTGAGGATACTGAGGGGCTGCTAAGAGTTATTGGTGTGAACGTCTGTTTTGTCCTGCATCTATCATATAGATAATACCTTATGGAATACACCCTGAACTGTTATTTCTGCATATCGGCTGTTTATATTTCTTAATGTCTCTGGGAGCTGAAGGCAAATCCTGGATGGGTGTTCAGTGGAAAAGTTTGAGTAGTGGAGTGCCCTGTACTACCCCAGTGACTATTCTGTCTACAGATTGCCTTCTATGAAGTTTAGTAATGTCAAGTGATGCAACCCTGTTTCCTCTCTGACTCCCATCACTAATGCTTACAGACAGAGGGAGCACAAACACAGCATTACTGTTTCTTTTTGTTTTATTTACATATATTGACTCAACATGAATTGCATAATAAATCAATAAGTACATCAGGTTTTCTGGTTTTCTCTGGAGAGTCATTGAAGGTTTAATGGCACTCTGTGTGGGTGGGGATAGTTGATGTAAGCCATTACTGGCTAAGGGACATGGGTGCTGATGAGGGGTACTCAATGGTAGCCAGGCATGATGTTTCTCCATCCTCAATAATTATACCTCGTCATCCTCATAATAATGATTCCATTCTTGCCGTGGTGGATTTAATCCCTGATGAACCTCGAGTAGACAAATAACATAATGCTGTTCCTCAGATCAGGAGACGTAAAGGCCTTCTTTTCAGATCTATCAGAAAATAACTTTTTTAAACCACTACTGATACTGTTCAAAACAGACCAAATGTTGCTCAATAGTTAGTTTTCTTTCTTGGAACCATGGGGTGGCGGGAAAAGATCTGTGCTATCATGAGGAGCAACCGAGATAAAGGAGTACAACAAGGGATCAGGGTTACTAGGTGTCCCATGTCCAGTACACATTGGAGAAGTGATATGGAGGAAGCTCTTATGGGTAATTCTGTCAAGGGGGTAGGTGTCATGTTCGTTCAACAGTTGTGTTGAGTGGATGGGGAGTTGAGGGGCATAGGGGGGCACTGTGATGATGGTTAAAGTGTGGATAAGAAGACAGTATGAGGAGTTCTCGCACTTTTATTTGGGGTTGTAGGGTAGAAGGCAGGAGTAATTGGTTTGTCCTCCTGGATTCCTCTCAGTGCCCCTTGTATTCTCACTGTTTACTGACCTGTGCAGCCAGCTCCCTATGCTCCTTCTTCATAGTGGCTCCTCACAGGCACACATTAATGCTTAAGAGGCAGAGATGCTGCTTCCTGCGGCACAGGTTATTGAAAATCATCTGCCGCCGGGACCCTGTGGGGAGGGAACTGCATTGATATGATATGATATGATGTTCTTTTAAAGGGCCTGTATACAATGTGTATATTGAACAGCGCTCCCCTAGCCTGATTAACTCATGCAAGGGCAGGCAGAGCAATGACAATTTTGGTTGGGCAGTTTGCCCTAATAAAATATGGAGATGAACAATTTGAGGGGAAGTATGACAAACGTGATTTAGTCGGCTGGTTGCTGCTTTAGGAGAAATGTTTTATCGCAATATGTGTTTGGAACCAAGGATTAACAATGTAACCAAAGTGTGAATTGGCATAATGGTTTTATTGCAAATATGTTGTTTGGAACCAAGGATTAGGATGTAACTAAGGAGTGATTTGCAGTATGGACAGTCATGAATTACAACGGAATAAATGTGATTGTATATGTGTAATAAAACCTGCAGCCTTTTTAAACCACACAGAATAAGCTGAGTAGTGACATTTACAGTTGCAATGCTCTTTTGAGGGTGACCAAAGCTTTTTTCTTCATTTGAATGACTATCTGCCTCTTCCTCTTTCTGCACTTTGTGCACCTCTACTTTATCACTAAACTTGTAGGCATGTTGTTCTGACCCTTGCTCCTTATCCCAATCAGTGGTGCTGTCCACTAACTTATTGTGCAATGCATCCTCCTCCTACACTTGCTGCACTCTGCTTCATCACCCATATAGCAGGCCAGTTGTTCTGGCCTCTGTTCCTTTACAACTCAATTGTGTCATCCAGCAGAAATGTCTCTGCCAAGACAACAGTAAGAAATATTGGGGACAGCTGAGGTGTTGGCGCAAAGAAAACAGAGATAGTGAATATTAATGTCATTGAAAATTGTACTTCAATATGGCACTTAGGTATTCAGTTTATAGCCTCGGATGCTTGCACCACCTCTAGTAAAAAAAGTTTTAACTTGATAAAGCAGGAGGCAGGGGAATTTTGTAACTTTAACAGGAAGTTAGGAGCCATTTCGGTTAACGAGCCATTAGAAGAATTCTAAGTGAAAGCTGTCCCCTGGGGAACTATATGGTACTGAACTCTGGGTTTGCATAGACACGGCACCCCTGCTGGTAGAGGAAAACAGGTTTTTGAAAACATTGTTTAATATTCCTCCTTGCTCAACAACTCTTCAGTAGTATGAAGAATTATAGGTTAAGAGCATAGGTTATTGGGCCGCGCTTCAACTTATTCTTTTTTGGGCTTGAGGTTAGGCTATACCAGGGCCTGGGGTTCATAAAGAGCATTTGTGACAAGATATGGCTATAGTGGGTGGATCAAAGTTACCATGACTCCAGCATATTAGTGACTGGTTGGCCAGGCTAAATCTTGACTGGCTTTAGAAGCAACTTGACATCAAAGTTACCATGACTCCAGCATATTAGTGACTGGTTGGCCAGGCTAAATCTTGACTGGCTTTAGAAGCAACTCAGACATCCAAATGGTAAAAGATCAGTATTGGGAATATGACGATACATGGATGTTAGCAAATGCCTGCTATAACTCCAGGCTAATCAACTACTTGTGAAAACTCTTAGTAGGATGGGATCTTATCAGGAAGAGACAGTGATTCCAGAAATGAGAATGGCATATGTTAGACCCCAGATTGGTACCTTACCACTGGCATACCATGAGAAATGTATCTGTGTAAACACTCATGTGGGTCTTAGACCCACATCACATGAGTGTTTACACAGGTGTTGATGTGAGTGTTTTGTCTGTATATACATTCCTCCACTGAAGTCACTTCAAACACAATATATTTTTTATTTTTTATTTTTTTATTGTGATTAGCCAAGATGAATCATGACTTTTTACACAAGTATCAAACATAAATAAATTCATTAGAACAATTTTCCAATAACACTAAGTACAGAGAACAGGAAAAAAATCAAAGATAGAAAAAAAAGGAAAAACCATGAAAACCAATACAATCACTAGTGACTAGCATACAACTCTTATGTTCAGTTGGCCCGGACGAACAACAAAGAACAAAACATCAACTGTCCCACATTACATTCTCCAATAACCATTAAAACTCCTAAGAAAGCTTAAAAATGAGCCCATGCTTATTACTGATAACTACCATAGACCAATTAATGGTTCTACCTAAGTAGGTCTTCCCACCTCTGCTGGCCCCTAACCTCTTGCTCCTCCCCCTTTCCTTCCTCAAATAGGAATCACTCCTGTTAGTAAGTTTTAGAAGACTCAACATTTTCACTACTTTAGATGTAAGGGACAGTTCATTACCTGTTAATAGTCTTTCCCAGAACATGGGAGATTCCAAGGAATCACTACTGTGGACAAATCTCCCCAAACACAATATGAACCCCCAGCATAATTTACAAGAAAATCCAATATTTGTATTTATTAGAAAAGATTCCAATATGATACTGCAAAATGTAGACATATAAAATGGCACAACTAAAGCCTAGACATTGTTCCTCTAGCTCAGGGTGAAAAGCTTTGTGAATTACATCTGGAATTTAAGAAAAAAAAAGTGATATTATGAATGTGTAAGTAAATAATTGAATATCTTTGTGGTGTATTTTTTAATATATGTGATTTACAGCAACTGTTGTACAGCTGGTGGTGTACTGTTCAGTATATTGTGAGGTTTTGCCCTAACTATATTGTGTTCTTCAGAGCCACTAATCAAGAAAATCAGAGTTGCGTTAGCATTGCCTTTCTTTTGCCATCATGGTCTAGGCTTGGCGGGAGAGAAACAGTAAGAAAGAGCCTGGTGAGAGAAGAAACTGCAACAGCTAAATATCTTAATTAAGTCCATAAATGGAGAGTGTTTGGATTCGGAGGCGCGGATGGGTGCCAATGGAATTGGGATTACACTAACCAGCTACGGCCCGCATTATAATCATTCTGAATGCCTGACCGACCTGAGGCTGATGCTAAGTGCACAATAATCATTGGTATTTTGGAGGAAAAAGAAAGAAAAGCAGCAGGTAAAGAATGACAGAAGTCAATTACCTTCTATTCTTATTGCCTATAAGAGTTCAAAGTTGTGACACATTCATAAGATTTGTCAATGATCCTCATTGTTAG